>NC_071629.1:20778990-21393485 GCF_014839835.1 Dryobates pubescens | reverse complement strand
CATTAAGCACTTCCAGAGCTCTTCTCCTCCAAGGACGCTCCCTGCCTGGGAGGCACAGCCATGGGGCACACTGGGCACAAGACAGTGGCACACAAGGACACTGTGTGCACTGGTGAGGTCACACCTGGGCTCAGCTTTGAGGCCTCTCACTCCAACAAGGACACTGAGGGGCTGAAACATGGCACAGTCACAACCCTGTGGCACAGTCACAACCCTGTGGCACAGTCACAACCCTGTGGCACAGTCACAACCCCGTGGCACAGTCACCTGGCTGAGCTATTCCTGAAACAATGGGGAGCTGAAGCCTCCCCAAGCAGTGCATCTTGTGCAGCATGAGAGCCTCCCTCAGTGCTTCTGAGCTTTCATTGCCAGCTTCCCTCTGCTGCGCTTTCGCTGCAGGAAGGGGATGGAGGCTTGAGAGGGATCTTTGCCTCTGGGCTGTGATCCTGCCCCTGGGCTCTGCACTGCTGAGCACACACCTGGAGTGCTGGGCTCAGTTTTGGGGCCCTGGCTCCAAGAAGGACATTGAGAGGCTGGAGCAGGTCTAGAGAAGGGCAACCAAGCTGGGGAAGGGTCTGGAGAAGAGGGCTGGGGAGGAGCAGCTGAGGGAGCTGGGGGGGTTGAGTGTGGAGGAGAGGAGGCTGAGGGGAGACCTCATTGATCCCTACAGCTCCCTGAGAGGAGGCTGCAGTGAGGTGGGGGTTGGGCTTTTCTCCCTACTATCAGGTGCTAGAAGGAGAGGAAATGGCCTGGAATTGTGCCAAGGAAGGGTTAGGTTGGAGATGAGGAAGATTTTCCCTGCTGCAGGAGTGGTCAGGGATTGGCAGAGGCTGCCCAGGGAGGTGGTGGAGTCCCCATCCCTGGAGGGGTTCAGGAGACCTGTGGCCATGGCACTTGGGGGCATGGTTTAGAGGCTGTGGTGGGGTTGATGCTTGGACTCAATGATGTTAGAGGCCTTCTCCACTTGAAATGATTCTATGCTCCAGCCAGGATGGGCTGGTCCCTGAGCCCCACCCTCAGCACACCTCATGCCCCCAGCCCCAGAGCAGCATCTCTGCAGAGCATCTCCAGCAGGTGCCAAGGCCAGGTGGGCTCTCAGCAGGCAGAAGCTGCAGACAGTCCTGGTCTGTGGGGAGGGACCCCTGCCCTGTCCTGCACTGACAGGGGATTGACGTGCGAGCGCTGGAGCAGCTGATGCTGCCGAGGGTGCCGCAGCCACCCTGACAGCTCCCTTGGCTGATTATCAGGCAGGCCCTTGGCTGCCATCTGCATTAATCCCACTTTTAATTATTTGGAAGCTGTGGGAGGCTTCCCAGGCATTAAAGATTACGAGTGGCTGGCTGATTCCACACCAATTATTCCCATGTAATGATGGCTATTAATGCACTCCCCAGCTTGCCATGCCTGCAGGGGGAATTCTCTGCTTCCCCCCAGCCCCCCTCCAGCTCACCTCCCCTCCCCCCCCCCCCCGTGGAGCTCACATCTCCCATGCAGTGCAACCCCCCCTGATCCACCTGCTTGTAGTGCTCCAAATCACACCTTGCATGTGCTTCAGCTCAGAATAACACAGCAGGGCTGTTGCTGCACCCAGCAGCAGGCAGTGGTTGTGAAGGGGGAGAGAGAGACCTCTCGAGGAGGCTCCACATCCCCTGGCAGCTGCAGAGCATTGGAACATAGCTCCTGCTATGGGGATGGGAATGGAGACCCTGCTGGAAAAGCTGGAGCATCCTTCCTTCCCCAGGAGACAGTCTCACAGTCTCACAGTATAACTAAGGTTGGAAGAGGCCCCAAGGATCATCGAGTCCAACCTGTCTCGACAGACCTCACGACTAGACCATGGCACCAAGTGCCACATCCAGTCCCCTCTTGAACACCTCCAGGGATGGGGACTCCACCACCTCCCTGGGCAGCACATTCCAATGATGAACGACTCGCTCGGTGAAGAACTTTCTCCTCACTTCGAGTCTAAACCTCCCCTGGCACAGCTTGAGACTGTGTCCTCCTGTTCTGGGGATGCTTGCCTGGGAGAAGAGCCCAACCCCTTCCTGGCTACAACCTCCGTTCAGGTAGTTGTAGAGGGCAATGAGGTCTCCCCTGATCCTTCTCTTCTGCAGGCTAAGCAACCCCAGCTCCCTCAGCCTCTCCTCACAGGGCTGTGCTCAAGGCCTCTCCCCAGCCTTGTTGCCCTTCTCTGGACATGTTCAGGTGTCTCAAGGTCCTTCCTAAACTGAGGGGCCCAGAACTGGACACAGGACTCAAGGTGTGGCCTAAGCAGTGCTGAGCACAGGGCACAATGACTTCCCTGCTCCTGCTGGCCACACTGTTCCTGATGCAGGCCAGGATGCCATTGGCCTTCTTGGCCACCTGGGCACACTGCTGGCTCATGTTTAGGTGGCTGTCGATCAGCACCCCCAGGACTCCCTCTGTTTGGCAGCTCTCAGCCACTCTGTCCCCAGCCTGTAGCTCTGCATGGGGTTGTTGTGGCCAAAGTGCAGCCCCTGGCACTTGGACTTGTTGAATGCCATCCTGTTGGCCTCTGCCCATCTGTCCAGTCGGTCGAGGTCCCTCTGCAGAGCCCTTCTGCCCTCTAACTGACCAACCTCTGCTCCCAGCTTGGTGTCATCTGCAAACTTGCTGATGCCTGACTCAATGCCCTCATCCAGATCATCAATGAAGATGTTAAAGAGGATGGGGCACTGCTCCAGGGCTCACACCCAGCTGCAGCCCACCCTCTCCCCCACCCCAGGAAACAAACAAACAAAGAACAAAACCAAACCCAACACCACCACCAAACAAAAAGCCTAACAAACAAACCAAACAATAACAGCAACCCCACCACACCAACCAACCAAACACCAAGCAGTTTATATTTAGAATCATAGAATGCTTTTGGTTGCAAGAGACCTTTGAGCTCGTGGAGTGCCAGCATCAGCCCAGCACTGCCAAATCCACCACTGAGCCATGTCCCTCAGCAGCACACAGCTCTTAATTACCTCCAGGGACAGAGACTCCACCACTGCCCTGGGCAGCCTGTTCCAGGCCTTGCCAAACCTTTCAGGGAAGAGATTTTTTGGTTTCTCAGTCTCCAACCTAACCCTCCCCTGGTGCCACTCCAGGCCATTTCCTCTCATCCTTTCCACTTGTTACTAGGGAGAAGAGTCCAACCCCCACCTGGCTCCAGCCTCCTCTCAGGGAGCTGTAGAGAGCAATGAGGTCTCCCCTCAGCCTCCTCTTCTCCAGGCTAAACCCCCCCAGCTCCCTCAGCTGCTCCTCCCCAGCCCTCTTCTCCAGACCCTTCCCCAGCTTGGTTGCCCTTCTCTTGCCCTGCTCCAGCACCTTGGCGTAAGGGACCCAAAACTGAACCCAGGTCCCTCGCCTGCTCCTCACCAGACCTGTGGAGGTGAGACCTCATCAGCAGAATGAGAGCTTGAGTGAGTGTTGTGCCAGAAGCCCTTTGCAGCCCTCTGTCCATGAATGCTCATCAAAAACCACATCAGATTTACAGGAGCCTCTATAGTTGTGTAGTCCCTGTGATTCCTGGAGAGGTTTCTGTCAACAGTTGCTGCTGAACACTCCTTCAAGTGAAAAGCTCAGCAGCAGCCATAGGAGAGAGGGCACTTTGGGACATGGTTTAGTGGTACCACAGTACCACAGTGCATTAGAGGTTGGAAGGGACCTCAAGGGACCATTGGGTCCAACCCCCCTGCCAGAGCAGGGTCACCCAGGGTAGTCTACACAGGAATGCATCCAGGTGGGTCTGGAAAGTCTCCAGAGCAGGAGACTCCACAACCTCCCTGGGCAGCCTGCTCCAGGGCTCTGTGACCCTCACTGTAAAGAAGTTTCTCCTCATGTTGAGCTGAAACCTTCCCTGTTCCAGCTTGAACCTGTTGTTCCTTGTCTTATTGCTGTGCACCACCCAAAAGAGCTTGGCCCCCTCCACTTGACCCCCACCCCTCAGCTATTGATAGTCATTGATCAGATCCCTCTCAGCCTTCTCTTCTCCAGCCTCAACAGCCCCAGGGCTCTCAGTCTCTCTTCACAGGGGTGATGCTCAAGTCCCCCAAATCAGCTTCGTGCCTCTCTGTTGGACTCTCTCCAGCAGGTCTCTGCCTCTCTTGACCTGGGGAGCCCCAAACTGGACAGAGGATTGCAGCTGTGGTCTCAGCAGGGCAGAGTAGAGGGGGAGAAGAACCTCCCTGGATCTGCCTGATGGTTGGACTTGATGATCTCACAGCTCTGTTCCGACTGAACCAGTTCTTTGACTCTTATGAAAGTCAGAAGGCTGAGAACACTGAGAGGTGGCCCTTTTATTGCCCTGAAAAGGAACACTCAGCCCTCACTATAAATGTTTTGATTGCTTTGCATATTTAGCGTGGCCAGCATTTCATGGCTCCCCAGACACAGCACAGCACAACCTCACCTGCCCGGCCTGATGCATCCTCACAGAGCTTAAACTGCATGACAAAGCTGCTGGGCAGAGAGCAGGGGTAATTTGGCTGATAGATCCTCTGGAAGCTTAGAGCCAAATTCAATTTGAGGTCTAAAGTTGTCACTGTGTCTCTGGAGAGAGCAGAGCAGCGATATTAGCGTGATGGCAACGCAATTGACTCTGAGCAGCAGAAATGGATTCAATGAAATTACACCCTGCCCTGATGGGGCTGCTGGAGCAGGCAGATTGCTTTAGGAAATGCAGAATTGAATTTCACAGGCAAGAGTTCAGGCACTGTGCTGTTTGCTGAGGAGGGCTTTGTGCAGGCTGCTCACAGACTCACAGAACGCAGGGGGTTGGAAGGGGGCCTCTGGCGCTCAGCCAGTCTGAGCCCCCGGCTGGAGCAGGGGCAGCCACGGCAGGTTGCACAGGAATGTGTCCAGGTGGGGTCTGAAAGTTTCCAGAGGAGCAGACTCCACAACCTCTCTGGGCAGCCTGCTCCAGGCCTCCAGCACCCTTGACAGTAAAGACATTTTCCCTTAAGTTCAAATGGAACCTCCTGGGTTCCCGTTTGTGTCTGCTGCCCCTTGTCCTGTCACTGGGCAGCACTGAGCCTAAACCCATCCTCATGACCTCCCCCTTTAGCTGTTGACCAGCACTGATCAGATCCCCTCTTAGGCTGCTCTTAACTAGGCCAAAGACTGGAGAAGAGAAGGCTCAGGGGAGACCTTATTGCTCTCTCCAACTACCTGAAGGGAGGTTGTAGCCAGGTGGGGGTTGGTCTCTTCTCCCAGGCATCCAGCACCAGAACAAGGGGACACAGTCTCAAGCTGTGCCAGGGGAGGTTTAGGCTGGATGTTAGGAAGAAATTCTTCATAGAGAGAGAGCTTGGCCATTGGAATGTGCTGCCCAGGGAGGTGGTGGAGTCACCATCCCTGGAGGTGTTTAGGAGGAGACTTGATAGGCTGCTTGGTGCCATGGTTGAGTTGATTAGGTGGTGTTGGGTGATAGGGTGGAATCAATGATCTTCCAACCTGATTAATTCTATTCTATTCTATTCTAGTCTAGTCTAGTCTAGTCTAGTCTAGTGTAGTCTAAAATAGACCCTGTGCTAGCGAAAGAAGCTGTAAAGTTCACTGACAAAAATCAGCTGAGCTGATTCCAAGGACCCCTGGGTACCAGCTGCCTTTTAGGGTAGTTTTAACCCCAAATTGTTAGCCCCAAATGTGGGGCTTTGCAAGGCCATGCAGGCCTCTCAGCTGTCAGCTTTCCAATCCTTTGGAGGGCAAAATGAACCAACACACTCAGAGATTCACAGAATGTCAGAGGGTGGAAGGGACCTCCAGAGGTCACCCAGTCCTGCCAGAGCAGGGTCAGGGTCTGGTAGGTCAGAGCAGGGTAGGTCACCCAGGAGCACATCCAGGTGGGGTTGGAAAGTCTCCAGAGCAGGAGACTCCACAGCCTCTCTGGGCAGCCTGCTCCAGGGCTCTGCCACCCTCACTGTAAAGAAGTTTCTCCTCATGTTGAGCTGAAACCTTCTCTGTTCAAGTTTCCATTGTTTCTTGTCTCATTCCTGTGCACATGGAAAAGAGCTTGGCCCCCTCCACTTGACCCCCACCCCTCAGATATTGATAGATATTGATCAGATCCCCTCTCAGCCTTCTCTTCTCCAGCCTAAACAGCTCCAGGGCTCTCAGTCTCTTTTCACAGGGGTGATGCTCAAGTCCCCCAAATCATCTTCATGCCTCTCTGTTGGACTCTCTCCAGCAGGTCTCTGTCTCTCTTGAGCTGGGGAGGCCAGAACTGGACACAGGATTGCAGCTGTGGTCTCAGCAAGGCAGAGTAGAGGGGGAGAAGAACCTCCCCAGCCCTGCTGGCCACACTTTTCTTGATGCACCCCAGGATACTATTGGCCCTCTTGGCCACCAGGGCACATTGCTGGCTCATGGAGAACTCCCTGCTCACCAGGACTCCAAGGTCATGCTCCATGGAGTTGTTCTCCAGTAGGGCAACCACTAACCTGGACTGGTGCCTGCTGTTATTCCTCCCCAGTCCCTTTACCATTTGATCTCTGGGGGTGCCTTCCAACTCTTACCATTCCATGACTCCATATTATGGCCTGAACCTGTGCCTGGGAAAGGTCAGGTTGGAGATTAGGATAAAAGTCTTTGCTGCAAGGGTGGTCAGGGATTGGCACAGGCTGCCCAGGGAGGTGGTGGAGTCCCCATCCCTGGAGGTGTTCTGTGGCCATGGCACTTGGGGATGTGGTTTAGTGGCCATGGTGGTTTTGGGTTGTTGGTTGGACTGGATGACCTTCGAGGTCTTCTCCAACTGAAAGAGTTCTGTGGTTGTATGGTATTAGTGCCACACATCTCCCTCTTCAAGGCAGCCCTCAGCTCCACGCCAGCTGCTCCAGGCTGGTGCTGGCAGCACTGGTGCTGCTGAACATCCCTACCTGGCAGACAGTTGAGAGACATCTGGGTGCTCAGAAGTGTTTTCTTAACATGTGTCCAGGCTTTTCACAACTCACTGGATGCTCTGGGTGCTGTTTGATTCGCTGCTGCAGCTCCTCAGCTGCTGATGTTTGTCTGCCCAAACACATCTCCCTCTGCCTCCATCCTCCCTCTCCTGCAGTCGATGTTTTCTCAGCTGCCACAGCAGTCCTCTCTGAAGGCAGCTTCAATTCCTTTTACCCAAGCCTGCAGAGGCACATCCTGCTTGACCTCTATCCCATTAGCAGCTTTCTCAGAGAGCTAACAGACTTGTGCATCAAGCCATGCCACTCATCTGCAGATTTCCAGGCAAGAGCCCTCCACTCCCTGCCCCCAGGCTCAAGAAGCCTTTCAGAGGTAAGATGCCTCTGCAGGTAGTCACAAGAGGAAGGGCATCTCTGCCCCCACAGGGGAATTTCACTAGGTCATGGCAAGGTCTCCTATGGGCACCTTCAGGTCTACCAACCCACTGTGAGTCCTGCAAGTGTACTGATCTTAGCAGAACCACAGAAACAACCAGGTTGGAAGAGACCCTCAGGAGCACCAGGTCCAACCCAGAACCCTGCTGTACAAGGGTCACCCCTAAACCATGGCCCCAAGCACCACAGCCAAACCACCTTGAAACACAGCCAGGCCTGGGGACTCTACCACCTCCCTGGGCAGCACATTCCAGTCCCTGACCACTCTGGATGGGAAAATGTTTCCTGATGTCCAGCCTAACCCTGCCCAGTCACAGCCTGAGGCTGTTCCTCTTGTCCTGTCACTAATGACCTGTGAGCAGAGACCAGCAGCAGCCTCTCCACAACCTCCTGTCAGGGAGCTGTAGAGAGCCATGAGGTCTGCCCTCAGCCTCCTCTGTTTCACACTAACCATCCCCAGCTCCTTCAGTCTCTCTCCATCAGATTTCTTCTGCAGGCCCTTCCCAGCTTCCTTGCCCTGCTCTGCCCTGGCTCCAGCCCCTCCACATCTCTCTTGGCTGGAGGTGCCCAAACCTGGCCACAGCACTCGAGGTGTGGCCTGGCCAGAGCTGAGTGCCAGAGGACAATCCCCTGCCTGCTGCTGCTGGACACAGCATTGCTGAGCCCAGCCAGGAGGCCTTTGGCTTTCTTGGCCCCCTGGGCACACTGCTGGCTCCTGTTCAGCTGCTTGTCCATCAGCACCCCCAGGTCCCTTTCTGCCAGCAGCTTTCCAGCCACACTGCCCCAAGCCTGGAGCATTGCTTGGGGTTGTTGTGCCCCAAGTGCAGGACCTGGCACTTGGCCTTGTTGAAGCTCCTCCTGGTAACCTTGGCCATGGCCCCAGTCTATCCAAGTCCCTCTGCAGAGCCTCCCTGCCCTCATGCTGATCAACTCTCCACCTAACCTGGTGTTACCTTCAAACTCACTGCTGACACACTCTGTGCCTTCATGAAGGTCATCAATAAAGATGTGAAACAGGTGTCATGCAGCCACCAAGGGAAAAATCACATCTCCTTCCAAAGTGCTCAAAAGCTTCTTCTCTAGGTCATCTGGAGCAGCATCCTCAGTTCATTCCTACCTTCTACCTCATCCACATCTGGTTTAGCTTCTCTGTGTTTTGGAATGACCCCAGGAGGGTCCAGCAGAGTGCACTGGAAGGCAGCAGCTAGGCAGCATCCTCCAGAGCCAGCTGGAGCAAAACCAGAGGGCATCCTCTACAGGAAAAGAAATCATTCACATGCACACACAGAGACACAATGCCTTAATAACACTGCAGACCATGGACAAGCCTGTTCAAAACCAGCAGAAATCAGCTCATTCTTCTGGGGCTGCTCAGAAGAGAAGTCAAAGCCTTTGTGGTAACTCCTGAGCCAGAAGTCCGAAGTGGCTTTGCCCACGGAGGCTGAGTCTAGCCACACTTCAGCAAAGTTGTGGTTCTGAACTCAAATACCATGGAGCCAAATCATAGAATGGTTTAGGTTGGAAGGGACCTTGAAGACCATCTAGTTCCACCCCCACTGCCATGGGCAGGGACACCTCCCACCCGCCCAGCTTGCTCAAGGACTTACCCAGCCTGGTCTTGAACACCTCCAGGGAGGAGGCAGCCACAGCCTCCCTGGGCAGCCTGTGCCAGAGTCTCCCCACCCTCACTCTCAACAATTTCTTCCTCATCTCCACTCTCAGTCTCCCCTCTCCCAGCTCAAAGCCATTGTCCCTCATCCTGGCACTCCCAGCCCTTGTCACAAGTCCCTCCCCAGCTCTCCTGGAGCCTCTTCAGGTCCTGGAAAGCTGCTCTGAGGTCTCCCCGGAGCCTTCTCTTCTCCAGGCTGCACAGCCCCACCTCTCCCAGCCTGTCCCCACAGGGGAGGTTCTTCATGCTCTGATCATCTCGGTGGGCCCCTCTCCAGCAGCCCCAGGTCCCTCTGGTGCTGGAGGCCCCACCACTTACCTGCCAGCCGTACGCCTTTGCTGGGTGCGGGAGCGGCCGTGCCCCCCGAGCCGCGCCACTCCCCGCGCCTCCTCGGAGCACGAAACAAATGAGCAGCTGGGAGAAGCAGCAGGCTGTAGCTCAGTTTTATTGATCAGTTCTATGGTTAAATTACACAACCCAAGTCAGTGGATCAGCCTGGCGAATCTACACAGTCTAAGAGAGCGGCTACAGCGGGAACCAGTCGAGTCTTGATATGGTTATGACCCAAAAAAATAGAAGGTCTTCCTTACCATTTGTACATCCCCCCCCCCTATATACAAGAAACAGGAGACACAAAGGGAAACCAAACCAAACCAAACCAAAAACACCTGCACCTAAGCCTCTTGTAAACCATGCACACCACAGCCTAAACCCAAACCGCACCTCCTGCAACAGCCCCCTCCAGCTCACTCCCCCCGACCCCCTCTCCCACCACAGTCCCGCTCACAGCAGTGCCTGTCAGCTTGGAGAGACAGTGGTTTTTGCCCCCTGTAAAACACCCTCCCTTCCCCCCCACCAAGCACAATCCAGACATCATCACGTCGGCAACTGCAGCTTGCACTTCGGTAACAAAAATAACTCTGCTGTGCAGGAAGTGATCCTCTGGTCCCAGCTGCTACCGCAGGCTGCTGGCTTGCTGCTGGGCTGCCCCCCTGCCCCTGGCAGGGTCGGTCTGCCCCTCCCCGGGGGCTGCAGAGCAACCTCAGGTGTAAACCAACCTTCAGCTAGCTTGGGCACGGAGCAGTGAGGTGTCCCTAAAGCCTTCTGCGTGGTGTTCTGCCCGGCCCTGTCCTCCTGGTGTACAGAACATCGCAGGCGAAAGGCAACAGTGCAAGTGAGCCTCGTAAGCATCATGGCCATGGGGGGCAGAGTGTGCCCCTTCTATGGGGTGCCACCAGCACCCACACCGAGAGGGCCTGGCTGCTGCCAGGCTCGGGAGCGTTGCAGAGTGTCTGAGCTTGCTGAAAGCACAGCCCAAGCCTTGCAGAGGTGGCTTCAGTTGACATGATTTTTGCATAGAGATTTATAGGAGCCCCTCCTGCCCCACCTCCTCTCCCTGCCAGTCCTGGGGGGAGGCTGAAGGGCTGGGGGGGCGGGGGGGAGGTGTGAGCCCAGCCCAACCATGCAGCCTGCACCCCAAGCAAAGGCTGCTCAGGAGTGGGCTGCTGCATCCCTGTGCACCAACTATGGCTATGGTAAAATTGGTTTTCCCCTTGTCTGAAGTCATAGAATCATAGAATCAATAAGGTTGGAAAAGACCTCAAAGATCATCAAGTCCAACCCATCACCCAGCACCATCTGATCAACTAAACCATGGCTCCAAGTGCCACATCCAAGCCATTTTTGAACACCTCCAGGGACGAGGACTCCACCACCTCCCTGGGCAGCACATTCCAATGGCCAATTTTGGGAAGAACTTTCTCCTCACCTCCAGCCTAAACTTCCCCTGGCACAGCTTGAGACTGTGTCCTCTTGTTCTGGGGATGCTTGCCTGGGAGAGGAGACCAACCCCCACCTGGCTACAACCTCCCTTCAGGGAGCTGTAGAGAGCAAGAAGGTCTCCCCTGAGCCTCCTCTTCTCCAGGCTAAGCAACCCCAGCTCCCTCAGCCTCTCCTCACAGGGCTGTGCTCCAGACCCCTCCCCAGCCTCGTTGCCCTTCTCTGGACACCTTCAAGTCTCTCAATGTCCTTCTTAAACTGAGGGGCCCAGAACTGGACACAGGACTCAAGGTGTGGCCTAACCAGTGCTGAGCACAGGGGGAGAATGACCTCCCTGCTCCTGCTGGCCACACTGCTCCTGATGCAGGCCAGGACGCCCTTGGCCTTCTTGGCCCCCTGGGCACACTGCTGGCTCCTGTTCACTCATTTGTCAGCACTAAGAAGGGCTCAAGAACAGAGAGAGAGAGGGAAATACAAGCCCTGCTCTCATCTGGTGTCTACTGTTGAGTAAATCCTACCACAAACTGCAAATCTACTGCTTCCACCAAGCAATTCTCTCCAGGCTGTTGCTGGGATTGGAGAGTTGGATGACTTGGAATGTAGAAGACCCTCCCACAAGCATCCTGCAGCAGGATTTCCTCTGGCCTCCGTGCCACCACCCCTGAAAGGCAGGAGCAGTTCGAGCAGCACGGAGCCCTAGTGGGCAAGAAAGGCTTAAAACTGAGAGACACTGCCAGAGGATCGCTGGCTTGGCAAACGCTTTATGAAAGGGTGAGGCTGTGCTGCTGTGTCTCCCAGGAATGGCTACAAACTCAGAGTGCCCTGGGAAACAAAGGGCAAAAAAAAAGGCTGGAGATTGGCATTGAGCTCAGAAAATGATGCAGGACTCTTTTCATTGATTGATTGATTGATTGAGTGATTGATCATTTTCTTCTTCTTCTTTTTTCCTTTTCTTGTTCCTCTTTATTTGAGTATGAGAGAGACCAAGCTTAAAACTCTAAACAGCAGTAGGTAGAAAAAAAGTTCCAAAGTTTCAGTATGTATAGACCTAGAGCAATGCCTCCTATCCCTCTGTTGTTGCTGTTGGGTGGTTAAAAGCCAATATCATACAGGAAACTACTCAGGAAGTTTTTGCTGCTTGCTTTTTCTGTTGTTGTTGTTGTTGCTCCTTCTTCCTTCTAGACCTTCATTGCTCCTTTCATCACCCACAGCAAAGCTCCCCAGCAGCTGGTGCCCTTCCCAACCCTCCGTGGAAGGAGAATGAAGGTCAAATCAAAGGGAAGAAAGGGTTGGGCTTGGGTTGGGTGGTTGTTTTGTGTGGCTCAGCTACTGGATAGTCAGAGTAGGCTAAATGCTCATTAGTAGGAAATGAGTTTGCTTCCCAGACAGATTTCAGCCCAGCACCATAAACATTTTCTAGCACAGTCACTAATTTATGATGGATTCATTTTTATTCCCCTCCCCCCCCCCAATTTTCCTTTTGTTTTAATGAACATCCAAGCAGCCATTTCCATTTTTTCCCCCCCTTTCTTTTCCTTTTTGGTGTTTAAATAAACATCCAAGCAACCACTTCAAATTCCTCCCCCCCCCTTATTTTTGTTGTTTAAATAAACATCCAAACAACCAATTTCCCACCCTCCCCCCCCCCCATTTTTTGGCTAAACAAACATCCAAGCAACCACTTCCAATTCCCTCCCTCCCCTCTTTTCCTCTTCTTCAAATAAACATCCAACCAACTATTTCCAACTTCTCTCCCCCTCTTCTCTTCTTCTTTTTGCTTCAATAAATGTTCAAGCAACCATTTCCCCCCCTCCCCCTATTTTTGCTGCTTGAATAAACACCCAAGCAACCATTTTTCCCCTATCTTTTTGCCTAAACAACCAAGCAACCAATTTCCCCCCCCCCCCTTATTTTTTGTTGTTTAAACAAACACCCAAGCAACCAATTTTTTTCCCCACCTATTTTTTGTGGTTTAAATAAACACCCAAGCAACCAATTCCTCCCCCCCCCCCCTCTATTTTTTTGCTCAAACAATCAACCAACTAATTTCCAACCCCCTTTTTTTTTTTTTGCTTAATCCAAGCAACCAATTTTTCCCCACCTATTTTTTGTGGTTTAAATAAACACCCAAGCAACCATTTTCCACCCCCCTCTATTTTTGTTGTTTAAACAATCCAAGCAACCAATTTTCCCCCTCCCTATTTTCTGCTGTTTAAATAAACACCCAAGCAACCATTTCCCCCCCCTCTATTTTTGTTGTTTAAACAATCCAAGCAACCAATTTTTCCCCCTCCCCATTTTCTGCTGTTTAAATAAACACCCAAGCAACCATTTTTCCCCCCCTCTATTTTTCTTGTTGAAACAATCCAAGCAACCAATTTTTCCCCCTCCCTATTTTCTGCTGTTTAAATAAACACCCAAGCAATCATTTCCAATTTCCCCCCCCCCTTTTCCCTTATTTTTGCCTCTTTTCCATTTGGAAACCCACATCCCAGCCCCCACCTCCAACCAGCCTCCTCGGCTCCTGGTGGTCCACCAACCAGCCTTCCACCAACCACCTCTCCACCAACCAGCCCCTCCACCAACCACCCCCTCCACCAACCACCTCTCCACCAACCAGCCCCTCCACCAACCAGCCCCTCCACCAACCACCTCTCCACCAACCAGCCCCTCCACCAACCAGCCCTCCACCAACCACCTCTCCACCAACCAGCCCTCCACCAACCACCCCCTCCACCAACCACCTCTCCACCAACCAGCCCCTCCACCAACCAGCCCTCCACCAACCATCTCTCCACCAACCAGCCCTCCACCAACCACCCCCTCCACCAACCACCTCCTCCACCAACCAGCCCTCCACCAACCACCCCCTCCACCCCCCGCCGCGGAGGACGAGGCGGCGGCAGGCTAAGGTGAAGCGTTCCACCTACAGTACGACATTGACTGCAAAGGCAACTGCGAAGGCAACGAGTTTTTAACCTCTTTTTTTTGTGTGTGTGATTTTTTGTGTGTGTGTGGTTCTTTTGTTGTTTGGTTGGTTGTTGTTGTTTTTGTTTGCTCCCCAACCCATCCGTCCGGCCCCTTCCCACCCAACCTCTCCCCCCCGCCGGCCCCGGCCCGCGATTCGCGGCTCGGCTGTGCCTCCCGGAGCGAGTCCCCGGCGCCCGCCCGGGCCGCCACTACCGCCGCCACCGCTCCACGTTGCCTATGTAGTCGGCGCCGGAGGCGTTCTCCGCCCGCTCCCGCAGCCGCGCCTGCTTGGCCCGCAGGATCTTGCGCTGCTCCTGGCGCTTCCGCCGCGCCTCCTGGTGCTCCTTCTGCCGCATGTATTGGTAGCGCTGCAGGAAGAGGTCCTTTGCATAATCGTACAGCTCCACGTCCAAGAAGTTGAGGGCCTGGATGCGGCGCTGCGTCTGCTCGTCCATCTCCACGCTGGAGGCCCTGGTGCTGTTGTACTGCGTGAAGGGCGAGATGAAGTTCATGCTGAAAGTCTTCTCAAAGAGGTACTGAGTCTTGCGCTGGAACTCGGTGAGGCCGAAGAAGGCCATCCGCTTCAGGTTCTCCTTGGCGCTGTCCAGCAGGACCTTGTTCCGCTGCTCCTCCGGCATGACCGACAGGTTGTAGCAGCCCACCAGGCTCAGGTCGGAGAGCATGCGGACCTGGCGGTTGTTGGCCAGGTTGTAGGGGCAGTCCATGAACTCCTGCAGGGAGCAGCCCGACCAGTCGTCCCCCGTGTAGCAGCTGGGCAGCTCCTCGGTGGTGGGGGAGCGCCCGTCGCAGACGTGCAGGGAGGCCTTCCAGGTGGCCCCGCGCTGGACGTGGCGCCATTCGCTCAGGTAGCGGGAGACGGGGTCACGCAGGATGGTGATGTAGTAGAAGTTCCTGCCCGGGGGGAGAGGAAGGCAGAGGCTTTAGTCCCCTGGGTGTGCTGGCCTGAAATTCCGCCCCCACCAACCCCCCAGCATTAACTTTGCCAGCCCAGCCCAGCTGGGAGCAAATGAAAGCTGCATTTGCAGGCACAACTACAGTGGGATGCAATGAATGTGTACAAAATATACAGGACTGAGAATAGGATAGAGTAGAATAGAGTAGAATAGAATAGAATAGCATAGAGTTAAATAGAATAGAGTAGAATAGAACAGAATAGAGTAGAATAGAATAGAATAGCACAGAGTTAAATAGAATAGAATAGAACAGAATAGAGTAGAATAGAATAGAATAGCATAGAGTTAAATAGAATAGAGTAGAATAGAACAGAATAGAGTAGAATAGAATAGAATAGCACAGAGTTAAATAGAATAGAATAGAACAGAATAGAGTAGAATAGAATAGAATAGCATAGAGTTAAATAGAATAGAGTAGAATAGAATAGCATAGAATTAAATAGAATAGAACAGAATAGAGTAGAATAGAATAGAATAGCATAGAGTTAAATAGAACAGAATAGAGTAGAATAGAACAGAACAGAGTAGAATAGAATAGAACAGAATAGAATAAATAGAATAGAACAGAACAGAGTAGAATAGAATAGAATAGAACAGAACAGAATAGAGTAGAATAGAATAGAATAGAATAGAGTAGAATAGAATAGAATAGAATAGAATAGAATAGAATAGAATAGAATAGAATAGAATAGAATAGAATAGAATGGAATAGGAGAATTAACCAGGTTGGAAAAGACCTTTGAGATCATCAAGTCCAACCTATCACCCAACACCATCTGATCAACTAAACCATGGCACCAAGTGCCTCATCCAGTCCCCTCTTAAAGACCTCCAGGGATGGTGACTCCACCACCTCCCTGGGCAGCACATTCCAAGGGCCAAGCTCTCTCTCTATGAAGAATTTCTTCCTAACCTCCAGCCTAAACCTCCCCTGGCACAGCTTGAGACTGTGTCCTCTTGTTCTGGTGCTGGTTGTCTGAGAGAGGAGACCAACCCCTGCCTGGCTACAACCTCCCTTCAGGTAGGACCCTGCTGCAGAGTGCTCCTCTACCTGCTCACCATGGCAGAATCACAGAATCATGGAATATTAGGGTTAGGAAGGGACCTCCAGAGATCATCCAGTCCAACCCCCCTGTCAAAAGCAGGATCACCCAGGGTAGTCCACACAGGAATGCATTTGGGGGGGTTTGGAAAGTCTCCAGAGGAGGAGACTCCACAACCTCTCTGGGCAGCCTGCTCCAGGGCTCCAGCACTCTCACAGCCAAGAAGTTTCTCCTCATGTTGAGCTGAAACCTTCTATGCTCAAGTTTGTTCCTTGGCTTATTATTGTGCACCACTGAAAAGAGCTTGGCCTCCTCCACTTGCCCCCCACCCCTCAGACATTGATAAGCACTGAAGGACACTGACCAAACTCCTGTGGGTGGTGGGAAGGGCTACCTGCACACATCTCTCTCTGCTTTAACAAGTTTGGCCTCTAGAGAGACTGAAGGCAACCCAAGATTCCCCTCTGTGCTGGCTGCCCATGTGGCAAAGTCTTCCTGCTGGGTGCCTCCCCCAGCCCTTGGGATAATAACCAAACTATGTCACAGGATCACAGAATGGAAGTGCTGGAAGGGACCTCCAAAGCTCATCCAGTCCAACCCCCTGCAGCCAGCAGGGACATCCTCCACTAGATCAGCTTGCCCAGAGCCCTGTCCAGCCTCACCTTCAATATCTCCAGGGATGGAGCCCTAACCACCTCCCTGGGCAACCTGTTCCAGTGTTCCACCACCCTCATAGTAAAGAACTTGTTCCTAACATCCAATCTAAATCTGCTCTGCTCTGGTTTGAAGCCACTGCCCCTGGTCCTGTCCCTGCAGGCCTTTGCAAACAGTCTCTCTCCATCCTTCTTGCAGCCCCCTTCAGGTACTGGAAGGTCACTCATGTCCCCAGGTGTAAGCCCCAAGCAAAGCAGGGCATGGGCTTTCTCCTTCCCCTGGGACAGCAGAGCTGCAGGGAACAGCTCATGGTGCTGGCACAGGCTGCTGGTGCTGTTTCCCAACGAGCAGCTGCACAAGCCCCGCAGCAGTGTCCCACCCATGAGGAGACATCTCCTAAGAGGCACTGCCTTTTGCAGGACAGATAAATGGGATGTGCCCAGAAGCCCCAAACCACCTGCACTGAAATGAGGGTTTTGGAGAAGTCCTTGCAAACCCTGGTTTGTCCTCCTGCCTGCAGCTGAACCAGGACTGCAATGCTGAGAGAGGAGGGAGAAGAGAGGGACAGGAAAGGAGAGGATGTGTGGCAGCATTTGGGAAGAGAAAACACCTAAGGGAGGTGCTGGCTGTGGTTTGGAGCAGGCTCAACCTTGGGTAGAGCATTAAGAGATCACTCTGGGCTGCACTTGAAGATTCATCATCACACAGCCTGCTGTCCATGGGCAGCAGCCTGAAGCCAGGCACACCAAGCTCTTCACACCTCCTGTAGAACCACAGAACCATAGGGCTGCTGAGTTTGGAAGAGACCTTTGAGATCATCAAGTCCAAGCTCAGCCAGAGCTCACAATCCACCCCTGCTGCTCAGCCACTGCCACTGAACCACAGCCCTCAGCACCACATCCATGGAGCTTTGAAACCCCTGCAGGGATGGTGACTCCAGCACCTCCCTGGGCAGCCTGGGACAGGGCCTGAGACCCCTTGCTGAGGAGACATTTAGAATCATAGAATCATAGCATCATAGAATCAGTCAGGGTTGGAAGGGACCACAAGGATCATCCAGTTCCAACCCCCCTGCCATGGGCAGGGACACCCCACACTAGATCAGGCTGCCCAGAGCCTCATCCAGCCTGGGCTTAAACACCTCCAGGGATGGGGCATCAACCACCTCCCTGGACAACCCATTCCAGGGCTTCACCACTCTCATGAGGAAGAACTTCCTCCTCACCTCCAGCCTGAATCTCCCCACCTCCAGCTTCATTCCATTCCCCCTAGTCCTATCACTGCCTGAGAGCCTGAGAAGTCCCTCCCCAGCCTTCTTGTAGCCCCCTTCAGATACTGGAAGGCCTCCTAATGTCCAACCTGAACCTCCCCTGGCACAACTTGAGGCTGGTTCCTGCTGTCCTGACCAGCCCCCACCTGGCTCAGTGATGATGCTGGAGGTGCACTGTCAGGATCCTAGCTACCTGCTCAAGTCCAGCAGAACTGAAGTAGCTCAATAAAAGGATTGTCCTGCCAGGGAGGACCATTCCTCTGGGACAAGAACACCAAGGAGGGTGTGCACAGGAGCCTCAAGCCCCCAGGGTGTGATCCCTGTGTCCTCAGTGCTGTGTAATGAGGAGAAGGCACATTATGCAGAATCACAGGATGGAAGGGGTTGGAGGGGACCTCTGGAGATCATTGAGTCCAACCCCCTCTAGGTTTACCTACAGAAGGTCACACAGGAACACATCCAGGAGGGTTTTGAATGTCTCCAGAGATGGAGACTCCACCACTTCTCTGGGCAGCCTGCTCCAGGGCTCCAGCACCCTTCAATTAAGGAAATTCCTCCTCATGTTCAGGTGGAATCTCTTCTGCTGCAGTTTGTACCTGCTGCCCCTTGTCCTGTCACTGGGCACCACTGACAAAAGCTTGGTCCCATCCTCCTGCCACCCAGCCTTTAGGTATTGATCAGCCCGGATGAGATTCACCTGCTGGCCCGAGTGGTGCCACGGCAGGTGCCCCGGCAGCCAGTCTGCTCCCTGCCGTTTCCTTCAGCCGCAGAGCCACTAGATGTCAATGTTCTACAGGAAACTGGCTCCGAGGGGACGAGGCAGGCACCAAAAGCATCCAACAGCACAGGGGAAAAGCAGCCCTTCCTCTTCCCACTTAGAGCATCCCAGATCATAAATACCTAACCAAGTCAGGAGCAGCATGAACTTGCAAACCCAGCCCAGCCCAGAGGCCAGGCAGCACTGGGGGCTGGACACCACATCTCCTGCTGAGAAAGCAGGGACATCCCAAGCAGCACCAGCACAGCTCCCATGCTCACCTAGGTGCTGCTGCCCCCCTGCCTCTCAGGGCTTTGGCCACAGCTTCACACAGCCAAAGGGAGCCAAAGGCCCTGCCACAGTCCTGAGGGAGGTCCCCTCCTCACAAGTGTCATTAAGCAGCCTCTCAGTGAGAGCTGGAGCTAAGGGGGAGCAAGGACCAAGTTCACTCTCATGCGGCACACCCGGAGCAGCAGCTCCCAACCTCGCGTTGTGCCCCGCAAGGAGGGGAAGGGTTTTGCTCTGTCTCATCTCAGCAGATCTCTGGCAGCATTGGAGAGCCCAGCCTGGCAAAGGGAGAGGCCTTTCCACCAGCACCAGCCCCCTGAGCAGTCACTTCAACCAGCAGGACTTGACCCTGGTCAGGCTTGTGCACCAGGCTCTCTTGATGCCACAAGGACACAGGCTGGTGAGGGTCCCTGACATGGGCAAACAGAGCATCTCTGGGGCACACTCAAGCCTCTTCTTTAACTCCTCTCAGCATTCCCCACTCTTGGATCTCCCTCAGAATCACAGAACCATTAAGGCTGAAAAAAAGCCCTCTAAGCCCAGCCAGCAACCCAACCCCACCATGGCCACTAAACCATGGCCACAGGTTCCTTGAACCCCTCCGGGGATGGGGACTCCACCACCTCCCTGGGCAGCCTGTGCCAATCCCTGACCAGTCTTTCACCAAAGACATTTTGCATGACCTCCAACCTAACCCTCCCCTGGTGCAACTCCAGGCCATTTCCTCTCCTCCTATCACTTGCTACTGGCAAGAAGAGACCAACCCCAACTCACTGCAGCCTCCTCTCAGGGAGCTGTAGAGAGCAATGAGGTCTCCCCTCAGCCTCCTCTTCTCCACACCAAACACCCCCAGCTCCCTCAGCTGCTCCTCCCCAGCCCTGTTCTCCAGACCCTTCCCCAACTTTCTTGCCCTTCTCTGGGCCTGCTCCAGCCCCAGAATGTCCCACTTGGAGTGAGAGCTCCATCACTGAACACAGTCCTGGAGGTGTGGGGGTGCTGCTGGCTGAGGGGGAAGGCCAGGCCAGCCAAGCCATGTGTTCTAAGGTCACCACAGCAATCGATGGGGAGTTAATGCAAGAGGGGAAACAAATCCTGAGCCAAGATCGATCGAGTGAGTGCTTCATCATTGCTCAAACCCTTCAGCCACTCTTCCTTTGTGCTCTTGGTTTGCAGGCAGTGGTGACAAAGCACCTCCCTTGGCTGCTGTTGTAAAAACAAAAGAATGAATAAGACCTTGCAGGCTGGCAGAAGAAGCCACGCTGTAACACATCACCAGCACCACAGGTGGCCAGCAGCAGCAGCCCTGCAGACAGCTCCATCAGCCTCCCTCAGGGGAAAATGCCACAGCTGAGGGAGACCAGGCACGGGAGGCTGAGTGAAGGTGCTCACAGGACTCTCAAGCAAGCATGGAGGTGTCTGGGCTCCCTCCAGCACCCCTCACTCAGGAAGCCAGGCCACCAACAGGAATGCTGCTGAGATGCCCCAGACGTAGCCTACATCCTGCCTGGCCTGAGCAGGGCTCCCTGCACGTGGGCTTGTGGCTGAATCACCACCATTGGAAAAGACCTTCCTGAGGCCTTCCAGGATCTGAAGGGGGCTCCAGGAAA
This sequence comes from Dryobates pubescens, assembly GCF_014839835.1. NCBI lineage: Eukaryota > Metazoa > Chordata > Aves > Piciformes > Picidae > Dryobates > Dryobates pubescens. Next base: position 21,373,134 of record NC_071629.1, on the reverse strand, counting down.
GCTGGGCAGGGACTTTTGAGGGTGCCAGGGAGTGATAGGACTGGGGGGGATGGAGCAAAACTGCAAGTGGGGAGATTGAGATTGGATATTAGGAAGTTGTTCCCCAGGAGGGTGGTGAGAGCCTGGCACAGGTTGCCCAGGGAGGTGGTGGAAGCCTCCTGCCTGGAGGTGTTTGCAGCCAGGCTGGATGTGGCTGTGAGCAACCTGCTGTAGTGTGAGGTGTCCCTGGCCATGGCAGGGGGGTTGGAACTGGCTGAGCCTTGAGGTCCCTTCCAATGCTGACAATTCTATGATTCTATGACCTCTAAGATCATCATGTCCAACTGTTACCTGCCTCTGCCAGAGCCACTACTACACCACATCCTTGAGCACCACATCTAGATGGCCTTCAAACCCCTCCAGGGATGAGGATTAAGCCACCTTCGTGGGCAGCCTGTTCTAGTCTTTGAGGACCCTTGACAGCCTTTATGTTCCAGGTGAGTCCTGCTCTCAATACAGGGTTTACAGAGAGATGCTTTGTGAGCTGCTGGACCAATCTCAGCTCCTTGCTGCATGTCTCCCCTTCCTAAGTTTCTCTGTTTGAATTCTGCTGGCAAAGGGTGCTGTCCCTTTGGGCTTTTGGGTTTGCCCCAGGCTGTTCTCATCCAGGTTACAAACCGTGGCAGGCCCAGGAAAGCAGCTGTGCTGAGCTGAACTGAGCTTCAAGGAAGTCCCAAAAGCTTGACTGCATCATCAAGCCAGAGCTGTGCCAGAGATGGCTTTGGCCACTGGTGCTCAGAGCATCCTTCTGCTGGAGCTGGGAGGAAGGCTCAAAGCTCTGCCATTATTTTTAGCTCCGTCCCTAGCAGCTTGTTCTTTCTGCTGTCTAAACAGAAGGGTGTTGAGCTCTTGCCTTCTCCTTCAAGCTTGTGCTTCAGAGCCTGAGACAAGACTTTGGAGAGCTCAGGCTTTGCTGTGAATCATGCCTCCAACTTCAAGAGCTGCTCTCATCAGAAACAGGAGGTCTCTAATAAGTGGAGCTGGATGCCTGCGAAGCTGGGAACAAGAGGAGCTGGCGGGCAGCTGGGAAAGGAGGCTGACCCTGGAGCCAGCAGCAACGTGAGATGCTGTGACAGTTCCTTGCTCTTGGCACCTCCCTGCTCACAGCTCTTCCCTGGGGAAGGTGAGGACCAGGCAGTCCCACGGCGCTGGAGGTTTCTCCCCACGCCGCGCCGCTTGCTCCGCGATCCTCACCCGGCTGCCGAGGCGAAGGCAGAGCGCTTGAAGGAGCAGGGAATTACTTGCACATGATCCATTACAGCTCAGGAAAGGTCAGGAGCTCCCCTCAGATACACTCCCAGCTAACAGCTCACACTGTTTGCTGGGGTGTGAATGCTGGGCTCTCCTGCTGCTTGGCTGGGACAAGGAAAACGGGAGAACGAGCAGGGACAGGCAGGGTGATGTGCGGGAGGCCAGGGATGGAGGCAGGAGGAGACACATGCTCAGCCTCCCCACAGCTGCACCAGGGCCAGCCCCCACTCTGCAGCCTCCTGTCACACCAGCTGCCACACCAGCCTGGCATCACTGCAGCTCCAGGAGAGCCCTGTTTCTCCCCTGGGCCAGGGCTGCAGCTCCCTGTGACTGGCCCAGCATGGGCACCATCGCTGGGACAGTGGCACCGTCATGTGAATGCCTCCTGGCCAGCCCCAGGGCACTGTGATAACCTGCATGGTCATGAAGATGCTCTCCCCTCTTCCTGCTTCACCAGAGCTGCTACCTCATGTCAGTGTCCCACAGATCCCAGGCAGGAGTGACATGTGCTGGGCTGGGGGCACGCTGTCAGCCCCTGCCTGCTGCTCCTGCTACGAGATCATGTTTGCTGAGGTAAGGTAGGCTGCCCAGGGAGGTGGTGGAGTCACTGGCCCTGAAGGAGTTCAAGAAATGTGTGGCCATGGTTTAATGGCCATGGTGGTGCTAGATGGATGGTTGGACTTGATGATCTTAGAGGTCTGTTCCAAGCGAAACAGTTCTATGACTGTATCAGAGAGTTGTTTTGAGGGGTGTTGGTTTATTAAACAGACCAAGAAAGGAGCTGACAGAGGATGGGCCTGCTGGTTCCTCAGCCCACAGCAGTTCCCTCTTTCACAGGCTCACAGGATGTTAGGGGTTGGAAGGGACCTCTGGAGAGCATCCAGTCCAACCCCCTGCCAGAGCAGGAGCAGAGAATCCAGCACAGGTCACACAGGAACACATCCAGACAAGGCTGGGAAGGCTCCAGAGAAGGAGACTCCACAACCTCTCTGGGCAGCCTGCTCTGGGACCCTCACAGGGAAGAAGTTCCTCCTCCTGTTGAGCTGGAACCTCCTGTGCTGCAGTTTCCATCCATTGCCCCTTGTCCTATCCCAGGGCACAAGTGAGCAGAGCCTGTCCCCTCCCTCCTGACCCCCAGCCCTCAGCTATTGATAGACATTGATCAGATCCCCTTTCAGTCTTCTCCTCTCCAGACTAAACAGCCCCAGGGCTCTCAGCCTCTCCTCCCCAGGCAGTGCTGCAGTCCCTTCAGCATCCTTGGAACCCTCCCTTGGACTCTCTCCAGCAGATCCCTGTCCCTCCTGAACTGGGGAGCCCAGACCTGGATGGAATATTGCAGGTGAGGTCTCAGCAGGGCAGAGGAGAGAGGGAGGAGAACCTCCCTTCCTTTCCTTCCTTTCCTTCCTTCACAGCCCCTGGAGAAAACACAAAGCAAACTGAAAGCTCTAAGCCCTCCATGAATGTCTCTGAGGGGTTCACTGAGACTGAGCCATCTGCTCCCTTTGGAGGTTGATTCTGTAGTGCATCCACTCCAGCCCTATCCCCACCTCCTGCCCAGCACAGGGCCTGAATGTGAATCCTTTATTCCAGTCTAATGATTTTGGTTTTAAAAGCACCCTTGGAGGAAGCTTCTAAAAGCAACACTAAAGAGAGGGGGGGGAAAAAAGAAGATGATAATAAATGGAAGCCCAAGTGAGGAGGTGTGAAACCCCAGGGGATGACAGCAGTGAGGAAAGCCACGGGCTTCAGAGGCCAAGAGGAGCTGCCAGGCAAGGGAGAGGCAGCTGCCCATGCACAGGAGGCTCACCATGTGCAGAGCTGCTCTGCTGACACGAGGTGAGGCAGGGGTGGCTTTGCTGAAGCATCACAAAGGGGCAGAGCCTCCTGAAATCAAAGCACAGCTCCTCCCAGCCCAGCTGCCCCTGCTGTGCAAAGCAGGACTGCACAGCAGCACAACCCAAGCCATGCCTCCCCAAACCTGGGGATGGAGCATGAGGAGAAGGCTGGAAGCTCCCTTGGCTCGTCCTCTGCCCTGCCACAAGAGGCCTGGCAAAAGGGGCCACAGAATCATTAAGGTTGGAAAAGGCCTCTAAGAAAGTCCAACCAGCAACCCAACCCCACCATGGCCACCAAACCATGGCCCCAGCTGCCATGGCCACAGGTTTCCTGAACTCCTCCAGGGATGGGGACTCCACCACCTCCCTGGGCAGCCTCTTCCAATCCCTGACCACTCCTGCACCAAAGACATTCTGCCTCACCTCCAACCTAACCCTCCCCTGGTGCAACCTGAGGCCATTTCCTCTCCTCCTATCACTTGCTACTTGCAAGAAGAGACCAACCCCCACCTGGCTCCTACCTCCTCTCAGGGAATCATAGAATCATTTAGGTTGGAAAAGACCTCCAAGATCATCAAGTCCAACCTTTAACCCTGCTCTGCTAACTCCACCATGTTCCATCTCAGCTGCCCAAGCAAAGACAAAACCTTGTGAAACAAAAGGATGTTGGCCATATGAGGTAAAAGGCTGAGTTCTGCTCTCCCCTCAGCCTCTTCTTCTCCAGGCTAAACCCCCCCAGCTCCCTCAGCTGCTCCTCCCCAGCCCTGTTCTCCAGACCCTTCCCCAGCTTTGATGCCCTTCTCTGGGCACACTCCACCAGCAGCTGAGCATCCCTGCTGAGTGCCTGGGAGCAGGCAACGTGCTGGTGGCAAAGGGCACACCAGGAAGCTCTGCTCCCTCAGCTTGCACTCTTGTGCAGCTCCCAGGGCACCTTAACCCCCATGGAGAGGCTCCAAGCCTGGGGGCCAAGTGGGTGCCACTTCCATGAGGACCATGACTAGGGCTGGCTGCAGCTTGGCATATCTGAGCCCCTTTGGGTTAAAACTCCCAGGGATGCCAAGGCCAAGCAGTATTGATCCCTGCCAGAGGACCGAGGCTGCCACGTTGCTTAATTGCCTGTGGAGTTAGGAGAAGGCTGGAGGTCAGCTGCTGGCAGCTGCCATGCTTTCAGCCTGGAAACCTGAGCCTGGCTTGATGGAGCTGTGAGGGAGGGAGCAGCAGAGGGGAGCTGAAAGTGAAACATCCACTCACCACTGCATCCATTAGCAAATGGATCCACAGTGACCTTTTCCTGTTTCTGCTGGGAAGTGAGGCTGGAGCAAGCAGGGCTCTGGAGGCTACCAAGGGTGTGAAACCCACAACCTATGCACAGGCAGCACTGCAGCCCTGGGAACATCCCCCCCCCCCCCCAACCACCCCCTGACTCTGTCCTGGCAGCAAGCTGAGCCAGGCAAACACAGCCCCAGCACTGGGCTGGGGAAGCAGAGCTGTGACTGCACTGGGGCAGTCCTGTTCACCCAGCAGAACTGAGGCTCCCCTCCAAGCTGGCTCCAGCACACCAGTTTGTATCTAGGTCAAGCTCATCCAGATGGTGAGCCTGGCTAGGATGGCCTGGAGATCCAGGCAGGCTTGTGCCATGAATGGGAGGCAATGTTACACAAGTGTCTCCAGCCCTTTGGGTGAAGATTGAGGAGGAAGGGAAATCTGGGGGACATTTCCTATCCTGGGGGATGGTTTCCCCCCCCCAGCCCATGAACTTTGTGGTACACTGTGAAACAAAGCCATGCTCCAGGTGAGGATGGAGAATTTGGAAGGCAAGCTCCCTCTGAAGGGGCAGGGGCAGAGGGACAGGCCAGATATGGACCACATCCAGCAGACAGACAAAAAGCATTAACCCTGCAGCAGAGATGCTGCACAGGAGGCAAAGGATTAAGGACTGAGCTACTGAAAAGAGAAGAATAATCACAGGGCTGGTGCCTCAGCCCCAGAAACCAAGCACAACCCCAGAGCCAGAGAGCAGCACAAGCATCCTTCCCACCCTCCCCAGAAACTCCTCTTGCCTCTGGAGGAAACCCAGGAAAGCTCTTTACAGAGGAGCAGTCACAGCAGCAGCAGTTCCCAAGCTCAGCAATTGGGGTTGGGTTGGGTTGTTTTCTTTTAGAGATGGCAACTTCTCTCACACAGCTCCTCTGCAGCAGGTCCAGGGCAGGCCACTAAGGTGAGCAGAGGGCTGGAGCACCTCTCCCATGGGGACAGGCTGGGAGAGCTGGGGATGTTCAGCCTGGAGAAGAGAAGGCTTCAGGGAGACCTTAGAGCAGCCTTCCAGTACCTGAAGGGGCTCCAGGAGAGCTGGGGAGGGACTGTTCAGAAGGAGCTGTGGGGATAGGATGAAGGGCAATGGTTTGAAAGTGGAGCAGGGGAGATGTAGGTTGGACATCAGGAGGAAGCTCTGCACAGGGAGGGTGGTGAGACACTGGCACAGGCTGCCCAGGGAGGTGCTTGAGGCTCCATCCCTGGAGACATCCAAGATGAGACTTGATGTGGTCCTGGGCAGTTGTGGAGATGTCCCTGCTGAGTGCAGGGGGGTTGGACAAGATGACCTTTGAGGGTCCCTTCCAACCCAATGCAATCTGTGAGTCTGACCAGGGGAAGCTGTCCTTACATGGTAGCACAATGCAGGGGCCCAAGACCCCATCCCCTTCTCCAACACTCACAGTGAACTGAAACTCCTGTGCTCCTCCCTCACCCCATTCTGTGTGTGAAGCAGCTCTACTCAGCAGAATTTGACAGCAAAACCATGGACAATGATGGAAGGTCAGGAGGAGATAGACTAGACTAGACTAGGAATAGAATAGAATAGAATAGAATAGAATAGAATAGAATAGAATAGAATAGAATAGACCAGGTTGGAAGAGACCTTCAAGATCAAGATGAACTTGGGGGTGTCAGCTGAAGACAAACTCCCCATGAGCCAGTGATGGTCACTGGCTGCATCAAAAGCCAGGAGAGCATCAGCACAGAGGGAGGATTCTGCCCCTCTGCTTTGTGAGACCCCACCTCTAGTCTGGGGCCCCCAGCACAAGAAGGACCTGGAGCTGCTGGAAAGGCCACAAAGATGATCAGAGGGCTGAAGCACTTTGCCTATGGGGACAGGCTGAGAGAGTTGGGGCTGTTCAACCTGGAGAAGGCTCCAGGGAGACCTCAGAGCAGCCTTCCAGTACCTGAAGGGGCTCCAGGAGAGCTGGGAAGGGACTTGTGACAAGGGCTGGGAGTGCCAGGCTGAGGGACAATGGCTTTGAGCTGGGAAAGGGGAGATTGAGACTGGAGATTGAGAAGAAATTCTTTAGAGTGAGGGTGGGGAGACACTGGCACAGGTTGCCCAGGGAGGCTGTGGCTGCCTCCTGCCTGGAGGTGCTCATGGCCAGGCTGGATGAGGCCTTGAGCAAGCTGGGCTGGTGGGAGGGGTCCCTGCCCATGGCAGGGGGTTGGATCTAGATGACCTTTAAGGTCCCTTCCAGCCCAAACCATTCTGTGAATCCATGACCATGAATGGTGTGAGCCCTGCATGTCTTGCTCTGGCTCTGGCCACCCTCCCTGCACGGCTGCAAAGCTGCTGCTGGCAGAGGGGCTGCCCCCAGCCCAGCCTGCCCACCGCGGCACCGGGAGGACTCAAACTCAACTGCTCCACGCTGGGGGCTGAGAGTGCTTGGCTCCCAGCAGTTGAGGTTAATTCCCTTCAAGAGTGGCCCACTGAGAATTTGATTTGCTAACAGCACAGACTGTTCCTCCTAGAGAAATAGCCCTGCTGCCTTCTTTGTCAGAGGCAGGCTTGGAGCTGGCTCACAGCGAGGCACAAGCTTCATTTGCTACCGCGACTCAGCCTGCTTCTTAACGAACTTTGTCACCTAGAGACACAATCAACAGGACAGGGGTGAGCATCCTGGTGACAGGTCTCAACCATGCATGCTTGGAACCACCCCTCTCCACCCCCAGAAGGGGAATATCTCTGCCCTGCCAAGAGGTGCTCCAGCAGCACAGCTCGCAGGGATGAGGCCAAAGTCTTTGGCAAGCTCACTGAAGCAGCACTGGGAATCAGATGTTTGCATCTGCTCCAGACTGGTCCCAGATGCTCCACATCAGTGATGTGGATGGCAAGGGCAGCAGCCCAGAAGCATCAGCCATGGGCTTCCTGCAGTGCTCCCCTCGGCTAGCAGCCCTCCCAGCCCCACAGACAAGGGCACTGGGTCCCACCTCTGAGCAAAGGAGGAGCAAGAGGGGCTGCTGTGCTCCTTGGGAGCTTCAGGGAGAAGAACACACAGCCAGTGTCCCATGGAGGCTGCCTTCTTGTCCTGGCCTGCAACCTGGCTGTTCATGCCAGGTCCTCCCCTGCCATGGTCATGAGGCTTGCAAGGAGGGGAGCAGGGTGAGCAGACCTGCTCCCTTCTCTTCTCCTCTCTCCAACAGCCTCAGGGTGGTGCCAGCCAAGGGAACACACCTAGGGCCGGGCCCCACTTGTTCCTGTAGGACCTCTTCATTCAATCATTTCACTCAAACTCAACTTCCAGCTCCACCTCATCTGAAATTAAAAGCACAGCAGAATGGAGATGAACAAATTGCTTCTCCATCAAAGAAGTGAAGCTTAAAAGATAGTAAGAGGGGGCAAAGGAGAAGGAGGAACAAACAGCATGTCTCTCTGCAGCAGCCTGCACACCTACCAGCACAGCACTACCTGCTGTCACTCCAGGTCTCAGGGTACAATCACAGACTCCTAGAACTGCTTCAGTTGGAAAAGACCTCTAAGATCCTCCAGTCCACCACCATGGCCACTAAACCATGTCTCCAAGTGCCATGGCCACACATTGCCTGAACATCTCCAGGGATGGTGGCTCCACCACCTCCTTGGCAGCCTGTGCCAATTACAGGCTCACAGGATGTTAGGGGTTGGAAGGGACCTCTGGAGATGAGAGTCCAACCCCTGCCAGAGCAGGAGCATAGAATCCAGCACAGGTCACACAGCAACACATCCAGACAGGGCTGGAAAGGCTCCAGAGAAGGAGACTCCACAACCTCTCTGGGCAGCCTGCTCCAGGGCTCTGGGACCCTCACAGGGAAGAAGTTCCTCCTCCTGTTGAGGTGGAACCTCCTGTGCTGCAGTTTCCATCCATTGTCCCTTGTCCTATCCCAGGGTGCAAGTGAGCAGAGCTGTCCCCTCCCTCCTGACCCCCAGCCCTCAGCTATTGATAGACATTGATCAGATCCCTCTCAGCCTTCTCCTCTCCAGACTAAACAGCCCCAGGGCTCTCAGCCTCTCCTCCCCAGGCAGTGATGCAGTCCCTTCAGCATCCTTGTAGGCTCCCTTGGACTCTCTCCACAGATCCCTGTCCCTCCTGACCTGGGGAGCCCAGACCTGGATGGAATATTGCAGGTGAGGTCTCATCAGGGCAGAGCAGAGGGGGTGGAGAACCTCCCTGGCTCTGCTGGCCACACTCCTCTGAATGCCCCCCAGGACCCCACTGGCCCTGACCACTCTTGAAGCAAAGACATTTTTCCTGCTCCCCAACCTCACCCTCCCCTGGCAGACTTTCAGGGTAGCACAGGAGGATCTTGCATTAGCTCAATGAAGGCCTGGGAGGAAGAGAGGTGAGTGTTTCAGAACTGTGAATTAAATCTGCTAGCAAATGCAAATTCCCATTTCCTCTAAGCAATCATTATGTTTTCACTTCCATCAGCACCCCATGAATCACAGCCATGTTTTGTCTAGAAACACTAATGGTGGGGGTGGGAAGCCAGCATCCAACCCACAGCAACAGCAGCAGGAGGAGAGAAGTGCCAGAGGAGCCCATAAAAAGGAGCTGGGGGTTGCAGGAGTGGCAACTGCTCCAGCCCAGCACTACCCATGAAATGATCCAACAGGAAAGGGCCATGGCACAGGTGAGGCCACAGCTTGAGCCCTGGGCTCAGCTTTGGGGCCCTCACTCCAAGAAGGACATTGAGAGGCTGGAGCCAGAGAAGGGCAACCAAGCTGGGGAAGGGTCTGGAGGACAGGGCTGGGGAGGAGCAGCTGAGGGAGCTGGGGGTGTTGAGTGTGGAGAAGAGGAGGCTGAGGGAGACCTCATTGCTCTCTACAGCTCCCTGAGAGGAGGCTGCAGTGAGGTGAGGCTTGGGCTCTGCTCCCAAGTACCAAGTGATGGGATGAGAGGAAATGATCTCAGGTTGCACCAGGGGAGGTTTAGGTTGGACTTTAGAAGAAACTTCTTCCCTGAATGGGTTCTCCAAGCCTGGCACAGCCTGCCTGGGGAGGTGGTTGAATGGCCATCCCTGGAGGGGTTTCAGAGGCAGAGATGTGGTGCTGAGGGACCTTGTGTGCTGCCTAGGCCAGTGTGTGCCATGCTGCAGCTCACCATCTCGCAGGAGCTTTCAGTGCTCATCTGCCTCCTTCTTCATTCTTTCTTTGGCTTTTACCCAAGGATCTTGGCACCACTGTGGCCCTCTTTTCAGAGGCCTCTATGATATAATTAATCATGGAATCATTAAGGTTGGAAAAGGCCTCTAAGATCATCCAGTCCAACCATCAACCCAACACCCCCATGGCCACTAAACCACAGCCCCAGGTGCCATATGCTACATGTTCTGTGAACACCTCCAGGGATGGGGACTCCCATGGCACAGGTGAGGCCACAGCTTGAGTCCTGGGCTCAGTTTTGGGGCCCTCACTCCAAGAAGGACATTGAGAGGCTGGAGCCAGAGAAGGGCAACCAAGCTGGGGAAGGGTCTGGAGAACAGGGCTGGGGAGGAGCAGCTGAGGGAGCTGGGGGGGTTTAGCCTGGAGAAGAGGAGGCTGAGGGGAGCCCTTTTGGCTCTCCACAACTCACTGAAAGAATGTTGGAGTTAGGTGGGGTTGGGCTCTTCTCCCCAGTATAAGGTGACAGGGTGAGAGGAAATGGCCTGGAGTGGCACCAGGGGAGGTTTAGTTTGGAGGTCATGCAAAATGCCCTTGGTGCAAGAGTGGTCAGGGATTGGCACAGGCTGCCCAGGGAGGTGGTGGAGTCCCCATCCCCGGAGGGGTTCAAGGAACCTGTGGCCATGGTTTAGTGGCCATGGTGGGGTTGGGTTGCTGGCTGGGCTTAGAGGGCTTTTTTTCAGCCTTAATGGTTCTGTGATTCTGAGGGAGATCCAAGAGTGGGGAATGCTGAGAGGAGTTAAAGAAGGGGCTTGAGTGTGCCCCAGAGATGCTCTGTTTGCCCATGTCAGGGACCCTCACCAGCCTGTGTCCTTGTGGCATCAAGAGAGCCTGGTGCACAAGCCTGACCAGGGTCAAGTCCTGCTGGTTGAAGTGACTGCTCAGGGGGCTGGTGCTGGTGGAAAGGCCTCTCCCTTTGCCAGGCTGGGCTCTCCAATGCTGCCAGAGATCTGCTGAGATGAGACAGAGCAAAACCCTTCCCCTCCTTGCGGGGCACAACGCGAGGTTGGGAGCTGCTGCTCCGGGTGTGCCGCATGAGAGTGAACTTGGTCCTTGCTCCCCCTTAGCTCCAGCTCTCACTGAGAGGCTGCTTAATGACACTTGTGAGGAGGGGACCTCCCTCAGGGCTGTGGCAGGGCCTTTGGCTCCCTTTGGCTGTGTGAAGCTGTGGCCAAAGGCCTGAGAGGCAGGGGGGCAGCAGCACCTAGGTGAGCATGGGAGCTGTGCTGGTGCTGCTTGGGATGTCCCTGCTTTCTCAGCAGGAGATGTGGTGTCCAGCCCCCAGTGCCGCCTGGCCTCTGGGCTGGGCAGGGTTTGCAAGTTCATGCTGCTCCTGACTTGGTTAGGTATTTATGATCTGGGATGCTCTAAGTGGGAAGAGGAAGGGCTGCTTTTCCCCTGTGCTGTTGGATGCTTTTGGTGCCTGTCTCGTCCTCAGGTAGCTAACAGCAGGACAGGAGCTAATGGCCTCAAGCTGCACCAGGGGAGATTCAGGTTTGATATTGGGAAAGATGTCTTTGCTGGAAGAGTGGCCAGGCACTGGAACAGGCTGCCAAGGGAGGTGGTAGAGTCCCCATCCCTGGAGGTGATCAAGGAATGTGTGGCCATGGCATTTAGGACACTGCTCAGTGGCCATGGGGGTGCTGGGTTGCTGGTTGGACCGGGTGGTCTTGGAGGCCTCTTCCAACTGAAACCACTCTGTGATTCTAAAAACAAAAATGAAGAGGCAGCATTTCCTGCAGGGAGGAAGGCAGCTGGGGTGCTGCAGCTGCAGGTGTGTGCAGGCATGGCTCATCCACACCCAGGGAATGCAAAGGAGGCTGCAGGCACACACAGCTATGCAGGCTCACGGCTGCGCGTGCTCCTGGCCACCCTCACACGCAGGCTAATTGTCCCCAGCGCTGCTGCAGAGGGGAGAGCTGCCCTGCAGAGGGGAGAGCTGCCCTGCAGAGGGGAGAGCTGCCCTGCAGCTCAGCCAGAGTGGGATTAATTTCCTAATTGCCTGGATTATTAAGCTCTCTGCAGGACAGCCTCGCTCACAACCGGCTCAGCAACAGCAGTGCCCTCCGCACTTCCCTTTGTCTGCGAAAAAGAAGGGAAGGGAGTTGCTGGTTTTAGACCCAGCCAAGGCAAGAGTGCCTCAGCTGCTGAAGCCGGTCCTGAATCCACCAGGCACCTCCAGCAGGGAGGCTGGCGAGGGAAAGGGGGGTCCAGACCTACCCCAGCCTCCTGAACCGCTGTCAAATGGCTTGAGCTGCCCATTGCAAACACAGGAGAGGAGAGGCTGAGAGCCCTGGGGCTGTTTAGTCTGAAGAAGAGAAGACTCAGAGGGAATCTGATCAATGTCTATCAATAGCTGAGGGCTGGGGGTCAGGAGGGAGGGGACAGGCTCTGCTCACTTGTGCCCTAGGATAGGCCAAGGGGCAGTGGATGGAAACTGCAGCACAGGAGGTTCCACCTCAACATGAGGAGGAACTTCTTCCTTGTGAGGCTCACAGAGCCCTGGAGCAGGCTGCCCAGAGAGGTTGTGGAGTCTCCTTCCCTGGAGCCTTTCCAGCCCCATCTGGATGTGTTCCTGTGTGACCTGTGCTGGATTCTCTGCTCCTGCTCTGGCAGGGGGTTGGACTTGATGATCTTCAGAGGTCCCAACCTGTGAGCCTGTGACCCATCTCCTACCACAACCTCCCCAGAGCCACAGATTCCCACCTCACTGCCTGGTCTTTTCTCCTCACTAACCACTGACAGGATGAGAGGAAATGTCCTCAAGCTGCACCAGGTGAGGTTTAGGTTGAATGTTAGAAGAAACCTTCCCTGAATGGGCTCTCAAAGGCTGGCACAGGCTGCCCAGGGAGCTGGTGGAGTCCCCATCCCTGGAGGTGTTCACAGAACATGTAGCTTATGGCACCTGGGGCCGTGGTTTAGTGGCCATGGGGGTGTTGGGTTGATGGTTGGACTGGATGATCTCAGAGGCCTTTTCCAACCTTAATGATTCCATGATTAATTATATCATAGAGGCCTCTGAAAAGAGGGCCACAGTGGTGCCAAGATCCTTGGGTAAAAGCCAAAGAAAGAATGAAGAAGGAGGCAGATGAGCACTGAAAGCTCCTGCGAGATGGTGAGCTGCAGCATGGCACACACTGGCCTAGGCAGCACACAAGGTCCCTCAGCACCACATCTCTGCCTCTGAAACCCCTCCAGGGATGGCCATTCAACCACCTCCCCAGGCAGGCTGTGCCAGGCTTGGAGAACCCTTTCAGGGAAGAAGTTTCTTCTAAAGTCCAACCTAAACCTCCCCTGGTGCAACCTGAGATCATTTCCTCTCATCCCATCACTTGGTACTTGGGAGCAGAGCCCAAGCCTCACCTCACTGCAGCCTCCTCTCAGGGAGCTGCAGAGCACAATGAGGTCTCCCTCAGCTTTCTCTTCTCCACACCAAACACCCCCAGCTCCCTCAGCTGCTCCTCCCCAGCCCTGTCCTCCAGACCCTTCCCTAGCTTGGTTGCCCTTCTCTGGACCTGCTCCAGCACCTCAACGTCCTTCCTGGAAGCAATGGGCCCAAAACTGAAGCCAGCACTCAAGCTGTGACCTCACCAGTGCTGAGTCCAGGAGGACAATCCCTGCCCTGCTCCTGCTGGCCACACCACTGCTGCTCCAGGCCAGGCTGCTGGTGGCCTTCTTGCCCACCTGGGCACCCCCTGGCTCATGTTCAGCAAGCTGGTGATCAGCACTCCTAGGTCTTTCTCTGCTGGGCAGTTTCCAGCTACTTTGCCCCATGCCTGGATCCTTCATGGGGTGGTTGTGACTCAAGTGCAGGACCCAGCCCTTGGCCTTGTTGAAGGTAACCTTGGCCCATAGCTCCAGCCTGTGCAGGTCTCTCTGCAGAGCCTTCCTACCCTCAAGATAGAATAGAATAAACCAGGCTGGAAGAGACCTTCAAGATCATCACACCCAACCTATCATCCAACACCACCTAATCAACTAACCCATGGCACCAAGCACCCTACCAAGTCTCCTCCTGAATACCTCCAATGATGGTGACTCCACCACCTCCCTGGGCAGCCCATTCCAATGGGCAATCACTCTGTGTAGAACTTCTTCCTAACATCCAGCCTAAACTTCCCCTGGCACAGCTTGAGACTGTGTCCTCTTGTTCTGGTGCTGCTTGCCTGGGAGAAGAGACCAACCTCTGCCTGTCTACAACCTCCCTTCAGGGAGTTGGAGAGAGCAAGAAGGTCTCCCCTGAGCCTCCTCTTCTGCAGGCTAAGCAACCCCAGCTCCCTCAGCCTCTCCTCACAGGGCTGTGCTCCAGACCCCTCCCCAGCTTTGTTGCCCTTCTCTGGACACCTTCAAGAGTCTCAATGTCCTTCTGAAATTGAGGGGCCCAGAACTGGACCCAGGACTCAAGGTGTGGCCTAACCAGTGCTGAGCACAGGGCACAATGACCTCCCTGCTCCTGCTGGCCACACTGTTCCTGGTGCAGGCCAGGATGCCATTGGCCTTCTTGGCCCCCTGGGCACACTGCAGGCTCAAGATACAGAGCTGTCCTTAATACATGCTAGGATAAGCCAAGGTGTGAGTGATGGCTGCTGGAAAATCACATTCTGATGCCCACAGAGCACCAGGAGCACCTTCCTGGCGCTGGCACAAGGAACCATCCCTGCCCCTTGGAGCTCACATCTCCTGCAGCCACAGCAGGCGGCGTCTCCCGGGCGTGCTACGGCGGCTCCCCCATCCCCACAGCTCTCTCAGAGACTTATCTAGAAGCAAGGCAGACCTCCCAGAGTGCACAGGAGGCCACTGCAGAAGAGCTGATGAAGGAGCAGGGGACAGGGCCATCGCTCAGCTGTTTGCAGCAGGAGCTGCCCTGCCTGAACGCCGGCGCAGGAATGGCTTTCAGCTCGTCACTGATCTTTCTGCGGCGCAGCAGGCAGAGGCTTGCAGAGCCTCCACTCTCCAAGCAGTGGTTTACAGAGAGGGAACAGTGGCAGTTTTTCATTTTCCAGGGTCCACTCACCCTTCCAAGAATCTTAATGCCTCATTGATTCATAATACAGTACATAAAGATTTCATTCCCCCCCTCCCCCCCAGCCCTGCACACAGTGATATATTATGGAGGAGATCTATTCTGCCACTGAAAAGTTTGCTTAGGGATGAAAAAAATGTGGAGTTTTGACATGCAGGAAATTACAGCCATCTGTAAAGCACGACTGATAGGCCAAGGCTAACATTTCCCCTGCACTTATTGAGCCAGAATAACTGTGCTCAAATATTTGTTATATTCTAAGAACTAAACCAAAACCAAAAAGCAAAACAAAAAAGACCAAAAAAAACCCCCACCAACCCCAAACAAAACCCAACCAACCAAAAAACCAAACAAAACCCCAACCAAAACCCCAAACAAACCCTAACCAACCAAAAAACCAAACAAAACCCAAAGAAAACCCAACCAACCAAAACAAACAAAAACCCAAACAAAACCCAACTAAACAAAAACCCAAACAAAAATCCAAACAAAACCCAACCAACCAAAACAAACAAACAAAAACCCAAACAAAACCCAACTAAACAAAACCCCAACCAAAAATCCAAACAAAAACCCACCCAACCAAAAAACCAAACAAAAACCCAAACAAAACCCAACTAAACAAAAACCCAAACAAAAATCCAAACAAAAAACAACCAAAACCCAACCAAACAAAAACCCAAAGAAAAATCCAAACAAAAACCAACTAAAGCCCAGACAAAAACCCAAACAAAAACCCAAAACACAACTAAACAAAACCCAACCAAACCCCAACCAAACCCCAACCAAAACCCCAAACAAAACCCAACCAAATCCCAAACAAAACCCAAACAAAAACCCAAACAAAACCCAACCAAACCCCAGACAAAAACCCAAACAAAACCCCAAAACACAACTAAACAAAACCCCAAGCAAACCCCAACCAAACACCAAACAAAACCCCAAACAAAAAACAACAAACCCCCTAAAAAAAACCCCAAAACCCCAAACAACCAAAACCTCAACCAAAACCTCAACCAAAACCGCAAACAAAACCCTACGAAACAAAAACCCAAACAAAAATCCAACCAAACCCCAAACAAAAACCCAACCAAACCCCAACCAAACCCCAAACAAAAACCCAACCAAACCCCAACCAAACCCCAAACAAAAACCCAACCAAACCCCAACCAAACCCCAACCAAAAACCCAAACAAAACCCAAACAAACCCCAAACAAACCTCCTAAAACACCCAAACAAAAGACCAAACAAAACCCCAAACAAAACCCAACCAAACCCCATACCAAAACCCAACCAAACCCGAAACAAAACCCAACTAAACAAAAAACCAAACAAAAACCCAACCAAACCCCCAAACAAAAAAAACCCCAACCAACCAAACAAAAAATCCCAAATCAAACCAACCAACCTCCCCCACCCCCCTCAATTAAGTAATAAAAGCCAAGTGTTTGTTTCTGTGAATATCTACTGTAAAGCAGATATTTAGTACACATATTTAGGCCACACCTTGAGTCCTGTGTCCAGTTCTGGGCTCCTCAGTTTAAGAAGGACATTGAGAGACTTGAAGGTGTCCAGAGAAGGGCAACAAGGCTGGGGAGGGGTCTGGAGCACAGCCCTGTGAGGAGAGGCTGAGGGAGCTGGGGTTGCTTAGCCTGGAGAAGAGGAGGCTCAGGGGAGACCTTCTTGCTCTCTCCAACTCCCTGAAGGGAGGTTGTAGCCAGGTGGGGGTTGGTCTCTTCTCCCAGGCACCCAGCACCAGAGCAAGAGGACACAGTCTCAAGCTGTGCCAGGGTAGGTTTAGGCTGGAGGTGAGGAGAAAGCTCTTCCCAGCAAGAGGAATTGGCCATTGGAATGTGCTGCCCAGGGAGGTGGTGGAGTCACCATAGTATCACAGTATCAGTCAGGGTTGGAAGGGACCACAAGGATCAGCTAGTTCCAACCCCCCTGCCATGGCCAGGGACACCCCACACTAGATCAGGCTGGCCAGAGCCTCATCCAGCCTCGGCTTGAACACCTCCAGGGACAGGGCCCCAACCACCTCCCTGGACAACCCATTCCAGGGCTTCACCACTCTCCTGGGGAAGAACTTCCTCCCCACCTCCAGCTTCATTCCATTCCCCCTAGTCCTATCACTACCTGAGATCCTGAGCAGTCCCTCCCCAGCCTTCTTGGAGCCCCCTGCAGATACTGGAAGGCCACAATGAGGTCACCTCAGAGCCTTCTCTTCTCCAGACTGAACCATCCCTGGAGGTGTTCAAGAGGGGATTGGATGTGGCACTTGGAGCCATGGTTTAGTTGTCAGGAGGTCTTGGGTGATAGGTTGCACTTGATGACCTTTGAGGTCTTTTCCAACCTTATTGATTCTATGATCAAAAAAAGCTTTACCCTCATATCCATAGAAGATTCACAGAATCATTAAGGTAGGTAAAGGCCTCTAAGATCACCCAGTCCAACCAGCAAGCCAACACCCCCTGGCCACTGAACAGTGTCCTAAATGCCATGGCCACACATGCCTTGATCACCTCCAGGGATGGGGACTCTACCAGGCTCCCTTGGCAGCCTGTTCCAGTGCCTGGCCACTCTTGCAGCAAAGACATCTTTCCCAACATGAACCTGAATCTCCCCTGGTGCAGCTTGAGGCCATTAGCTCCTGTCCTGCTGGTAGTTGCTTGGCAGAAGCAGCCAACTTTGGCCTCACCACAAGCTCCTTTCAGGTAGCTGTAGAGAATGCACTAAGCCCCACACTGTGGCCAGATCCACAGGTTGGAAGGGAGCCTCAGAGGTCATCTTGCCCAACCCCCCTGCAGTCAGCAGGGACACCTCCAGCTTGATCAGGCTGCCTAGGGCCACATTAAGGATGATCTTGAATGTCTCCAGGGATGGGGCTTCTGCCACATCCCTGAGCAACCTGTTCCAGTGTCTCACCAACCCTCTCTGTGCAGAACTTCCTCCTAATGTCCAACCTATACCTGCCCTCAAACCATTTGCCCTCATCCTACCCCCAGAGGCCCTCCCCTCCCCAGCCTTCCTGTAGGTCCCCTTCAGCTACTGAAATTCAGCTCCAAGGTGAAAATGCCTTCAAGAATTTACCAAACCAAACAGTTCAGACAGCTGCAGATGTGACCTCAGCTTGCAGAGCAGGGCAGGAGCGACACATGCAGCAGCACAAAAGCAGCAACATGAGACAAAGGCTGCCACACTGAATGTCCTCACTGCCCCCTGGCCCTGCTGGCACTTGTCCTGCCAGTCAGCAGCCACCCAAGGAGTGGGTAGCACCTTAGCTGGTGCAGGTAAAGCAGAAAATTGCTGAACCCTGTGAGCTTTGCTTGGAAGTTTAGGGCTGCATCAAAAGCAGTGTGGCCAGCAGGTGGGCAGGGAGGGGATTCTGCCCCTCTGCTCTGTTCTGCTGAGACCCCACCTGCAGCACTGCCTCCAGCTCTTGTGCCCTCAGTACAAGAAGGACCTGGAGCTGCTGGAGAACCTCCCCAAAGGGGACAGGCTGAGAGAGTTGGGGCTGCTCAGCCTGGAGAAGAGAAAGTTCCATGGAAACCTTAGAGGAGCCTTCCAGTGCTTGAAGGGGACCTACAGGAGAGCTGAGGGGGGGGACTGTTGACAAGGGCTGGGAGTGACAAGACCAGGGACAAAGGCTTTGAGCTGGGAGAGGAGAGATTGAGGCTGGAGATTAGGAAGAAATTCTTGAGAGTGAGGGTGGTGAGACACTGGCACAGGTTGCCCAGGCAGGCTGTGGATGTGTTCAAGCCTGGAGGTGTCCAAGTCCAGACTGGATGTGAACCTGGGCCAGTGGAAGGTGTCCCTGTCCATGGCAGGGGGGTTGGAACTGGATGATCTTGAAGGTCCCTTCCAACCCAAACCAGTCTATGTTTCTAGAAGCAAGAGGGTGCAGAGGGCTCTCACCTCAGCCTGACACCTCCATTTGCCTTTCTCATGAATGCTTGACTCTGTATTTAGGAGTTATTTAGGATTTCTCCTATCTCCTGAGCACTTGCTGTGGGTTTCCTCATGGCTGCCAGAGTTGCAGTGCCATGCCCCCCAACCCCTTTGGGTGTGCAAGCACCTCCTATTGAGCATCCTCACCTCAACACTGGAGCTCTCAAGGAGAAAGATCACACAACCAGCTCCAAGAGCTCTGCATATCCCACAATGGGGAATTAACTCCAGAGAGGTGTTTATGGAACCATTTGCTCCTGTACCAGAGCTCAATCAATTCCCTTCAGCAGTACACAAAAGGAGGAGGTTTGGCTCACGTGAAAAAATGTAAGGCTGATGTTAATTCCTTCAGAAGCCACCTGCAGATTATCTTCCCTCTGCCAGTGAGCACATCCCAGGAGGGGTTACAGCAAAGTGCTTAAAAAAGCTAAAGTGGGGAGCTGTAGCATGCAAACAAAAAAAAGCACAGTAATGCAACTTATTTTGCTGAGCAGCATCACTGGGGCTACAGAAATCCCAGGTAAAATCCTTCCCTTCTATCACAGTATCACAGTCTCACAGTATCACCAAGGTTGGAAGAGACCCCAAGGATCATTGAGTCCAACCTGTCCCAACAGACCTCACAACTAGACCATGGCACCAAGTGCCACGTCCAATCCCCTCTTGAACACCTCCAGGGACGGCGACTCCACCACCCCCCTGGGCAGCACATTCCAATGATGAATGACTCTCAGTGAAGAACTTTCTCCCCACTTTGAGTCTAAACCTCCCCTGGCACAGCTTGAGACTGTGTCCTCTTGTTCTGGTGCTGCTTGCCTGAGAGAAGAGACCAACCCCTTCCTGGCTACAACCACCTTTCAGGGAGTTGTAGAGGGCAATGAGGTCACCTCTGATCCTTCTCTTCTGCAGGCAAAACAACCCCAGCTCCCTCAGCCTCTCCTCACAGGGCTGTGCTCCAGACCCCTCCCCAGCCTTGTTGCCCTTTTCTGGACACCTTCAAGTCTCTCAATGTCCTTCTTAAACTGAGGGGCCCAGAACTGGACACAGGACTCAAGGTGTGGCCTAACCAGTGCTGAGCACAGGGCACAAGGACTTCCCTGCTCCTGCTGGCCACACTGTTCCTGATGCAGGCCAGGATGCCATTGGCCTTCTTGGCCCCCTGGGCACACTGCTGGCTCATGTTTAGGCAGCTGTCAATCAGCACCCCCAGGTCCCTCTCTGTTTGGCAGCTCTCAGCCACTCTGACCCCAGCCTGTAGCGCTGCCTGGGGTTGTTGTGGCCAAAGTGCAGCCCCTGGCACTTGGACTTGTTGAATGCCATCCTGTTGGCCTCTGCCCATCTGTCCAGTTGGTCGAGGTCCCTCTGCAGAGCCCTTCTGCCCTCTAACTGACCAACCTCTGCTCCCAGCTTGGTGTCATCTGCAAACTTGCTGATGACTGACTCAACCCCCTCATCCAGATCATCAATGAAGATGTTAAAGAGGATGGGGCCCAGCACTGATCCCTGGGGCACACCACTGGTGCCTGGCTGCCAGCTGGCTGTGGCACCATTCACCACCACTCTCTGGGCTCAGCCTCCAGCCAGTTCCTAACCCAGCACAGAGTGCTGCTGTCCAAGCCAGGGGCTGACAGCTTGGCCAGCAGTTTGCTGTGGGGGACGGTGTCAAAGGCCTTGCTGAAGTCCAGGTAGACCACATCCACAGCCTGCCCCACATCCACCAGGCAGTCACCTGGGCATTGAAGGAGATCAGGCTGGAGAGGCAGGACCTGCCCTTCCTAAATCCATGTTCTAGAAGCAGGTCAAAGGCAGGCATCTGTTGGAAATGTTTTGGCAATGCAGGTCATGAACTGATGCACTGAGGGGCTGGAGAGTGGCCAGAGCAGGGCTTCACAGCTGGGGAAGGGTCTGGAGAACAGGGCTGGGGAGGAGCAGCTGAGGGAGCTGGGGGTGTTTGGTGTGGAGAAGAGGAGGCTGAGGGGAGACCTCATTGCTCTCTGCAGCTCCCTGAGAGGAGGCTGGAGCCAGGTGGGGGTTGGGCTCTGCTCCCTAGTTACAGGGGAGAGAATGAGAGGCAATGCCTTCAAGCTGCACAAGGGGAAGTTTAGATTGGGTATTAGGAAAATACCTTTGCTGCAAGAGTGGTCAGGGATTGGCACAGGCTGCCCAGGGAGTCCCCATCCCTGGAGGTGTCCAAGAAATGTGAGGCCATGGCACCTGGGGACATGGTTTGATGGCCATGGGGGTGTTAGGTGGGAGGTTGGACTCAATGCTCTTAGAGGGCTTTTCCAACCAGAACATTTCACAGAATCACCAAGGTTGGAAGAGACCTCAGAGATCATCAAATCCAGCCTGTCACCACAGACCTCATGACTAGACCATGGCACCAAGTGCCACATCCAATCCCCTCCTGAACACCTCCAGGGATGGGGACTCCATCACCTCCCTGGGCAGCACATTCCAATGGCCAACAACTTTCTCAGTGGAGAACTTTCTCCTCACCTCCAGCCTAAACCTCCCCTGGCACAGCTTGAGACTGTGTCCTCTTGTTCTGGTGCTGGTTGCCTGGGAGAAGAAACCAACCCCCTCCTGGCTACAACCTCCCTTCAGGTAGCTGTAGACAGCAATTTCTATGATTTGAAGCCAACCACTGAAGATGCAGCATGGCTCTTTTTCTCCTGCAAGCTTCCTACCCTCCCAGTGAGCATTTCACAGAAGCACAGCATGCTGGGGCTTGCAAGGTACTTCTGAAGATCATCCAGTCCAACCCCCCTGCTAAAGTAGGGTCACCTAGAGCAGGTTGCACAGGATCACAGTGTCCAGGTGGGTGGGTTTGGGATCTCTCTAGAGGAGACTCCACAACCTCTCTGGGCAGCCTGCTCCAGGGCTCCAGCACCCTCAAAATCAAGAATCCTTATATTCAAGTGGAACCTCCTGGGTTCTAGTTTGTGCCTTGTCCTGTCACTGGGCACCAGTGAAAAGAGCCCAGCCTCATCCTCTTGCTCCCCACCCTTTTGATATTGATCAGCAATCAGAAGATCCCTTCTCAGCCTGCTCTCCATAGGTTCAAGAGGAACCTCCTGGTGGTGTTGGGTTGATGGCTGGACTCGATAAGAGGCCTTTCCCACCTCAAGCAATTCCACAGTTCTGTGATTTTCTACCCTCATCCTGCTGCTAAAAGAGGACAGAGGAAGGGACAATGTATTTACAACTGCAGCTTAGTGCAGTTTGCATTCCAGATTTCACTGATTCCATTTAGCACCATGAGACCGTGGAACTAAGAACTCTGTATCAAAACATGAGCCAGCAGTGTGCCCAGGGGGCCAAGAAGGCCAATGGCATCCTGGCCTGCATCAGGAACAGTGTGGCCAGCAGGAGCAGGGAAGTCATTGTGCCCTGTGCTCAGCACTGGTTAGGCCACACCTTGAGTCCTGTGTCCAGTTCTGGGCTCCTCAGTTTAGGAAGGACATTGAGAGACTTGAAGGTGTCCAGAGAAGGGCAACAAGGCTGGGGAGAGGCCTTGAGCACAGCCCTGTGAGGAGAGGCTGAGGGAGCTGGGGTTGCTTAGCCTGGAGAAGAGGAGGCTCAGGGGAGACCTTCTTGCACTCTACAACTACCTGAAAGGTGGTTGTAGCCAGGAAGAGATTGGTCTCTTCTCTCTAGCAAACAGCACCAGAACAAGAGGACACAGTCTCAAGCTGTGCCAGGGGAGGTTTAGGCTGGAGGTGAGGAGAAAGTTCTTCACGAACAGAGTCATTCATCATTGGGATGTGCTGCCCAGGGAGGTGGTGGAGTCACCATCCCTGGAGGTGTTCAAGAGGGGATTGGATGTGGCACTTGGTGCCATGGCTTAGTCATGAGGTCTGTGGTGCCAGGTTGGACTCAGTGATCTTTGAGGTCTCTTCCAACCTTGGTGATACTGTGATGCTGTGGAAAGCAGGTCAAGGGAGGTGATTCTCCCTCTCTGCTCCACTCTGCTGAGACCCCACCTGGAGCACTGCATCCAGCTCTGGAGCCCCTAGTACAGGAAGGATCTGGAGGTGCTGGAAGGTGTCCAGAGAAAGGCCATGAGGATGAGCAGAGGGCTGGAGCTGCTCTGCTATGAGGACAGACTGAGGGAGTTGGGGTTGTGCAGTCTGCTCCAAGGAGACCTTCTTGTGGCCTTCCAGTATCTGAAGGTTATTATCATATAGATATAGGCTCCAAGAAAGCTGGGGAGGGACTTTTTAGGCTATCAGGGAGGGACAGGACTGGGGGGGATGGAGCAAAACTAGAAATGGGGAGATTGAGATTGGATGTTAGGAAGAAGTTGTTCCCCATGAGGGTGGTGAGAGCCTGGCACAGGCTGCCCAGGGAGGTGGTGGAAGCCTCCTGCCTGGAGGTGTTTGCAGCCAGGCTGGCTGTGGCTGTGAGCAACCTGCTGCAGTGTGAGGTGTCCCTGGCCATGGCAGGGGGGTTGGAACTGGCTGAGCCTTGAGGTCCCTTCCAACCCTGACAGTTCTGTGACTCGGTGATTCTATAACTGGAAAGACCAAGTGTGCTTCCTGCCCCGCTAGGGCCCTCCAGTGATATCATGTAATGGAAGGGGATTCTCATTTAATTGAAATGGAAATGAAACACATATTAGCTAAGAAAACTTAATCAGTGCAGTAATATTAAAATGGGCCACTCAGACAAACTCCACTGATTAAGTCACTGGCAAACACTTCCCTAATCATCGCTGAGACTGGTGGTGTTAATGATTTTAAGCTCACTTCTCTACTCCAGGGAACAAAACTGCAATTTCAGAGCAGACAATCAGGATATCTGAAACCCTCTCTCACACATTACAACAGGGACTCCTGGCAGAAGAACAGGACCTGGTCCTACAAGGGATACGTTTTGAGCTTTGAATCATAGAATCAAGCAGCTTGGAAAAGACCTCAGAGATCACCAAGTCCAACCTATCACCCAACACCTCCTGGCAACTAAGCCATGGCTCCAAGAGCCACATCCAATCCCCTCTTGAACACTCCACCACCTCCCTGGGCAGCACATTGCAATGGTCAATCTCTCTTTCTGTGGAGAACTTTCAGTCACTCTCTCTGTGTAGAATTTCTTCCTCCCCTCCAGCCTAAACATCCCCTGGCACAGCTTGAGACTGTGTCCTCTTGTTCTGCTGCTGGTTGCCTGGGAGAAGAGACCAACCCCCATCTGGCCACAACCTCCCTTCAGGTAGCTGTAGAGAGCAATGAGGTCTCCCCTGAGCCTCCTCTTCTCCAGGCTCAGCAACCCCAGCTCCCTCAGCCTCTCCTCATAGGGCTGTGCTCAAGGCCTCTCCCCAGCCTTGTTGCCCTTCTCTGGACACCTTCAAGTCTCTCAATGTCCTTCTTAAACTGAGGAGCCCAGAACTGGCCACAGGACTCAAGGTGTGGCCTAACCAGTGCTGAGTACAGGGGCAAGAAGTTCTGGATGGATGCTTGGAGCACAGAATCACAGAATGCATCAGGTTGGAAGGGGCCATTGAAGGTCATCTTGTCCAACCCCCCCTGCAGTCAGCAGGGACATATCCAACTAGATCAGCTTGCTCAGGGCCACACCAAGTTTGACCTCGATTATCTCCAAGGATGGGGCCTGAACAACATCTCTGGGCAACCTGTTCCAATGTTCCACCAACTTCATTGTGAAGAACTTCCTCCTAATCAAAGAATGGGTTGGGTTGGAAGGGACCTTAAAGCTCATCCAGTTCCAACCCCTCTGCCATGGGCAGGGACACCTCCCACCAGCCCAGCTTGCTCAAGGTCACATCCAGCCTGGCTTTGAACACCTCCAGGGAAGGGACATCCACAGCCTGTGCCAGTGTCTCACCACTCTCCATGTAAACATTTTCTTCCTAATCTCCAGTTTCAGTCTCCCCTCTCCCAGCTCAAAGCTGCTATCACTCTTCCTATGGTTTAGGTTGGGCTACAAAGCCCTTGTAAAAGTCCCTCCTCAGCTTTGCTGTAGGACACTTTCAGGTACTGGAGTCCTGGTAATGTCCAACTGGACAGGTAATCTCCAACCTAAATCCACCCTGCTCTGGTTTAAAATGTCACCAAAATGTTTGGTTTAAGCCAGGAGCCAGCCCAGAAAGCAGCTTGCTGGCTGGTGAGCATCTCTGAGGTACTCAGTGCACTTCCTCCACAGACTTCATAGCATCACAGAATCACCTGGGTTGGAAGGGACAGTCAGCAGGGACATGCCCACCTAGATCAGGTCACCCACAGCCTTGTTGAGGCTCACCTGGAATATCTCAATCACCTCCTTGGGCAACCTGTTCCAGTGTTCCACCACCCTGATTGTAAAGAACCTCTTCCTACCCTCCAAATCTTGAATCTTGATCAGTTATTGGCAGCTCACTGATGGACCATCAAGCTGGAAGCTTCCAAGGCCTCCCAGCAGACCTGGACTCACACACAGGGGAATTTAAGGGCAGGCTGGATGTGGCTCTTTGCAATCTGATCCAGTGTGAGGTGTCCCTGCCCGTGGCAGGGGGATTGGGACTGGCTGAGCCTTGAGGTCCCTTCAAGCCTGTCAATTCTGTGATGCTATGGATCGAACACTTTCATGGACCAGCAGAGTGCATCCCTAATAAAGGGCTGGAGATGCATTTGTGGTTCCAGAGCTCAGCTGGGAGGGCTGTTTGCACCAGCTCAGCAAGCAAGGCTTTGCAAACATCACAAGATGTGCAGCACATCCTGCTTCCTGTGGCTGCTAGCTCCACCCTGCACATTTAGCAACAGCAGATTGGAGTCTGAATTAATTAGGGCAGTGCCCTGGGAAAGCCACGCTCATGGAAAATGCCACTTCTGCCTCTTATACAACCCTGCAGCAACGCCAGGGATGTGCCCATCGCTCAGAAGAGGGCCATCCACACAGCCCAAGCGTGTGATGTGCCTGGAAGCCAGAGCCTGAGCTGGCAAACCCTCATCAGAGGCTTGCCTGGGGGAAGGCAGCGACAGCGCGTTCGTCACAGATATCAGCGAGGACACATTGCATGCCCGTGGATTTCACATGCCTCCTATATTGTTAATTAATCTGCAGCATTAAGATGGTCAAAATCCTATTTTCAGGTGGCCCAAAAGGCAAATTCAGTGTTTGCTTCTTTTCCAGGGCCACGAAGCAAACCTCAGCCAAACTGGCAGCTGCGCCGAGGCCACCGCCGAGAGGAGCCGCAGCAACCTGGGCTAGGCAAGGAGAGGAGCCCAGCTCCTCTGCAGCAGCTGGCCCTCTGATGCACAACCCACTTGGTTCCACTGGCCCTGAGGAGCACTCCTTGCTTTGCCCTTTGCTCTGGCTCTCTCACAGTGAAGGTAACACAAGCACGGGCCAAGACCTTACCTTTCTCTGAGCAGCTTCTCGCTGCCTCCCTTGAGCCCTGAGCCTGCTGCTTGGATGAGCTCCCAGCCCCTCATCATCCACAGCCAAGCAAGCAGGCAGCACTTTGAACCCTCAGCCACATGAGCTGGAGGAAAAGTCTTGCTTAGGTCAGTTGAGACACCCTTTAAAACAAGCTACTTTCACCTGAAGCCAAAGCTAACCTGTCAGTGACAGAGGAAAACCAGGAATGGCACCACCAGTCCAGCCCTAGGATGACCACGGAGGGCCACAAGGATGGCAGCTCTGCTGTGAGGCCAGGCTGAGGCAGCTGGGGGTGTTCAGCCTGGAGAACAGAAGGCTCTGAGGGACCTGCCAGTACCTGAAGGGATCCTGCAGAGGGACTTTCCATGAGGGTGTCTGGAGACAGGCCAAGGGGAAATGGTTTGAAGCTGAGGGAGCGCAGGGTTAGACTGGAGCTGAGGAAGAAGTTCTTCAGTACAAGGGTGGTGAGACACTGGAACTGGCTGCCCAGGGAGCCAATTGTGGCTGCTTCCTCCCTGGGGGTGTTGAAGGCCAGGTTGGATGAGGCCTTGAGCAACCAAGTCTGTCTGAGAGGTGCCCCTCCCCACGGCAGGGGGGTTGGAGCAGAAGATCTCTGAGGTCCCTTCCAACCTGAGCCATCCCAAGCAAAATAAGCCACATCCAATCCCAGGTTATTCACAAAGATTCATGAAAGGATCTGCCAGAGCTTCCATTCCTCTAAAGTCATCCTCAGGATGTGGGGAAACAGAGAGGACAAAAAGGAAGAGGAAAAACACCTCCACCCCAACCTCCTCGTTGAGCAGTGAGAGATGGTTCTGAAGAGCACTGCTCCTATCTGAGCATCTCTTGACTGATTTTTCAGAAGGCACAGCTCTACTCCTCCATGGCTTATCCTGGCTGTAAATGTGTGTGACATTTTAATTATCAAGTACAAATGTTACTGCAAGCAAGCAAGGAAACAGATGGTGTCCTTAATTTTACAGTGCAGCCACATTTTCCAGCTCGAATTTACAGTTCACCAATTAGCAAGCTTCCAGCCCTGCCTCTGCTGCACCTCCCCTGCCCATCTGAACTGCTGTAACCCTGCTGAGGCTGGCAGGGCAGCTCTGGGAGGAGAAGCTCAGTGTAAGGGCCTCCAGCCACACTCCTGGTGTCATGGAAGGCAATGCCAGGGACAGGGAGGAAGGACTGTCCACCGTAAGTGAAGAGCAGGTTGGTGATCACCTGAAGAGCCTGGAAGTGTTCAAGTCCATGGGACCCCACGGGATACACCCATGGGTGCTGAGAGAACTGGCAGATGAGGCTGCTAAACCCCTCTCTATTCTGTTCCACAAGTCCTGGCAGTCTGGGGAAGTCCCCACAGGCTGGGAAAGGGGAAACATTCCCCCCAGTTTCAAACAGGGTAAGCAGGAGGAACCAGGGAACTCCAGGCCAGGCAGCCTCACCTCTGTGCCCGGAGAGATCATGGAGCAGAGCCTCCTGGAGGCACTACTGACTCAGAAGAATAGTGAAGAGGTGATGGGGAACAGTCAGCATGGCTTCACCAAGGGCAAATCCTGCCTGACCAACCTGGTGGCCTTCTCTGAGCAGGTGACAGCATCAATAGCTGAGGGGCAGCAACTGCTGTCGTTTGCCTGGCCCTGAGCACAGCCTTCCACACTGCCCTGCACCACAGCCTGGGCTCCAGGCTGGTGACACAGGGGTCTGAGGGGTGACCACTAGATGGATACAGAACTGGCTTGATGGCTGCACCCAAAGAGTGGCTGTCCATGGCTCCATGGTCCAGTGGAGGCCAGGGACAAGCAGAGTCCCTCAGGGGTCAGCCCTGGGACCAGGCTTGTTCAGCATCTTTGTGGGTGCCATGGACAGTGGCACTGAGTGCACCCTCAGCAGGTTTGCTGATGGCACCAAGCTGTGTGGTGCAGCAGACAGCTGGAGGGAAGGGATCCATCCAGAGGGACCTGGACAGGCTGGAGAGGTGGGCACAAGCCAACCTCAGAAGCTTCAACAAGAGCAAGGGCAGGGTCCTGCAGCTGGGTGGAGGCAATCCCAGGCACAACTCCAGGCTGGGCAGGGACTGGCTGGAAAGCAGCCCTGAGGAGAGAGCCTTGGGGGTGCTGGGGGAGGAGAAGCTCACCAGGAGCTCTCAGTGTGCACTTGCAGCCCAGAAAGCCAACCAGAGCCTGGGCTGCAGCAAGAGAAGTGTGGCCAGCAGGGCCAGGGAGGGGATTCTCCCCCTCTGCTCAGCTCTGCTGAGACCCCACCTGGAGTACTGCCTCCAGTTCTGGAGCCCCTATTGCAAGAGGGATCTGGAGGTGCTGGAAGGTGTCCAGAGAAGGGCCAGGAGGATGAGCAGAGGGCTGGAGCTGCTCTGCTGTGAGGACAGACTGAAGGAGTTGGGGCTGTTCAGTCTGGAGAAGAGAAGGCTCCCAGGTGACCTCATTGTGGCCTTCCAGGATCTGAAGGGGGCTCCAAGAAGGCTGGGGAGGGACTGCTCAGGATCTCAGGGAGTGATAGGACTAGGGGGAATGGAATGAAGCTGGAGGTGGGGAGATTCAGGCTGGAGGTGAGGAGGAAGTTCTTCCCCATGAGAGTGGTGAAGCCCTGGGATGGGTTGTCCAGGGAGGTGGTTGAGGCCCCATCCCTGGAGGTGTTTAAGCCCAGGCTGGATGAGGCTCTGGGCAGGCTGATCTAGTGTGGGGTGTCCCTGGCCATGGCAGGGGGGTTGGAACTAGCTGATCCTTGTGGTCCCTTCCAACCCTGACTGATTCTATGATACTATGATGCTAAGGTGTCCTCCTCCAAGCAAATGCACAGTGCCTGTCCAATGGGGATCCCAACCAGAGCACAACTCCATGCACCCCTCTGGGGAGGTGAGGCAGGAGAGCATCTGCCTTGAAAAACAAATGGAGGGATGAAAGGTGGCTCAAGAGGAACTGCCCTTCTTCAGGGAGCAAAGAGGTCCTTGCTACCTCCATCCCAATAAAGGACTTGAGGAAGCAAAGAGGTCTTTGCTATTCCCATCTCAAAGAAGGGACTTGAGGGAGCAAAGAGATCTGTGCTATCCCCACCTCAAAGAAGGACTTGAGGATAAGCATAGGGTCTTTGCTATCTCCATCTCAGCAAAGGACTTAAGCAAAGAGGTTCTTGCTACCTCCATCTCAAGGAAGGACTTGAGGGAGCAAAGAGGTCTCTGCTATCCCCATCTCCAAGAAGGACTTGAGAGAGCAAAGAGGTCTCTGCTATCCCCATCTCCAAGAAGGACTTGAGAGAGCAAAGAGGTCTTTGCTATCCCCATCTCCAAGAAGGACTTGAGAGAGCAAAGAGGTCTTTGCTATCCCCATCTCCAAGAAGGACTTGAGGGAGCAAAGAGGTCTCTGCTATCCCCATCTCCAAGAAGGACTTGAGAGAGCAAAGAGGTCTCTGCTATCCCCATCTCCAAGAAGGACTTGAGGGAGCAAAGAGGTCTCTGCTATCCCCATCTCCAAGAAGGACTTGAGAGAGCAAAGAGGTCTCTGCTATCCCCATCTCCAAGAAGGACTTGAGGGAGCAAAGAGGTCTCTGCTATCCCCATCTCCAAGAAGGACTTGAGGGAGCAAAGAGGTCTCTGCTATCCCCATCTCCAAGAAGGACTTGAGAGAGCAAAGAGGTCTTTGCTATCCCCATCTCAATGGAGGATTTGACCTCACCTGCAGGGCTGGGTCCAGCTCTGGGGCTCTCACCACAAGAGGGTCCAGAGGAGGCCACAAAGATGATTAGAGGGCTGGAAAACTTCTGCTGTGAGGACAGGCTGAGAAAGTTGGGGCTGTTCAGCCTGGAGAAGAGAAGGCTCTGCAGAGACCTTAGAGCTGCATTTCAATATCTGCAGGGGCCCTAAAGGAAGGCTGGGGAGGGACTGCTCAGAAGGGGCTGTGGGGATAGGATAAGGGGCAATGGTTTGAAATGGGAGCAAGGGAGATGTAGGTTGGACATCAGGAGGAAGTTCTCCACAATGAGAGTGGGGAAACACTGGAACAGGCTGCCCAGGGGTGCAGTGGAGACCTCATCCCTGGAGACATTCAAGGTCAGCCTGGATGTGTCCCTGGGCAGCCTGATCTGGTTGGAGGTGTCCCTGCTGAGTGCAGGGGGATTGGACAAGATGACCTTTGAGGATCCCTTCCAGACAATGCAAGCTGTGAATCTGTGCAGGCAGTTGCATTGTCCTGACTTTGAATGCCTGGAGGACCTCTGAGCCCATCTGGGGAACCTCATCCTAAAGGAAGCCAGTCAGGGTGCTTGCAGAACTGGAGAGAGACCCAAGAGCAGAGCTTACCTTGGAGCACAGCTACCTTCACCAACACTTTCCAGTGAGCCCCTGAGCACCCAGGGGAACCCACCTGGGCATTTGGTTTCCCAGAGAGAGAAGCCAAAGCACCAGCTGCTGCCACCAGTGCTGGGGCACACAGCCCAGTATGCAGCAGGTGGAAGCATTCTCCTTTGAGCCCAGCCAAGGGCTGCTGCAGAGCAGGAGGAAGTGCCTGGCAGTGGCACAGGTTCTGCTCTCAGTCATGCTGGCAGCTGGAGTGCTGTGATAAATAAACCTGAAAATCAACTGGGTGACAACAGCTTCTGCCTAGGTGTCCAGGCCTGGAGGGGTTAAGCTGAAACAATCTAATTCCTTCCCAAAGTGCACAAAAATCCAATAAACTCCAGGCACTTGTGTCCTTTCCCATTTAGCAGATGAAGAAACTGTGCTCTACCAAATCTATCTGAACAATTCATTCCCAGGCAATTACAGGAGGTTCTGAACCTGAGCTTGATAGACTCCCTGAGAGGAGCAGGCTGAGCCAGCACCCAGAGGCAGGGCTCATGCACAGCCAAATGCCACCTCAGCAGGGTTTCAGAGTCAACCAGGTTGGAAGGGACCTCCAACATCACCAAGTCCAACTGATCACCCAGCCTTATCTAATCCACTACACCATGGCACCAAGTGCCTCAGCCAGGCTCTTCTTAAACACCTCCAGGGATGGGGACTCCACCCCCTCCCTGGGCAGCACATTCCAAAGGCAAATCTCTCTTGCTGGGAAGAACTTCTTTCTAAGATCAAACCTAAACTTCCCCCTGGCACAGCTTGAGACTGTGTCCTCTTGTTCTGTTGGTGTTTGCCTGGGAGAAGAGACCAACCCCCACCTGGCTGCACCCTCTCTTCAGGTAGCTGTAGAGAGCAATGAGGTCTCCCCTGAGCCTCCTCTTCTCCAGGCAATGCATCCCAGCAGGGGATGCAGCACTGCTCCCAGCGGTGATGCTCTGGGCCAGGATTCAGGTGTGGTGGCAACTTCTGGAGTATGGTGTCCAGTTCTGGGCTCTCCAGTTTCAGAGGGACAGGGAACTACTGGACAGTGCCCAATGGAGGCTATGAGGGTGATGAAGGGACTGGAACATCTCTCTGGTGAGGAAAAGCTAAGAGCCTTGGGGCTGTTTAGGCTGGAGAAGAGCAGCCTGAAAGGGGATCTTATTAATGGTTACAAATACCTGCAGGGTGGGTGTCAAGAAGGAGAGGCTCTTCAGCGGTGTCCTGTGGCAGGACAAGAGGCAATGGACACCAAGCTGGAACACAGGAAGTTCCACCCACCATGAGGGAAAACTTGAGGGTGCTGGAGGCCTGGAGCAGGCTGCCCAGAGAGGTTGTGGAGTCTCCTGCTCTGGAGACTTTCAAGCCCCATCTGGATGTGTGACCTGCCCTGGGTGATCCTGCTTTGGGGCAGAAGGATGTGCTGGATGATCTCTGGAGATCCCTTCCCTTCTCTGTTGCACCTCCACCATTCTGACTGTATGATCTTTAGCAACACCTCTGCCACCCTGTCACGAAACCAGCAGCACTCTCCTAACTCAGCTCAACACCAGGCTTCCATTCACATTATGGTAAACAAAGTGACACTTTGCCTAGGCACTGAAATGCATCCTGGCCCCATCACATCAATGGAGGCAGAGTGTTTGTCCTGTTTATGTGAAAGGTGATATTGGATGCATCATCCATGGAAATCGTTTGCAGGCTTCCTCTCTCACCATAAATAAGGGGGAAGAAAGGCAGAGCAGATAGATTCTGGAGACCTATACATATTCATGGCCATTTGCTAACCTCAGACATTATTCAGGGCTTTCACATATTCATGGGAGATCTGCACAAGATTGGGAGAGCAGAGATGCTATCATTCATTCTTCCCCAGAGCAAGGATTAGGGAGCCTCTCACACAGCCACAGGATGGTAGGGGTTGGAAAAGACCTCAGCAGATCATCAGTTCAACCCTCCTCCCAGGGCAGGGTCACCCAGGGCAGGTCACACACAGGAACACAGCCAGGTGGGTCTTGAAAGGCTGCAGAGCAGGAGACTCCACAGCCTCTCTGGGCAGCCTGCTCCAGGCCTCCAGCACCTTCACAAGGACAAACTTTTCCCTTCTGGTTCCATGGCACCTCCTCTGCTCCAGCTTGCCCCCAGTGCCCCTTGTGCTGTCCTTGGACATCCCTGAGCAGAGCCTGGCTCCAGCCCTGCACAGCTTTATCCCCAGCCATGAGGGCAGCCCTCAGGCTCCTCTGCTCCAAGCTCCCAGCCCCAGCTCCCTCAGCTGGCCTCACAGGGAGATGTTGCACTGCCTGCAGCAGCTCTGTGGCTCTGTTCTGGACTCTCTCAAGCAGTTCCCTGAGCTCCTTCCTGAACTGAGAGAACTGGACACAGTATTTCAGGTGTGGCCTCACCAGGGTTGAGTAGAGAGGCAGGAGAACCTCTCTTGACCTACTAACCACCCCCTTATAACACACCCCAGGATGCCCTTGGCCTTCTTGGCCACAGGGGCACATAGGTGGCACATGGGCATTTTCAATAAAAGCTATAGACTTAACACCTATAGCTCAAGCCCTAGCTAGCACTCACCAGTACAGATCACATCCCAGTTGTGTGGAGTGGACCTGCCTGCAGGTCCAACCCAACCAGGGCAGGCTTGAGCAAGAGATACCTGGTTGTCAGAGCTTTGACCTTTACAGGGGCTTTAAATGCCTTCTGATTTCTGTACTTTCTACAGGTCTGAGAATCCTCTACCAAAAAAGACATCCTGCACACCCTATGCAGCCCCTTCCCAGCACTCAGAGAGTGAAGCCCAGTCAAACCCATTCTGGGCTCAGTTCTGGGGCCCTCACTCCAAGAAGGACATTGAGGTGCTGGAGCAGGTCCAGAGAAGGGCAACCAAGCTGGGGAAGGGTCTGGAGAACAGGGCTGGGGAGGAGCAGCTGAGGGAGCTGGGGGTGTTTAGAATGGAGGAGGCTGAGGGGAGACCTCACTACTCTCTACAGGTTCCTGAGAGGAGGTCAGAGTGAGGTGGAGGTTGGGCTCTTCTAAGTAACAAGTGATAGGATGAGAGGAAATAGCCTCAAGTTGCATCAAAGAAGGTTTATGTTGGAGATGAGGAAAAATGTCTTTGGTGCAAGAGTGGTCAGGGATTGGCACAGGCTGCCCAGGGAGGTGGTGGAGTCCCCATCCCTGGAGGGGTTCACACCTGTGGCCATGGCACCTGGGGCCATGGTGGTGTTGGGCTGTTAGTTGGACTGGATGACCTTAGAGGCCTTTTCCAACCATAATGATTCTAAGATCCTGTGGTTTAGGGGGCGTAGTGGCATTGGGTTGATGGTTAGACTCAATGATCTTAGAGGTCTTTTCCAACCTCAATGATTCTGTGGTTCTGTGTGAACTATGTTAGGCATTGCTTGAATCTGGTTTGTAGGTGATGCTGAATCCATCTAAGGGTGCTGTTGCACCCTGCCTCTTGGGGAGACAGATCTGCCATGAGCATTGCCTTTTCCCTGGAGTCTACCTGGACTTCAGCAAGGCCTTTGACACTGTGCCCCACAGCAAGCTCCTGGCCAAGCTGTCAGCCCCTGGCTTGGCCAGCAGCACTCTGAGCTGGGTTAGGAACTGGCTGGAGGCTGAGCCCAGAGAGTGGTGGTGAATGGTGCCACAGCCAGCTGGCAGCCAGGCATCAGTGGCATCCCCCAGGGACCAGTGCTGGGCCCCATCCTGTTCAATATCTTTACTGATGATCTGGAGGAGGGGATTGAGTCCATCAGCAGTAAGTTTGCAGATGTCATCAAGCTGGGGGCAGGAATTGATCTGTTAGAGGGTAGGAGAGCTCTGCAGAGGGACCTTGCCAGGCTGGACAGATGGGCAGAGTCCAACAGGATGGCATTCAACAAATCCAAGTGCTGGGTGCTTCACTTTGGCCATAACAACCCCAGGCAGAGCTACAGGCTGGGGTCAGAGTGGCTGAGAGCTGCCAGGCAGAGAGGGACCTGGGGGTGCTGATTGACAGCAGCTGAACATAACCCAGCAGTGTGCCCAGGTGGGCAAGAAGGCCAATGGCATCCTGGCCTGCATCAGGAACAGTGTGGCCAGCAGGAGCAGGGAAGTCATTGTGCCCTGTGCTCAGCACTGGTTAGGCCACACCTTGAGTCCTGTGTCCAGTTCTGGGCCCCTCAGTTTAGGAAGGACATTGAGACACTTGAACGTGTCCAGAGAAGGGCAACGAGGCTGGGGAGAGGCCTTGAGCACAGCCCTGTGAGGAGAGGCTGAGGGAGCTGGGGTTGCTAGGCCTGGAGAAGAGGAGGCTCAGGGGAGACCTCATTGCTCTCTCCAACTCCCCGAAGGGAGGTTGTAGCCAGGTGGGGGTTGGTCTCTTCTCCCAGGCAAGCAGCACCAGAACAAGAGGACACAGTCTCAAACTGTGCCAGGGGAAGTTTAGGCTGGAGGTGAGGAGAAAGTTCTTCCCAGCAAGAGAGATTGGCCACTGGAATGTGCTGCCCAGGGAGGTGGTGGAGTCCCCATCCCTGGAGGTGTTCAAGAGGGGATTGGATGTGGCACTTGGTGCCATGGTTTCGCTGTCAGGAGGTGTTGGGTGCCGGGTTGGACTTGATGATCTCTGAGGTCTTTTCCAACCTTATTGATTCTATGATTCCTGCCTGCAGGAGCTGTGCCTCAAGCTGACACAGCTCTTTTCAGGCCCTGGTTTGGCTAGCTCCATGGCACTGGGTGCCTCCACCAAACCCCAGCCCTGCAGGATTTGCATCGTGGAATTCTTTATCGCCGCTTCCTGCGAGATTAATAATTCAAAGCAAGCTGTAAGCCTGCAAAGATTTAGTCTTATGTTTTGATCACTGCTTTATACTCTCATAAATATCTAACTTCCCCAAGTCTACAGGAATCTGAGACGGCATTAAAGGGGGGGAACCGCAACCAATTCCTCTTGCACTTACGGAGTCGACTGTCGGATCATCTCCCCAGTGCTGTGTTTACTGTCTGACTTGGAATACACAAAGCACACTCCACATTCTCCTTCCCATTGCAAAGCTTTGTTCTTGCAGTGGCATAACTTACTGCCAGACTCAGAGCCCCAAAGTGTGGTGAGACTCTTTCTCATCTTCTCCATTCCCTAGGAGTGGCAGAGACAGGTCGCGCTCTCTGTCGCGGTTGTGCTTACCGCACAGCGCTACTGCCACGCATCCCATTAGAGTTATGTCTGCTGAGGCTCTGAGCACAGACTTGGCTGCAGGCACCTCCTAATGGAATTACATAATTGGAGGCATGTCATCTAAATCTGAACAAATTGGATTCCCTTGTCATGGCCTGCTGAATCCGAACGGGAAGGAGCGCTCTCCGTGCTGGGAGCTACGGCAAAGCAGGGGTGGCAGAGCTGGCCTCATGAATACACCGGCGGTGTCGTGTTTGTCTGACGTGGGGGAGAGGAAAGAGAACAAGGGGGGGGGGGGAAGAGAAAGAATGGAAAAGGAACAAACTCAAATG
Organism: Dryobates pubescens; assembly: GCF_014839835.1. NCBI lineage: Eukaryota > Metazoa > Chordata > Aves > Piciformes > Picidae > Dryobates > Dryobates pubescens. The sequence goes on along the minus strand of NC_071629.1, from coordinate 21,337,377 downwards.
AAAAAACAGGGAAAAAAGAAGAGGGAGAAGAGGGAGAAGGAAGAGGGAGGAGGAAGAGGGAGAAGGAAGAGGGAGAAGGAAGAGGGAGAAGGAAGAGGGAGAAGGAAGAGGGAGAAGGAAGAGGGAGGGAGGAGAGGGAGGAAGGAGAGGGAGGGAGGAAGAAAGGGGAGGGAGGAAGAAAGGGGAGGGAGGAAGAGGGAGGGAGGAAGGAGGGAGGAGGAAGGAGGGAGGAGGAAGGAGGGAGGAGGGAGGAGGGAGGGGGGAGGAGGGAGGGGGGAGGGGGGAGGAGGGAGGGGGGAGGGGGGAGGGGGAAGGGGGGAGGAGGGAGAGGGAGGGGGGAGAGGGAGGGGGGAGAAGGAAGGGGGAGAAGGAAGGGGGAGAAGGAAGGGGGAGAAGGAAGGGGGAGAAGGAAGGGGGAGAAGGAAGGGGGAGAAGGAAGGGGGAGAAGGAAGGGGGAGAAGGAAGGAGGGAGGAGGAAGGAGGGAGGAGGGAGGAGGGAGGAGGGAGGGGGGAGGGGGAGGAGGGGGGGGAGGAGGGAGGGGAGGAGGGAGGGGGGAGAGGGAGGGGGGAGAGGGAGGGGGGAGAGGGAGGGGGGAGAGGGAGGGGGGAGGGGGCGTAGGAAGGAGGGAGAAGGAAGGGGGGAGAAGGGAGGGGGGAGAGGGGAGGGGGGAGAAGGGAGCGGGGAGGAGGGAGCGGGGGAGAGGGAGGGGGGAGAGGGAGGGGGAGAGGGAGGGAAAAAAAAAGGGAAAAAGGGGAGAACATGGAAAAAAGGAAAAGAGAAAAAGGAAAACAGAGAGAAAAAAGGGGAAACAAGGAGAAAAAGGAAAAACAAGGGAAAATAAGGAAAACAAAGAGAAGGAAAAAAGGAAAAAGGAAAAAAGAAAGAAAAAGGAAAAGGAAAAAAAGAAAAAGGAAAACAGGGAAAAAAGGAAAATGGAGGCAAAAAAGGAGGAAAAGAAAAGGGGGGTGGGGGGGAAGAAGACAAAGTTTAGTGCAAGGTGTGCCAAATCCTGTGAGATGCAATGAGCTGATCCAGGTTTGGGTTGGGAGCAGGAACTCTTGCTGGTTGCTTCTGGTGGAGACGTTCAGAAGCTGTAAGAGCAGAGGCAGGTGAGGCTGTGGCTGCCTGCAGCAGCCTGTGCAGTGAAGCCAAAGCCTTGGGATTGCCCTTCCACCAGCTCTGCCTCTGCCAGGGCTGATGCCCACCCGGGCCTCCTGCCCGCTGCCAGTCCCTGCCCTGCCCACTCCATGGTGTCCTGGTCTCATTAACATTCACATCGTGCCAGCAGCTCCTGCAGCCCTTGCAATCCCCCAGCGTGCCCTGGGTGCTGTTTGCAAGGGGATCAGTTTTAGCTGGGAATTCCTGGAGGCATGAGAGCTGGGGAGCAGGAGCTGGCAGCACACTGAGCCGTGCAGGCAGGGCACGTTGATGCCAGCAGCTCCTCGACCCCCAGCTCTGTGTGTCTGCAGGCACAGAAGCATTAATGACAGTGCAGAAGATAGCCTGTCACAGAGTCACCCAGCTTGGAAGAGACCTCCAACATCAAGTCCAATCCATCACCCAATCCTAACTAATCAACTAGACCATGGCATCAAGGGCCTCCTCCAGGCTCTTCCTAAACACCTCCAGGGATGGTGACTCCACCACCTCCCTGGGCAGCACATTCCAAAGGACAATCTCTCTTGCTTGGAAGAACTTCTGAGATCAAGCCTGAACTTCCCCCTGCACAGCTTGAGACTGTGTCCTCTTGTTCTGGGGCTGGGTGCCTGGGAGAAGAGACCAACCCCCACCTGGCTACAACCTCCCTTCAGGGAGCTGTAGAGAGCAAGAAGGTCTCCCCTGAGCCTCCTCTTCTCCAGGCTAAGCAACCCCAGCTCCCTCAGCCTCTCCTCACAGGGCTCTCCTCACAGACCCCTCCCCAGCCTCATTGCCCTTCTCTGGACACCTTCAAGTGTCTCAATGACCTTCTTAACCTCTTAGGCTGGAGGTGAGGAGAAAGTTCTTCCCAGAAAGAATAACTGACCATTGGAATGTGCTGCCCAGGGAGGTGGTGGAGTCCCCATCCCTGGAGGTGTTCAAGAGAGGCTTGGATGTGGCACTTGGAGCCATGGTTTAGCTGTCAGGAGGTGTTGGGTGACAGGCTGGACCTGATGATCTCTGAGGTCTTTCCCAACCTGGTTGACCCTATGATTCTATAAGCTGGTTGTGTAGGCTTTCTCCTCTGTCTTCCTTGCTCTGGGAGACACTGACTTGCTTCTGGCTGTCTTTGCTGACCTTGGCTGCCTGCTTTGTCTGGGGTAAGTCTAACAAAGCAATTCTCTGCTCTTTCCCTTGTCCCTTTGTGTCCAGTGAGGTAAGGAGGGAAGCAGGGAAGGGAAAGCTATTAGCTCCCCTGGTTTTTGGCCAGGGGGGGGTTCCTGTGCTGTTGGTAAATTGTAAATAGCTGTAAATATTGCAAATATTGTGTATTTTGGTATGTATTCACTGCATTTCGTTGTAGAGTGTAGTTTTGCTTGTAAATACAGCTTCAGTTGCTTCCAGCTGGGCTGGGCCGGCAATTTAATGCTGGGGGTGGAATTTTCAACCCACCACACAGCACTTGATCTCTAAGTGGCCTTGGGATGGAAGCCCAGCAGTGGAAGTACCTCCTACAGGAGCACTCCTGTGAGGATTGCCCACCCTGGCACTGCCCACCCTGGCAGGAGCAGCGTGGGGAGCTGTGCCCAAACTCTCCCTTCCGTGGCTCTCTGCTCGGCTGGCAGCTTGGAGGCCGTTGCCGAACAAATGGCAAAGGATGTTGAAGTGTCCCAGAGGAGTCAGCTGGCCCAAAGGAGATTACTGACTGCAGCATCCCTGCTTCTTTGATCAAGCCATCTTTTGTTAGCCTGCAGCTTCAGCCTGTTCTGCCACCAAGCTGTGACCTTCCTCCTGGCGCGGCCATCTCGGCCGAGCTGAGCTCTCCTCCTTGGCGGCAGCGCTCTGCTCTCGCTGACCAAAGAGATCCTCTGCAGCCACTGTGGCATATGCAAAAGCTGGGAGCCAGCCAGAACTCCCCCATCCATCCTTACATTGTCACATCGAGTGCCAGCCTGTCTCAAAGCCTCAGCACGTCTGCTGGCTGCACAAATGACCTCAGCCACGTTGCTAAGGCTGAGGCTTTGCAGGGCTCTGTGCTGCGGTGCTAATACCCTCAAGTGACAGGGCTGATGCCACCAGCCTCCACAGACTCCACACAGCCAGCCTGCTGCCTGGGCTGACAAACCACAGCTGAGCTGGGGACCTCTGAGAGGGGCAACAACAGATTTGCTCTTTGCATCAGAGCAGGAAACCAGAGCTGATGAAGACTTTGCATCTGATATGGCCTGCAAGGAGCCTGGATGAACACTCCCCACATGGAGTCAGGCTGATTCACCACCTCCTGCAGTGTCACTTCCAGAGCTGAGCTGCAGAACCCTCAAAGGAAACAGCCTTAGGGAAAATGTCTTTGCTGCAAGAGTGGTCAGGGATTGGCAGAGGCTGCCCAGGGAGGTGGTGGAGTCCCCATCCCTGGAGGTGTTCAAGAAACCTGTGGCCACAGCACCTGGGGACATGGTTTAACACCCATGGTGGTCCAACCTCGATGGCTGGACTCAATACGCTCTTGGAAGTGTTTTCCAGCCAAAACAATTCAATGATTCTATGAGAGCACTCCAGACCCAGCAGCCCAGGCTCACTGTGGCACATTGCTTGGCACTAACAGGGACAAAATATCCCCAGAGAGTGGAAAGGGCACACCAGGATGTTGAGCAACAGCAATGCCCTCAACACAATGAGAGGAACCAACCCCAGCATCCACCCAGGTGGAAGGCACCAGCACACCATTCCAATTGCTGGGTTAGCCCTCAGACTGTTGATGTCCCTGCTTAGCTGCATTCAGTCCCTGGCAGTTCTAACCACAGCCCTCCAGAGCAGCTCCCAGATTAGGAAACCTCACTCACCCACAAACAGAGAGGTCATGAAGCTGCTTCTTGCACTCAGCCTCTTTTATCTTAGAAGTATCAGCTCATAATGAATACATTACAACTAATTAATATCACTAATTAATGAATTGGAACAAGGTCAGGGAGCTAGGAGAAAATTGGTTTTGATAGCTATGAAATGCACTAACAAGAGCCAGCTGGGAAATGACTCCTCTCTTGTGGGAGAGTTTGGGTTCTGAAGGGAAAAAAAACCCTGAAAAGTCTCCTGTGGATATTTACACAAACAACTCCTGAGAGAGCAGAGTGAAAAACACACAGCCCAGGGTCCCCAGTGCCACCCAGCACCAGAACAAGAGCACACAGTCTCCAGCTGTGCCAGGGGAAGTTTAGGCTGGAGGTGAGGAGAAAGTTGTTCCCAAGAGAGCTGTTAGCCATTGGGATGTGCTGCCCAGGGAGGTGGTGGAGTCCCCATCTCTGGAGGTGTTCAAGAGGGGATTGGATGTGGCACTGGGAGCCATGGTTTAGTTGTCAGGAGGTGTTGGACTTGATGATCTTTGAGGTCTTTTCCAACCTTATTGAGTCTATGAGGACCCCTCATGTCCAGTAAAGCCCACCAGCATTGCCCTGGGGGAAGGCACTTGACTCTGTGCTCTTGTTCTGATGCTGGGTGCCTGGGAGAAGAGACCAACCCTCACCTGGCTACAACCTCCCTTCAGGGAGTTGGAGAGAGCAAGAAGGTCTCCCCTGAGCCTCCTCTTCTCCAGGCTAAGCAACCCCAGCTCCCTCAGCCTTCAATCTCATCATGCCCCAGGCTGTGTTGATAACAAAGAATGCCTGGACCCAGGCTCAGACCCAGGACCTTGTACTTGGCCTTACTGAACCTCCTGCACTGGCACAATGCTGTGCTGGGAAAGGAAACCCTGGGAGAAGTCCCCCAGAGTCCTCTCCCTGTCCAGGGGGCCAGGGGGCCCCTCATTGTCCCAATTCATGGCCAGGGCAGCCTTGGTGTCTCCCTCAGAGGCTAATTTGGGGATGGTGGTCACCCATCAATGGTAATGCCATGGCTGGAAGCACACCCAGAACCCAGACCAGAGACAGCTGAGGGGGGTGAGGTGGGGGAGGGTGTGGGTTACACAGTCATACCAGCTGGTCAGAGTAATAAATTAGCACCTCATTAACAGGAGTGTTGGCTGCAAAACACTGAGCTAATGGAATGGGGGGAAAAAAGAAGGCAAGGAGCTGCTGCTGTGAAAGAGGGAGGTTGCTTCAGAAGCTGCTGTGTGTCAAGGACACATCTTGGATGTTGAGGCTTTAAAAGCTGAAGGATGAAAAGTGCTTTTGTGGGGGGAATGTTCCCCCAGTCTCTCCTCAAGGTCAGAGTGTGCTTCCTGGGCTGGCATCAGCCTGCAGCACTGCTGGGTGATTAAACCCAGGCTCTCCCTACCAGGCAGAAGAAGGAGCTGGAGGGTCTGGAGGTTGCATGCAAAAGGACAAGGTAAGCACTTGGGACACAGGTAATAGAGTCAGGACAAATATTTATTGGCTCGGTAGTTGCTGGTGAGAAAGCAGCTATAAAGTGGAGGTAACAAGGAGTAATGCTGCCACAATGGGAAGCTGCACTAATGACTTAACAGCTCTTTGCACCTCCCCATAAAAGCCTCCTCGGGGAAATCTCTGACTCAGTGCTGAGGAAACAGTGGTGTAAATCTGCTCCCTCTGACCTTCCCCCCTGCACTTGCAGCAGCTGCCAGCCCGGCTCCTTCTTGGTTTGCTGCTCTTCAGCCCTGGCTTTGCCTCTCTGCCACAGCAAGCCACCTGAACTTATAGCCTCCCCCAGCTTCAAGCCAGGTCCTAACAGTCCTGCTGGAGCAGGGCAGGAGAGACCCCACTTCTGTCCTGGGAGCTCAGAGACTGTCCCAAGGCAGTAAGGGTGACCTGCACCCTCCCACATCAGCAACACTCCGCCTCAGCACAGCCAGCCCTGGCCCTGGGGCCATGCATGAGGCCAATGCAGAATGAGCATCTCTGCTAGGTAGGGAACACTAAGGACACTTCTTCTTTAGGCCACACCTTGAGTCTTGTGTCCAGTCCTGGGCTCCTCAGTTTAAGAAGGATGTTGAGACGCTTGAAGGTGTCCAGAGAAGGGCAACAAAGCTGGGGAGGGGTCTGGAGCACAGCCCTGTGAGGAGAGGCTGAGGGAGCTGGGGTTGCTTGGCCTGGAGAAGAGGAGGCTCAGAGGAGACCTTCTTGCTCTCTCCAACTCCCTGAAGGGAGGTTGTAGCCAGGTGGGGGTTGGTCTCTTCTCCCAGGCAGCCAGCACCAGAACAAGAGGACACAGTCTCAAGCTGTGCCAGGGGAGGTTTAGGCTGGAGATTAGGAAGAAATTCTTCCCAGCAAGAGAGATTGGCCATTGGGATGTGCTGCCCAGGGAGGTGGTGGAGTCACCATCCCTGGAGGTGTTCAGAAAGAGACTGGATGAGGCACTTAGTGCCATGGTTTAGTTGATGAGATGGTGCTGAGTGATAGGTTGGACTTGACGATCTCCAAGGTCTTTTCCAGCCTGGTTAGTTCTGTATTCTGTATCAGCACCAACTCCTCACCGAGCCCATGGAGCAGTGGAGGGCCAGAGCGAGAGGGTAAGGGGAACATCTGCAGCAACGTGATGTGACCTACATTTGTGCAGTCATTTGGATGCATATCTGGGAGGAAAATACACCCCCCCCACCCCCCCCAGAACCCAACCCAACCACCCACCCTCTAAAATCTTAAGGGAGCATTCTAAATCAAGGCTTGGCAGTAAACAAGTCACTGGTGAAGTGGTGCTGTCTGCTCAGTACAAACAAGAGATCCATCAAATAATAAAACACTGCTTTGGAAGAAAACAAGCACAATTATTTCATAATTATGGCTGCTTTAGTCTACTGAGGGCAGGAAGCCTTCCCACCTCCCCAGAATCCTAATCAAGACTCATCAAAGTCCTGTAAAAGCAAATCAATATCTGCTCTTGGCAGGACGAGTTAATTAATGCCGGAGCGCTGCTCCCTGTGTGCCTTGCTGGCTGTCAGTCTGAAGCCACCAACTACAGCTCTTCCCTCATGACAAAAGCACCTAGCACCTCTGTGGCTAGGGGTGACAAAGCACACCATGTCCCTGAGTGTCTGGATGTGTGAGCACCATGGGCTGTGCTCCTCTTCCTAGAGGACACAGACATTCAGGCCTTCCAAGTCAGGACAATGCAACCGACTCGCCAGAGCCACAGATTGCGTTGGGCTGGAAGGGAGCCTCAGAGGTCATCTTGTCCACCCCCCTTGCAGTCAGCAGGGACACCTCCAACTAGAACAGGCTGCACAGGGTTCCAGCAAGTCTGACCTTGAATGTCTCCAGGGATGGGGCCTCCTCCACATCTCTGGGCAGCCTGTTCCAGCATGCAGAGCTTCCTCCTGATGGCCAATCTAATCTCCTCTGCTCCAGTTTCAAACCATCATCCCTTGTCCTGCTGCTACAGGTCCTTCTAAACAGTCCCTCCTCAGCCTTCCTGGAGCCTCTTCAGGTACTGGAAGGCTGCTCTAAGGTCTCCCATGAGCCCTCTGTTCTCCAGGATGAACAGCCCCCGCTCTCTCCAGCTCTCCAGCATGATCATGGGATCATGGTTCTCCAGCTCTCCGATCATCTTTGTGGCCTGCTATGGACCCACTCCATCAGGTCCATGTCCTTCTTGTGTTTGGGTCCCACAGCTGGACATAGCACTGCAGGTGAGGTCTCCCCAGAGCAGAGCAGAGGGGCAGGATCCTCTCTCCAGCTCTGGCCACACTGCTTTGGATGCAGCCCAGGCTGCCCTTGGCCTTCTGTGCTGCCAGTGCCCAGTGCTGGCTCCTGTCCAGCTTCTCCCCCACCAGCACCCCCAAGTCCTTTTCACAGGGCTTTCTCCATGCTTCTCCAGCTCCTTCTCTCCACCAAAGAGGAGGCTCAAGCAGCACACTCAGCTCAGGTTCTGGTTTATCTGGCAGCTCACATACAGAAACCCTAGGCACATCCTGTCACCACTAGGGCACTGCTGCTCGCTGGCTCCCTGTGGCTATCCCAGGTGCTGCAGCACCCTCCACGGTGTGGGAGAGCTGGGTGCTGCCAGAGAACTGACTGGTGCTGCCAGAGAACTGACTGGTGCTGCCAGAGAACTGACTGGTGCCGCCAGCACTGGGAGGTTAATGCTCTGCCAGAGACTTTGGAGATGCCACTTCCAATCCTGGCAGCCAGAGTGCAAGCTTTCATCTTTCCATGGCAGATTCTCTGGAGCTCCCTGCTATTTACTGCATGATGCTTCTTTCTTCTTGTACTCCACACACCTCCCCCCCCCCCACCTCCCCCCTCCTTCTTGTAAGACCTTTAAATTGAAGGTGTTGTCTGCCCTCTGTGATTAGCAAAGATCTCACAGCCTTCCTCAAAGTGCAGGGAAAATTACAGCCCAGAAGATGACAGCAGTCAGGCAGGCAGGGCAGGAAGGAGCCAGACGCGCTCTGCAGAGCGCTTTGAAGCCAAAGCTCAGTGGAACATTAGTAAACTTATTTTTAGCCTCATTTCCTAACAAAATCAGCCTCTCATGAGCACACTGTCCACCTCCCTCCCCTCTCACCAGCCTCCTCTTTGTTTTTTTTCTCCCTTCATTCCCCTCTCTGAGGACTCTGCTGTCAAACCCAGGTGCGAGATAATGAAGTGTTGAATCACCGACTCGTTCTGGCTGGAAAAGGCCTCTAAGATCACCCAGCCCAACCAGCAACCCAACCCCACCATGGCCACTAAACCATGGCCCACAGTGCCATGGCCACAGCTTTCTTGAACCCCTCCAGGGATGGGGACCCCACCACCTCCCTGGGCAGCCTTTACCAATCCCTGGCCACTCTTGCAGCAATGACATTTTACTTCATCTCCAACCTAACCCTCCCCTGGCACAATTCCAGGCCATTTCCCTTCCTCCTATCACCTGATAACCAGGGAGAAGAGCCCAACCCCCACCTCACTGCAACCTCCTCTCAGGGAGCTGCAGAGAGCAACGAGGTCTCCCCTCAGCCTCCTCTTCTCCACACCAAACCCCCCCCAGCTCCCTCAGCTGCTCCTCCCCAGCCCTCTTCTCCAGACCCTTCAGCAGCTTTGTAGCTCTTCTTTGGACACAGTCCAGCAACTCCATCCCAACTGAGAAAGGCTATAGAGGAAAAACCCCAGCTGGCAGCAGACAGTAGGTACTGCTGGGAGCCACGGCCAGCCTGACAGCACAAGTGCCTCTGGTCATCCATGCTGGAGATGAGCTGGAGACGATGCTCAGGGACTTTTGGCACAGCCAGCCAGCAGATTCAGCAGGGGCAGAACACTGAGGTACTGCTCAATGGCTTTGCTGAACAGCAGCATTCACATCTCCAGAGACCTCCTGCCAAGAGGAGCTGATCCATCAGCTCAAACCAGCCATAAAAATGGGGCAAGGATGCAAAGTGCCAGAAGAGCAGGAAAAGTCACTTCTGCCTTGCTCCACTCTTGATGGCCTTTTCACAGAATGGTTTGGGGAGGGACCTTAAAGATCATCCAGTTCCAAACCCCTGCCATGGGCAGGGACACCTCCCACCACCCCAGGCTGCTCAAGGTCTCGCCCACAGCCTCCCTGGGCAACCTGTGCCAGTGTCTCCCCACTCTCGCTCTCAACGATTTCTTCCTCATCTCCAGTCTCAATCTCCCCTCTCCCAGCTCAAAACCATTGTCCCTGATCCTGTCACTCCCAGTCCTTATCAAAAGTCCCTCCCCAGCTCTCCTGTACCCACTTCAGGTACTAGAATGCTGCTCTAAGGTCTCCTGGAGCCTTCTCTTCTCCTGGCTGAACACCCAGCTTGCCCCCACACAGGAGGTGCTCCAGCCCTCTGTACTATCATTGTTTGATAGTTTTCTTGGCTACAGCAAAGGAGAAGCTCTAAGCATCAGACAGAACTGACTGTTCCTTGCCAGTTCCCTGGGGCCAAAATCATAGAACCATACAACTGTTGAGGTTGGAAGAGACCTTTGAGATCATCAAGTCCAACCATTCACCCAGAGCTCACAATCTACCACTGCTGCTAAGCCACTGCCACCAACCCACTGCCCTCAGCACCACATCCACACAGCTTTGAAACCCCTCCAGGGATGGTGACTCCAGCACCTCCCTGGGCAGCCTGGGACAGGGCCTGAGAACCCTTGCTGGGAGACATCCATCCAACCTTGTTTATTCTATAATTCTATGATCCTCACATCCAACCTGAACCTCCCCTGGCATAACTTGAGGCTGTTTCCTCTTGCCCTCACTTGTTTAATGTGAAAGACTGATCCTCATCTGGCTCCAGCCTTCTTTGAGGGAGTTGTGGAAGGCAATGAGGTCTCCCCTCAGGCTCCTCTTCTGAAGACTCAACACCCCCACCTACCTCCCTCAGCTGCTCCTCTCCAGCCCTGTTCTCCAGACCCTTCCCCAGCTTCCTTGCCCTCTTCTGTGCATGCTCCAGCACCTAATGTCCTTGTAGTGAGGGGTCCAAAACTGAACCCAGGAGTCAAGGAATGGCCTCACCAGTGTTGATACAGGGGGAAAAGAAGTTCTAGAGCAAAAATGGGTGAGGAGAAAGCAGCATAACAGGGCTGCAGAAACACTGATGCCTGTTGGGGAAGTGCCTGCTGGAGCAAGGACCAAGCCCAGATGCTGGCATTAGGCTGCAAGAAGCACTTTTTCTTTGCTTGGTTAGCACACACTTCACCTGTGTCAGTGTTTCACTAAGAGGATGGGGAGAGATTAGAAGCTATCAGGTTTCCCACAGGGCTAAGTGGGTATCAAAATCCATTGCTGGAGCTCAGGTCAGGGGCTGGGTAAAGAGGCTGCCCAGCCTGACGCCGCTGGGCCCATTAGGGAGCCCTCGCTTCCAGCTCTCGCTGCACGGCAGCTCTCCAGCAGACTGCTCTGCACAGTGCCAGGGCTCTGCCCCAGCAGCTGCCAGGGCAAAGGGGACAGGCAGGGGAAGGCTTCCTGGGAATCACAAAATCATAAAATCATAGAATGGTGGCGGCTGGAAGGGACCTCTGGAGATCATCGAGTCCAACCCTGCTGCCAGAGCAGCATCACCCAGGGCAGGTCACACAGGAACACATCCAGGTGGGTTTTGAAAGGCTCCAGAGAATCCACAACCTCTCTGGGCAGCCTGCTCCAGGGCTCCAGCACCCTCACAGTAAAGAAATTTCTCCTCATGTTAAGGTGGAACCTGCTGTGCTCCAGCTTGTCCCTGTTATTCCTTATCCTATCACTGAGCACCACTGACAAGAGCCTGGCACCTTCATCCTGACACCCACCCCTCAGATATGGATAGACAGTGATCAGATCCCTTCTCAGCCTTCTCTTCTCCAGACTAAACACCTCCACTTGGGACTGGCCACCAGCTGGGTTTAACTCCATTCCCCTTCTCTCTGGCCTTGGCCACCCAGCCACATGTTTTACCCAGTGAAGTGTCCAGCCATGCAGGCCACGAGCAGCCACAGTCTCCAGGAGGCTCCATCTGACCTTTCTGAGGGGCAGGTTCTTGGGACTTGGCAGACTGAGCTGCTTTGTTGCACACAAAGCCCAGGCTCTGTGTTTCAGCTGCTTCAGGCAAAAGAGTTCTCTTCTCTACAGCCAAAATGTTTCTCCAGGCACATCCTCCTGCACCCACTGCTCCCTACCACTGTACCAAAGGGGGCTGTGGGAATGGGAAATGCCACAGACATTCCTCCTGTGCAGTCTCATCTTCTCATCACTGAATTGTCAGGGCTGGAAGGGACCTCAAGGATCATCCAGTTCCAAGGCCCCTGCCAACAGCTAATGCAAAACCTTCTGTGTGCCCAGGCTGGAGGAGGAGGGAAAAACCCAGCACATGTCTGGGCCCTGGTTAGCTCTGCAGGGCACCTGCACCTTCCTGAGCCCTGTGGTGACAACAAGTTAAGTATCTGGGTGTGAAACCAGCATTCATGGGCTGAAGTGCCCACCTGCTGCTCCAGAAGAGTCCATGGTGGTGCATAACTTGCCACCACCCTGGGTTGTGGCAGGATGATGGCTGGACCTGGGAAGCTCTCAGCATGCTGCTATGGGGCCACTGAAGAGGGTCCAATGTGGGAGGGGACAGCAGCCCAAGCCTGGGGGTCAGCACACAGCCTGGGGGCTCAGTCTAGCTGTGAAATCCTAGGACTTGGCTTTAACCCTCACAGTACCACAGAATGGCAGGGATTGGAAAGGGCCTCTGGAGATGATTGAGTCCAAGCCCCCTGCCAAGGCAGCATCACCCAGAGCAGGTCACACAGGAACACATCCAGGTGGGTTTTGAGTATCTCCAAAGATGGAGACTCCACCACCTCTTTGGAAGGGGCCTCAAAGATCATCCAGTTCCAACCCCCCTGCCATGGGCAGGGACACCTCACACTAGATCAGGTCGCCCAGAACCACATCCAGCCTGGGCTTAAAAACCTCCAGGGATGAGGCTTCCACCATTTGGCAGTTATTGCAAACAGCACAGGAAGAGTTCAATAGGAGGCCAGTGACAAATGGGATCTGACAGCCCTTAATTAAGCCCTAAGTCCCATTTACTGAAGATGACCTGGCACAACTGGAGAGCAGCTGTGAACCCTGCACACAATGGGCTGCCTGCATCAGCCCAGGAAACTCACAGTCTCCAGGCTCTGGACTGCTGCTAAAACAGCTGGAGCCATGTTGGGGTGGCCTGAAAATTCTCCCTCCCCCCCCCCAGCATTAAATTTGCCAGCCCAGCCCAGCTGGAAGCAAATGAAAGCAAAACTACAATCTACAATGGAATGCAATGAATGTGTACAAAGCAGATAGGATTGACAATGCTGACAGGGATTTACAGTTGATAAACAGCACAAGAGCCACCCCCCTGGCCAAGGACCAGGATGATCCAAGGGATGGAGCAGCTCTGCTGTGAGCACAGGCTGAGGGAGCTGGGGGTGTGCAGCCTGGAGAGGAGAAGGCTCCAAGGGGGACCTTAGAGCAGCCTTCCAGCACCTGAAGGCATCCTGCAGAGGGACTTTTCCTGAGGGTGTCTAGGGAGACAGGCCAAGGGGGAATGGTTTGAAACTGAGGGAGAGCAGGGTTAGACTGGACATGAGGAAGAAGTTCTTCAGTATGAGGGTGGTGAGACTCTGGAACAGATTGCCCAGCATGGTTGTGGATACCTCCTCCCTGGGGGTGTTGAAGGCCAGGCTGGATGAGGCCTTGAGCAACCAAAGGCAGCTGAGATTTGTCCCTGCCCATGGCACAGAGGTTGCAGCAGATGATCTCTAAGGTCCCTTCCAACCTAAGCCATGACTATTTTAGGTTCTTCCTGGTAGCTCAGTATAAAGCAGAGGGCTGAACTGTTTTTAACACCACTAATGGCAGCAGCTCTGCCCCCAGGGGCTCTCCAACACTTCTGCCCTGTGCTGAGCCTGCTGCTAACAGCAGCACTCCCAGTGCCCCACCACAGGCACAGCTTCCCAATTGCTTCTTCCTTATTACCCTCATTAGGATTTAATTCCAGCACATCATTTGCAATCTTCACTTAGCCTGAGATGACTTTAAGTGAATGAGATTGGAAACATCTTCATTTCTACTTTAAACAACCCATCAAGGTACCACCAGTAAAGAGAATCACTGAATAAACCCACACCAGTCTTCAGCTGGGCACAGGTGTGGGGATCCAGCTGCAGTGTGCCCACAGGGGAATCAGGGCCTCCATTAACAAAGCTCCTTCTGTCCTGCACACAAACACACCAACCCTGGGCCAGAAATGGGCCTTGGATCACTTGTAACAAGAGAAACTTCTCATTGGAAGCATTAGGAACAGCCCTCAAACAGGAGATGTAACTGGGACTAATCTAAGAGCATCTCTTATGAGGAGAGGCTGAGAGACCTGGGACTCTTTAGGCTGGAGAGGAGCAGCCAGGAGGGGATCTTCTCATTGCTGATGAACAGCAAAGGGATGAAGGGGCAAGAGGATGGGTTTAGGCTCTTTACAGGACACTGACAGGACAAAGGACAACAGGCACAAACTGGAACCCAGGAGGTTTCACTCGAACAAGAGGAAAAACTTCTTTGCTGTGAGGGTGCTGGAGCCCTGGAGCAGGCTGCCCAGAGAGGTTGTGGAGTCTCCTCAGGAGAGATTCCAAACCCACCCACCTGGACAGTGCAAGCCCTTGTCAAGAGTGCCTCCCCAGCTCTCCTGTAGCCCCTTCAGGTACTGGAAGGCTGCTCTAAGGTCTCCCTGGAGCCTTCTCATCTCCAGGCTGCACAGCCCCAGCTCTCTCAGCCTGTCTTTGTAGGAGAGGTTCTCCAGCCCTCTGATGATCTTTGTGGTGTCCTCTGGACCCTCTCAGAATCACAGAATCAACCAGGCTGCAAGAGACCTCCAAGATCATCAAGTCCAACTGATCACCCAACCCCAACTAATCAACCAGACCATGGCACCAAGTGCCTCATCCAGGCTTTTCTTAAACACCTCCAGGGATGTTGACCCCACTCCCTGCTTGGGCAGCACATCCCAATGAACTCTCCAGCAGTTCCACGTCCCTCTTAAGCTGGGGGCACCAGAACTGGACCTCCCAGCAAGGTCTTGTTCAAGGGTGGGTTTTCTCCCTCCCTTTCTCCCTGCCAGCTGCTGAGAACCAACAAACCAGAGAGGCAGGAACTCCCTGAAGCTCCTGACTCCAGAGGAGCAGCAAGGTGTCAGCTTCTTGGTGGCGCCGCAGCCATCGCCGGCGCCGCAGTGCTGCTGTGCCAGGGCTTGTCACCTGTGCTGCAAGCCCAAAATAGGCCATCCCAAAATAGCCCAACCAGGCAGGAGAAGGAGCTGAGCTGCACATGCAGGCATTTCCAACAGCTAATGCAAAACCCTTGTGTTGAGGTGGAACCTCCTGGGCTCCAGCTTGTCCCTGTTATTCCTTATCCTATCACTGAGCACCACTGACAAGAGCCTGGCACCTTCATCCTGACACCCACCCCTCAGATATGGATAGATATTGATCAGATCCCTTCTCAGCCTTCTTTTCTCCAGACTAAACACCTCCACTTGGGATTGGCCACCAGCTGGGTTTAACTCCATTCCCCTTCTCTCTGGCCTTGGCCACTCAGCCACGTTTTACCCAGTGAAGTGTCCAGCCATGCAGGCCACGAGCAGCCACAGTCTCCAGGAGGCTCCATCTGACCTTTCTGAGGGGCAGGTTCTTGGGACTTGGCAGACTGAGCTGCTTTGTTGCACACAAAGCCCAGGCTCTGTGTTTCAGCTGCTTCAGGCAAGAGAGTTCTCTTCTCTAACGCCAAAATGTTTCTCCAGGCACATCCTCCTGCACCCACTGCTCCCTACCACTGTACCAAAGGGGGCTGTGGGAATGGGAAATGCCACAGACATTCCTCCTGTGCAGTCTCATCTTCTCATCACTGAATTGTCAGGGCTGGAAGGGACCTCAAGGATCATCCAGTTCCAAGGCCCCTGCCAACAGCTAATGCAAAACCTTCTGTGTGCCCAGGCTGGAGGAGGAGGGAAAAACCCAGCACATGTCTGGGCCCTGGTTAGCTCTGCAGGGCACCTGCACCTTCCTGAGCCCTGTGGTGACAACAAGTTGAGTATCTGGGTGTGAAACCAGCATTCATGGGCTGAAGTGCCCACCTGCTGCCCCAGAGGAGTCCATGGTGGTGCATAACTTGCCACCACCCTGGGTTGTGGCAGGATGATGGCTGGACCTGGGAAGCTCTCAGCATGCTGCTATGGGGCCACTGAAGAGGGTCCAATGTGGGAGGGGACAGCAGCCCAAGCCTGGGGGTCAGCACACAGCCTGGGGGCTCAGTCTAGCTGTGAAATCCTAGGACTTGGCTTTAACCCTCACAGTACCACAGAATGGCAGGGATTGGAAAGGGTCTCTGGAGATGATTGAGTCCAAGCCCCCTGCCAAGGCAGCATCACCTAGAGCAGGTCACACAGGAACACATCCAGGTGGGTTTTGAGTATCTCCAAAGATGGAGACTCCACCACCTCTCTGGGCAGCCTGCTCCAGGGCTCTGTCATCCTTCAATTAAAGAAGTTCCTCCTCATGTTTAGATGGAACTTCTTATGTTCAAGTTTGTGCCTGTTAGCCCTTGTCCTGTCACTGGGCACCTCTGAAAAAACCCTGGTCCCATCCTCCTGATACCCAGGGCCCTGTAAGTATCAATCAGCACTCAGATCTCCCTCCCAACCTTCTCTTTTTCAGACTAAGACTCATAGAATCATAGAATCAATAAGGTTGGGAAAGACCTCAGAGAGATCATCAAGTCCAACCTATAAAATATATAAAGCTCCAATTCTCTCAGTCTTTCCTCACCAGAGATGTCCCAGCCCCCTCAGCAGCCCTTTGCTGTTCCTTCTCCAGCAAGTCCCTGTCCTTCTTGAGCCAGGGCAAGTGAATTCAGGTTCCCTGGTGGGGAAAAAAAGACCTGAGGTTTTTTAGTGAGGAAATCTCCAAGTCTCCAGCCTTTGATCACAAAGGAAAAAGCCAACTGTGATCCCTCCTGTCACACTAATGCCCTGTGACATTTCTTTTGGGGGTCTGTGGAAGCACTGTGTAAGGGCAGCCCAAGGTAAGCTGAAGAGAAAGGTGCAGGGCTCACACCCTCTGAACCCCTATGGAAAGGCTGAGGAGGACTCAGCAATCTGCCCACTCCCTGAGCTCTCTATGGGCTGTGCAAAGTCAGAGGCACCAGAAGCTCCTCTGCCTGCTGAGGCTGCAGAAGTCTGACTTGGCCTACACTCAACCTGCTCAGCTCCACTGGTGAGCAGAGCACAAGCAAGTCCAGAAGACCCCCCCCAAAAAAAAGTAAGTCTGGAGGAAAAGCTGACAGCCAGCACAAACTGCTCTCCCTTGGCTACCTTCTACTGCTGCTGTGTCTTGCTGCTTTTGTAGCACAGTATTTGGGAGACTGGAAGAGAATTATCAAGGGGCTCTGCAGTCAGCAAACATGCATGAAGTTTATTGCCCCTATGCCCTCTCTGGATGCAGCCCCCCTCCCTTAAGCTTTGCTCAGAAAGCATTTGCAGCAAGCTTGCCTTTGATGCTGTCTCTGCAAACTCTGAGTACAGGAAAATCTTCCAGCTCTGTCCCCAGACAGAGGCATTTTCCATGCTTTTCTTTTGTTCCTTCATTTGATTAGATACTTAGACAGGAGATGAGGAAGAAATTCTTTAGAGAGAGGCTGGGGAGACACTGGCACAGGTTGCTCAGGGAGGATGTGGATGCCCCTTCCCTAGAGGTGTTCAAGGCCAGGCTGGATGAGGCCTTGAGCAATCTGAGCTGGTAGGAGATATCCTTTCCCATGGCAGGGTGCTGGAACTGGGTGATCTTCAAGGTCCTTTCCAACCTAAACCACTTTGTGCTTCTATGAATTTAAACATGATAAGGAACTTCTTCACTGTGAGGGTCCCAGAGCCCTGGAGCAGGCTGCTCAGAGAGGTGGTGGAGTCTCCATCTCTGCAGACTTTCGAGGCCCATCTGGATGTGCTCCTGTGTGACCTGCTTTGGGTGGTCCTGCTCTGGCAGGGGGGGGTTGGATTGGATGAGCTTCATAGGTCCCTTCCAGCCCCCAGCATCCCGTGACTCTCTGAAGCTAAGTGACAGGCCAGCCTATGATTCAAAAAGAGCTGTTCCAAAGCTGAAAAACCAAACAAGAACAGAGCAAAAAGCTCCTCCTGACCTAGGCTGCTATTGCCCTTGACCAAGCTTTCTTGATGGCCTTTGAAGGTGCCAGCAGATGCTGAAGGCAAAGCATCCTCCTGGGATGAGACACAGCCTGTCCTCATAAACCGCTGGCAACGGTACTTCGGCGTTTGCCAGGGAAGCATCTTGCCTCAAACATAATCCATATTTATAGGCTCCAGACATATTTTTCAGCTGGGCTTTTATTTATTACAACCAAGGACAATAAAACAGGAAAATGAAGTTCTGTGCCCACATTGGCTTCGATGGAGAGAGCAGAATCTGCATAACTGGGAAGCTGGATCTTCCCCAGCAACAACTACCTGCCAGTGATTATCTTTCTGTTTGCTCATCTCTGTCTCTATTGATAAGGAGATGAGACAGGGCAGGGCTGCTTTAGCCAGCCTGGAGTTCAGACAATCTGGGGGCTAAGGCCATGTGTTTGTTTTCAGCTAGGATAACTTTTATCCTGTCCCATAACTCATAGAGTGGAGATTAGGAAGGAATTCTGTAGACTGGAACGGGTTGCTCAGGGAGGCTGTGGCTGCCTCCTCCCTGGAGGTGCTCAAGGCCAGGCTGGATGAGGCCTTGAGCAAGCTGGGCTGGTGGGAGGTGCCCCTGCCCATGGCTGGTGGGGTTGGAAATGGATGATCTTTCAGGTCCCTTCCAACCCAAACCATTCTATGACACTATGGAAATGTTTTGTTGTCTTTACAACTCCTTCTGTACTGCAGGAACCTGGGATGAAAAGGCTGAAGGCTTCCTTTCATTTCTGTCTGCAGATTCCTGGGCTAGTGAGAGGTGTCCCTGCCCATGGAAAGGCTTAAGTTAGAAGGGATCTTACAGGTCACCTACTCCAACCCCCCTGCCATGGGTAGGGATGCCTCTCCACTAGACTTGGCTGCTCAAGGCCTCATCCAACCTGGCCTTGAACACCTCCAGGGAGGAGGCAGCCACAGCAAACTGTTCTAGAGTCTCATCCCCCCTTAGACTGAAGAACTTCTTCCTCAGCTCCAGTCTAACTTAGTCTTCCAGGTGGGGGTTGGTCTCTTCTCCCAGGCACCCAGCACCAGAACAAGAGCACACAGTCTCAAGCTGTGCCAGGGGAGGTTTAGGCTGGAGGTGAGGAGAAAGTTCTTCCCAGCAAGAGAGATTGGCCATTGGAATGTGCTGCCCAGGGAGGTGGTGGAGTCCCCATCCCTGGAGGTGTTCAAGAGGGGATTGGATGTGGCACCTGGAGCCATGGTTTAGTTAGTCATGAGGTGTTGGGTGATAGGTTGGACTTGATGATCTCTGAGGTCTTTTCCAACCTTATTGATTCTATGATTCTAACCCTGCTCTCCCTCAGTTCCAAACCACTCCCCCTTGCCCTACTGCTAGACACCCTTATCATAGAATCATAGAATCACAGAATCAGTCAGGGTTGGAAGGGACCACAAGGATCAGCTAGTTCCAACCCCCCTGCCATGGGCAGGGACACCCCACACTAGAGCAGGCTGCCCAGAGCCTCATCCAGCCTGGCCTTAAACACCTCCAGGGATGGGGCCTCAACCACCTCCCTGGACAACCCATTCCAGGGCTTCACCACTCTCATGGGGAAGAACTTCCTCCTCACCTCCAGCCTGAATCTCCCCACCTCCAGCTTCATTCCATTCGCCCTAGTCCTATCACTCCCTGAGATCCTGAGCAGTCCCTCCCCAGCCTTCTTGGAGCCCCCTTCAGATACTGGAAATATCTGAAAAGTCCCATCTCCAAGATGATCTTTAAGGTCCCTTCCAAGCCAAACCATTTTATGATTCCATGCTAAATGCTTGGCCTTTCCCAAGCTGCCAGATCCCAGAGCCTCCAGGGTGTTGGGGAAGCTGCCAAGTGATCAACTTCGTCCCTCTTAAACGTCTGACACCAGCTCAGATCTGGCGAGCCGCCACTGCACAAGCCCACAGAGTAAAAAGCTCGTTGGAAGTCCTTTTAGCATGGATTAATTGATGCCCAGAGCTGGCAGTGTGAAGAGGGCAATGCCCCAACTGCTCAGCTCCCTCTTGGAAAAGGCAGAAAGCTCAGCACAGCTCATTTGTCCGGATGCAGGGTGAGGAAATCCTTCCGTGCAGCACGAGCAGGCACAGGCTGTGGGCAAGCCTGGCTCCAGATGTTCATCACCTTGCTTCTCTGCTGCTATTGTAACAGTTCCTGCCATTGCAGGGCGAGGAATGAGACTTTAAAGCCATCTGGAAACACTGCAGCTATCATCCAGGCAATTAAATGAAAGGAAAACAACCTGAAGAGCACCCGTGAAAAAAGGCTTCCCAGGCAGGCCCTTGAATCCTCATCCCTGGAGGTGTTTCAAAGAGGCAGAGATGTGCTGCTGAGGGCCATGGTTTAGCCCCAGCCTTGGTAGGCTTAGAGAACGGTTGGGCTCACAGAATCACAGATTGCCAGCTTGGAAGAGACCCCAGGGATCCTCTGCTCCAACCTCTCCAGGTGACAGTGCAGTTGCCATGAGCTGGCTCAGCACCCTGGCAAGCTGAGTCTCAAACTGCCCAGTGCAGGGCACTCCACTGCTGCCCCTGGGAGATGATTCCAGGGTCTGACTGTGCTCATGGCAAACATTTTCTCCTGGAGTGCAATGGGAATGTCCCCAGCAGTACCTTGTCCCCATCCCCCCTTGTCTGTTCCATGGCACTCCTTGTACCCAGGGAGTCTCCATCCTCCTGGCAGCCACCCTTCATATCCTGCTTCATGGTGATGAGGTCTCCCCTGAGCCTTCTATTCTCAGGGCTGAACAAGTCCAATTTAGAATACAGAATTAACCAGGTTGGAAGAGACCTTGGAGATCATCAAGTCCAACCTATCACCCAACACCATCTGATCAACTCAACCATGGCACCAAGTGCCTCATCCAGGCTCTTCTTAAACACCTCCGGGGATGGGGACTCCACTACCTCCCTGGGCAGCACATCCCAATGGCCAATCTCTCTTGCTGGGAAGGATTTCTTCCTAACCTCCAGCCTAAACCTCCCCTGGCACAGCTTGAGACTGTGTCCTCTTGTTCTGTGCTGCTTGCCTGGGAGAAGAGACCAACCCCCACCTGGCTACAACCTCCCTTCAGGGAGTTGGAGAGAGCAAGAAGGTCTCCCCTGAGCCTCCTCTTCTGCAGGCTAAGCAACCCCAGCTCCCTCAGCCTCTCCTCACAGGGCTGTGCTCCAGACCCCTCCCCAGCTTTGTTGCCCTTCTCTGGACACCTTCCAGCAGCTCAACATCTTTCCTAACCTGAGGAGCCCAGAACTGGGCACAGGACTCAAGGTGTGGCCTAACCAGTGCTGAGCACAGGGCACAATGACCTCCCTGCTCCTGCTGGCCACACTCTTCCTGATGCAGGCCAGGATGCCCTTGGCCTTCTCGGCCAAGCCCAGTGAATCTCAGCCTCTCCTCCCATGAACTCAATGACCTTGAAGACCTTTTCTAACTGAAATGATTCTGAGCTTCTACAAAGCCAGAAACCTGATGTTCTGCTGGCCAAGGTGGTGCTGGCCAAGGCCTATGGCTCCACCTCCCTCCCTCATTCAAAAGAAGCTCTAGTAGTGTCCTACCACACTGCAGGAGCACAGGGGAAGGTTTATTGAACAGCAGGCTGGGGTTCTGCAGGGTCTGCCTGGGGTTCTGGCTGTCACTCCTCTGTTAAGATGCTCACTGGTGCCAACTTAAAACACAGGAGTTAACCAGGAGTGTTTTTTTTTCCTGCAAATCACTGAATCCACTTCCTTTCCCCCACACACTCCAAGAGGCACTTGCTGCCTTTCACCCTGCCATTGGGCCTTAGCTCAGGAGGCTGCCATCTACTCAGCCAGGCAGATCTGCACTGCACAGACCTGGGCAGGGGGCTGAGTAGCACCTTTTGGATGTGCAAAAGCCCCCAGCATGTTAGCCTGGGGAGTGTACAATGAACACAGCCCCAGTGAGCATCACCATCACAGAATCATGGAATTGTTTTGGCTGGAAAAGGCCTCTAAGATCACTGAGTCCAACCAACAGCCCAGCACCACCAGGGCTACTCATCAAGTGCCATGGCCACAGGTGCCTTGAACCCCTCCAGGGCTGGGGACTCCACCACCTCCCTGGGCAGCCTGTGCCAATCCCTGACCACTCTTGCAGCAAAGACATTTTGCCTCATCTCCAACCTAACCCTCCCCTGGCACAATTCCAGGCCATTCCCTTCCATTCTATCACCTGATACTATGAGGGACAGCCCAATTCTCACCTCCCTGCAACCTCCCTTCAGGGAGCTGCAGAGAGCAATGAGGTCTGCCCTCAGCCTCCTCCTCTCCAGCCTAAAATCAAGAAGGGGTGGGGGGGGGGGGGGGAAATCAGAGAGGAGGAAACTGTGACAAGAAACAGGATGAACACTTTGACATCCTGAGCTGCATTTTCCCTGACAGCTCAGTGGGCAAAGGACAGTCAAAGGATTGTGTTGTCTAATGAATCAATACTTTTTGGAGAGAATTTCATTAGCTGTGACACCTCTTCCCCATCCAGGGGGTGACTGGAAGTCATTGGAGTCACCAGCCCCTGTGATAGTATCTGCATACTGATGGAGTGCTAATTGTAGTGGAGGCATCAAAAGGTCATAAATCAAAGTGGCATCTCCCTGGGAATACAATAACTGCATTCATACACCAAGGGCTTTAAAATTGAAACTCAGGATCAGATAGGGGGGAGAGGGAGGGAGGGAGGGAGGGGGAAGGGGGGAGCTACATTTATTAACATTTCTTCCACTGTGTTTCAATCCCTCACTCAAGTGGCTGAATTGTCCAAACAGGCTTAAAAACTACAGTTAATCAATATGGAATGTGGTATTAAGCAGCATGTGGCCAGAAAACTGCCTGCTGCCTTGTGTCAGCCCATTCTTCTGCCACACACCAACCACAGGAGCAGGCCCTTTACTCCAAGGAGAGGCCAGCAAAGGAAAACCCAGCACCAAACCTCAGCTGGCATTACACCTCTGCCTGCCTTAGCATTTCTCTCCCAGTAGCATCTAAAAGCCTTGCCCTACACCATACAGGTCAAAAGAGCTTTTATGCCTGCAGGAGGGAGCAGCTGGTGGCCTCCTTCCCATCCATGAAGCATCACAAGTGCTGAAAGGCAGTGCTGCAAGAGCAATGGGCACCACCATCTATCAACTTAGAGAAAACAGAATTAACCAGGCTGGAAATGACCTCAGAGATCATCAAAGTCCAACCTATCAGCCAGCACCATCTGATCAACTCAACCATGGCACCAAGTACCTCATCCAGTCTCTTTCTGAACACCTCCAGGGATGGTGACTCCACCACCTCCCTGGGCAGCACATCCCAATGGCCAATCTCTCTTGCTGGGAAGGATTTATTCCTAACCTCCAGCCTGAACCTCCCCTGGCACAGCTTGAGACTGTGTCCTCTTGTTCTGTGCTGCTTGCCTGGGAGAAGAGACCAACCCCCACCTGGCTACAACCTCCCTTCAGGGAGTTGGAGAGAGCAAGAAGGTCTCCCCTGAGCCTCCTCTTCTCCAGGCTAAGCAACCCCAGCTCCCTCAGCCTCTCCTCACAGGGCTGTGCTCCAGACCCCTCCCCAGCTTTGTTGCCCTTCTCTGGACACATTCCAGCAGCTCAACATCTTTCCTAAACTGAGGAGCCCAGAACTGGACACAGGACTCAAGGTGTGGCCTAACCAGTGCAGACTACAGGGGCACAAGGACTTCCCTGCTCCTGCTGGCCACACTGTTCCTTGATACAAATCCCACTTTTGCTTTGCCCAGATGATAGCTAAAAGTAGTAGATGCAAAGGAAAATAAAGGGGAAATGTGATAAACAGATCACAACATGATAAACAGGTCACAACTGCAGCAGCACAGGCTGGGAGGTGATCTGCTGGAGAGCAGCCCCCTGGAGAAGGACCTGGGAGTGCTGCTGGACAAGAAGTTCTGCATGGGACAGCAATGTGCCCTGGGGGCCAAGAAGGCCAATGGGGTCCTGGGGGCATTCAGGAGTGTGTCCAGCAGAGCCAGGGAGGTTCTCCTCCCCCTCTGCTCTGCCCTGCTGAGACCTCACCTGGAATATTGCATCCAGCTCTGGGCTCCCCAGTTCAGGAGGGACAGGGATCTGGTGGAGAGAGTCCAAGGCAGGGCTCCAAGGATGCTGAAGGGACTGCAGCACTGCCTGGGGAGGAGAGGCTGAGAGCCCTGGGGCTGTTTAGTCTGGAGAGGAGAAGGCTGAGAGGGATCTGATCAATGTCTATCAATAGCTGAGGGCTGGGGGTCAGGAAGGAAGGGACAGGGACAGCTTCTGTTCACTTGTGCCTGTAACAGGACAAGAAGCAATGGATGGAAACTGCAGCACAGGAGGTTCTACCTCAACATGAGGAGGAACTTCTTCCCTGTGAGGGTCCCAGAGCCCTGGAGCAGGCTGCCCAGAGAGGTTGTGGAGTCTCCTTCCCTGGAGCCTTTCCAGCCCCATCTGGATGTGTTCCTGTGTGACCTGTGCTGGGTTCTCTGCTCCTGCTCTGGCAGCGGGGTTGGACTTGATGATATTCAGAGGTCCCTTCCAGCCCCTAACTTCCTGTGACCCTGTGATCATGCAGACTCCTGTGGTGCTCAGCACTACCAAGGCATGGGACAAATTAACAGCAGGAAAAACTAATTAGCCAACTTAGTGTCAAAGAACAGGAATGTGGCAGTGATGCACTCCCATGGTGGAGCCAACCTTAGCTCCAAGTGCCACATCAGAGGGCTTCAGGGAGCAGGAGTGACAACCTCACACCTCTATCATTCAGGTGTTTGGGAGTCATAGAATGGGTTGGGTTGGAAGGTTGGAAGTGACCTTAAAGATCATCTAGTCCCAGCCCCCCTGCCATGGGCAGGGACACTTCTCACTAGCCCAGGTTGCTCAAGGCCCTCTCAGACCATGACTTTGAGCTCTGCCACTAACAGGAGTGAGCTCTAAGCAAAGCTAGCCCAACACAGCAAGTTTCCCTGATGCTCAGAGGAGCACCACCTCTCTCTCCATGCAGGGATGCCTTTGCTCATACAGCACTGAATGATGCCCATGGGCAGGTGTGCCCCTAACCACCATGCTGATGGGTTGGCCAGGGAGGAGGAGTAATTTCCACCCTTTGAAGTTTTTAAGACATCTCTTAGCCTATCAAGGATGGTTAGAGCATAGGAGAGCCTGCCTTGGACAAGGAACTTGGGTACTGGTGGGTGAGAAGCTGGGCAGGAGCCAGCAGTGGGCTCCTGCAGCCCTGAAGGTCAAGGGCAGCCTGGGCTGCATCCTAAAGCAGTGTGGCCAGGGATGGAGAGAGGGGATCCTGCCCCTCTGCTCAGCTCTGGGGAGACCTCACCTGCAGTGCTGTGTCCAGCTATGGGACCCCCAACAGGAGAAGGACATGGACCTGCTAGAGTAGGTCCAGAGGAGGCCACAAAGATGCTCAGAGGCTTGGAGGCTCCTTTGAGGACAGGCTGAGAGCACTGGGGCTGTTCAGCATGGAGAAGGCTCCAGGGAGACCTCAGAGCTGCACTTCAATAGGAGAACTGGGGAGGGAGTGTTTAGAAGGGCTTGTGGTGACAGGGCAAGTGGCAATGGTTTGAAACTGGGGCAGGGGAGATTCAGGTTGGACATCAGGAGAAAGCTCTGCACAATGACACTGGGACAGGGTGCTCAGGGATGTGGTTGACATTCAAGGTCAAACTTGCTGGGGCCCTGAGCAACCTGATCTAGTTGGGGCTGTGTCTGCTGACTGCAGGGGGGATTGTCAAGATGACCTTTGGAGGATCTTTCCAACCCAATGCATTCTGTGATTCCATGATTCTGCAAGAAGTGAGGCAGGAGCTCAGGTGTGGGGAGGCAGGAGCTCAGGTGTGGGGAGGCAGGAGCTCAGGTGTGGGGAGGCAGGAGCTCAGGTGTGGGGAGGCAGATGCAGCTTTTAACCACAGCAAATGCTGGGCGTTGAAGCAGCTCCTGCAGCTTGCTCACGTGCCTTGGAAGGAGCCTGCTTCTGAAAAAGTGGCCTGATCATTGGCTTTGTGCACAGCACCAGCTCTGCAGTGGCACCCTGCCTCCCTGCCCCGTCAGCACACAGCCCTTCCCAGGA
Source organism: Dryobates pubescens (assembly GCF_014839835.1). Taxonomy (NCBI): domain Eukaryota; kingdom Metazoa; phylum Chordata; class Aves; order Piciformes; family Picidae; genus Dryobates; species Dryobates pubescens. Next base: position 21,311,560 of record NC_071629.1, on the reverse strand, counting down.
GGCTGTGCCCAGAGCAGGCGCTGCGTGCCCGCCGTGCCCGGCACGCTCGGCTGCCCAGTGCCGCCTGAATCAGCTGGCCACCACCACAGGTCAGTGCCTTCCCTCCCCTCCTATGGCAAACTCTTTGTCACTGTGCCAAGCAGCAAACACAGCCCCATAAAAGTCTCCTGATCCTCCCCTTGGCTCACAAAGCCCAAGGAAAATTCCCCCACTGGTGGCCACAGCTCCTGCAGTTCAGCCTCGCATGGTTAGCTGAGCTGCGGAGTGAGTTAACCCTTCCAGGGTTACAGAGATCAGGGCTTGCCATCAGAGCATGGCACAGGCAGCTCAGCCATCACCCTGCTTAAGAGTAGCCCAGCAGATCACAGAACCTCACAGAATTAATCAGGTTGGAAAAGACCTTGGAGATCATCAAGTCCAACCTATCACCCAACACCATCTGATCAACTAAATCATGGCACCAAGTGCCTCATCCAGGCTCTTCCTAAACACCTCCAGGGATGGTGACTCCACCACCTCCCTGGGCAGCACACCCCAATGGCCAATCTCTCTTGCTGGGAAGGATTTCTTCCTAACATCCAGCCTAAACCTCCCCTGGCACAGCTTGAGACTGTGTCCTCTTGTTCTGTCACAGGCTGCCTGGGAGAAGAGGCCAAGATGACACAGCTGCAGGTGGAACATCTCCTTTCTGGGAATAGCCTGAGGCAGCTGAGGGCTCTTTAGCTTGGGGAGGAGGAGCCTGAGAGGTGACCTCATTCATGCTGATAAAGCTATGCAGGGTGAGTGCCCAGAGGCTGGAGCCAGGCTCTGCTGGGTGCTGCCCAATGCCAGCACAAGGGGCAGTGGTGGAAGCTGAGGCAGAGGAAGTGCCATGGGCACAGAAGGAAACATTTTGTCCCTGTGAGGGTGCCAGAGCCCTGGAGCAGGCTGCCCAGGGGGGTTGTGGAGTCTCCTTCTGTGGGGATATTCCAACCCCACCTGGCTGTGCTCCTGTGTGAGCTGCTCTAGGTGACCCTGCTCTGGCAGGGGGTTGGACTGGATGAGCTTCTGGAGGTCCCCTCTGGCCCTTAATATTCTGTGATTCTGTGACCATGTGGAGAAGGAGCTGGAAGGAGCTCCCCATAGCAGCTTCCAAAGCTTCTGCCTCAAACCTGAAGGCACATTGCTGCTGGCAGCTCCACTGCAGGGCAGTTTTGTGGGGTTCTTCAGGAAAGGTAAGGGGGAAGGGGAAAGGAATTAGCCTGCAGACAACCACACTCCTCCCCCCTTTCTGTGAGGAGCCTTGTTCTCACAGCCTTTGCATTCCAAGTAACTGCTGCACATCTGAAAGGCCTCCCTGGGTGTGATGCTGTGTGACCTGCTCTAGGTGAACCTGCTTTGGCAGAGGGCTTGGACTCGGTGAGCTCCAGAGGTCCCTTTCCAACCCCTACCATTCTGTGACACTGTGACTGAGATGAAGTCCTCCTGATGACCTGAGACTGGCTCAGAAGGAATGATGCTAAGCAGAAGTGAACTTGCAGACAGAGGCTGTGACAGCTGTGAAGTCCAGCAGGGCACAAGAGGGAAGATGTCTGCATTTCTTCAATCCATGCATTGCCAGACTCCCTGCTGGAATATTCTTTGGGCATTCCCAGGCTATCCCTCCCTGTTTGTTACAGCCTGGCTAGTCAGTGGAGCACAAAATGATTATCTGAATGGGTTCTAAGTGTGCAGGAGTTACCTTGAGAAGGATGAGCAGGGAGAGAGTGGAGAAGAAGCTGTGGGTGCACTGATTTAAATGGCTCATTTCCAACTTCTGCTTCTGGTTTGGGAGCTGCATCCTGCTAAAGACAGTGGGTAGACACTCTGTGCTGGAGCCACATCCAGCCATACAGAGGGACATGGACAGGCTGAAGAGGTGGGCTCATGCCACCATCATGAAGTTCAACAAGGCCAGGTGCAAAGTCCTACATCTAGACCAGGGCAATCCCAAGCACAAATCCAGGCTGGGTGAGGAGTGACTCAAAAGGAGCCTGGAGGAGAAGGCCTTGGGGGTGTCAGCTGGTGACAAACTCCCCAGGAGCCAGCACTGGTCCCTGGCAGCCCAGCAGGCAGCTGAGTGCTGAGCTGCAGTCAGAGCAGGGAGAGCAGCAGCACAGGGAGGGGATTCTGCCCCTCTGCTCTGCTCTGCTCAGACCCCACCTGCAGCACTGCCTCCAGCTCTGGGACCCCCAGCACAAGAAGGACCTGGAGCTGCTGGAGAAGGTCCAGAGGAGACCATCAAGATGATCAGAGGATGGAGAACCTCCCCTGTGGGGACAGGCTGGGAGAGTTGGGGCTGTTCAGCCTGGAGAAGGCACCAGAGAGACCTCAGAGCAGCTTTCCAGTACCTGAAGGGCCTACAGAAGAGCTGGGGAGGGACTTGTGACAAGGGCTGAGAGTGCCAGGATGAGGAACAATGGCTTTGGGCTGGGAGAGGGGAGATTGAGACTGGAGATGAGGAAGAAATTGTTGAGAGTGAGGGTGGGGAGACTCTGCCACAGGTTGCTCAGGGAGCTTGTGGCTGTCCCCTCCCTGGAAGTGTTCAAGGCCAGGCTGGATGCAGCCTTGAGCAAGCTGTGCTGGTGGGAGGTGTCCCTGTCCATGGCAGGGGCTTGGAACTGGATGATCTTTAAGGTCCCTTCCCAAACCATTCTGTGAAAAGGCCATCAAGAGTGGAGCAAGGCAGAAGTGACTTTTCCTGCTCTTCTGGCACTTTGCATCCTTGCCCCATTTTTATGGCTGGTTTGAGCTGATGGATCAGCTCCTCTTGGCAGGAGGTCTCTGGAGATGTGAATGCTGCTGTCAGGGTCTGAGAGGGCCTTGAGCAACCTGGGCTCCTGAGAAGTGTCCCTGCCCATAGCAGGGGTGTTGGGACTAGGTGATCTTTAAGGTCCCTTCCACCCAACCCATTCCATGATTCTATGTCTGCTCTGTACACCTTGGCATGTGCTGCACAGAGAGGTCTGGAGCACAGCCCTGTGAGGAGAGGCTGAGGGAGCTGGGGGTGTTCAGTGTGGAGAAGAGGAGGCTGAGGGGAGACCTTCTTGCTGTCTACAGCTACCTGAAGGGAGGTTGTAGCCACGTGGGGGTTGGTCTCTTCTCCCAGGCACTCAGCACCAGAACAAGAGGACACAGTCTCCAGCTGTGCCAGGGGAAGTTTAGGCTGGAGGTGAGGAGAAAGTTCTTCCCTGAGAGAGTTGTTAGCCATTGGGATGTGCTGCCCAGGGAGGTGGTGGAGTCCCCATCCCTGGGGGTGCTCAAGAGGGGACTGGAAGTGGCACTTGGAGCCATGGTTTAATTGTCAGGAGGTGTTGGGTGACAGGTTGGACTTGATGATCTCTGAGGTCTCTTCCAACCTCATTGCTTCTATGAGCCTGTGATGTGCAGGATCCCCAGCACACAGTGCATCACTTCCAGTGTGGTCACTCTGGAGCTGCGACTTCCATTCACCACTCAAGGCGAATGTACTTTTATCCCTTCCATTAGCCTCCAGGTCCCGCAAGCTCAAAGCCATCATCCCCCATCGATGAGCTGCAGGACTCTAAGCTCACACAATGCCTTTGGCATCTGGAGAGTGGCTCAGGCCGCAGAATAAATGGTTGGGGTCGTGTTTGGGGGGTGGTGTCAGCCCATGGAGAGCTGTGCTGAGCCGAGCCGCCGGCTTCCGAGGCTCATTCCGGTCCCGCTGCAGCGGTGACCTTCAGCACGCAGCCAAGGCAAGCAGGATTTAGTGTTTGTGTCAACAGCATAATGAAACAGCTCAGGGGAAGGCCAGGCTCAGCCACCTCTTTCATCCCACTGAAGAACTCGCAAATCTGCTGCCCAGGGAGGGAGGCTGCAGGCAGGAGTGAAAGGAAGCCTCCAGCCTTGGCATCCCTTTCCGTGTGGTGCTGTCAGGCTACGGCTGCAAAACTTTTGTTCCACAGATTCTTGAACAGAAAGTAGTAAAAAAATTGTAAATAAATCACTCTGGGGTGTGAAAAGGAAAATAAAGATTATTCTAAACAGTCCCATGGGAGGAGAAAAAGGACTACAACTGCTGGTGCCAAAGCAATCTCTCTTCTCTCCTCATTTCCTCGCTCTGGAGTGAAACTAACTTGCTTCTGCTCGACCTTGGCTGCATTGTTTTGGTTGAGTCTAACACTTCTCTGCTCCTTCCTCTTTTGCCCTTTGTACAGGAGGGTAAGGGCAGGCAAAGAGGGAGAAGCTAGTAGCTTCCAGCAGGGCCAGGGAGGGGATTCTCCCCCTCTGCTCCACTCTGCTGAGATCCCACCTGGAGCACTGTGTCCAGCTCTGGAGCCCCTAGTACAGGAAGGATCTGGAGGTGCTGGAAGGTGTCCAGAGAAGGGCCACGAGGATGAGCAGAGGGCTGGAGCTGCTCTGCTGTGAGGACAGACTGAGGGAGTTGGGGCTGTTCAGTCTGGAGAGGAGAAGGCTCCCAGGAGACCTTCTTGTGGCCTTCCAGGATCTGAAGGGGGCTCCAAGAATGCTGGGAGCAGTTAGTGATAGGACTGGGGGGAATGGAACATAACTAGATTGAGATTGGATGTTAGGAAGTAGTTGTTGCCCAGGAGGGTGGTGAGAGCCTGGCACAGGCTGCCCAGGGAGCTGGTGGAAGCCTCCTGCCTGGAGGTGTTTGCAGCCAGGCTGGCTGTGGCTGTGAGCAACCTGCTGTGGTGTGAGGTGTCCCTGGCCATGGCAGGGGGGTTGGAACTGGCTGAGCCTTGAGGTCCCTTCCAACCCTGACAATTCTATGATTCTTGTTCTGTTCTTGTGTCTTCTGTTCTCGGTTCTTGTGCTGTTGATCAGTTGCAAATCCCTGTCAATATTGCCAATCCTGTACATTTTGCACACATTGCATCCCATTGCAGTTCTGCTTGTAAATACAGCTTTCATTTGCCTCCAGCTGAGCTGCTCTGGCAAAGTTAATGCTGGGAGGGAATTTTCCAACCCACCACATCATGCCAACAGCATAATGGAACAACCCAGGGGAAGGCCAGGCTCAGCCACCACTTTCATCACACTGAAGAACTTGCAAACCTGCTGCTGCAGGAGGGAAGCCTTTGCAGCCCAGGCTGCTGCACTAGGGAAGGAGTTGCAGAGGCAACAAAACATTTCCATGGTGTCATAGAATGGTTTGGGTTGGAAGGGTACTTAAAGATCAATGAGTTGCAAACCCCTGCCATGGGCAGGGACACCTCCCACCAGCCTAGGCTGCTCAAGGCCTCATCCAGCCTGGCCTTCAACACCTCCAGGGAGGGAGCAGCCACCACCTCCCTGGGCAACCTGTGCCAGTGTCTCTCCACCCTCACTGGAAAGAATTTCTTCCTCATCTCCAGTCTCAATCTCCCCTCTCCCAGCTCAAATTCATGCCCCCTCATCTTAGCACTACAAGCCCTTGTCCAAAGTTCCTCCCCAGCTTTCTTGTAGCCCCCCTTCAGGTACTGGATTTTGCTGGGTAAAAAGCCATTAGAGGAAGGCATTCTCAACTTCCCAGCTGGAGCAGCAGCTGTCAGGATAAGACCAGGGGCAGGTGGTGCATGCTGGGCAGGCTCCACAAAGCCCTGTTTGCACAGAGGAGCACTTTGATTCAGCCATCTCCACTGGCATGAGCAGCTCCCAGAGAATCCCCTCACACCCTGGTTTCTCCTAGAGGCAGATCACGCTGCAGCAGCCTCTGCTACCTCCCCCTGCATCCTGAAAGCAACACAATGGAAGTGCTGCACACAGTCAGAGTCTGCAAAAAGAGGACAAATGACTCCCTCCTTTTACAGAAGCAAAGAATTGCTGTGGTTGGAAAACACCTCTAAGAGGATGGAGTCCAACTGTCAACCCAAGGCCACTGGCCCCATTTTGTCTTCACTTTGTTCCTTCAGCAACAGTAAAAGAGCTTCTACCCAGCACTGTGCACCACACATGGAATCACAGATCAAATGCATTGGGTTGGAAGGGACCTTTCAAGGTCATCTTGTCCAAACCCCCTCAGTCAGCAGGGACACCCCCAACTAGATCAGGTTTCTCAGAGCCCCACCAAGCCTTACCTTGAATGTCTCCAAGGATGGGGCCTCCACCATCCCCCTAGGCAACTCATCCCAGTGTTCATTGATGATCTGGATGAGGAGGTTGAGTCAGTCATCAGCAAATTTGCAGATGACACCAAGCTGGGAGCAGAGGTTGGTCAGTTAGAGGGCAGAAGGGATCTGCAGAGGGACCTCTACCGACTGGACAGATGGGCAGAGGCCAACAGGATGGCATTCAACAAGTCCAAGTGCCAGGGGCTGCACTTTGGCCACAACAACCCCATGCAGAGCTACAGGCTGGGGTCAGAGTGGCTGAGAGCTGCCAAACAGAGAGGGACCTGGGGGTGCTGATTGACAGCTGCCTAAACATGAGCCAGCAGTGTGCCCAGGTGGCCAAGAAGGCCAATGGCATCCTGGCCTGCATCAGGAACAGTGTGGCCAGCAGGAGCAGGGAAGTCATTGTGCCCCTGTACTCTGCATTGGTTAGGCCACACCTTGAGTCCTGTGTCCAGTTCTGGACCCCTCAGTTTCAGAAGGACATTGAGAGACTTGAAGGTGTCCAGAGAAGGGCAACAAGGCTGGGGAGGGGTCTGGAGCACAGCCCTGTGAGGAGAGGCTGAGGGAGCTGGGGTTGCTTAGCCTGCAGAAGAGGAGGCTCAGGGGAGACCTCATTGCCCTGTACAGCTACCTGAAGGTAGGTTGTAGCCAGGAAGGGATTGGTCTCTTCTCCCAGGCAAGCAGCACCAGAACAAGAGGACACAGTCTCAAGCTGTGCCAGGGGAGGTTTAGGCTGGAGGTGAGGAGAAAGTTCTTCCCAGAGAGAGTTGTTAGCCATTGGAATGTGCTGCCCAGGGAGGTGGTGGAGTCCCCATCCCTGGAGGTGTTCAAGAGGGACTGGATGTGGCACTTGGAGCCATGGTTTAGTAGTCATGAAGTGTTGGGTGATAGGTAATAGGTTGGACTTGATGCTCTCTGAGGTCTTTTCCAACCTTGTTGATTCCATTATTCCTCCCCTTTTCTCCCTCTCCCTGCTCCCTGACGGACCTTACCCCTTGTGGGGGAGGTTTGCCGCCTGGCTTTGGCCTTGGCAGAGCTAATTTTCACTGTGGGAGGCAGGCCTGGCTAGGGAGGTATGGGATGGGGTATCAGGGCCTGGTCGAGGGAAGATTTTGGGGAAGGTTCTGGCCTGGTGAGATCTTGGTAGAACCTCCTCCACAGCTCCAGACCTCCTCCACAGCTCAGCAACCACCTGCTGCTGAGCCCCGAATGCTTCCCATCCTGCTGGTGAGCAAACACTGTGTGCCAAGCCAGAAGGCACTGGGCAGCCAGGTGTCTGCAGCTGGCTCTGCCAGGCTGGCTGAAGTCTCAGACAATCCTCTCTTTTTTTGCCAGAGGATTCAGGCAGCCTGCAGTTATGGATGTGATTGACTTGCTGGCAAGCCCAGAAGATGACCTGTACCAGACAGAGAGTCACCCCCCTCTTAGACTTCAAATGAGTACCCAAATCAATCAACCCTTGCCCAGTGTTTTGACTAATTGGATGAGTTTCCAGCACCACTGCATTGCTGGCTTCCCCTGCCTTTGATACCAGCTTGATAAGCTCATTGCTTGGTGGCTGTTTGAAACACCTCTTCCTCAGAAGCTGTTGAAACACCTTGTGAGGCACTGGGGAACCTTTGCATTGATGAGCTGCACATCAGCTGGGGAGGAGCAGCAGAAGAAGGGCCTGAGAGAGGCTCACCTCTCCTTTAGCCTGGAGAAGAAGAGGCTCAGGGGAGACCTTCTTGCTCTCTACAGCTACCTGAAGGGAGGTTGTAGTCAGGTGGGGGTTGGTCTCTTCTCCCAGGCAACCAGCACCAGAACAAGAGGACACAGTCTCAAGCTGCACCAGGGGAGGTTTAGGCTGGATGTTAGGAAGAAATTCTTCCCAGCAAGAGAGATTGGCCATTGGGATGTGCTGCCCAGGGAGGTGGTGGAGTCACCATCCCTGGAGGTGTTCAAAAAAGGATTGGATGTGGCACTTGGAGCCATGCTTTAGTTAGTCAGGAGGTGTTAGGTATTAGGTAATAGGTTGGACCTGATGATCTCTGAGGTCTTTTCCAACCTGGTTGACCATGATTCTGTGTACCCCCATGTGGGCATGGGTAAGGGCCATGAGGATGGTCAGAGGGCTGGCAGCCCTGACAGATGAGGAGAGGCTGAGATTCACTGGGTTTGTTCAGCCTAGAGAAGAGAAGGCTCAGGGGAGACTTTATCACCATGAAACAGGACATGGAGGGTGGCTGCCAGGAGGATGGAGACTCCCTTTGTACAAGGAGTGCCATGGAACAGACAACGGGAGATGGGCTGATGATCTTTGAGGTCTCTTCCAACCTTGGTGATAGTGTGATACTGCTGGGGACATTCCCATTGCACTCCAGGAGAAAATGTTTGCCAGGAGCACAGTCAGACCCTGGAATCATCTCCCAAGGGCAGCAGTGGAGTGCCCTGCACTGGGCAGCTTGAGACTCAGCTTGCCAGGGTGCTGAGCCAGCTCATGGCAACTGCACTGTCACCTGGAGAGGTTGGAGCAGGGGATCCTTGGGGTCCCTTCCAAGCTGGCACTCTGTGATTCTATGATTTCCATGACTCATACAGGGGTGCACCCTGTCTGCTTGGCACCCCTTGAGCAGCCCAGACCCAGAGGTCTGGGTGATGGGTATCCTGTCAGACTTTAGCTCCTCCAGCCACCAGGTCTGCTGGATGGGGCAGAATGAGGCCAGCCTGGGAACCCTCTGCAGAGAACTGATGGTATCCCCTTCAGTTACTCACTCCAGCAGGTCCACTAATGGCATCACTGCTGAGCTGAGAAGCAGAACAAGAAGGGAAAGAGACAGAAGATGACAGCTTTTGCTCTTCTGTCAGCTAATGAATAAAGCTAAGATGTGAGAGGATGGAAATTGCTGGCTCATCTTGAAGGATGGGATGACCAGAGAGCAGCAGGCAGGGCTGTGACTGTGGGCAGTGTTTCCTGTTCCACTCAGTGCTGAATGCAAGAAACAAGGTGTCAAGGAACTTGCCATTGTTCCTCTCCACCCTTGATCTTTGAGTGAATTTGCACAATTAACACCAGATTCTGAAAAGTCACTTTCCAGAAGGCCTCTTCCAAGCCAGCTACCACTCAAGGCAGAAAGGAAGCCAAGCAATCAACTGCAAAGGCAAAATGTGAGGTGCCCAAGGTTAGCAAGTGGTACCAGACAATGAGACAAGCAGGGAGACAACCAGCACATGCAAACATGACCAAAAAACCTGAACCCTGCCACTGCAAACCACCATCAGGAACTGCAGAACTGCTTTCAGTGCTCATTGGAGTGGATGATGAATGCTTTGCTCCTGGCAGGATGGATGTATTGGGGGAGAATCAAGCTGCAGCCTGTTCCCTTCCCTGCAGCTCCAAGGAAGGCACTCCAGGTGCCAGAGGAGCAGGAGGTCCTGTGGCACAGGAAGGTCATGGAATCAAAGAACTGGTTGGAAAAGACCTCTAAGATCATGGAGTCCAACCAGCAACCCAACCCCACCATGGCCACTAAACCATGGCCCACAGTGCCATGGCCACAGGTTCCTAGAACCCCTCCAGGGATGGGGACTCCACCACCTCCCTGGGCAGCCTGTGCCAACCCCTGACCACTCTTGCAGCAAAGACATTTTTCCTCATCTCCAACCTCACCCTCCCCTGGTGCAACCTGAGGCCATTTCCTTTCAACTTATCACCTGATAACAGGGAGAAAAGCCCAACCCTCACCTCACTGCAACCTCCTCTCAGGGAGCTGTAGAGAGCAAGGAGGTCTCCCCTCAGCCTCCTCTTCTTCACACTCAACAACCCAAGGGCTGCTCCTCCCCAGCCCTGTTCTCCAGACCCTTCCCCAGCTTGGTTGCCCTTCCCTGGACACACTCCAGCCTCTCAGTGTCCTTAAATGACACCCACATCCACCCTGCAGGTCCTTGCAAGGAAACACAGTTTTGACTCTCACATTCCCAGGTCCTCATCTTTGCAGAAGGCTCTATGTACTGCTTCAGCAGACATGAGAATCCAGTTAAATGCTCCCTTTCAGTTTGGTTAAGGTGCTTTAATGCAATCCAATTAACAGAGTATTCTGATTTCTAACATCACAGCTCTCACAGCCCTTTCTGAGCAGGCAAACTCTATGACACATGATACAGCCATTAGAGCACAGCAGATAGCTCTCACTCAGAAGGCTTCCCACTGCCTGATCCAAAGCTAGACAGGGGCAGCAGAAAGACATTTGCTGACTACAGCAGATCATGGATCAGGCACCAGAGAGGGAGATCTCTAAATGCCCTTTCACTGGGGAAGCCTCAAGGGGAGGTTTAGGCTGGATGTTAGGAAGAAGTTCTTCCCAGCAAGAAAGCTTGGCCATGGGGATGTGCTGCCCAGGGAGGTGGTGGAGTCACCATCCCTGGAGGTGTTTAGGAAGAGCCTGGATGAAGCATTTGGTGCCATGGTTTAGTTGATTAGGTGGTGCTGGGTGATAGGTTGGACTTGATGATCTCAGAGGTCTTTTCCAACCTGGGTAATTCTATTCTATTCTATTCTATCCTATACTATTCTATTCTATCCTATCCTATTCTATTCTATTCTATCCTATTCTATTCTATTCTATTCCTATTTCTATTCTATTCCATTCCATTCTACTCTATTCTATTCCATTCCATTCTACTCTATTCTATTCCATTCCATTCTACTCTATTCTATTCTATTCTATTCTATTCCATTCCATTCCATTCCATTCCATTCCATTCCATTCCATTCCACTCTATTATATTCTACTCTATTCTATTCTATTCTATTCTATTCTATTCTATTCTATTCTACTCTGAAGTCCATGAATTATGGGGGTGGAAGAGCAGAGGGGGTTACACTGTATGAGATGTCACAAGGCCAAGTGCTGGGTCGTGCACTTGGGTCCCAACAACCCCACGGCTGCTCCAGGCTTGGGGCAGGGTGGTTGAAAAGTTGCCTGGCAGAGAAAGACCTGGGGGTGTTGGTCAGCAGTTGGCTGAACATGAGCCACCAGTGAGCTCAGGTGGCCAAGGAGGCCACCAGCAGCCTGGCCTGGATCAGCAATGGTGTGGCCAGCAGGAGCAGGGCAGGGACTGTCCCCCTGGACTCAGCACTGGTGAGCAAACGCCTGGAGTGCTGGGCTCAGTTTTGGAGCCCTGACCTCACACTGAGATGCTGGAGCAGGTCCAGAGAAGGACAACCAAGCTGGGGAAGGGTCTGGAGAACAGGGCTGGGGAGGAGCAGCTGAGGGAGCTGGGGGTGTTGAGTGTGGAGAAGAGGAGGCTGAGGGGAGACCTCATTGCTCACTACAGCTCCCTGAGAGGAGGTTGGAGTCAGGTGGGGGTTGGACTCTTCTCCCTAGTCTCAAGTGATAGGAGGAGAGACAATGGCCTGGAAATGTGCCAGGGCAGGGTTAGGTTGGAGAAATGTCTTTGGTGCAAGGGTGGTCAGGGATTGGCACAGGCTGCCCAGGGAGGTGGTGGAGTCCCCATCCTTGGAGGTGTTCAAGGAACCTGTGGCCTTGGCACTTGGGGCCAGGGTTCAGTGGCCATGGTGGGGTTGGGTTGCTGGTTGGACTGGGTGATCTTAGAGGCCTTTTCCAGCCAAAATAATTCTATGATTCCATGATCCCTGTGTTTACAGCACTGTCTCACAGTAAAGCCTGTGCTGGCAATCAGGGGCTGGGGAGCAGGGACTGCAAAGGACTTAGTGAGAATTGCCCTCAGGTGGATTAGTTGAGCACCAGCAAGCCCAAGCTGTACAGAAACGTTAGGCAAGGTGTACTTGAAAGCTGGCACACAGTCTTCCCAGGATTAAGTCCTTCCACTGTTCTTCCTTTGAAAATAAGTAAAAACAAGGCAAGATGAATTCCTTGTCAAGCCTGTGAAGAACAGACTCCAGCACAGAAATAAACACAAATTGAATTTACTCTGCTGGCCTCAGAGAGGTCACAGCGAGCCAGAACTAATGCAGTATTGACCTGCTCTTGCTTTAGACTCTATCAAAGCAGCAAACAACACTGCAGGCACTGCCACTTCATTCCATGCCATGCAGCCTGGCTGCTGAAGCCAGCCTGGGATGCAGCCTGCATTCAGTGGGCACCTGCCTAAAAACAATCTTGAGCCCTGTGGCCAGTGCTGGGCTCCTCAGGTCAGGAAAGATGTTGAGATGCTGGAAGGTGTCCAGAGAAGGGCAACAAAGCTGGGGAGGGGTCTGGAGCACAGCCCTGTGAGGAGAGGCTGAGGGAGCTGGGGTTGCTTAGCCTGCAGAAGAGGAGGCTCAGGGGAGACCTTCTTGCTACAGGCTGGGGTCAGAGTGGCTGAGAGCAGCCAGGCAGAGAGGGACCTGGGGGTACTGGTTGACAGCTACTGAACATGAGCCAGCAGTGTGCCCCAGGGGCCAAGAAGGCCAATGGCATCCTGGCCTGCATCAGGAACAGTGTGGCCAGCAGGAGCAGGGAGGTCATTGTGCCCTTGTACTCAGTGCTGGTTAGGCCACACCTTGAGTCCAGTTCTGGGCTCCTCAGTTTAAGAAGGACATTGAGAGACTTGAAGGTGTCCAGAGAAGGGCTGGGGAGGGGTCTGGAGCACAGCCCTGTGAGGAGAGGCTGAGGGAGCTGGGGTTGCTTAGCCTGCAGAAGAGGAGGCTCAGGGGAGACCTCATTGCTCTCTCCAACTCCCTGAAGGGAGGTTGTAGCCAGGTGGGGGTTGGTCTCTTCTCCCAGGCAAGCAGCAGCAGAACAAGAGGACACAGTCTCAAGCTGTGCCAGGGGAGGTTTAGGCTGGATGGTAGGAAGAGATTCGTCCCAGCAAGAGAGATTGGCCATTGGAATGTGCTGCCCAGGGAGGTGGTGGAGTCACCATCCCTGGAGGTGTTTAGGAAGAGCCTGGATGAGGCACTTGGTGCCATGGTTTAGTTGCTCAGACGGTGCTGGGTGATAGGTTGGACTGGATGATCTCCAATGTCTTTTCCAACCTGCTTAACTCTGTATTCTGTATTTCAGACTGATGCTTGCAAACGAATTCCTGCAAGCTCCAGTTCCAGCAGTCAGTCCCTGAGCCCATGGGTCACCCTCATGTGTTAATGCAGTCTTGGGAACCATCAAAGAGTCCTCCCACAACTTATTCACAGCCTCAGCTGCTTCTGATGGGACTTGCTCCACACATCAAAGGGCAAAATAAATCAAGCCTGTTTGTGCAAACAAGGGAGAAGCAAGTCCAAGGGGGGTGTGAGGGGTGTGTGTGTGTGTTACTAAGAAGTCCAAATCTTTTGAAGGGAAATTAGGGTTTTGACAAAACCCTATTTATCAGGGAAAGTTCCTGTTCCTCAGGGAACTTCCACAGGTTAGGAAGTGGAGACAAAAGGAGGGGATTGAGGCATGCTCAGTACGCTGGCAGCTGGCACTAAGCTGGGAGGCAGTGTTGGGCTGCTGGAGGGTAGGAAGGCTCTGCAGAGGGACCTGGGCAGGCTGGAGGGATGGGACAAGGGCACTTGCATGACATTCAACATGGCCAAGTGCTGGCTCCTGCACTCTGGGTTCTGTAACCAATCCCACAATCACTAAGGTTGGAAAAGAGCTCCTGAGATCTCCAAGCCCAACCATCAGTTCAGTGGTTTGTGATGCATCACCTCCTCCCAGGCCCTTCTCCAGGAGTATCAGCACTGCTCTCAAGCATCTGCCTTCAGCTCCACAGCCCAAGAAACAAAGTTAAGAAGATTTAATGCAGATTTTTTTTCCAGATGCTGTGTCCAGTTCTGGGCCCCTCAGTTTAGGAAAGATGTTGAGATGCTGGAAGGTGTCCAGAGAAGGGCAACAAAGCTGGGGAGGGGTCTGGAGCACAGCCCTGTGAGGAGAGGCTGAGGGAGCTGGGGTTGCTTAGCCTGGAGAAGAGGAGGCTCAGGGGAGACCTTCTTGCTCTCTGCAACTCCCTGAAGGGAGGTTGGAGCCAGGTGGGGGTTGGTCACTTCTCCCAGGCACCCAGCAGCAGAACAAGAGGACACAGTCTCAAGCTGTGCCAGGGGAGGTTCAGACTGGATGTTAGGAAGAAATTCTTCATAGAGAGAGTGATTGCCCATTGGAATGTGCTGCCCAGGGAGGTGGTGGAGTCACCATCATTGGAGGTGTTTAGGAGGAGACTTGATGGAGTGCTTGGTGCCATGGTTTAACTGATTAGATGGTGCTGGATGATAGCTTGGACATGATGATCTTGTAGGTCTCTTCCAACCTGGTCTGGTCTGGTCTGGTCTGGTCTATTCTATTCTATTCTATTCTATTCTATTCTATTCTATTCCATTCCATTCCATTCCATTCCATTCCATTCCATTCCATTCTACTCTATTCTATTCTACTCTATTCTACTCTATTCTATTCTATTCTGAAGTCCATGAATTATGGGGGTGGAAGAGCAGAGGGGGTTACACTGTATGAGATGTCACAAGGCCAAGTGCTGGGTCGTGCACTTGGGTCCCAACAACCCCACGGCTGCTCCAGGCTTGGGGCAGGGTGGTTGAAAAGTTGCTTGGCAGAGAAAGACCTGGGGGTGTTGGTCAGCAGTTGGCTGAACATGAGCCACCAGTGAGCTCATCCAGGCTCTTCCTAAACACCTGCAGGGATGGTGACTCCACCACCTCCTTGGGCAGCACATCCCAATGGCCAATCTCTCTTGCTGCGAAGAATTTCTTCCTCACCTCCAGCCTAAACCTCCCCTGGCACAGCTTGAGACTGTGTCCTCATGTTCTGGTGCTGGGTGCCTGGGAGAAGAGACCAACCCCCTCCTGGCTACAGCCTCCCTTCAGGGAGTTGGAGAGAGCAAGAAGGTCTCCCCTGAGCCTCCTCTTCTGCAGGCTAAGCAACCCCAGCTCCCTCAGCCTCTCCTCACAGGGCTGTGCTCCAGACCCCTCCCCAGCTTTGTTGCCCCTCTCTGGTCATGTTCCAGCAACTCAACATCTTTCCTAACCTGAGGAGCCCAGAACTGGCCACAGGACTGGAGGTGTTCAGGCCACTTCCACTCCTTCCATCACCTGATACTAGGGAGAAGAGCCTAACCCCCACCTCCCTCCAGCCTCCTTTCAGGGGGTTGTAGAGAGCAATTTTGTGGCTCCCCCCCGCTGCACAGCAGGGGCAGGTGGCTGCTGCTGGGTTGCAGCAGGCAGTGTGGCAGGGCTGCAGTGGCATGCAGGGAGGCAGCCCTGCTGGCAGAGCTTTAAAGGAGGCAGGGAGGACAATGAGGCGAGCGGCGCCCTCAGCTCTCCGCGCTGTACATGTGCCTGCATTAATGTGCTCGCTTATGATTAGCTCTGCCTCCTAATTAGCAATTTGCATAACTGCTCGCTGTGAACAAGGAGTCCCATCAGTGTTATGAAGGATTTATTTAGCTGTCTGAATGTATTTCTGTTATGCAGTGCAGGAGGCAAACAATGGCAGGGGAAGCAGTCCCCGGCGCTCGGTGTTATTTCTAACCCGCACGCACAATTAACAGGAGGGCTAATTGTTCAGCAGCAGAAACTCATCTGTGTCTCCACAGACTGCAAGAACAGGCATTCTCACAGTGCCTCTCTCTCTTTCCCCCCACCCCTGCTGCAGGCAGCAGCATGAGAAGCTCTGCAGCGGGTTGTAACCGGGGGGTGTTTGCTGTGTTGGCGGCGTGGAGGTCACCATAGGTTTGCCTGCTCCTGAGCTTCTGGCTGGGGGGGCAGTGTATGGAGATGTGGGGGTGGGGAGCTGCCTCCCAGCCTCCAGACAATGGAGACTTGTGTCTGCTCTTGTCCTCTGAATCACAGAACTGTCAGGGTTGGAAGGGACCTCAAGGCTCAGCCAATCCCAACCCCCTGCCACGGCCAGGGACACCTCACACCACAGCAGGTTGCTCACAGCCACAGCCAGCCTGGCTGCAAACACCTCCAGGCAGGAGGCTTCCACCACCTCCCTGGGCAACCTGTGCCAGGCTCTCACCACCCTCATGGGCAACAACTTCTTCCTAACATCCAATCTCAATCTCCCCATTTCTAGTTTTGCTCCATCCCCCCCAGTCCTATCCCTCCCTGACACCCTCAAAAGTCCCTCCCCAGCTTTCTTGGAGCCCCCTTCAGATACTGCAAGGCCACAATTAAGTCTCCTCAGAGCCTTCTCCTCTCCAGCCTGCACAACCCCAACTCCCTCAGTCTGTCCTCACAGCAGAGCAGCTCCAGCCCTCTGCTCATCCTCGTGACCCTTCTCTGGACACCTTCCAGCACCTCCAGGTCCTTCCTGTAACAGAGGAACTGGACACAGTGCTCCAGGTGTGGTCTAAGCAGAGTGGAGTAGAGGGGGAGAATCCCCTCCCTTGACCTGCTGGAAGCCACTAGCTTCTCCCTCTTTGCCTGCCCTTACCCTCCTGCAGAAAAGGGAAAAGAGGAAGCAGCAGAGAGGTGTTAGACTCAACCAAAACAATGCAGCCAAGGTCAAGTTCATCCTCATGGCCCTTTTCTGGACACCTTCCAGCACCTCCAGATCCTTCTTGTAACAGGGGCTGAGATGAGGTACCAGTGATACCCCAGCTACCTGCTGAAGCATTCTTGCCTAGCACATGCCAGGAGATGAGACTCACCTTTGCTTTCCATTTTCACCTGTTCTGTACTCCAGAAGATAAAATACACCCTTGGAAAAGGGACTTTGAGGCTGCATCTCAAATGCTGTGTTCAGTTTTGAGCCCCTCAAACAGGCATTGAGGTGCTGGACTGCATCCAGAGAAGGGCAACCAAGCTGGGGAAGGGTCTGGAGAACAGGGCTGGGGAGGAGCAGCTGAGGGAGCTGGGGGTGTTGAGTGTGGAGAAGAGGAGGCTGAGGGGAGACCTCATTGCTCCTTGTAGCTCCATGAAAGGAGGTTGCAGTGAGGTGGGGGTTGGGCTCCTCTCCCAAGTACCAAGTGATAGGGTGAGAGGAAATGATCTCAGGTTGCACCAGGGGAGGTTTAGGTTGGACTTTAGAGGAAAATTCTTCCCTGAAAGGGTTCTCAAAGCCTGGCACAGCCTGCCTGGGGAGGTGGTTGAATGGCCATCCCTGGAGGGGTTTCAGAGGCAGAGATGTGGTGCTGAGGGACCTTGTGTGCTGCCTAGGCCAGATGTGAGCAGTGTGGCAAAAACGGTGGAGAAGAAACAAGTCCTTTTAGGTCTTGAGTGCTAATCTTCAATCACAGGATCATTAAAGGTCTTTTCCAAGCTGTACCAAGCTGCAGCTTTTTCTGCCTTAAATGATCATAGTATCAGTCAGGGTTGGAAGGGACCACAAGGATCATCTAGTTCCAGCCCCCCTGCCATGGGCAGGGACACCCCACACTAGATCAGGCTGCCCAGAGCCTCATCCAGCCTGGGCTTAAACACCTCCAGGGACGGGGCCTCAACCACCTCCCTGGACAACCCATTCCAGGGCTTCACCACTCTCATGGGGAAGAACTTCCTCCTCACCTCCAGCTTCATTCCATTCCCCCTAGTTCTATCACTACCTGAGAGCCTGAGAAGTCCCCCTGATGCTGGAGAAAAAGGAACAGAGGTTGCAGGTGGTGGCAAACACACAAATGTCCAGATCAAAAGGAGCACAGCTGCTAGGGAAGCTTTGAAGGACATGCCCCAGGGTCCTAGGCACGGGGTTGAAAGTGCTCTTTGACAGTGGCCCAGCTGCATGCTGGCTGAAAGGGCAGCACAGAGGACTTAAGAGAACTTGCTTGGAAAAAAAAAAACCCAAGAAGAAAGGAGAGATAATTGTGTAAGCCAAGAGCCAAATGATTTAATATGCAATGAACCCAAAATCTCATTTAATGAAGTGAATGTGCCGGCTTGCACCAACATAATTTACTCCGGTTTATGAGTATCTTCCCTGCCCTGCTAATAAATATCAGCCATTAACAGGTTTTTAATCTGCTCTGCATTTACTGCAGGTTGAGTGTGAGGCTATAAATAATGCTGCCTTGGAGGCATGAAGTGTAAAGCTGGGGGAGAGGGTCCAGCAGCCCCTCCTGGAACCCAAGCTGCGCAAGGCGCTGCTGATTTGCAGCGCTGATCAGCAGCCAGCTCAGCAAGGCAGGCAGGTCATAGAAGCATAGAATCATTAGGGTTGGAAGGGACCTCAAGGAGCAGCCAGTTCCAAGCCCCCTGCCATGGCCAGGGACACCTCACACTACAGCAGGTTGCTCACAGCCACAGCCAGCCTGGCTGCAAACACCTCCAGGCAGGAGGCTTCCACCACCTCCCTGGGCAACCTGTGCCAGGCTCTCACCACCCTCATGGGCAACAACTTCCTAACATCCAATCTGAATCTCCCCACTTCCAGTTTTGCTCCATCCCCCCCAGTCCTGTCACTGGGGAGGAGGGCGGGAAGAGGGGGAAAAAGAGTGTAAAAGAGAGGGGGAAGGAGGGTTGAATAAGGAGGGTGGGGAAAGATGGGGGGGACAAAGCGATGGGGAGAAAGGGGGGGAAGAGAGGGGGGAAAAGGGGAGGAAGAAGAGGTGGGAAAAAGGAGAGGAGGAAGAGGGGGGAAAAGGGGAGGAGGAAGAGGTGGGAAAAAGGAGAGGAGGAAGAGGGGGGGAAAAAGGGGAGGAGGAAGAGGTGGGAAAAAGGAGAGGAGGAAGCGGGGGGGGAAAAGGGGAGGAGGAAGAGGGGGGGAAAAGGGGAGGAGGAAGAGGGGGAAAAAGGGGAGGAGGAAGAGGGGGGAAAAAGGAGAGGAGGAAGAGGGGGGAAAAAGGGGAGGAGGAAGAGGTGGGAAAAAGGGGAGGAAGAGGTGGGGAAAAGGGGGAGGAAAAAGAGGAAGGAAAAAGAGAGGGGGGAAAGCAGGGGGGAAGAAGAGGGTGGAAAAGAGGGGGGGAAGAGGAAAAAGAAGAGATAAGAGAAAAAAGGGAAAAGAGACAAAAAAGGTGGGGTGGAAGAGGAAAAAAAAAAGGGGGGGGTGGGGGAGGTGGAAAGAGGGCAAAAAAAGGGCAAAAAGGCAAGAGCACAAAGTGCTGCAATGCTGGGAAAAGCACATGGTGACATCCAAAAGAGGCCTGGCAAGGAAAGAGCCTGGAGAGGGCTTGCTTCCACCCTCATTAGCTAGCAGTTTGGCAAACACAGGGGAAATGCAGCAAAAGCAACCCTGTGACTTCAGGTACCCAGAAGCCAGACAGGAGCTCAGGGTGGGCTCTGAACTGGAACTGATGGATGTGGCTCACTCAGGCTGGAATGAAGTCTCCTTCCACAAGACAAGAGCAGCAATCTGCGGCCTGACCAAGGAAACCTGCTGTATCATGGGAAGGGAAAGGACCAGCTGGGCCAACCTGGGAGGAATTGCCCAGGATGGTTTTGGTTTGGGTTTCTTTTGTTGGGTTTTGTTTTTTTGCCTGCCAATGAAATATTAACTCAGAGAAAGCAAAGAAAGAGCTTGCTCAGACCTTGCTGCCTCTGCGGGGCTGGCCACTGGAGCAGGGCAGCAGGAGAGGGCTCCTGCCCTGGGATGTAGCTGGAAAGCCACC
Organism: Dryobates pubescens; assembly: GCF_014839835.1. Classification (NCBI taxonomy): domain Eukaryota; kingdom Metazoa; phylum Chordata; class Aves; order Piciformes; family Picidae; genus Dryobates; species Dryobates pubescens. The sequence goes on along the minus strand of NC_071629.1, from coordinate 21,291,980 downwards.
CAAGAGAGCAGCTGTGACACCTGGGTGCTGCTCAGCACGGGCCTCTGCTTGCAATTTGCTGCTCAGGTAAGGCAGTAGATTTGGGTTCCTGTTCATACCATGCCTGCCAGACTGGCATGCACCAGCATGCACCAGACCCAGTATAGCAGAGCTGCCCCTGGCACCTTGCCTCCTGGCACCCCTCTGAGGTCATGCCAGTGCCCCCAGGACCATCTCACTGCCTTGCACAGTGTGCAGCAACAGCAGGGAAGAGCTAAGCACAAACGCTGGACAACTAACAACAACTTTGCAGAGGTGAATGCTGCCCAAGAGAGCAACCCCAGAACAGCAACCAGAGAGAATCCAGGATCAAGCCTTCAAAACCCGAGAAAAGCCTCAGGAATCCTCAAAATCCCCCAAATCACCCATGCTTGGTTATTTGTGTTTGACTGCTGCTCTCAGAGCATTTAGGTTCTTCTCTTCAAGCTGTCCTTAGGAAGCAGAGGATTAGAAACCTGGGCTGCTCGTCATAGAAGAATGATGCTAGAAAAAAAACTTCACTCCTAGAGGAGGAAGCATCAAACCCCACATCCATTTCAAGAGGTGGTCCTCAGTGCTGTAAGCATTTGGGCAGGGCCCAGAAGGGCTCATGCTGTGCCCAGCAAAATTCAGTTTCACCCTGGCTGGCGAGCAGCTTGGAGGACTGACACCTAATGCTGGGTGACACATCACCAGCAGCTGTGATTGCTGCCAGTTTCCTCCCCAACATGTAGCACACACCCAGGTGAGATCAAATATGCAGCTCTATGGACTTGGAATAAAAATGGCCTTACCTTCCAGGAGGAATTCCCAGAAGAGTTGTGATGGCAAATGGAAGATGCCCAACATCCACAGCCATTCCGTGTGGTTCCCATCATTGGAGGTGAAGGGCATGAGGAGAGAAACAAAAGGACACTGATTAGCTGAAAGCCACTGCTTGCAACACACATCCCTCAACTCCACTCATGAATTCCACCAAGAACCAAGAGTTCTCATTCCAATTTTCCTCTAAAGGGTTTGCTGATATTTGGAAGTGGATTTAGACCATGCCTTCAGCCAGCTGGGCTCCATCTTACCACCTGGCCTCCCAGGACCTATAAAGGGGCCTACAAGAAAGCTGGGGAGGGACTTTCAACAAGGGCTTGTAGTGACAGGATGAGGGGCAATGGCTTTGAGCTGGGAGAGGGGAGATTGAGACTGGAGATGAGGAAGAAATTGTTGAGAGTGAGGGTGGTGAGACACTGGCACAGGTTGCCCAGGGAGGCTGTGGCTGCCTCCTGCCTGGAGCTGTTGAAGGCCAGGCTGGATGAGGCCTTGAGCAACCTGGGCTGGTGGGAGGTGTCCCTGCCCATGGCAGGGGGGTTGGAACTGGATGAGCTTTAAGGTTCCTTCCAACACAAACCATTCTGTGATCATATACAGTCCTCACTCAGGCAAAACTCCCACAACACCCAAGGAACTGCAGACAAGGAACTGCAGACAAGGAACTGAAGACAAGGCAAGGAACTGGAGGCAAGGAACTGAAGACAAGGAACTCAAGGCAAGGACTTGAAGACAAGGAACTGAAGACAAGGCAAGGAACTCAAGACAAGGAAGTGCAGACAAGGAACTGCAGACAAAGAACTGAAGATAAGGCAAGGAACTGTAGACATGGAACTGAAGACAAGGAACTCAAGTCAAGGAACTCAAGGCAAGGAACTGAAGAGAAGGGAAGGAACTCAAGACAAGGAAGTGCAGACAAGGAACTGCAGACAAAGAACTGAAGACAAGGCAAGGAACTGTAGACGTGGAAGTGAAGACAAGGAACTCAAGTCAAGGAACTCAAGGCAAGGACCTGAAGACAAGGAAGTCAAGACAAGGAAGTCAAGGCAAGGAAGTGAAGACAAGACAAGGAACTGAAGACAAGGAACTCAAGGCAAGGAAGTCAAGGCAAGGAAGTCAAGGCAAGGACCTCAAGACAAGGAACTCAAGACAAGGAACTCAAGGCAAGGAAGTCAAGACAAGGCAAGGAACTGTAGACAAGGAACTGAAGAGAAGGAACTGAAGACAAGGAACTGAAGAAAAGGTAAGGAACTCAAGACAAGGAAGTGCAGACAAGGAAGTGCAGACAAGGAACTGAAGACAAGACAAGGAACTGAAGGCAGGGAATCTCAAGACAAGGCAAGGCAAGCTTTGCGATGCTTGGCCAAGAAACACCACCAAAACCCTGCCAATCAAAAAAGAAGCCAGAAGAACAACCCCCTCCTTGAGCCCCCCAGAAGACACAGTAAGGGGACAGCTGTAATTTATCCTCTGTGGCAAACAGAACTTGCAGCTCAGAGTCTGCTCCAATTTTACCAGGACTCCTCTGTGCAGCTGGAAGGAGCATTTCCAGCACATGCTTTTTCCTGGTGGAAATCAACACAGAGCCGTAAGAGCTTCATCTCAGCCCGGATCTCTTTGTTGCCCATATAACTTTATGTGCTCGAGCCTCACACAGCAGTAATAAAAGAACTCTGTAAAACACACTTCTGAGCACACATTTAAACAGCTGAGGACTTCCTGCAACCCGACGGAGCTTACTGTTTGCAGTCTCCTCCTAGGGGCTGCAAATCTCCGCTGGCTTTCACACCTCCTTAGCGGCTTCTGCTCTTGCCTGGGGGCTAGATGGCAACCGGCAGGGCACTTAGCTACAAGTGACCTGCCTCACACAGAAGGAGCAATTCTCATCCCAGCAGCCAGAGGAATCTCTCTTGGCAATGCGTCCTGTGGTGGGTTGAAATTTCCCCCCCCAATGTGAACGTTGCCAGCCCAGCCCAGCCCAGCCCAGCCCAGCTGGAAGCAAATGAAAGCTGGATGTACAAGCTGGGGAGGGGAGGGGAGGGGAGGGGAGGGGAGGTGGGGAGAGGTTCAGAGAGGAGAGGTTCAGAGAGGAGAGGAGAGGAGAGGTTCAGAGAGGAGAGGTTCAGAGAGGAGAGGAGAGGAGAGGTTCAGAGAGGAGAGGAGAGGAGAGGTTCAGAGAGGAGAGGAGAGGTTCAGAGAGGAGAGGTTCAGAGAGGAGAGGAGAGGAGAGGTTCGGAGAGGAGAGGTTCGGTTCGGTTCGGTTTGGGAAGAGGATATATGCCCTCATATTTAGTAGTGGTGTGGCGACAGCTTGAGTCCTGGGTTCAGATTTGGGGCTCTCACTCCAAGAAGGACTTTGAGGTGCTGGACTGCATCCAGAGAAGGGCAACCAAGCTGGGGAAGGGTCTGGAGAACAGGGCTGGGGAGGAGCAGCTGAGGGAGCTGGGGGTGTTGAGTGTGGAGAAGAGGAGGCTGAGGGGAGACCTCATTGCTCTCTACAACTTTTCAGGTTGGAGTCAGGTGGAGATTGGTCTCTTCTCTCTAGTCACAAGTAATAGAACAGGAGGAAATGGCCTCAACTTGCACCAGGGGAGGGTTAGGTTGGACATTAGAAGAAGCTGCTTCTTCCCTGATAGGGCCCTCAAGGACTGGAACAGGCTGTCCAGGGAGGTGCTTGAATCTTCATCCTAGGAGGTGCTTAAGAGATAGGTAGCTGTGGCACTTTGGGACGTGGCTCGGTGGGCATGGTGGTGTTAGGGCAGGGGTTGGACTTGTTCCTGGAGGTCTTTTCCAACTGAAACAACTCTATGATTCTATGAACTGACATTTCAAAGGCCAAACCAGAAATACAGGACAAGATGCTGACAGCATTGCTCCCCCTTTACATCTGATCACACCCCAGGCAGGCTGAGCTGCTGGAACCACGTGAAAGGAGGATCAGCACTGCTGTGAAAACACATGAATGACTCTCTGATTGCTGGGGAAAGCTTGAAAATGTGAATCCTACAGGCTTGGGATAAACAAACAAAGAAACCCCAAGCTTGGCTCTGATCCTGCAAAGCTCTTAAGTGCATGCTTAGCTTTGCAAAATCAATGGGACTTTGTGAGCTGCTCCAGAACTCCAAGCACAGGAGAGATTTGTGGGATCAAATCTGGGGGGGGGGTGTGGGTGTGGAAATCCTATGGTCTTAAGCCCTAACCTAATGATATTTCAGCTTCTCTAAAGCCTGGCTCATGATTCCTCATTGAAATGCTGAAGGCTGAGCTTAACATCATTGAATACAAATATTTACTCAGCAGGCTTTAGAAAGGGGAAGAGGTCTTTGCAGACCTTCAGCAGGTGAGGGCAGCTATCCAGCACCAACACTCCAGTGACCTCCAGGTGGGAGGTTGGGAGGGCAGCAGACCCCAACCTGGGGCCAGGTTGGATGAGGCCTTGAGCAAGCTGGGCTGGTGGGATGTGTCCTTGCCCATGGCAAGGGGTTGGAACTGGATGATCTTTAAGGTCCCTTCCAACCCAAACCTTTCTATGAATCTCTAAAAGTCTCCTAGCTGCCTCTCTCTTCATCACAGCATCTTCACCATGATACTTTCAACATCAAATTGACTTTCAACATCAAATTTACTTCCATGCCTGTGCTGCTTCAGGTCTGCAAGGCTCAAAGTGGATAAAACCTTACAAAATTGCTCCTGCACTTCAGGCCAAACCATTACCTTGTACAGCAGAATGAGAGGAGCTCTCTACATCTTGAAGCCTTTTTTTTGGGGGAGGGAGTGATGGGGACTCCACCACCTTCCTGGGCAGCACATCCCAATGGCCAATCTCTCTTGCTGGGAAGAATTTCTTCCTCACCTCCAGCCTAAACCTCCCCTGGCACAGCTTGAGACTGTGGCCTCTTGTTCTGGTGCTGCTTGCCTGGGAGAAGAGACCAACCCCCAGCTGGCTACAACCTCCCTTCAGGGAGTTGTAGAGACCAAGAAGGTCTCCCCTGAGTCTCCTCTTCTGCAGGCCAAGCAACCCCAGCTCCCTCAGCCTCTCCTCACAGGGCTGTGCTCCAGACCCCTCCCCAGCTTTGTTGCCCTTCTCTGGACACCTTCCAGCATCTCAACATCTTTCCTAAACTGAGGAGCCCAGAACTGGACACAGGACTCAAGGTGTGGCCTAACCAGTGCTGAGCACAGGGCAGAATGACCTCCCTGCTCCTGCTGGCCACACTGTTCCTGATGCAGGCCAGGATGCCCTTGGCCTCCTTGTCCCCCTGGGCACACTGCTGGCTCACATTCAGCTGCTGTCACCCAGTACCCCCAGGTCCCTTTCTGCCTGGCAGCTCTCAGCCACTCTGCCCCCAGCCTGTAGCACTGCCTGGGGTTGTTGTGGCCAAAGTGCAGCACCTGGCACTTGGACTTGTTAAATTAATTAGCTCAGTGCTGGTTTGGGGAGTGGGTTTGGGTTTTTTTTTGCATCAAATCAAACAGTCCTCAAACCTGAGACTCTTTGGACTCACTGTGTTAGCACCTCCCCAACAGCCACTGCAAGCACATACTGACAGGGGGAAAATCAATGCCACACTCAATATCATCTTCTTCTGCCACAACCTCTTGTTTTTAATGAGTCTGTTCCAGTAAGTCAGGAGAGAGGACAGCAAGGGCAAAGGAAATGCTCCCCCTCCACTCCAAGTGCCTATCCTACCATGATAGCTCTTCTTCCTAAGAACCCAGTGAGCCAGCTCAGCAGATCAGATGGAAGCTGAGGTGTTACAAGATAAACAATAAAACACAAGTAATGGAGTGAGGAAGAAAAACTGAGCAACAACAGCAATGAAGTGATAGATGCACAGCATAGCAGGTTGGAAGGGACCTCAAGGCTGGACTGTAAACTACAAACACAGCTGAAGTGTTGCCCAACCAGTAATGGAGAACCTGATCTAGGAGGGAGGTTGGATTAGATGATGGAGTCATAGAATGGTGAGGGATGGAAGGACCCTCCAGAGATCATCCAGGCCAACCCCCCTGCCAGAGCAGGGTCACCCAGGGCAGGTCACACAGGAGCACATCCAGGTGGGTCTTGGAAGTCTCTAGAGAAGGAGACTCCACAACCTCTCTGAGCAGCTTGTTCCAGGGCTCGGTCACCTTCACAGCAACGTTTTTGCTCACGTTGAGGTGGAACCTCCTGGGTTCTAGCTTGTGTCTATTGCCCCTTGTGCTATCACAGGGCACCACTGAAAAGAGCCTGGCCCCTTCTGCTAGACACTCACCCTGCAGGTATTTATGACCATTAGCAGACCCCTTCTCAGGCTGCTCTTCTCCAGGCTAACCAGCCCCAGGGCTCTCAGCCTTTCCTCATCACACAGATGTTCCAGTCCCTTCAGCATCCTCATAGCCTCCTTTAGACTCTCTCCAGTAGCTCCCTCTCCCTCTTTTACTAAGGAGGCCAGAACTGATTTCTGGAGGCTCCTTCCAACTGCTCCCACTCTGAAATCCTGTGAAGGAGACTAAGCTTCTGCTAGCCCCTTTTTCCAAGCCTCTGTGCAATCAAAAGCAGGACAGAGCAGACACTTGAAAGCCTTTAACGAGCTGCATTTTGAATGGGTGCTTGGGAGGAGCTGCTAAACCACAGAGAGGTAGGCTCATCACTCATGGTTCCCCCCTCCCCCCAAATGTTGTTTTGACTGCTGGGTTGCAATGACAAACACCCAGGGACTCCCATATTTCTTCTGCTTCCTTGGAGCAGGCAGGAGCTTCCCCCCACCCCCCAGCCCTTGTACTCACCCAGGCCCCGAGGCCATTTTTTAAGCTAAGTGGAGCTGCTGCTGGGAACTGCTGAACAAATCTCCAGCAAATGGTGTTTATGGCCTGTGTGGGTGCCAACCACGCCATGCCAGCTGATGTACAACCCCTTAAAGCCCCCAGCTCCTGCTATTTATAGGCACGGCTCTGCTGCAGGGATTAGCTGAGCACAGCCTGGCCAGCTCCGCGCCTCCAGCGCCGCCACATCTTGTGCTGCAGACCTGCAGGCTCGGCCCAGCCCAGCCCACCTGCAGAATCCACTGCTGCCCCAAGCTCCACAAGGATCCAAACGTGGCTGGCAGCTCCAGAGAGGTTCTGCTGGAAAGCAGCTCTGCAGAGAGGGACCTGGCAGCGCTGGCAGCCAGGCAAGCTCACCAGGAGCCAGCAGTGTGCCCTCGTGGCCAAGAAGGGCAGCGGGGTTCTGGGGTGCATTAAGAGAAGTTGGGCCCTGTGCTCTCTAACATCTTTATTGATGATCTGGGTGAGGGCATTGAGTCCATCATCAGTAACCTTGCAGATGACACCCAGCTGGGGGCAGGAGTTGATCTGCTGGAGGGTAGAGAGGCTCTGCAGAGGGACCTCGACAGGCTGGGCAGATGGGCAGAGGCCAAGGGCAGGAGATTGAACACATCCAAGTGCCAGGTGCTGAACATTGGCCACAGCAACCCCAGGCAGTGCTACAGGCTGGGGTCAGAGTGGCTGAGAGCAGCCAGGCAGAGAGGGACCTGGGGGTGCTGGTCGATGGTAGGCTGAACATGAGCCTGCAGTGTGCCCAGGCAGCCAGGAGGGCCAATGGCATCCTGGCCTGCATCAGGAACAGTGTGGCCAGCAGGAGCAGGGAGGTCATTCTGCCCCTGTACACTGCACTGGTTAGGCTGCACCTCGAGTCCTGTGTCCAGTTCTGGGCTCCTCAGTTTAGGAAGGAGGTTGACTTGCTGGAACGAGTCCAGAGAAGGGCAACAAAGCTGGGGAGGGGTCTGGAGCACAGCCCTGTGAGGAGAGGCTGAGGGAGCTGGGGTTGCTTAACCTGGAGAAGAGGAGACTCAGGGGTGACCTTATTGCTCTCTACAACTACCTGAAGGGAGGTTGTGGCCAGGTGGATGTTGGTCTCTTCTCCCAGGCAGCCAGCACCAGAACAAGAGGACACAGTCTCAGGCTGCGCCAGGGGAGGTTTAGGTTGGATGTTAGGAAGAAGTTCTATACTGAGAGAGTGATTGCCCATTGGAATGGGCTGCCTGGGGAGGTGGTGGAGTCACCATCCCTGGAGGTGTTCAGGAGGAGGCTTGATGGGGTGCTTGGTGCCATGGGTTAGTTGTTTGGGTGGGTTGGATTGGTTGATGGGTTGGACACGATGATCTTGAAAGCCTCTTCCAACCTGGTTTATTCTATGTAAATTCTATGTAAGTGTGGCCAGCAGGTTGAAGAGGTTCTCCTCCCCCTCTGCTCTGCCCTGGTGAGGCCACACCTGGAGTATTGCATCCAGTTCTGCACTCCCCAGTTCAAGAGGGCCAGGGATCTGCTGGAGAGAGGCTATGAGGACGACTGAGAGACTTGAACAACTCTGTGAGGAGAAGAGGCTGAGAGCCCTGGGGCTGTTGAGCCTGCAGAAGAGCAGCCTGAGTGGGGATCTGATCAATAGCTAAAGGGTAGGGGTCATGAGGATGGGGCTGGGCTCTTTTCAATGGTGCCCAGTGACAGGACAAGGGGCAGTGGGCACAAACTGCAACCCAGGAGATTTCACTTCAACTTTAAGGCTTGCAGAGCCCTGGAGCTGCCCAGAGAGGTTGTGGAGTCTCTTTCTCTGGAGACTTTCAAGACCTGTCTGGATGTGTTCCTGTGATACCTGGTCTAGCAGAGGGCTTGGACTAGATGATTTGTGGAGGTCCCTTCCAGCCCCCCCTCCCCATTCTGTGATTTTGCCACCTCCACAGCCTCTGGCAGACCACATTCCCCTAGCACAGATCCCCAGCTGACACAGCCCTGGGCTCTCCTGCTGTCGCTCCTGCTTTGGGCACCAGGCAAAGCTCGCACCCATTCCCCCCTGCACAATCAGTTTCTCCTGAAGCACTGAGCTTTGCATGCCACAAGAGAGCAGAAAAGACATGAAAAGAAACTCTGAATATTTTGAGTTGCATGAAACCCTTCCAAGCTCTAAACTCATTTTTCATAGCCTGGATCCTTTCCAAGTTGCCTGTTTCTTCCCAGGCAAGGGCCTGCACTTGCAGTGGTCTTGAGAAAAGGGAGGAATGGCACCTGCAATAAACCAGAGCAAGGCAAGGACAAAGACACCAAACCTTTGCATTCTGCAAGATTCCTAGAAAGGGGGTGGGGGTTTCTCCCCCCCCCCCCCCGCCCCCAGTCAAGCTGATTAATGCTGTTTTAATGTGCAGTATGTTGTGTTTAATAACCCAGGCCTTGCTTCTGAAAGGAGGAAAGGGTTTTCCAGTTCAGTGTTTTACAGTCACTTCTCCAAAGGGCCACCACTAGATTGCATCCATAACTCCTAACACTGCCAGCTCCAACAGCAGATGGCAAAGAGCCAAGCTGGGGGGGGGAAGGGGGGGCAGCCTCTGGCCTGGAACAGCAGCGGCTGGGGGCAGAGGGGGATGAAATGTGGCTGCAAGATAGCAGAAAGGCCAAAGAAAGGAAGGGGGGGGAAAAGAAGGGAAAAAAGAAGGCAAAAAGAAAAAAGAGAAAAGAAAAATAAAAGAAAAAAGAGGAGAGGGGAAGGGGAAGGGGAAGGGGAAGGGGAAGGGAAGGGGAAAGGGAAAGGGAAGGGGAAAGGGAAGGGGAAGGGGAAGGGGAAGGGGAAAGGGAAAGGGAAGGGGAAGGGGAAGGGAAAGGGAAAGGGAAAGGGGAAGGGGAAGGGGAAGGGGAAGGGGAAGGGGAAGGGGAAGGGAAGGGAAGGAAGGGAAGGGAAGGGAAGGGAAGGGAAGGGAAGGGAAGGGAAGGGAAGGGAAGGGAAGGGAAGGGAAGGGAAGGGAAGGGAAGGGAAGGGAAGGGAAGGGAAGGGAAGGGAAGGGAAGGGAAGGGAAGGGAAGGGAAGGGAAGGGAAGGGAAGGGAAGGGAAGGGAAGGGAAGGGAAGGGAAGGAAAGGGAAAGGAAAGGGAAAGGAAGGGAAGGGGAAAGGAAGGGAATGGGAAAGGGAAGGGAAGGGGAAAGGGAAGGGGAAAGGGAAGGGGAAAGGGAAAGGGAAAGGGAAAGGGAAGGGGAAAGGGAAAGGGAAAGGGAAAGGGAAAGGGAAAGGGAAAGGGAAAGGGAAAGGGAAAGGGAAAGGGAAAGGGAAAGGGAAAGGGAAAGGGAAAGGGAAGGAAACTGTGGGCAGGGCTGCTAACAAGTATTACTCAAGTATATATGGGTGCAGCAGCTGAATCTTGCTGAGAGGTGTCCCTGCCCATGGCAGGGAGGTTGGAGCAGATGATTCCCAAGGTCCCTTCCAATTCTGTGGTTTAGTTCAGAAATCTCCATCCCCTCTGAGCTCCTCAAACAGGACAAAACAGGAAACTCCACAAGGCCACAAAGATGATCCAAGCACCTCTGCTATGGGGAAAGGCTGAGGGAGCTGCGAGTGTTCAGCCTGCAGAAGAGAAGACTCTGGGAGGACCTTAGAGCTGCCTTGCAATACCTGAAGGGATCCTGCAGGAAGGCTGCAGAGGGACTTTTGCTGAGGGTGTCTAGAGACAGGCCAAGGGGGAATGGTTTGAAGCTGAGGCAGAGCAGGGTTAGACTGGAGCTGAGGAAGAAGTTCTTCAGTACAAGGGTGGTGGGACACTTCAGTGGGTTGCCCAGTGGCTGTGGCTGCCTCCTCCCTGGGGGTGTTGAAGGCCAGGCTGGATGAAGCCTGGAGCAAGCTGGGCTGGTGGGAGGTGTCCCTGCCCATGGCAGGGGGTTGGAGCAGGTGATTCCTAAGGTCCCTTCCAACCTGAGCCATTCTGTGATTTATTTCAGAGATCTCCATCCCCTCTGAGCTCGTCCAACAGGACAAGCCAGAAAAAACCTCATCACATTTCCCTCCTCCCCCAGTCACTGCACAATGCAGCCTGAGAGGGAAAGATGCAGCAGGGTGGAAAGACTATTAAACATCTGATGAAAAGCATTCAGGGCTAGTTTCCTGCACCATTTCTCTGAAGGAGCTGAAGACAAGAGGTGTCCCAGGAGAGCCACCAAGTACTTGCTGCTCAGGCTCCCAAGAGAGATGCCACCCAGGGCAAAATTCACAGATTCACAGCTTGCATTGGCCTGGAAGGGAGCCTCAAAGGTCATCTTGTCCAACCCCCCTGCACTCAGCAGGGACATCTCCAACTAGGTCACGCTGCCCAGGGCCACCCTGAGTCTGATCCTGAACATCTCCAGGGATGGAGCCTCAACCACCTCCCTGGGCAGCCTGTGCCAGTGTCTCACCACCCTCCCTGTGCAGAGCTTCCTCCTGATGTCCAACCTAAATCTCCCCTGCCTCAGTTTCAAACCATTACCCCTCATCCTATCCCCACAGGCCCTTCTGAACAGTCCCTCCCCAGCTGCCTGCAGCTCCCCTGCAGATGTTGAAATGCAGCTCTAAGGTCTCCCCTGAGCCTTCTCTTCTCCAGGCTCAACAGCCCCAACTCTCCCAGCCTGTCCCCATAGCAGAGGTTCTCCACCTCTCTGATCATCTGTGTGGCCCTCCTGTACACCCACACCAGCAGGTCCATGCCCTTTTTATATTGGGCACCCCACAGCTGGACCCAGCCCTGCAGGTGAGGTCTCCCCAGAGCAGAGGGGCAGGATCCCTCTCTCCAGCTCTGGCCACACTGCTTTGGGTGCAGTCCAGGCTGCCCTTGGCCTTCTGTGCTGCCAGTGCCCAGTGCTGGCTCCTGTCCAGCTTCTCCCCCACCAGCACCCCCAAGGCCTTCTCTGCAGGGCTGCTCTCAATTGCATCATCCATCCCCTAGCAAGGATTGCACTTTGCCTCACTGAACCTCTCCAGCCTGTCCAGGATGCTGTGGATGGTATCCTGTCCTTCAGTCTTGTCCACCACACCACTCAGCTTGCTATCCACACAAGGCAGACAGATGATTTCTGCTGCCCTTCTATACCACCTCCTGCAGACAGCTAAGTCCAGACCCAAAACCAGGCCTAAAACATCATCAAAGAGACCTGCCATGCTAAACCATGACTTTACTGAAGACCTCTTGGCTTTTCCAAGGAGCAAGGAGATAGGGTTTTGGTAGGAGAAATTCCTACCACAGGAAGGGCTTCACTTTTAATTACACCATTTTAAGGTTATAAATTGTTTCCTGGCCCTTCTATGTAATTAAAAATAGATGTTCTCTGAGCTTAATGTCAGTTTAAATTCCAGGCCAGAGCAAGTCATTTGTTTGCCTGTTCAATGAACAAACTGTTTCTTACAGCTTTCAAGGAACTGTGCTCATGCATCATGTATAAAGGTTGCCTTTCTCCAAGCTAAAAGGTCAAACAAGGCAGACCTGCAATCACACTTGGCTCTCCAAGGAGGAAGTGAGGGAGGGCCCCTCAAAAGCAGAAATAAAACTTCTGTGCTGGAGCTGGAGCTGCTCTCCTATGTGGACAGGCTGAGAGAGTTGGGGCTGGAGAAGAGAAGGCTCCCAGGAGACCTAATTGTGGCCTTCCAGGATCTGAAGAAGGCTACAGGAAGGCTGGGGAGAGACTTTTGAGGGTGTCAGGGAGTGATGGGACTGGGGGGGATGGAGCAAAACTAGAAGTGGGGAGATTGAGATTGGATGTTAGGAAGAAGTTGTTGCCCATGAGGGTGGTGAGAGCCTGGCACAGGTTGCCCAGGGAGGTGGTGGAAGCCTCCTGCCTGGAGGTGTTTGCAGCCAGGCTGGAGGTGGCTGTGAGCAACCTGCTGTGGTGTGAGGTGTCCCTGGCCCATGGCAGGGGGGTTGGAACTGGCTGAGCCTTGAGGTCCCTTCCAACCCTGACAATTCTGTGATTCTATGGTTTTCCTGTCTTGAAAACGTAATAGTTCCCAGTTTCCCAGGCCAGCTCACACCCAAGTTGCTAGCAATGATCTCAGCTGCTTCCACACTGCCTTGTGTCAACACAGTCAGAGATTCACAGAATAGTTTTGCTTGGAAGAGACCTCCAAAATCATTGAGTCCAACTCTCAACCCAACACCACCATGGCCACTAAACCATGTCCCCAGGAGCCATGGTCCCAGGTTTCCAGAACGCCTCCAGGGATGGTGACACCCCCTTGGGCAGCCTGTGCCCATCAGTGGCCACTCTTGCAGGGGAGACATTTTTCCTAATCTCCAACCTAAACCCCCCCTGCTGCAACTTGAGGCCATTTCATCTCATCCTATTACTTCTTATTAGGGAGAAGACACTGACCCCCACCTCACTCCAATCTCTTTTCAGGCTGGGCACATTTGCAGCACCTCAGTTGGGTGCCCTAAACAGATGGGAAGTGAAGAATAAGAATAAGAATAGAATCATAGAATCAATAAGGTTGGAAAAGACCTCAGAAATCATCAAGTCTAACCTGGCACCCAACACCTCCTGACAACTAAACCATGGCTCCAAGTGTTACATCCAATCCCCTCTTGAACACCTCCAGGGATGGGGACTCCACCACCTCCCTGGGCAGCACATTCCAATGGCCAATTACTGTTTCTGGGAAGAACTTTCTCCTCACCTCCAGCCTAAACTTCCCCTGGCACAGCTTGAGACTGTGTCCTCTTGTTCTGGTGCTGCTTGCCTGGGAGAAGAGACCAACCCCCACCTGGCTACAGCCTCCCTTCAGGTAGTTGTAGAGAGCAAGAAGGTCTCCCCTGAGCCTCCTCTTCTCCAGGCTAAGCAACCCCAGCTCCCTCAGCCTCTCCTCACAGGGCTGTGCCCCAGACTCCTCCCCAGCTTTGTTGCCCTTCTCTGGACACATTCAAGTGTCTCCATGTCCTAAAACTGAGGAGCCCAGAACTGGACACAGGACTCAAGGTGTGGCCTAACCAGTGCTGAGCACAGGGCACAATGACCTCCCTGCTCCTGCTGGCCACACTGTTCCTGATGCAGGCCAGGATGCCCTTGGCCTTCTTGGCCCCCTGGGCACACTGCTGGCTCATGTTTAGGCAGCTGTCAATCAGCACCCCCAGGTCCCTCTCTGTTTGGCAGCTCTCAGCCACTCTGACCCCAGCCTGTAGCTCTGCCTGGGGTTGCTGTGGCCAAAGTGCAGCCCCTGGCACTTGGACTTGTTGAATGCCATCCTGTTGGCCTCTGCCCATCTGTCCAGTCGGTCGAGGTCCCTCTGCAGAGCCCTTCTGCCCTCTGACTGACCAACCTCTGCTCCCAGCTTGGTGTCATCTGCAAACTCACAAATGGTGGACTCAACCCCCTCGTGCAGATCACCACAGTTACAACCACCACTAAAGTATTACTCTCCTGATTGGTTTCCTCCTCAAGCTGTTGGCCTTTTGTTGTTGTTGTTGTTTTTAAGTATTTTCTGATTGGGTGCACAGAAATTCTTTGCCATGCCCTGAATTATGCCTTATTGACTGACTTCATGGTGATTTCTGTGGAGGATGGCAATATTTCTTTGTGCTGAAGGTGCCTGATGCTGACTGAGTCCCGAGAGAGATGCTCTTACTTAGGCTGCACAAAATGCTTCATGCCCATTAAAGACATCAGTGGTTAGATGCTAACAGGGAGGGGATGCAGGAAAGAGGATAAAAGCCTACAGCTTCCTGCTGAAATTTCTCTTCACAGAGGCACTTCACAGCCTGTTTCCCTGCAGGAGGAACAGCTGGGCACTGCTTGAACATCTGGGGTTACAACGGGGAAAGGGTGCAGGAAGGCAGCAATTGAATGCAATTCACTGGGGGCAAGAGTGGAGTCCTGCACCTGGGGGAAAACCTGGATGTGTTCCTGTGTGACCTGCTTTGGGTCATCCTGCTCTGGCAGGATCACACAGGATGCTAGGGGTTGGAAATCAACATGATAATTAGTCATGGAATCATTAAGGTTGGAAAAGGCCTCTGAGATCATCCAGTCCAACCATCAACCCAACACCCCCATGGCCACTAAACCACGGCCCCAAGTGCCATAAGCTACATGTTCTGTGAACACCTCCAGGGATGGGGACTCCACCAGCTCCCTGGGCAGCCTGTGCCAGCCTTTGAGAGCCCATTCAGGGAAGGTTTCTTCTAACATTCAACCTAAACCTCGCCTGGTGCAGCTTGAGGACATTTTCTCTCATCCTGCCAGTGGTTAGTGAGGAGAAAAGACCAGGCAGTGAGGTGGCAATCTGTGGCTCTGGGGAGGTTGTGGTAGGAGATGGGTCACAGGCTCACAGGTTGGGACCTCTGAAGATCATCAAGTCCAACCCCCTGCCAGAGCAGGAGCAGAGAATCCAGCACAGGTCACACAGGAACACATCCAGATGGGGCTGGAAAGGCTCCAGGGAAGGAGACTCCACAACCTCTCTGGGCAGCCTGCTGCAGGGCTCTGGGACCCTCACAGGGAAGAAGTTCCTCCTCCTGTTGAGGTGGAACCTCCTGTGCTGCAGCTTACATCCACTGCCCCTTGGCCCATCCCAGGGTGCAAGTGAGCAGAGCTGTCCCCTCCCTCCTGACCCCCAGCCCTCAGCTATTGATAGACATTGATCAGATCCCTCTCAGCCTTTTCCTCTCCAGACTGAACAGCCCCAGGGCTCTCAGCCTCTCCTCCCCAGGCAGTGCTGCAGTCCCTTCAGCATCCTTGGAGCCCTCCCTTGGACTCTCTCCAGCAGATCCCTGTCCCTCCTGGACTGGGGAGCCCAAAAGTGGACTAGGTGATCTCCATAGGTCCCTTCCAACCCCCAGCATCCTGTGATTCTCTGAAGGTAAGTGACAGTCACCCAGGGAGCTCTGTATTTGCTAGCTACAGTTAATCTACTGTGTCACCTCTCTTAGAGAACTAAATGAAATGCAGCAAGCACCCTGTAAAATCTGAGCTAGGGAGCAAACTGATGCTGCAGAGCAAACAGCTATCTCACCCTGGCTGTGTTATGCCCTATTGAACAACCAGCAGGTTAGGAAAACAAAGTTTCATAAGTACCAGAGTGGGCTCCTCAGGGAAGGTTTCCTTCCCAGGGGGGTCTAGGGGGGGGAGCTCAGATGAGAGCAGAAAGAGCAACCTGAGAGCTGAGGAGCAGGTTCTCAGCCAGCACTGGCTGGGGTTGGTTCACAGAATCACAGAATGGTTGGAAACTGATACTGTGATACTATGATACTATGACCTTAAAGATCATCTTGATCCAACCCCCTGCCATGGGCAGGGACACCTCCCACCAGCCCAGCTTGCTCCAGACCCCATCCAGCCTGGCCTTCAACACCTCCAGGGAGGAGGCAGCCACAGCCTCCCTGGGTGACCTGTGCCAGAGTCTCCCCAGCCTCACTCTAAAGAGTTTCTTCCTCCTCTCCAGTCTCAATCTCCCCTCTCCCAGCTCAAAGCCAATGCCCTTCATCCTGTCACTCCCAGCCCTTGTCACAAGTCCCTCCCCAGCTCTCCTGTAGCTCCCTTCAGGTACTGGAAGGCTGCTCTGAGGTCTCCCTGGAGCCTTCTCTTCTCCAGACTGATCAAACCCAGCTGCCTCACCCTGCCTCCATAAGGAAGGTTCTCCAGCCCTTTCATCATCTTTGTGGCCTCCCCTGGGCCCTCTCCAACAGCTCCTTCCTGAGTTGGGAGCACCAGCACTGGAGGCAGTGCTGCAGGTGAGGAGCTGAGGGGCTCCCCTTGACCTGCTGGCCACACATCTGACACAGGACACAGTTGGCTTTTTTGCCTGCCAGCAGACATTGCTGGCTCATCTCAAGCACCTCATCCACCAGCACCCATGTTAGAAGTCATTTCCCCATCCAAGCCTCCACCCAGAGCCCTGACCCACACCTTTGGAGCTGCCTTTGTGCAAGGTGAGATTCCCCCCCCAGTGTGTCAGCTGAGGCCACATTAGCTGGGAGGGCTTGATGGAGACAGAAGAATGTGTGACCTTCATCTCAAGTAGCGACCTGTCACCTCCATCACTCAACCTCACCTACACTGCAGGAGTCAGTCTGCCTGCACCTCCAAACCCAGCACTTCTGCCAGATGCCATCACAATCAGAGCTGCTATTCTCAGCCCCTCAAGTGGAGTCAACTTACTTCTTGCCTTCAATTCATCTTTAACAGGAGTTACTGACTCCTCTTAAATTAATTGGCAATAAACAATGCAGGAATCAAATGTTGTCCTCTCTTGCCCTCTCTCTGACCCCTCCCCTCCAAAATGAACCAGTAGTATCAGCACAAAACAGAGGCAGGCACCAGGTGTGTTTATGGGATGCTCCAAGATACACAGAACAACTTTTTGTGTGGAATCACAGAATGGCTTAGAAAGGACCTCCAGAGATCACTTAGTCCAACCAAGCCCCTTGTCCAGGTGTGTTTTGAAACTCCAGAGAAGGAGACCCCACAACCTCTCTCTGGACAGCCTGCTCCAGGGCTCCAGCACCTTCACAGCAAAGAATTTTCTCCTTAAGTTCAAGTGAAATCTCCTGAGTTCCAGTTTGTGCCCACTGCCCTTGTCCTGTCACTGGGCACCACTGAAAAGAGCCCAGCCCCATCCTCTTGACCCCCACCCTTCAGATATGAATCAGCATTGAGCAGATCCCCTCTCAGGCTGCTCTTTCTCCAAGGTAAACAGCCCCAGCTCTCTCAGCCTCTCCTCCTAAGAGAGATGCTCCAGGCCCCTCAAGCATCTTTGTGGCCCTCCTTGGGCTCTCCACAGTGTATCCATCCCTGTCTCTCTTCAGCTGGGGAGCCCAGAACTGGACACAGTACTCCAGATGTGCACTCAGCAGAGTTACAGGGGGAAGAGAACCTCCCTTGACCTGCTGGACACGCTCCTCTGAATGCCCCCCAGAACACCACTGGCCTTGGCCACGAGGGCACATTGCTGGCTCCTGGTGACCTTGCTGTCCTCCAGCACTCCCAGGCCCTTCTCAATGCCCCCCAGAACACCATTGGCCTTGGCCATGAGGGCACATTGCTGGCTCCTGGTGACCTTGCTGTCCTCCAGCACTCCCAGGCCCTTCTCAATGCCCCCCAGAACACCACTGGCCTTGGCCATGAGGGCACATTGCTGGCTCCTGGTGACCTTGCTGTCCTCCAGCACTCCCAGGCCCTTCTCAATGCCCCCCAGAACACCACTGGCCTTGGCCATGAGGGCACATTGCTGGCTCCTGGTGACCTTGCTGTCCTCCAGCACTCCCAGGCCCTTCTCAATGCCCCCCAGAACACCACTGGCCTTGGCCATGAGGGCACACTGCTGGCTCCTGGTGACCTTGCTGTCCTCCAGCACTCCCAGGCCCTTCTCAATGCCCCCCAGAACACCACTGGCCTTGGCCATGAGGGCACATTGCTGGCTCCTGGTGACCTTGCTGTCCTCCAGCACTCCCAGGCCCTTCTCCAGAGAGATCCTTTCCCAAGGACAAGCAGGGTTGGAGAACAATAAACCATGGATTACCGCGAACCACACTGGAAACGCTTCAGATGGCCAGGCAAGAAATCTAGCCTGAAGTATTATTGACCCTCTCTGAAAGCTGTTTCACTTGGGCAAAACACAGTCCTGGAGGATGACTGAGTCTGAGGAGAACTGCTGCCTCCCAAATGATCAAGGCCCTGCAAGCAAACCAATGAAAGCAAAGGGGTTTAGGAAGTTTCCTTGCGAGAAGCCTCCATCAGTTTCAGCCCCCGCGGGAAGCGGCAGATGGCCAGCGCCAGGGGCCCTGCTTGTGCTATCAGCTGATGATGTTGGTTATATTTTATACCTCTCTGTGTAACACCCCAGCCCCCCAGCCCTCTGCTCTGCAGGATGCATGGCTGAGAGCGAGCATTTCAAGCTTCCCTTCGCCCCTCTGCCTGAGCTACACCACGAAGCTCACCACGCAGCCCTCTGCCCTCCTCACAGCTCTGCCAGGCTCCCAGCATCGCGGCGTGCTAGGGGTTGGAAGGGACCTCTGGAGATCATCCAGTCCAACCCCCCCTGCCACAGCAGGATCACTTCAAGAAGGTCACACAGCAACACAGGTGGGTTTTGAATGTCTCCAGAGAAGGAGCCTCCACAGCCTCTCTGGGCAGCCTGCTCCAGGGCTCCAGCGCCCTTACAGCAAAGAATTCTTTCTTCATGTTGGGGTGGATTTTCCTGAGTTCCAGTTTGTGTCCATTGCCCTTTGTCCTGTCACAGGATAGCACTGAAAAAAGCCTGGCCCTTTCCTCTTGACACCCACCCTTCAGATATTTATAGTCACTGATCAGACCCCCTCCCATCCTTCTCTCCTCCAGGGCTCTCAGCCTTTCCTCACCAGACAGATGTTCCAGTCCCTTCACTTCAAGAAGGTCACACAGCAACACATCCAGGTGGGTTTGGAATGTCTCCAAAGACGGAGACTCCATCACCTCTCTGGGCAGCCTGCTCCAGTGCTGTTATCACCCTTAAAGAAGTTCCTCCTCGTGTTTAGATGGAACTTCTGATGCTCAAATTTGCCCTCCATCAGCAGGGATGTGTGGTGCCCACTGGATGCAGCCTGCAAGCACATCTAGGGTGAGGGAGGGCAAGTGAAGGACAAGGCTGTTGTCAGCAGCTGACTTTCCCAGGATGACCCTTGGATAGCTTTTTCTTTTTCCAGTGTTGAAATGATGTGATAAAAATCAGCCATGAATTATGCAGCATCACTTGATAAGTCCAACCCAACAGCTCTTGTGAATCCCATTTTAAAGTTAAATTGGAGTCTGATCCTTTATCTCAAAGCTTGAATGGAGTGAGCAAGCTATCACAGGCTGTGCTCTCCACCCAGCTGCCCTCCAGCTGGCTGGGGAGGCCTGTCCTTCCCAACCCCAATGGGATGGGGAGGCCAGGAGCTCTCCCTGAGATAGAATCACACGATGGTTTTGGTTAGATAAGACCTTGAAGATCATCCAGTCCAAGCATTCTCTTACTCTGGTGCTGAACCACGTCCCACAGCACCACATCTCTGCCTCTCTGAACCACCTCTTCTCCTCCCCAGCAGTGAGAATGCTGATGTTTAGAGTTGCTGCTCAGGGCTTGCAGAAAGGCTCTGGCTTGCACTTGTGCCTCTATGGAGATCAAGGCCCCTGCTAAATCTTGTGTGCCACCTTGGGGTGCAGTAAGCAGGAGGTGGCACCTGCAGGGAGGAGCAGACAGGACAGGTGACCCTAAGCTGACCCACAAGGGATGGTCTCATGGATGTCACCTTCAGGATAAAGCTGAGGGATCACCAGGGTCAGGCCTGGTGGGAGGGTCAAGTATGGGGGAGGACTCCATCAGATCTGCCTCTGATCCCAATCCATGTGCTCCTTAATCCTTTTTTCCTTAAGGTACTTCCAGAATCCAACTCCTGAATCCAGTTCCCATCTGCCACTGAGTTCAGCCTGGGACCTCCCCAGTGCCTGCCTGCAGCATCAGTGGTGACAGCGACGTCCCTGCCACCAGAGGGCTTGGCTTGGGCATTGCTGTGCATCTACCTGTGCAGATTTCACCCTAGTGTTATTATTGGGATTAAAGCTGGTTCCCTTTCTTTCCCAACCTCTCCCTCATTCCCTTTCACTTAGTATCATGGTACCATAGTATCAGTCAGGGGTGGAAGGGACCACAAGGATCATCTAGTTCCAAGCCCCCTACCCTGCACTAGATCAGGCTGGCCAGAGCCTCATCCAGCCTGGGCTTAAACACCTCCAGGGATGGGGCCTCAACCACCTCCCTGGACAACCCATTGCAGGGCTTCACCACTCTCATGGGGAAGAACTTCCTCCTCACCTCCAGCCTGAATCTCCCCACCTCCAGCTTCATTCCATCCCCCCTAGTCCTATCACTCCCTGAGATCCTGAGCAGTCCCTCCCCAGCCTTCTTGTAGCCCCCTTCAGATCCTGGAAGGCCACAATGAGGTCACCTGGGAGCCTTCTCTTCTCCAGACTGCACAGCCCCACTTCCCTCTGGGAAGGGAGAGGGCTTCACAGCAACCACCTCATCTGTCTAGCGCCCATCCCAGCCCTAACCCTTGACAAAGAGCCTGGAATCCAAATGTGCAGAATGGGAACACCTGCCCTGGCCCCACCACATTGCTCCTGCTTTAATGGAGCCTCTGCAGAAGGCAACCCAGCAACGTGGACCTCTGACAAAAGCTCTCAGGAAGCACTCCAGGGTTGGGCACTGTGAGCTGTGTCAGCTCCACTCCACTCCAGGCCCTGACCTCCTGCCTGCAACGTCACCAAAAGGGACAACTTAATTAATCAAATCAAAGTGCGTTCAGCAGTGCAGCAGGAAGGCAGGGCTGCCTAATTCAGCTCTTCTGAAGCACCAATTACAAGGGCAGGAGGAAAGCAAACAGCCAGCATCACAACCCAGGTGACAACAGACATCAAGTCCAGGGGAAGAAAACAAGCACGAGCACAACGTGCAGTGGTGGCCCAGTCAAAAGAAGGCAGAGGAAAAGCCACCACCAAGAAGAACAAAGCAGGCCAGGGCTTGCCTGCTCCCTGCTGTCACTCCAGACCTGGTGGAGTTGGGTAATGGTTGGACTTTGGGACATATTTTGGGTGGGCATGGTGGTGCTGGGTGGATGGTTGGACTTGATGATCTTGGAGATCGTTACCAACCTTAATGATTCTATGACTTAATGATCTGAAAGGTCTTCCCCACTTCCTTGAACCTATAAATGGGCAGTGGACTCTCTCCAGTAGTTCCCTGACTGTTCTGAACTGGGGAGCTCAGAACTGGCCACAGTGCTCCAGGTGTGGCCTCACTAGGGCAGAGCAGAGAGGGACGAGAACCTGACTCAACCTACTGACCACACTTTTCTTAATGCACTCCAGGAGACCATTTGCCTTCCTGGCCATGAGGGCACATTGCTGGCTCATGGTGAATTTGTTGTCCACCAGCACTCCTGGGTCCTTCTCCACAGTGCTGCTTCCCAGCAGGTCACCCCTCACCTGTACTGGTGCAGGAGGTTGTTCCTCTCCAGGTGCAGGACCCTACACTTGCCCTGGTTGATCTAGAAGAGGTTTCCTCTGCCCAGCTCTCCTCCCAGGTTTCAGCAGGGTGGCAGCAAGGCAAAAGGCTCTACTGCTTTTATTAACCTGAGAACCTCCATGCCATGCTTTGCTCTGGTGAGACCTCAGCTGGAGACCTGCATCCACCTCTGGAGCCCTCAGTATAGGAAGGTCAGGGACCTGGTGGAGCAGGTCCAGAGGAGGGCCACCAAAATGATCAGGGGGTTGGAGAACCTCTGCTATGAGGACAGGCTGAGGGAGCTGGGGGTGTTCAGCCTGGAGAAGAGGAGGCTCTGGGGACATCTAATAGCAGCCTACCTGAAGAGGACCTACAAGAAGGCTGGAGAGAGACTGTTTGCCAAGGCCTGCAGGGACAGGACAAGGGATAATGGTTTGAAATTAGAGCAGAGCAGATTTAGATTGGATATTAGGAACAAGTTCTGCACCAGGAGGCTGGTGGGACACTGGAACAGGTTGCCCAGAGAAGTGGTTGAGGCTCCATCCCTGGAGATATTCAGGGTGAGGCTGGACAGGGCTCTGGGCAAGCTGATCTAGTGGAGGATGTCCCTGCTGACTGCAGGGGGTTGGACTGGATGAGCTTTGGAGGTCCCTTCCAACCCAGCCCATTCTGTGATCCTGTGGCTGGAGATCCAGACACGCAGCACTGGTTATTAGAACATTAATCTTTGGGTACCAAGTGTGTCATGCACACCCCCCCAGCAGCCACAGGTGAGATGTGGCCACGGGGCTGGCCCAGTTTACTGGTGTGTTCCTTCTGCAAATAACAGCAGAGAAAGGCTTGCAGGAGCTGGATGCCAAGCAGACAGCTGAAAGGACTTGATGGGGATCAACTGCGATGGGCTCCTGCCGTCGCACCAGCGAGCTGAAGGGAAATGCCACAAGATTACAGCCACCTCCACCAGTCCTCTCTCATCTTTCCACAGGAATAATAACAAATGGTTTCTCCATTATTTCCCCATTTCCCATCCCACACAGAGCAAAGCACCACCACCAAGATCAAAAAAGTCCTTGCAACAGACCGCCAGGCTGATTCCTCTGCCGTGTCCTGCAGGCTTCTGAAGGCACCTGCAGAGCCATTATCAGTGCCAGCTCCCATCAATGAGCCTTTCATCTGCTAAAGCCTCCTATTGACACTCACTTATTTATAGCAACTGCACTGCACCATTCATTTAAACACATCAGCATTTGTGAATAAAAGATAAAGTGGACTTTGAAGCGTGGGCCTCGGAACACATCAGGCACAAAGAGGAGACAAAGCTCTCCAAAGGTGAAGCTGTAATCAGTTATTGGCCCTCAGCTCTCTGCCACCTGATCTCCACCTGCTGAGGATGCACCTCCACTCCATCCACACAACCTGAACAGCACTGAAAGGCTACAAGGACTTCCCCTACGAGGGGCAGATCTAAGACTGGGCTTGGCTCATCTCATTTCAACTGCACCATCACCTAGACAGGTTGGGCCACCGATCCTTGAGGTCCCTTCCAACCTGGCAGTCTGGGATTCTGTGGCTCCAGCAGTTCTTGGCTCCAGCCAGCTCTCCTTCAAATTATTTCATAGAATCAATTATTTCATAGAATCATGGATTCATTAAGGCTGGAAAAGACCTTTAAGATCATCAGTTCCCACCATCAACCTTACCACCACCCTGGCCACTAAACCACGTCCCACAGTGTCATGTCCACACAGTTTTTGAACCCCTCCAGGGATGGGGACTCCACCACCTCCCTGGGCAGCCTGTGCCAATCCCTGACCACTCTTCCAGTGAAAAAATTGCTCCTATTGTCCAACTTAGACCTCCCCTGGCACAACTTGAGGCCATTTCCTCTTGTCCTATCACCAGCTACTTAAGAGAGAAGTCCAACACCGGCCGGGCTCCAGCCTTCTTTCAGACAGCTCTGTAGAGAGCAATGAGGTCTCCCCTCAGCCTCCTCTTCTGCAGACTAAACAACCCCAGGTCCCTCAGCTGCTCCTGTTCTCCACACCCTTGACCACCTTCATTACCCTTCTCTGGACCCTTCTGTTACTGTAATACATTCCAAGCACAAAACACCTGCTACAGATCTTTGCTGTTGTGTTCCATGTTGGACACCGATGTTTCCATCATCATCATCATCATCATCATCATCATCATCATCATCATCATCATCATCATCATCATCATCATCATCATCATCATCATCACTCTACTTTATCATCTCCTCTCATTGAGCAAAATGAACAGAGCTATTCAGAACTCTCCTCCAAAGATGCAAACCAGGTGAAAAGAGAGAAGGGAATGGGTTCTAATCCCCTCCAGCTATAGGAAACACAATGAAGTGACAAGAGTGCAAGGGTAAGCCAAATACATTGAGAAAATGTAGGGACCACAAGAAATATTTAGTGCCTGTGCTGTCCACTTCAGATCATGCATCAGAGAGGTCCTTTTTTAATCAAACCCCAACAGAAAGCCTGGATCTCCAACTTTTTGGGGTGTCAAGTAGTGATAGGAGTGAGGGGAATGGAGCAAAATTAGCAATGGGTAGATTGAGATTGGATGTTAGGAAGAAGTTGTTGCCCATGAGGGTGGTGAGAGCCTGGCACAGGTTGCCCAGGGAGGTGGTGGAAGCCTCCTGCCTGGAGGTGTTTGCAGCCAGGCTGGAGGTGGCTGTGAGCAACCTGCTGTGGTGTGAGGTGTCCCTGGCCATGGCAGGGGGCTTGGAACTGGCTGCTCCTTGAGGTCCCTTCCAACCCTGACAATTCTGTGATGCTATGACTTGAAGTGGCAGGAGAGCAAGATGGATGCTGAAGAAGCTGGGATGCAGAGGAGAGGATCCACGAGGATGGCCTTTACAAGGCCCTCTGCAAACTCCAGAGCCCAACGAGGAGCAGCCCAGTTCAGGTCCCTAAAGCAGCTGAACCAGAGTTAATTTGGATTTAAGTGAATGTAAAGGAGAAGAAAAGCAAGCCTCCAGGAATCAGCATTGACATCCCTATGGTTTGATGACACAGCACAGTGGAGCACAGGAAGTTCCATCTAAACCTGAGGAGGAACTTCTTTACTTTGAGGTTGGCAGAGCCCTGGAGCAGGCTGCCTAGAGAGGTGATGGAGTCTCCATCTCTGGAGACTTTTCAGGCCCACCTGGATGTGTTCCTGTGTGAGCTGCCCTGGGTGACCCTGCTCTGGCAGGGAGGGTTGGACTAGATGATCTTTTGAGGTCTCTTCCAACCCCTCATGTTCTCTGATGCTGTGATTTTACATTCTTACAGCTTCCCACCTGGGTTTCCAGTCAAAAATTATTTGGTTCTTTGTCATTCTTTGTCATCCAGTTCCACCCCCTTACCATGGGCAGGAACACTTCCCATCAGCCCAGGTTGCTCAAGGCCTCATCCAGCATCACCTTGAACGCCTCCAGGGAGGGGACAGCCCCAACCTCCCTGGGCAACCTGTGCCAGAGTCTCCCCAGCCTCACTGTGCAGAATTTCTTATTCATCCCCAGTCTCAATCTCCCCTCCTGAAGCTCAGCCAACATTCCATCTGAACACATTTCACAGGGAGAAGCTGCTGCACACAAGCTCAGGTCATGCTTGCTGCTATGTGGAGCACCATACACACATTGTTAGTCATGCAAATCGTGATGCAAGCTGAGCTTAAATCCTCCTAGACCTCAAGTTCCTTGAGAATAGTCCAAGACCTCAATTAATAAGAGGCTGAATTTCCCCTTGGCTGAGCCCATTAAGGGATGATCATCAGGTACCTCCAACATGCTTTTGCAGTCCCAGCACTGTGCAGATCTTAAGTGACAAGACTCTGGTGGAAACCCTCCCATGCATCTCTCCATCCTGCAGTAAAACCTCCAGCATCCAGAGGTGCAAGAGCAGGTACTTGTAACACTGAAGGAGAGCTGGGAAGGGACCTTTGACAAAGGCTTGCAGTGACAGGACAAGGGGCAATGGCTTTGAGATGGAAGAGGGTTGATTCAAACTGGAAAGGAGGAAGAAATTCATTCCAGTGAGGGTGGGGAGACACTGGAACAGGTTGCCCAGAGAGGTTGTGGATTGCTCCTCCCTGGAGGTGTTGAAGGCCAGGCTGGATGAGGCCTTGAGCAGCCTGGGCTGGTGGGAGGTGTCCCTGCCCATGGCAGGGGGGTTGGAACTGGATGGTCTTTAAGGTCCCTTCCAAACCTGACCATTCTAAGATTCTTTGACACTTTTCTGTCACACTGGTACCTTGGTAGCAGGACACCAAACCCACTGTCACAACCAGCAAAATCCTGCACTCTGTTGGTCAGTTATAAGGAGAAAAACATTCAGTTTTTTTTCCTGTAGCACCATCACTATGTGATCAAATGCTATGGATTAAAAAGCAGAAAGGCTTCTTTGGAAGCAGCATGTGACCTAGAACATCTTTATTCAGCAGAGAGACCAGAGCTAAACATTCCTGTGTGATCTGGTACAGGAGGTGATCCTGCTCTGGCAGGATTTGGTATAGGTGATCCTGCTCTGGCAGGGGGGTTGGACTAGATAACAGCATCAGAGAATGCTAAGGGGTTGGAAAGGATCCTTCGAAGATCATCGAGTCCAACCCCCATGCCAGAGCAGGACCATAGAATCCAGCACAGGCCACACAGAAATACATCCAGATGGGTCTTGATGGCCTCCACAACCTCCCTGTGGAGCCTGTTCCAGGGCTCTGTGACCCTCACAGTGAAGAAGTTCCTCCTCATGCTGAGCTGGAGCCTCCTGTGCTGCAGCTTGCATCCACTGCGCCTTGTCCTATCCCAGGGAGCAAGTGAGCAGTGCCTGTCCCCTCCCTCCTCACCCCCAGCTCTCACATATTTATAAACAGATGATCTTCCAGCTCCCTTCCAGCCCCTAACATTTTGTGATTCCTCTTCCACGGGGAGGGCTTTGTACAGGAGCGGAGTAGGTTTGGGATGAACCTGGGGGGGGCTGCGTGCTGAGATCAGCAGCACTCCGGCAGCCCGCGCGAGGGGCAGCGATAACGACGCAGCGGCCCTGAGGGTCTCGCCGGCGTGCACACACACCCCACAAAACACACACCTTCCCTTTAAGCATCTTCTGAAGGCTCTCTCCCACAAGTGAATTAAACAGCCTGCAGGAAGCCAGCCAGTTTGCTCAACAGCAAGTGCACCATTTTGTGCTAATGCACAGCCCTGGGTCTGCAGGAGCGCCGCGCTCCTGCGGCCGGGCGGCTGCAATCAATACTGCTTACCAATGAAGGAGGGGGGAGGGAAAAAAACCCCATCCAAGCCTTTGAAGACTTTGAAGCTTCATTGTAATGAAGCTTCCTGCTCTAATCTAGCCTGTGCACACAACAAAACCAGCCAGGCTGCTGGTGTGCCATCCTGCATTTTAAATAATTCACAAACAAATCAAGGGAGCTTCTGGCGGCGCGCTGGGAACTGCAGCCCAGGCGCTCTCTCGCTCGGCAGGGCTCCTCCCTGGGACGCCTGTTGCTCCTGCTTCTGCAGGACAACCCTGCTCCTCCTCTCAGAAACAGCCCAGGAACAGCCCAGGGCAAAGGACCACTCTGAAAGGTACAGAATACAGAATTGACCAGGTTGGAAAAGACCTTGGAGATCATCCAGTCCAACCTATCACCCAACGCCTTGAGCACAGCCCCGTGAGGAGAGGCTGAGGGAGCTGGGGTTGCTTAGCCTGCAGAAGAGGAGGCTCAGGGGAGACCTTATTGCTCTCTACAACTCCCTGAAAGGTGGTTGTAGCCAGGAAGGGGTTGGACTCTTCTCTCAAGCAACCAGCACCAGAACAAGAGGACACAGTCTCAAGCTGCACCAGAGGAAGTTTAGGCTGGAGGTGAGGAGAAAGTTCTTCACTGAGAGAGTTGTTAGCCATTGGGATGTGCTGCCCAGGGAGGTGGTGGAGTCCCCATCCCTGGAGGTGTTCAAGAGGGGATTGGATGTGGCACTTGGTGCCATGGTCTAGTCATGAGGTCTGTGGTGCCAGGTTGGACTTGATGATCCTTGAGGTCTCTTCCAACCTTGGTGATACTGTGATACCATCTGATCAACTAAACAATGGCTCCAAGTGCCTCATCCAGGCTCTTCCTAAACACCTCCAGGGATGGTGACTCCACCACCTCCCTGGGCAGCACATCCCAATGGGCAATCACTCTCTCTGTGTACAATTTCTTCCTCACCTCCAGCCTAAACCTCCCCTGGCACAGCTTGAGACTGTGTCCTCTTGTTCTGCTGCTGGGTGCCTGGGAGAAGAGACCAACCCCCACCTGGCCACAACCTCCCTTCAGGGAGTTGGAGAGAGCAATGAGGTCTCCCCTGAGCCTCCTCTTCTCCAGGCTAAGCAACCCCAGCTCCCTCAGCCTCTCCTCACAGGGCTGTGCTCCAGACCCCTCCCCAGCTTTGTTGCCCTTCTCTGGACACCTTCCAGCGGCTCAACATCTTTCCTAACCTGAGGGGCCCAGAACTGGACACAGGACTCAAGGTGTGGCCTAACCAGTGCTGAGCACAGGGCACAATGACCTCCCTGCTCCTGCTGGCCACACTGTTCCTGATGCAGGCCAGGATGCCATTGGCCTTCTTGGCTCCCTGTGCACACTCTTGGCTCTTGTTCTGCTGCTGTCAACCAGTATCCCCAGGTCCCTCTCTGCCTGGCTGCTCTCCAGACACTCTGAGCCCAGCCTGTAGCACTGCATGGGGTTGTTGTGGCCAATGTGTAGAACCCAGCACTTAGACTTGTTAAATCTCATGCCCTAGGACTCTGCCCATCTGTCCACCCAACAGGGTACCCAAAACCTCCTGCCCTGGGGTGCATCAAGAAGAGTGTGGCCAGCAGGTCTGGGGAATCTCTTCTACCCTTCTACTCTGCCCTGGTGAGGCCACACCTGGAGCCCTCAGGGCTGCTGGATGAGGACTTCTGCAGCCAGCTCTGCTTTGCCCTCAGGGCTGCTGGATGAGGACTTCTGCAGCCAGCTCTGCTTTGCCCTCAGGGCTGCTGGATGAGGACTTCTCCTGCAGCCAGCTCTGCTTTGCCTTCAGGGCTGCTGGATGAGGACTTCTCCTGCAGCCAGCTCTGCTTTGCCTTCAGGGCTGCTGGATGAGGACTTCTGCAGCCAGCTCTGCTTTGCCTTCAGGGCTGCTGGATGAGGACTTCTCCTGCAGCCAGCTCTGCTTTGCCCTCAGGGCTGCTGGATGAGGACTTCTGCAGCCAGCTCTGCTTTGCCTTCAGGGCTGCTGGATGAGGCCTTCTCCTGCAGCCAGCTCTGCTTTGCCTTCAGGGCTGCTGGATGAGGACTTCTGCAGCCAGCTCTGCTTTGCCTTCAGGGCTGCTGGATGAGGACTTCTCCTGCAGCCAGCTCTGCTTTGCCTTCAGGGCTGCTGGATGAGGACTTCTCCTGCAGCCAGCTCTGCTTTGCCTTCAGGGCTGCTGGATGAGGACTTCTCCTGCAGCCAGCTCTGCTTTGCCTTCAGGGCTGCTGGATGAGGACTTCTCCTGCAGCCAGCTCTGCAACTTCAGGGTTGCCAGAGAGGGGGTGGAAGAAGGCTCCTTCCCAGCAGCCACCCTCCCGGCGTGGATGTGCAACACCTGTGTAATCCACTTGGAAGTTCCCAGCCTCCAGGCAGGAAGCAGCAATCAACACAGAGTTGATCTCACTCTGTAAACTCCCAGAGAACAGAAGCATTTCTCAGCACTGGAGTCCTCCCTGCTGGGGCTGTAAACATCAGAGGTGCTTCACCCTCCTCAGAGAATGTTGTTGTTGGAGATGAGGCTGGAAAAGGGTAGATGTCAAGCTGGAAGAGGGGACATGGAGACTGGATATGAGGAAGGCATTCTTGAGAGTGAGGGTGGGGAGACACTGGCACAGGTTGCCCAGGGAGGCTGTGGCTGCTCCTTCCCTGGAGGTGTTGAAGGCCAGGCTGGATGAGGCCTTGAGCAGCCTGGGCTGGTGGGAGGGGTCCCCCTGGCAGGGGGTTTGAGCTGGATGATGTCTAGGGTTCCTTCCAACTGAAGCCACTCTATGATTTCTGGGACTCAGGAGGATGAAGAGTGGAGGGTGCAATGAGAGAGCTCCTGGTGCAGAACTGGGTGGCTGGCTGGGACAGGCCAGCACCCTGTGCACAAAGCTGAGCCTCCCTCTTCCAGACCTTCAAGGGAGGGACAAGCCAACCCTCAGAGAAAGCTGCTGAGGCTCTGCAGCTCCTTTGTGTGAATCTGGGACATTTACTCATCCCCTGAGAATCCTGGTCCTTCCCAGACCCAGCCTTTTGATCTGATGCTTGCATTTAGTGTTCTGCTACCCAAACAATCCACTGCAAAGCTGCTCTTGTGCTGCCTCCTCCTCTCCTGTGCCCCCCTCAGCGGGGCAGGGCAGCGCTGTGAAGTGACACCAGCAGCCCAGCTGTGTTAATAGCTTTGGGAATGAGGTGGCATGGGTCTTGGGAGAGCACCAAACCCCCACACCTTGGGGATTAGGTTACACTTCCCACACATCATCCATCAAAATCCAGAAATTGATCTCACCCAGTGGAAGAAAAAAATCAATAGCTTTCCCTTTCAGCACGGGGGGATGCATTCTGTCTCCTGGCTCAGGGCCTTAATCAAGGGCCACGATCCCAGATGAGGTGTCAGCGATGGCTTTGCAGCAGCTAAGGACACCCAGCACATCACAGTGGGTTTCAGCCACTTCCCCAGGTCAAAACTCACTCCTGCTGAGAGGCTGAGGTACAACTGAAGCGTTGGGTGCGCCGACACAAAGTGCAGGCACGCAGGGCACAGCCAGAAGGACAGCAGCAGCACAGGCTGGGAGGTGAGCTGCTGGAGAGCAGCCCTGTGGAGAGGGACCTGAGAGTGCTGGTGGGCAGCAAGTTCTGCATGGGACAGCAATGTGCCCTGGGGGCCAATGGGATCCTGGGGGACATTCAGAACAGTGTGTCCAGCAGAGCCAGGGAGGTTCTCCTCCCTCTCTACTCTGCCCTGCTGAGACCTCACCTGGAATATTGCATCCAGGTCTGGGCTGCCCAGTTCAGGAGGGACAGGGATCTGCTGGGGAGAGTCCAAAGGGGAGCTAGCAGGATGATTAACAGACTGGAGTATGTGCCCTATGAGGAGAGGCTGAGAGCCCTGGGGCTGTTTAGTCTGGAGGAGACTGAGAGGGGATTTAATAAATGTTTATAAATATCTGAGGGCTGGGGGTCAGGAAGGCTCTGCTCAGTTGCACCCGGGGACAAGACAAAGGGCAGTGGATATAAACTACAGCACAGGAGGTTCCATCTCAACATGAGGAGGAACTTCTTCCCTGTGAGGGTCCCAGAGCCCTGGAGCAGGCTGCCCAGAGAGGTTGTGGAGTCTCCTTCCCTGGAGCCTTTCCAGCCCCATCTGGATGTGTTCCTGTGTGACCTGTGCTGGATTCTCTGCTTCTGCTCTGGCCGGCAGGTTAGACTCGATGATCTTCAAAGGTTCCCTCCAGCCTCTACCATCCTGTGATCCTATGACCATGTACTCCAACAACAGCTGAGCTGAAAACAGCAGCACTCAAAAGGTGGGCTCTGACTGAAGGGTAAGCCAGCAGCAGCCCTCTGCCAGCAGGACATCTCGCCTTGCGTGGCTGCAGCCATACACCTGCGGTGTCTGTGAGATGAGGTGCAGGAGAGAGGCAGCACCCAGCAGAGCTGGGAGCAGGCCTTGAGCAGCAAGGGAAGCTCTTGGCAGGTGGAGAGCACTCCCAGCCTAGCACTGAACACCCTGATGAGGCTAATTGCTGCATTAGACATCTGAACAAACAACACTAATCACCACATTAAACAACTGGAATTGATGCTGTGCTGACAAGCAAAGTGCCGCGCTGCACACAATGCCTTCGACTGCAGTGCTCACCACAACCTCCCCTACACCAGGCCAGCTGCAGGCTCTGCACCTGGGCCCACCAGCTCCAGACCTTCATAGATTCACAGAATGCTTTGGGCTAGAAGGGACCTGAAAGATCATCTTGATCCAACCCCCCTGCCATGGGCAGGGACATGGGACACCAGGCCAGGATGCTCAAGACCTCATCCAGCCTGGCCTTCAACACCTCCAGGGAGGAGGCAGCCACAGCCTCCCTGGGCAACCTGTGCCAGAGTCTCACCACCCTCACTCTCAACAATTTCTTCCTCATCTCCAGCCTCAATCTCTCCTCTCCCAGCTCAAAGCCATTGTTTCTCATCCTGGCACTCCCAGCCCATGTCAAAAGTTCCTCCCCAGCTCCCCTGCAGCCCCTTCAGGTACTGGAAGGCTGCTCTAAGGTCTCCCTGGAGCCTTCTCTTCTCCAGGCTGAACAACCCAAACTCCCTCAGCCTGTCCTCATAGAAGAGGTGCTCCAGCCATCTGATCATCTTCCTACCAACCAAACCCATCATGGGGCCATTTCCCTTCACTGTCCAGGAAGGGAGCAGTGTCACACAGCATCAATCACAGAATTGTCAGGGTTGGAAGGGACCTCAAGGCTCAGCCAGTTCCAACCCCCCTGCCATGGCCAGGGACACCTCACACCACAGCAGGTTGCTCACAGCCACATCCAGCCTGGCTGCAAACACCTCCAGGCAGGAGGCTTCCACCACCTCCCTGGGCAACCTCTGCCAGTGTCTTGCTTCTGTTCTTCTGGCATGGCCTTGCAGAGCACACCCACAGCGTGGGCAGGGACATGCTGCTGAGTAGCAGTTCTACTCTTAAGCCTTCTTTTTCTCTCCTCTTGCAGAGCTGCTCTTGGGAAGCTTTAGCACCATGGGAGTTTCTGAGCTCCTGGAGGAAGCATTGGCACAGGAGGTGGTGGAGTCCCCATTCCTGGAGGTGTGGCCATGGCACTTGGGGCCATGGTTTAATGGCCATGGTGGGGTTGGGTTGCTGGTTGGACTGGGTGATCTTCGAGCTCTTTTGCAACCAAACCAATTCTGTGATTCTCTGAAGCCAAGGGCTAGACAGGGACATCAAAAGTACTTTTGGGCCTGACACCACACACAGAGCTGGATCCTGCTCCCCACACCATGCAGTGCCCAGGGCAGGCAACCCACAGCCCCACAACCCAGCTGGGACCAGCCAGCCTCCCACCAAGCAGGGGGTGGCAGGGAGAG
The DNA here is from genome assembly GCF_014839835.1 of Dryobates pubescens. Lineage (NCBI taxonomy): Eukaryota > Metazoa > Chordata > Aves > Piciformes > Picidae > Dryobates > Dryobates pubescens. The sequence goes on along the minus strand of NC_071629.1, from coordinate 21,259,221 downwards.
CCAAGCTGCTTGGAGAGCCTGGGGCTCAGCAATGATTTTCTTTCCATTTGTTTAGAAACAACCATTATTTCTGCAGTAAAGTGCAGGTTAAAGGCATAAATAAAGCATTTTATGGCATGCTGGATTTTCACACAAGGAATCAATGAGGGTTTGATTGAGCAATAATGAGGAGAGAGCCCTGTTCATCACCTGTCACAGGAACCACACAAAGCACCAAAGGCTCTCAGCTTGCCCTGGGCAGCACTGACAGAGCCCCTGGCAGGGAAGCAGAGGGCAGCACCTCACATGGCCAGGAGAAGATCCCAAATCAGGCAAGCAGGCACAGCTCATTCTTACACTTCTTGTTCTCTCCAGTTTCCCCCCATAGCCTCACTGGTTTGAGGTCTCTGGCCCTTTTCTACCATGGCTTCCATGGGCTCAGCTTGAAGGGAGATGCATTAAAAGCAACACCTAAAAGCACCTAAAAACACCTAAAAGCAACACCTGCAGCATTGCTGCTCCAGCATACAGGACCTACAGCCAGGGATGGAGGAGGAGCAGAGGAATGGAGCACCTCTCCTATGAGGACAGACTGAGAGGGATGGGGCTGTTCAGTCTGGAGAAGAGAAGGCTCCCAGGAGACCTAATTGTGGCCTTCCAGGATCTGCAGGGGGCTACAACAAAGCTGGGGAGGGACTTTTGAGGGTGTCAGGGAGCGATAGGACTGGGGGGGATGGAACAAAACTAGAAGTGGGGAGACTGAGATTGGATGTTAGGAAGAAGTTGTTCCCCATGAGGGTGGTGAGAGAATGGCACAGGTTGCCCAGGGAGGTGGTGGAAGCCTCCTGCCTGGAGGTGTTTGCAGCCAGGCTGGATGTGGCTGTGAGCAACCTGCTGTAGTGTGAGGTGCCCCTGGCCATGGCAGGGGGGTTGGAACTGGCTGAGCCTTGAGGTCCCTTCCAACCCTGACAGTTCTATGATTCTATGTCAACCAAGCAAGCCCCCTGCAGCAAGGTGCCCAAATCCCACAGCCTGGGCATGCTGCCTTCTCCCCACACCTCCTACCCTCTCCACAGCATCTCCAAAACCCCACATCTGAGCCTGAAGATCATGCTGGCAGCTAGCATGGGGCCAGGGACACAGGGCAGCTGGGCTGCAGAGCTGCTCACTTAGGTGGTTTTCTTCCTTCCAAAATCCATCCAGTCTTGACCAGTGCTGAAGCCAACAGAGAAACAAGGCAGTAGCTTTCCAAGAACAGATGCTAGAATCATTGAATTACAGAACTGTTTCAGTTGGAAAACATCTCCACAATCAACAAGTCCAACTTTCAACCCAAGCCCACCATGGCCATTAAACCCTGTCCCCAAGTGCCATGGCCACAGGTTCCCTGAACACCTCCAGGCATGGGGACTCCACCACCTCCCTGGGCAGCCTGTGCCAATCCCTGACCACTCTTGCAGCACAGAGATTTTTCCTCACCTCCACCATAAACCTCCCCTGGCACAATTCCAGGCCATTGCCTCTCCTCCTAGCACCTGAGACTAGGGAGAAGAGCCAAATCTCCTTCTCCAGCCTCCCCTCAGGGAGCTGTAGAGAGCAATGAGGTCTCCCCTCAGGCTCCCCTTCTCCAGCCTGAACAACCCCAGTTCCCTCAGGCGCTCCTCACCATCTCTGTCCTCCAGACCCTTCAGCAGGGACCACAGGAGGCTCAGACAGTGAGTCCCTGAACCCTTTGCCTCTGAGCAGCCCTGTCCACCCTCGAGCTGCTGTGCCTGCAGGCAGCAACACGGGAGCAGGGAAGATTCCCTGCGCTGGAAGAGGACTCGCTGCTAATTAGACCTGAAGCAGAGCTGTGCCTCACTGAGGCCCTGGCAGACGTCACCCAGCGCGGTGTGGGCATGGGGGAGCAGGAGCCAAGGCAGACACCACCTCATTACCACCCAGTCTGAGCCCTGCCACATCCTCCTCCCCAGGCGGCAGCTGGCGGCTCCCACCGGCTCCTCATCCCCGGCATGGGAGAACGTGGAAACATGGACTTGTGTGCTGCTTGGCTCAGCTGCATGCTTCCAGGTGAGGAAGACAAGGGTGGCCCCCAAGCCTGGAATGGCACTGAGCCCCTGCTTGGGGCTGTCCCCTCCACAGCCAAGGCAGCAGGAGCCCCGGAGAGAAGAGCAACCTCAGCTGACGTCTGCACAACCTCCCAAGCGATTTGCCACTCAAGTCTGCTCACGTAGGCACCAGCAGCTACGTGGGGCTTCCAGTTAATTAGCTTCTAATATTATTAATCACCTGCCTTGCAAGCATTTTACATCAGATGCACAATGTTTAACTTCATACAGAAGGACTCAGAGCACTCAACTTCCAGCACTCCTCGGGAAGGTTCTGCTTTTGATGCCAGGCTCATTTCCACAGCACCCTGCCAGCACCCAGCCCAGCACAGCTCTGCCACCTCCCATCAGCTGCCACTCACTTATCACCAAGCAGCACAAGAACCACAAGGTGTGGCTTCATGAAGCAGCACAGGGGTCTAGCAGGGGGGGGGGTGGTTTGTCTTTCACTAAGGAAAAGCCCCCGTGGGCGCTTGGCTGAAGCCTGCAGCGCTCCGGGGCCCCTCTGCAGGGCACAGCCCTGGGGAACTCACCAGGCAGCTTCCTTACTCAGCTCAGATGCTGGCCTCAGGGTTTGCTCTCCCTGCCTGCCTCTGAGCAGGCTGGCTTCAGAGGCTGTGGGGGAGTTCAGATTTGGGATACTGCACTTGGAGCAAGTTCCACAAGGTGCTTAAGAGTTCCCAAACCTGACCACAGTGAGGGGGGAAGGGGGGGAAGGGAAAGGAAGGAAAGAGGGAAGTTAGGAAGGAAGGGAGGAAGGAAGTTAGGAAGGGAGGAAGTTAGGAAGGAAGGAAGTTAGGAAGGGAGGAAGGGAGGAAGGAAGGGAGGGAGGGAGGAAGGAAGGGAGGAAGGGAGGAAGGGAGGGAGGGAGGGAGGGAGGAAAGAAGGAAGGGAGGGAGGGAGGGAGGAAAGAAGGAAGGAAGGGAGGGAGGGAGGGAGGGAGGAAAGAAGGAAGGAAGGGAGGGAGGAAGGGAGGAAGGGAGGGAGGAAAGAAGGAAGGGAGGAAGGGAGGAAGGGAGGAAGGGAGGGAGGAAGGAAGGGAGGGAGGGAGGAAGGGAGGGAGGGAGGGAGGAAGGGAGGGAGGGAGGGAGGGAGGAAGGGAGGAAGGAAGGAAGGGAGGGAGGAAGAGAGGGAGGGAGGGAGGAAGGGAGGAAGGGAGGGAGGGAGGGAGGAAGGGAGGAAGGAAGGAAGGGAGGGAGGAAGAGAGGGAGGAAGGGAGGAAGGAAGGAAGGGAGGGAGGAAGGGAGGGAGGGAGGGTAAAAGGCACCTCTCCTTGGGTACCTCTGCACAGAGAAAACGCTCAGCCTCATCTGCACAGCCATAATGACCACAGCCATTAACGCTGTGAGTCACAGGCACTGTGCTCAGCGTGAGACAGATGAGCTGTGCACCTCCCAGCGAGCAGAACCACGGAGCACAGGAGCCATCACAAAGCCCACATCACCAGCTGGTACAGCTGAGCAACCCACCCTCCACTCAGGCTGGACCAGCAACACCCAGGGGCGTTCACAGAGTCACAGAAGGGCTTGAGTTGGAAGGGACCTTAAAGCTCATCCAGTTCCAACCCCCCATGCCATGGGCAGGGACACCTCCCACCAGCACAGCTTACTCAAGGCCTCATCCAGCCTGGCCTTCAACACCTCCAGGGAGGAGGCAGCCACAGCCTCCCTGGGCAGCCTGTGCCAGTCTCACCACCATCACTGTAAAGAACTTCCTTCTAACCTCCAGCCTAAATCTCCTCTGCTCTAGTTTAAAACCCCTGCCCCTCATTCTGTCACCACAAGCTCTTGTCAAAAGTCCCTCCCTAGCTCTCCTGCAGCCCACTTCAGGAACTGAAAGGCTGCCCTAAGGTTTCCCCAGAGCCTTCTCTTCTGCAGGCTGAACAGCCCCCACTCCCTCAGCCTGTCCTCTTGGGAGAGCTGCTCCAGCCCTCTGATCATCTTTGTGGCCTCCACTGGACCCTCAACAGATGCAGGTCCACCTTGTGTTGAGGGCTCCAGAGCTGGATGCAGTACTCCAGGTGGGGTCTCAGCAGAGCAGAGCAGAATCCTCTCCCTTGAGCCCATGCTGCTTCTGATGCAGCCCAGCACCCTTGTTGGCTTTTTGGGCTGCCAGTGCACATTGCTGGTTCATGTCAAGTGCCTCATTCCCTGACACCCCCGAGCTGTTCCCAGCAGGGCTGTGCACAATCTGCTCTTCACTCAGCCTGTATTCCTGCTTCTCATTGCCCTGACCCAGGTGCAGGACCTTGCTGAACTTCCTGAGGCTGGCCTGGCCTCACCTCTCCACCCTGTCAGGGTGTTCCCAACCCTCACCATGCTGCACCCACACTCCCCTGAAGAGAAGGCACTGGGTGGCTTGCCCTGTGCTAGGTGCTCCCCTACCTTCAGGCCAGCTGGATGTTATGTTTTTGGCCCTGAGCACAGCCTTCAACACTGCCCTGCACCACAGCCTGGGCTCCAGGCTGGTGACACAGGGGTTTGAGGGGTGGCCACTAGATGGATACAGAACTGGCTTGATGGCTGCACCCAGAGAGTGGCTGTCCATGGGTCCATGGCCCAGTGGAGGCCAGGGACAAGCAGAGTCCCTCAGGGATCAGTCCTGGGACCAGGCTTGTTCAACATCTCTGTGGGTGCCATGGACAGTGGCACTGAGTGCAGCCTCAGCAGGTTTGCTGATGGCACCAAGCTGTGTGGTGCAGCAGACAGCTGGAGGGAAGGGATCCATCCAGAGGGACCTGGACAGGCTGGAGAGGTGGGCACAAGCCAACCTCAGGAGCTTCAACAAGAGCAAGGGCAGGGTCCTGCAGCTGGGTGGAGGCAATCCCAGGCACAAATCCAGGCTGGGCAGGGACTGGCTGGAAAGCAGCCCTGAGGAGAGAGCCTTGGGGGTGCTGGGGGAGGAGAAGCTCAGCAGGAGCTCTCAGTGTGCACTTGCAGCCCAGAAAGCCAAGCAGAGCCTGGGCTGCAGCAAGAGAAGTGTGGCCAGCAGGGCCAGGGAGGGGATTCTCCCCCTCTGCTCAGCTCTGCTGAGACCCCACCTGGAGTACTGCCTCCAGCTCTGGAGCCCTTATAGCAAGAGGGATCTGGAGGTGCTGGAAGGTGTCCAGAGAAGGGCCAGGAGGAGGAGCAGAGGGCTGGAGCTGCTCTGCTGTGAGGACAGACTGAGGGAGTTAGGGCTGTTCAGTCTGGAGAGAAGGCTCCCAGGTGACCTCATTGTGGCCTTCCAGGATCTGAAGGGGGCTCCAAGAAGGCTGGGGAGGGACTGCTCAGGATCTCAGGCAGTGCTAGGACTAGGGGGAATGGAATGAAGCTGGAGGTGGGGAGATTCAGGCTGGAGGTGAGGAGGAAGTTCTTCCCCATGAGAGTGGTGAAGCCCTGGAATGGGTTGTCCAGGGAGGTGGTAGGGGCACCGTCCCTGGAGGTGTTTAAGCCCAGGCTGGATGAGGCTCTGGCCAGGCTGATCTAGTGTGGGGTGTCCCTGCCCATGGCAGGGGGGTTGGGACTAACTGATCCTTGTGGTCCCTTCCAACCCTGACTGATACTATGATACTAAATGTGCAAGGAAAAAAAAGCCCCAGGATACTCCAGCCAAGGGCTCTCAGCTGCTTCAAACAGCTCTGCAACTGGGTGAAGCAGAGAGGGGGTTGGCACAACTCTGTGGGTGAGGTGGTGTAGAAACTACATTGCTATGGCAACCTCCCATTGCAAAGCTATTGGGGTGCACCTTAGAGTTTGCTAACCTTCCTTCTTCTCAGCCCAGAATTCCCATTTATTCCAAGATCACCTGTGTGACCCACTGGCACATCCTTGCCATGGCAGAGATCTGCTGGCCTGCTCCACCAGAGGAGAACTTCACATCAGATGTGCTGGGGGCCCTGCTGGCTGCTGATGTGGTGGTTCAGTTCTGGAGCCCCTATTACAGGAAGGATCTGGAGGTGCTGGAAGGTGGCCAGAGAAGGGCCACGAGGATGAGCAGAGGGCTGGAGCTGCTCTGCTGTGAGGACAGACTGAGGGAGTTGGGGTTGTGCAGGCTGGAGAGGAGAAAGCTCCTGGGAGACCTAATTGTGGCCTTCCAGGATCTGAAGGGGGCTCCAAGAAAGCTGGGGAGGGACTTTTGAGGGTGTCAGGGAGTGATAGGACTGGGGGGAATGGAGCAAAACTAGAAGTGGGGAGATTGAGATTGGATGTGAGGAAGAAGTTGTTCCCCATGAGGGTGGTGAGAGACTGGCACAGGCTGCCCAGGGAGGTGGTGGAAGCCTCCTGCCTGGAGGTGTTTGCAGCCAGGCTGGAGGTGGCTGTGAGCAACCTGCTGTAGTGTGAGGTGTCCCTGGGCACGGCAGGGGGGTTGGAACTGGCTGAGCCTTGGGGTCCCTTCCAACCCTGACAATTCTGTGATGCTATGATTCAAGACTGTGCTCTAAGGCAGTCAGGACGACAGCAGCGCTCTGCCACGCTCAGTGAAACTCCCACCGTGGCACACAGAACAATTGAAGCCTTAAAAATAGACTGAGAACAAAAGGCTGAGATCACTAACACACACACACACACACACAAAACCCTACCCTACCCCAAACCCAGACAGAGAAAAAGGTTCACAAGCATAAATCAAGAGAGCAGCAGAAAAACGCTCCCCGAGCTGACACCACCGCACTGAGACAATCACCAGGGGACAGAGCACAACCATCTGCTGGGACACTGTGGTGGCTTGCAGTTCCCCTCCCCTCCCCCCCAGCATTCAATTTGCCAGCCCATCTCAGCTGGAAGCAAATGAAAGCTGTATTTACAAGCAGAACTACAATGGATTGCAATGAATATGTACACTATGGGCTGCCCAGGGAGGTGGTGGAGTCACCGTCCCTGGAGGGGTTGAAGAGGGGATTGGATGTGGCACTTGGTGCCATGGTTTAGTCATGAGGTCTGTGGTGCCAGGTTGGACTCGATGATCTTTGAGGTCTCTTCCAACCTTGGTGATACTGTGAAAATACACAGGGCTGACAATATTGACAGGGATTTACAATGGATAAACAGCACAAGAATCTCCTGGCCAAGGACCAGGGGAAGCTACTAGCTTCTCCCTCCTCGCCTCCCCCTGGACCAAGGGACAATACAAAGGAGCAGAGAGATGTTAGACTCAACCAGAGCTGGCAATGCAGCCAAGGTCAAGCAGAAGTGAGTTAGCAGCAATCCCAGAGCCGAGAAGCAAGAAGAGAAGATTGTTCTGGTTCGACTGGTTTTAGTTCCTTATCTCTCCAATGGGATTGGAGAGGCAAGAAGCACCAGAACAAGAGGACACAGTCTCAAGCTGTGCCAGGGGAGGTTTAGGCTGGAGGTGAGGAAGAAATTATTCAGAGAAAGAGAGATTGGCCATTGGAATGAGCTGCCCAGGATGGTGGTGGAGTCACCATCCCTGGAGGTGTTTAGGAAGAGCCTGGATGAGGCCCTTGGTGCCATGGTGTAGTTGTTTAGATGGTGCTGGGTGATAGGCTGGACTTGATGATCTCCAAGGTCTTTTTCAACCTGGCTAATCCTCCCCTCCCCTCCCCTCCCCTCCCCTCCCCTCCCCTCCCCTCCCCTCCCCTCCCCTCCCCTCCCCTCCCCTCCCCTCCCCTCCCCTCCCCTCCCCTCCCCTCCCCTCCCCTCCCCTCCCCCCCCTCCCCTCCCCTCTCCTCTCCTCCTCCTCTCCTCTCCTCTCCTCCTCCTCTCCTCTCCTCCTCCTCTCCTCTCCTCTCCTCCTCCTCTCCTCTCCTCCTCCTCTCCTCTCCTCTCCTCCTCCTCTCCTCTCCTCCTCCTCTCCTCTCCTCTCCTCCTCCTCTCCTCTCCTCCTCCTCTCCTCTCCTCCTCCTCTCCTCTCCTCTCCTCCTCCTCTCCTCTCCTCTCCTCCTCCTCTCCTCTCCTCTCCTCCTCCTCTCCTCTCCTCTCCTCTCTTCTCTCTTCTCTTCTCCTTCTCCTCTCCCTTCCTCTCCCCTGCCCTCCTCTCTGAACCTCTCCTCTCTTCTCTTGTTTAGAATGATCTTTATTTTCCTTTTTACACCCAACAGTGATTTATTTACATTTTAGTACTTTCTGCCCAAGATCTGTGGAAAACAATTTTCAAGGCATAACCTAAACCTACCACATGAGCTCCAGGGAGTGACAGGACAAAAGCAGCCCTGCTTATATAACACAGCTCTTGGCTTCAAGAAAAATGCCTGCACTGGCACCAAAGTACTGCCCCTGACACCATGGCATGGAACCAGAGAGTGCTCCAGGCTGGAAGGGACCTCCAGAACTCATTCAGTCTGACCTCCCCACAGTCAGCAGGGACATAGAATCATAGAAGCATAGAACTGTCAGGGTTGGAAGGGACCTCAAGGATCAGCCAGCTGCTCCAACCCCCCTGCCATGGGCAGGGACACCTCACACTACAGCAGGTTGCTCACAGCCACCTCCAGCCTGGCTGCAAACACCTCCAGGCAGGAGGCTTCCACCACCTCCCTGGGCAACCTGTGCCAGGCTCTCACCACCCTCCTGGGGAACAACTTCTTCCTAACATCCATTCTGAGTCTACCCATTTCCAGTTTTGCTCCATCCCCCCTAGTCCTATCACTCTCTGACACCCTCAAAGGTCCCTCCCCAGCTTTCTTGGAGCCCCCTTCAGACACCAAAAGGCCACAATTAGGTCTCCTCAGAGCCTTCTCTTCTCCAGACTGAACAACCCCAACTCCCTCAATCTGTGCTCACAGGAGAGGTGCTCCAGCCCCAACTAGATCAGGCTCCCCTGAGCCCTGTCCAGCCTCACCTCGAGTATCTCCAGGGAATGTCCACCTCAGCATGAGGGAAACATTCTTTGCTGTGAGGCTGCTGGAGCCTTGGAGCAGGCTGCCCAGAGAGCTTGTGGAGTCTCCTTCTCTGGAGACTTTCAAGACCCATCTGGATGCATTCCTGTGTGCCCTGCCCTGGGTGATGCTGCTCTGGCAGGGGGCTTGGACTCACTAGTCTTTGGAGCTCCCTTCCACTCTGTGATCCACACATGAAACTGCAGCCTGCTTTAGAGGAACCACAACACTCTGCTAGCTGCTCCTCAGCCAGGAACCAGGCCTACTTTGGAGGTTTATTTATAGCATCCCAGGCCTCATTCCCAGTGCTTGCTGTTTGCAGCAAGACCCATGGCCATATCAGCACAACCATCTGTGACTCCATCTGAGCTTGCAAGCTCAGCCATGCTGGGCACAGAGCTTTCAGCTACAGAAGCTCTTCTCTGCTTTCCCTGCTGTGCAATGCCAGCAACAACAAATCCTGGCTGTGGGAGACAGCCCAGCCCTGGCCCCCACTGCAGCAGCAGAGCTTACTTCCAGTTACATCAAGCCCAGCATGGACTTCAATATGCACATCCACAACAAATACAACCCATGTGGCACCTGAGGCACAACTGCTAGTGAAAACCACAGAATGGGTTGGGTTGGGAGGGACTGGAAAGATCACCTAGATCCAACCCCCCTGCCGTGGCCAGGGACACCTCCCACCAGCACAGCTTGCTCAAGGCTGCATCCAGCCTGGCCTTCAACACCTCCAGGCAGGGCACAGCCACAGCCTCCCTGGGCAGCCTGTGCCAGAGCCTCCCACCCTCACTCTCAACAATTTCTTCCTCATCTCCAGTCTCAATCTCCCCTCTCCCAGCTCAAAGCCATTGTTCCTCATCCTGGCACTCCCAGCCCTTGTCACAAGTCCCTCCCCAGCTCTCCTGGAGCCTTTCAGGTACTGGAAGGCTGCTCTGAGGTCTCTCTGGTGCCTTCTCCAGTCTGAACAGCCTCAACTCTCCCAGCCTGTCCCCACAGAGGAGGTTCTGCAGCCCTCTGATCCTCTGTGGCCTCCTCTGGACCCTCTCCAGCAGCTCCAGGTCCTTCCTGTGCTGGGGACCCAGAGCTGGAGGCAGTGCTGCAGGTGGGGTCTGAGCAGAGCAGAGCAGAGGGGCAGAATCCCCTCCCTGTGCTGCTGCTCTCCCTGCTCTGGATGCAGCTCAGCACACAGCTGGCTCTGGGCTGCCAGGGACCAGTGCTGGCTCCTGGGGAGTTTGTCACCACCTCACACCCCCAAGGCCTTCTCCTCCAGACTGCTCTTGAGCCATTCTCTGTCCAGCCCATATTAATGCTTGTTATTGCCCCTACTTTGCACTTGGCCTTGTTGAACTTCATGAAGTTGCCATGGGGCCACCTCTCCACCCTGCCCAAGTGCCTCTGGATGCCATCCCTGCCCTCCAGAGTGTCAAGCAGGCCACACAGCTTGGTGCAAACAAGCTGAGGGTGCCTCAATCCCACTGTCCACGTGGCTGCCAAAGAGGCTGAACAGCACTGATCCCAGCACTGACCCCCTGAGGGCTGAGTCCTGATGGCCATTTCCAATTCACACTCTTTAGTTGAAGGTTCCAGTTGCAGACCAGCCATAAAAAGGACCTCTGTAAAGCAACTGTCTGCTGCTAATAATCTTGCCCAAAGTGAAAGATTTCCAGCCTGCTGTAATTACCTTTCCCAAAGTGAGAGGTGCCACAGAAATGTGTCACCACAGGAACACATTTCTGCTGGAGCAGGGGAAATGATGGAATGATGTTTGCTTATTTTTAGTCTCTAGAGGTCACAGCCTCACAGCTAAATCCCTGAAGTCAGGCAAGCAGTGTCTATTTTTCACTCCCATACATCATTTAGGGGAGATTGCAATCTTTTTAAAACAGCCCAATTTGAGGGCTCAGTGTTTGGGGGACATCAAACACAGCTTTGCCTGGCCTTCATGGCTGGCTGCAAGGCAGGGCTGAGCATAGGAAGGGTGCTCATAGCAAAGCAGAGAATCAGCCAGGTTGGAAGAGACCTCAGAGATCATCAAGTCCAACCTATTACCTAATACCCAACACCTCCTGACAACTAAGCCATGGCTCCAAGTGCCACATCCAAGCCTTTCTTGGACACCTCCAGAGATGGGGACTCTACCACCTCCCTGGGCAGCACATCCCAATGGCAAATTACTCTTTCTGGGGAAGAGGCACAGCTTCAGACTGTGTCCTCTTGTTCTGGTGCTGGCTGCCTGGGAGAAGAGACCAACCCCCACCTGGCCACAACCTCCCTTCAGGGAGTTGGAGAGAGCAAGGAGGTCTCCCCTGAGCCTCCTCTTCTCCAGGCTAAGCAACCCCAGCTCCCTCAGCCTCTCCTCACAGGGCTGTGCTCCAGACCCCTCCCCAGCTTTGTTGCCCTTCTCTGGACACCTTCCAGCATCTCAACCTCCTTCCTAACCTGAGGAGCCCAGAACTGGACACAGGACTCAAGGTGTGGCCTAAGCAGTGCTGAGCACAGGGCACAATGACCTCCCTGCTCCTGCTGGCCACACTGTTCCTGATGCAGGCCAGGATGCCATGGGCATTCTTGGCCCCCTGGGCACACTGATGGCTCATGTTTAGGCAGCTGTCAACCAGCACCCCCAGGTCCCTCTCTGCCTGGCTGCTCTCCAGCCACTGTGATCTCAGCTTCAGCTGCTGCAAGCTGCACAGGGCCCATTTGAGACCTGTGGTGCCCAGATGACAGAAGTGGGCAGAACTTGCTGAAGCATGAAATTGCTTTAAAATGATGAAGTGAAGATCTGTTTTTCTTTCAGATCAAACCACATCTGAGAACACCACTCAGCACTCTCTTTAATTCCCCTGAAATCTGATCCACATCATTGTGGCTTTTTTTCCAGCCCCTGATTTTCCTCTTTGGAAGCCAATGCTGATCTGGGGAGGCTGAGAGCTGGGTGCAGGCAAACCTCATGAAGTTCAGTAAGGAGAAGTGCAGGGTCCTGCATCTGGGGAGGAATAACAGCAGGCACCAGGACAGGTTAGGGGCTGCCCTGCTGGAAAGCAGCTCCACAGAGAAGGACTTTAGAGTCCTGGTGGACAGCAAGTTCTGCATGGGACAGCAATGTGCCCTTGTGGCCAGGAGAGCCAATGGGGTCCTGGGGTGCAACAACAAAAGTGTGGCCAGCAGGGCTGGGGAGGTTCTTCTTCCCCTCTATATTCTGCCCTAGTGAGACCACAGCTGCAATCCTGTGTCCAGTTCGGGGCTCCCCAGTTCAAGGGAGACAGAGACCTGCTGGAGAGAGTCCAACAGAGAGCCATGAGGATGATTAGGGGACTTGAGCATCTCCCCTGTGAAGAGAGACTGAGAGCCCTGGGGCTGTTTAGTCTGGAGAAGACTGAGAGGGGATCTGATCAATGTCTATCAATAGCTGAGGGGTGGGGGCCAAGCGGAGGGGGCCAAGCTCTTTTGGGTGGTGCACAGCAATAAGACAAGGAACAAGAGGTTCAAGCTGGAACAGAGAAGGTTTCAGCTCAACATGAGGAGAAATTTCTTTGCTGTGAGGGTGCTGGAGGCCTGCAGCAGGCTGCCCAGAGAGGTTGTGGAGTCTCCTGCTCTGGAGACTTTCCAAACCCACCTGGATGCATTCCTGTGCAGACTACCCTGGGTGATGCTGCTCTGGCAGGGGGGTTAGACTGGATGGTCTCTGGAGGTCCCTCCCAACCTCTAAGGTACTGTGGGACTGAGATACTATTGACTGTGTGTTTTTCACTTGACCAAATGTCACCAGATAGCTTAGCAGGAAGTTCTTGAAATGGAGAGGAAAAAATACCTCCCTCCCCATCTTTCCAGTCTACCAGAGCTGAAACTGCCCCCTTCAGAGCTGTTCAAGGTCAGGCTGCACAGGACCTTGAGCAACCTGCTATAGAATAGAATAGAATAAACCAGGTTGGAAGAGACCTTCGAGATCATCATGTCCAACCTATCATCCAACACCACCTAATCAACTAACCCATGGAACCAAGCATCCTGCCAAGCCTTGCCCTGAACACCCCCAGCGACGGCGACCCCACCACCTCCCCAGGCAGCCCATCCCAGTGGGCAATCACTCTCTCTGTGTAAAACTTCCTCCTAACCTCCAGCCTAAACCTCCTCTGATGCAGCCTGAGACTGTGTCCTCTTGTTCTGGTACTGGTTTGCCTGGGAGAAGAGACCAACCTCCGCCTCACTCCCTTCAGGTAGTTGTAGAGAGCAATAAGGTCACCCCTGAGCCTCCTCCTCTCCAGGCTAAGCAACCCCAGCTCCCTCAGTCTCTCCTCACAGGGCTGTGTTCCAAGCCCCTCACCAACCTTGTTGCCCTTTTCTGGACACATTCCACCAAGTCAACCTCCTTCCTAAACTGAGGGGCCCAGAACTGGACACAGGACTCGAGGTGTGGCCTAACCAGTGCAGTGTACAGGGGCAGAATGACCTCCCTGCTCCTGCTGGCCACACTGCTCCTGATGCAGGCCAGGATGCCATTGGCCCTCCTGGCTGCCTGGGCATGCTGCAGGCTCATGTTCAGCCTACCATCAACCAGCACCCCCAGGTCCCTTTCCACCTGACTGCTCTCCAGCCACTCTGACCCCAGCCTGTAGCTCTGCATGGGGTTGTTGTGGCCAATGGAAGGTGTCCCTGCCCATGCCATGGGGTTGGAACTAGAGGATCTCTAAGGTCCCTTCCAACCCAAACCACTCTATGATTCCATGCTGTGCCACTCTGGGGACGCCCCCAGAGCTGCTGTAACCCAGGGCCACCCAGCATCAGCAGAGAAGGCCAAGGAGAGCAATGTTTCTGGTACTGAAGACACCTCAATCCAACCACCCTTGGAGTGCTCTTTGGGACCCAGCATGGCAACCACTTTGAGCCATTTTAACACTGCATAAACCAGCCAAGTGCTGTGTGCCCTCCTAGGGAGGGAAGAGGAAGAGGAGGAGGATCAGATCCAACCATAGAATTGCTCTGGTTGGAAAAGCTCTTCAGGATCATCAGGTGCAACCACTGACCTAACATCACCATGGCCATTAAACCATGTCCCAAAGGGCCATGTCTATGTGGTTTTGAAGCACCTCCGTAACTGGTGACTCCACCACCTCCCTGGGCAGCCTGTGCCAATGCCTGACCACTCTTGCAGCAGAGAAATTCTTCCTCATCTCCAACCTAGCTCTCCCCTGGCACAATTTCAAGCCATTTCCTCTCCTTTGTATCATCTGATACCAGGGAGAAGAGCCCAAGCCCCACCTCAACGGAACCTCCTTTCAGGGAGCTGTAGAGAGCTAGGAGGTCTCACCTTGGTCTCCTCTTCTCCAGGCTGAACAACCCTAATTCCTTCAGCTGCTCCTCCCCAGCCCTGTTCTCCTCCCCAGCTTTCTTGCCCTTCCCTGCTGGGCGGTGGTGGTGCTGGACGCAGGACTTCGCTGGTGCTTTACTTGAGTGCCAGCCTCAGGATGCCACCCACCTAGTCTTTGCATTAGCAGAAGGCACAAGAGCAAAGCCTGCTCCAAGAGCTTCGAAGGGCTTGCTCCCAGAGCCCAGCAAGCCCTCTCTCTTCACACTGCTCCTTGTTTATAAATAGTTCAGACTCATTAATAACTTAGAAGCAGCCGAGGCGCTCGGTGCGGTTCGGTGACAGCTGCAGCATTTAGCGTCTCACCACCCCTCAGCACGCCTTCAGCATGTATTACCTTGTAAGCAGACAACAGGCAGCCCCACAGGGAGCAGGACATGGACTTCCAAGCAGGCAGACTGGGGTTTTGTCTACACCAGAAGTTTTAACACGAAAGCACTGGCTGCAGGGGCCCTTTCGCAGCACGCAAAGGCCGGGGCCAAGAGGCAGAATCCTGCCTCGTGCTGCCCCTGTACACTGCACTGCTCAGGCTGCACCTCGAGTCCTGTGGCCAGTTCTGGGCCCCTCAGGTTAGGAAGGAGGTTGACTTGCTGGAAGGTGTCCAGAGAAGGGCAACAAAATTGGTGAGGGGTTTGGAGCACAGCCCTGTGAGGAGAGGCTGAGGGAGCTGGGGTTGCTTAGCCTGCAGAAGAGGAGGCTCAGGGGAGACCTTACTGCTGTCTACAACTACCTGAAGGGAGGTTGTAGACAGGTGGGGGTTGGTCTCTTCTCCCAGGCACCCAGCACCGGACCAAGAGCACACAGTCTCTGGCTGTGCCAGGGGAGGTTTAGGCTGGATGTTAGGAAGAAGCTCTACACAGAGAGAGTGATTGCCCATTGGGATGTGCTGCCTGGGGAGGTGGTGGAGTCACCATCATTGGAGGTGTTCAGGAGGAGACTTGATGGGGTGCTTGGTGCCATGGGTTAGTTGTTTAGGTGGTGTTGGATTGGTTGACAGGTTGGACACGATGATCTTGAAGGTCTCTTCCAACATGGTCTATTCTTTTCTATTCTATTCTATTCTATTCTATTCTATTCTATTCTATTCTATTCTATTCTATTCTATTCTATTCTATTCTATTCTATTCTATTCTACCCTAGAATGGTTTGGGTTGGAAGGGACCTGGAAGATTATCCAGTTCCAACCCCCTGCCATGGGCAGGGACACCTCCCACCAGCCCAGCTTGCTCAAGGCCTCATCCAGCCTGGCCTTGAACACCTCCAGGGAGGAGGCAGCCACAGCCTCCCTGGGCAACCTGTGCCAGAGTCTCCCCAGCCTCACTCTAAAGAATTTCTTCCTCATCTCCAGTCTCAATCTCTCCTCTCCCAGCTCAAAGCCATTGCCCCTCATCCTGGCACTGCAAGGCCTTGTCACAAGTCTCTCCCCAGATGTTTTGTTGGGAGTTTACAAGCCCAGCCCAGAGCTGGATGTACAAAATGAGGTCCCCATTTTGGAAACAACGCTGCTCAGGCAGGCAGCCTGTTCTGTCTCCCTTCTGCCTCAGTGCCTGCCTGCCTGCCTGCCTGCCTGGAGAGGGAGCCATCAACAGAAAAGCCAGACTTCAAAAAAGCACTGAGAGGCCTGTCTGAGCACTTGCACCCCTGTCCTGCAACACCCAAATGTCACAGAATCATAGAATCAATAAGGTTGGAAAAGACCTCAGAGATCATCAAGCCCAACGTAATACCTAACACCTCCTTACTAACTAAACCATGGCTCCAAGTGCCACATCTGAGGGATAAAACTAGGAATGGGTAGATTGAGATTGGATGTTAGGAAGAAGTTGTTCCCCAGGAGGGTGGTGAGAGCCTGGCACAGGCTGCCCAGGGAGGTGGTGGAAGCCTCCTGCCTGGAGGTGTTTGCAGCCAGGCTGGAGGTGGCTGTGAGCAACCTGCTGTAGTGTGAGGTGTCCCTGCCCATGGCAGGGGGGTTGGAGCTGGCTGATCCTTGAGATCCCTTCCAACCCTGACAATTCCATGGTTCTATGCCACCACATGCAGAACTCACCAGAAGTTCTGAGGTGTTTTCTCTCACAAGAAAGCCAATCCTGCCCCTTGACAGAAATAACCTTTTCAAGGCATGAATCATCTGCCTGCTATCAGCTGGAGCCCGGCTGCTGCTATTCCTGAACGCTCAGGTGAATCAGCGTTCAGAGGGGTGCTTAGGGAGGTGAAACACTGCAAGAGCTGCAGCAGGACAGGCTTTTTGGGAGCACTTAGTGCAGATTCATCACATTGGGCCTCAACACCAAAGCAGAGCTCTGCTAAAAATTCCTCCCTCCTCCTCCTGCCTTCCTTTGGCTATTGTTAGGGAAATCTGCTAATTAGGATTCCTCTGCTAGTTGCAGGCTGAGCTCCTCTTCCAAACCTGCCTCCAGCAAATGCTGAAGCCAGGGGTTTTGTTGAACCCAAACAAGCTTATCGGTTTTATTAGTGTTGTGTTTTTCCCCTTCCCCCTTCCCCTCCCCCCTCGCTGTGGTCTACTTTTCAGCTGGGATTTGAGGAAGAATTCCCCTTCAGAAAGGAAAGAGCTCTTGCCAAGAACACAGCCCTGTAACATTGCAATTTGATGGTTTGTTTTACCATTCCTTCCCCCACTTGGAGGCTTTATTTGCAGACGATTAGCCGTGCTGCATATGCACACAACACAACTTTGGGGCTTTCCACCTACTCCTTGTCTGCCAAGGGCTTAGCTCCCACCAGCCAACCTGCGTGCTTAATGTCTTTTCAAACCAGTTGTGCTTGCTGCATTATGGCTGTGGAGCTCTGGATGACATCCAGGCACACTCAGTTCAGCTGAACAAAACTGCCTCTTTTCAAATCATTCCCTTGTTAAGAAGCTGACTGCAGAGCCTCTGGCCACTGCTTTGTACCACCAAGCAATAAGCTGGGTGCTGCCAGTGCTGGGAGAAGGCACCGGCCATTGGGCACCTGTGGCATTTCCCCCTCCCCCTTCCCTCATCTTCTCTCTGCCAGAGGTGAGAGAGATGCTCTTTGACTCCTTGGCTTCTCTGCTGTAGGCTGCCTGTTTGTACCAGACCTCAGGGAGGTCATTTTACCTTCTGGGTTGTCTCTCCCATGGGTCACTGAACTGCCTTTCCCTCACAAGACTACTTTGGTCTTGGCAGTGTAAGTCTCAGAGATGAGACTCTGGCAGGGGGATTGGACTCAAAGATCATAGAATCACAGAACTGTCAGGATTGGAAGGGACCTCGAGGCTCAGCCAGTTCCAACCCCCCTGCCATGGCCAGGGACACCTCACACTACAGCAGGTTGCTCACAGCCACCTCCAGCCTGGCTGCAAACACCTCCAGGCAGGAGGCTTCCACCACCTCCCTGGGCAACCTGTGCCAGGCTCTCACCACCCTCATGGGGAACAACTTCTTCCTCACATCCAATCTCAATCTCAATTTCACCACTTTTAGTTTTGTTCCACCCCCCCCCCAGTCCTATCCCTCCCTGACACCCTCAAAAGTCCCTCCCCAGCTTTCTTGGAGCCCCCTTCAGATACTGGAAGGCCACAATTAGGTCTCCTCAGAGCCTTCTCTTCTCCAGACTGAACAACCCCAACTCCCTCAGTCTGTCCTCACAGCAGAGCAGCTCCAGCCCTCTGCTCCTCCTCCTGGCCCTTCTCTGGACACCTTCCAGCACCTCCAGATCCTTCCTGGCACAGAGGCTCCAGAACTGGCCCCAGAGCTCCAGCAGAGTGGAGCAGAGAGGGAGAATCCCCTCCCTGGCCCTGCTGGCTCTGCTTCTCTTGCTGCAGCCCAGGCTCTGCTTGGCTCTCTGGGCTGCAAGTGCTCCCTGCTGGCTCCTGTTGAGCTTCTCATCCACCAGCATCCCCAAATCCTTTTCTCCAGGGCTGCTCTCAAGCCAGTCCCTGCCCAGCCTATATCAGTGCTTGGGATTGCCCTGACCCAGCTGCAGGACCTTGCACTCGGTGTTGCAGAACCTCATGAGGATGTCATGGGCCCAGCTCTGCAGCCTGCCAGTGTCCCTCTGGTGGCAGGGAGGTTGGAACTGAATGATCCTTGAGGTCTCTGGACCCTGACAATAATATGACTCTGTGATGCAATGACCCATAGCTGGACACAGTACTCATCCAGCCCTTTAGCACCTTTCCAGATGAGAGAGTCTGCAGGCCTTAGAGCACCACATTCAATTCCTTGACCTCAAAAAACCTCCACACTGTAATTGCCTCCCTGGCCTCTGCCTAGAAGCAGGATTCTCTCACCAGCATTAACCTCATCTTTTCTGAACACATGTACCACTACCTATGACTCTCCTACAGATCATGTTCCACAAGGGAGAACTGAACATTATCCTAATCCCAATTAGATCTGAGAGCCAGCAGAGCCTCTCTCTCTCTCTCTAACTATTATGAGAATGTATTCAATTGGCCACTTTCATCTCCCAGCAATTACAACTGTTTACCAGTTCTAAAGCACATCCTTTAGGAAGACCATGAGCCACATTGCATGCTGATCACTGTTTGTTTGCCCATTCTCCTCTGGAAAGAAAAGGGATCAGTTCAACAAAGCCTTTAACAGAAATGATAAGAAAGAGGAAGGGGGGGGGGAGGGGAAATAATAATAATCAAATGTAGTGGTGCATCAGAAAGAGATAAAACAAACCCCAAAGTCTAAGATCTTCCACACTAAATAGTTTTACAAAGCATCCCTTGTAAAAAAACCCCAAACCATCCATAGGACAAATGCTGATTGTAAATGGAATGGAATAGAATGGAATAGGATAGGATAGGATAGGATAGGATAGGATAGGATAGGATAGAACAGAACAGGATAGGATAGAATAGAATAGAATAGAATAGAATAGAATAGAATAGAATAGAATAGAATAGAATAGACCAGACCAGGTTGGAAGAGACCTTCAAGACCATTGTGTCCAATCTATCATCCAACACCACCTAATCAACTAAACCATGGCACCAAGCACCCCATCAAGTCTCCTCCTGAACACCTCCAGTGATGCTGTATGCATTTATTTATTTATTAATTATTTAGGGGAGGTGGAGGTGTTCATACAATCATAGAATCAATAAGGTTGGAAAAGACCTCAGAGATCAAGTCCAACCTATTACCTAACACCTCCTGACAACTAAATCATGGCTCCAAGCGCCACATCCAATCCCCTCTTGAACACCTCCAGGGATGGGGACTCCACCACCTCCCTGGGCAGCACATTCCAGTGTGTAATCTCTCTCTCTGTGTAGAATTTATTCCTCACCTCCAGCCTAAACCTCCCCTGGCACAGCTTGAGACCAACCCCCACCTGGCTACCACCTCCCTTCAGGGAGTTGCAGACAGCAAGAAGGTCTCCCCTGAGCCTCCTCTTCTGCAGGCTAAGCAACCCCAGCTCCCTCAGCCTCTCCTCACAGGGCTGTGCTCCAGACCCCTCCCCAGCTTTGTTGCCCTTCTCTGGACACCTTCCAGCAGCTCAACATCTTTCCTAAACTGAGGAGCCCAGAACTGGATACAGGACTCAAGGTGTGGCCTAACCAGTGCTGAGCACAGGGTACAATGACCTCCCTGCTCCTGCTGGCCACACTGTTCCTGATGCAGGCCAGGATGCCATTGGCCCTCTTGGCTGCCTGGGCACACTGCTGGCTCATATTCAGCCTACCAGCAACCAGTACCCCCAGGTCCCTCTCTGCCTGGCTGCTCTCCAGCCACTCTGACCCCAGCCTGTAGCTCTGCCTGGGGTTGCTGTGGCCAATGTGCAGAACCTGGCACTTGGATGTGTTCAATCTCCTGCCCTTGGCCTCTGCCCATCTGTCCAGCCTGTTGAGGTCCCTCTGCAGAGCTCTCCTACCCTCTAACAGATCAACTCCTGCTCCCAGCTTGCTGTCATCTGCAAATTTACTGATGAGGGACTCAATCCCCTCACCCAGATCATCCATAAATAAGACTGTTCCAGGCAGTGCTTTGAAGCTGCTTGGAAGAAATGAGCAAAAATAAATAGATAGATAGCTAGATAGGTAAATAAATAACTAAATCTCCCTTCAAGGAGATTTCAGCTAAGTTTCAGAAGAAGGAAGATTCCAGCAAAGAGATGAGATAGCCATCAATGGAGCAGTAATCATAGAATCATAGAATCAATAAGGGTTGGAAGAGACCTCAGAGATCATCAAGTCCAACCTGTCACCACAGACCTCATGACTAAACCATGGCACCAAGTGCCACATCCAATCCCCACTTGAACACCTCCAGGGACGGTGACTCCACCACCTCCTGGGCTATAAAACCATCAAGTCTGTCTGCTCCTGTGTGTGTGGTAGAGTTTGGGGTGATGACTGATTGTGTTCACACAATTTAAACACAAGGAGGAACTTCTTGAATGTGTGGGTGACAGAGCACTGGAGCAGGCTGCCCAGAGAGGTGGTGGAGTCTCCTTCTCTGGAGTCATTCAAGACCCACCAGGATGTGTTGCTGCGTGACCTGCTTTAGGTGACCCTGCCTTGCTAAGGGGGCTGGACTCGATCTCCAGAGGTCCCTTCTGACCCCTACCATTGTTCTGTGATTCTGTGAAATCCTCTCCTCCAGCCAACAGCCTGGGCCACAGCTGGTTCATCACAGAGTCTCTGAGGCTGGACTAGACCTCTGAGATCATCCAGCCCAGCCTATGAGCTGACACCGCCACACCGACCAGACCGTGGCACCGAGTGCCACATCCAATCTTGCCTTCAACACCTCCAGGGATGATGACTCCCTGGGCAGTCCACTCCAGTGTCTGATTACCCTTTCCATGAGGAAGTGCCTCCTAACATCCAACCTACACCTCCCCTGCCACAGCTTCAGGCTGTGCCCTCTCCTCTTGTCACAAGCTGCCTGAGAGCAGAGCCTTACTACAACTTCCCTTCAGGTAGCTGTAGAGTGTGATAAGGTCCCCCCTGAGACTCCTCTTCTCCAGGCTAAAATGTGACTCCTTGACATCCAGCAGGTCTCCTGCTCTCCTGGCAGCTCTTCTGTCAGTAAATTCTTTGACTGTGTCCTTAATGCCAGAAACATAGCTGGCACTTCTCCTCTCTATCCTACAGACAAGAAAATATTACAGACCCTGAGCAAGTTAAGCATACAATTATCACCAGTGATAAGTATGGTGAGAAAGAGCACCTCCAGGTGGTACCACCACAGGGAATGCCACAGTGGTCATAGAATAGGATCACAGCATCACTGAGGTTGGAAAAGAGCTCTAAGATCATCAAGTCCAATCATCAACCCAACACCACCATGCCCACTAAATCATGGCCCAAAGTGCCATGTCTACATGTTCCAACATGTGCCAGGGGCTGCACTTCAGCCACAGCAACCCCAGGCAGAGCTACAGGCTGGGGTCAGAGTGGCTGAGAGCTGCCAAACAGAGAGGGACCTGGGGGTGCTGACTGACAGCTGCCTAAACATGAGCCAGCAGTGTGCCCAGGGGGCCAAGAAGGCCAAGGGCATCCTGGCCTGCAGCAGGAACAGTGTGGCCAGCAGGAGCAGGGAAGTCATTGTGCCCTGTGCTCAGCACTGGTTAGGCCACACCTTGAGTACTGTGCCCAGTTCTGGGCCCCTCAGCTTAAGAAGGACATTGAGAGACTTGAACATGTCCAGAGAAGGGCAATGAGGCTGGGGAGAGGCCTTGAGCACAGCCCTGTGAGGAGAGGCTGAGGGAGCTGGGGTTGTTTAGCCTGCAGAAGAGGAGGCTCAGGGGAGACCTCATTGCTGTCTACAACTCCCTGAAGGGAGGTTGTAGCCAGGTGGGGGTTGGTCTCTTCTCCCAGGCAAGCAACACCAGAACAAGGGGACACAGTCTCAAGCTGTGCCAGGGGAGGTTTAGGCTGGAGGTGAGGAGAAAGTTCTTCCCACACAGAGTAGCTGGCCCTTGGAATGTGCTGCCCAGGGAGGTGGTGGAGTCCCCATCCCTGGAGGTGTTCAAGAAAGGCTTGGATGTGGCACTTGGGAGCCATGGTTTAGTTGTCAGGAGGTGTTGGGTGACAGGTTGGACTTGGTGATCTCTGAGGTCTTTTCCAACCTGGTTGATTCAATGATTCTATGAACACCTCCATGGGTGGTGACTCTTCCACCTCCCCTAAGAAATTAATGAATAAATAAATACACATGAGCAAAATCTCACTTTCTCTCCTCTAAGGCAGGATCAGAATCCCAGAATTCACTCAGTTGGAAAAAGCCTTTAAAATCAGACAATCATAGAATTGCTTTGGTTGGAGAAGACCTCTACAGTCACTGAGTCCAACCATCAACCCAACCCCACCATGGCCACTAAACCAGGGCCCAAAGTGCCATGGCCACAGGTTTGTTGAACACCTCCAGGGCTGGGGACTCCACCACCTCCCTGAATAAGAAATAAATGAATCAACAAATATGACCAGGATGTCACTTTCTCTGCTCTGAGGCAGGGTTAAACAGAATCCTAGAATTCATTCAAATGGAAAAGACCTCTAAGGTCATCCAGTCCAAGCATCAACCCAACACCACCATGGCCACTAAACCATGGCCCAGAGTGCCATTGCCACACGTTGCCTGGACACCTCCAGGGATGGGGACTCCACCACCTTCCTAATTCATTACTTAACATGACCCAGATGTCACTTTCTCTGCTCTGAGGCAGGATTAAACAGAATCCTAGAATACAATCACTTGGGAAAAAAATACCTTTAAAAATCATAGAATCACAGAATTGTTTTGGTTGGAAAGATCATCTGAGATCATGGAGTCTAGCCATCAACCTAAGACCGATCACCAAGTCCAAGCGTTCTCTAACCAGGAGGCAGCGCACTGCTAACTGCTCCCCAGCTCAGGAGGGACAGGGATCTGCTGCAGAGTCCAAGGGAGAGCTACCAGAATGCTGAAGGGACTGGAGACTGCCTGGGGAGGAGAGGCTGAGAGCCCTGGGGCTGTTTGGTCAGGGGAAGAGAAGACTGAGAGGGGATTTAATAAAGGTCTATAAATACCTGGGAGCTGGGGGTCAGGAGGGAGGGGACAGCTCTGCTCACTTGCACCCTGGGATAGGACAAGGGCCAATGGATATAAACTATAACACAGGAGGTTCCATCTCAACATGAGGAGGAACTTCTTCACTGTGAGGCTCACAGAGCCCTGGAGCAGGCTGCCCAGAGAGGTTGTGGAGTCTCCTTCTCCGAAGCCTTTCCAGCCCCATCTGGATGTGTTCCTGTGTGACCTGTGCTGGATTCTCTGCTCCTGCTCTGGCAGGGGGGTTGGACTTGATGATCTTCAGAGGTCCCTTCCAACCCCTGTGAGCCTGTGAGCCTGTGCTGGAACTTCTATATTCTGTAGGCTAAGAAGGTAAGAGGCAGCTGTGTCATCTTGAGCCACCCACCATTCACACAGAGAAAGGAGGGAAGGGGGCAGCTGGTGATCAGCAGTGGCTGCCAGCTCAGGAACAGCTCCGTGCAGCACAGGCCAAAGCCGAGCTCCATCTATTTGTGTTGGCTCATCACAAACTAAAGGAAAAGTAAATTCCAGCTTAATCCAATTACTGGTGCTGAATTAAAATCCCTCACTAATCCTTCATCAATGCCTGGTTATTTTAGAGAGGGGAGAAGCTGGAGCTTTCTGTCACTGGTGGGAAGTCACACGAGGTCACACAAGCCAGCAGGAGCAGGGCAGTGATTGTGCCCCTGGGCCCAGCACTGGGGAGGATGCACCTCAAATATTGGGTTCAGTTTTGGGGTCCTCACTCCAAGAAGGACATTGAGGGGCTGGAGTGTGTCCAGAGAAGGGAAATGAAGCTGGGGAAGGGTCTGGAGAGCAGGGCTGGAGAGAAGCATCTGAGGGAACAAGGGGTGTTTAGTGTGGAGAAAAGGAGATTGAAAGGGAGACATTCTCACCCTTTACAACTCCTTGAAAGCAGGCTGCAGGTTTCTTGTCCCTAACATCAAGTGATAGGATAAGAGGAAATGGCCTGAAATTGTACCAGGGGAGGGTTAGGTTGGAGATGGGGAAATATCTCTTTGCTGCAAGAGTGGTCAGGGATTGGCACAGGCTGCCCAGGCAGGTGGTGGAATCCCCATCCCTGGAGGTGTTCTGGAAACCTGTGGCTATGGCACTTGGGGCCATGGTTTAGGGGCCATAGGGGTTGGGACTCAATGATCTTGTGTTTTCCAACCCAAACAATTCTGTGGTTGTGTGATAAGCAGGACACCTGCTGCATGCCATGCATGAAAGCCTGCCAGCCAGCACAGAGCCCACCACAGCCCTGGGGCTGGACATGGGCAGCAGGTGGACACCACACTGGTGACCTCTTCTGCAGACTGCACAACTGCTAAGTCCAAGGGAAAACAGAGAAAGGCAAAACCATAGTGCCCATGAGGCTTCCACATGCTAGTGGAGCTGTGTGGTCAGGGTGGCAGGCACAGGGTAGGAGTGCTGTAAATCACTGTGGCTAGGGTGAGGGAAGGAGGAAGCCCAGCACACATAAGGAACACCTCAGTGCCTGTCCCTTCCCAAGCCAGACAGGATTAAGCAGCTCCAACAGGAACCATATGTCCAGATGGAAACCTGAAACCCTGCCCTTGGAGTCCTGGCATGCTGCTTGTCCCCCTCTTATAAAATCATAGAATCAATAGGGTTGGAAAAGACCTCACAGATCATCAAGTCCAACCTGCCACCCAACACCTCCTGACAACTAAACTATGGCACCAAGTGCCACATCCAATCCCCTCTTGAACACCTCCAGGGATGGGGACTCCACCACCTCCCTGGGCAGCACATTCCAATGACGAATGACTCTCTCAGTGAAGAACTTTCTCCTCACCTCCAGCCTAAACCTCCCCTGGTGCAGCTTGAGACTGTGTCCTCCTGTTCTGGTGCTGCTTGCCTGGGAGAAGAGACCAACCCCCACCTGGCTACAACCTCCCTTCAAGGAGTTGGAGAGAGCAAGAAGGTCTCCCCTGAGCCTCCTCTTCTGCAGGCTAAGCAACCCCAGCTCCCTCAGCCTCTCCTCACAGGGCTGTGCTCCAGACCCCTCCCCAGCCTTGTTGCCCTTCTCTGGACACCTTCAAGTCTCTCAATGTCCTTCTTAAACTGAGGGGCCCAGAACTGGGCCCAGAACTCAAGGTGTGGCCTAACCAGTGCTGAGCACAGGGCACAATGACTTCCCTGCTCCTGCTGGCCACACTGTTCCTGATGCAGGCCAGGATGCCGTTGGCCTTCTTGGCCCCCTGGGCACACTGCTGGCTCATGTTTAGGCAGCTGTCAATCAGCACCCCCAGGTCCCTCTCTGTTTGGCAGCTCTCAGCCACTCTGACCCCAGCCTGTAGCTCTGCCTGGGGTTGCTGTGGCCAAAGTGCAGCCCCTGGCACTTGGACTTGTTGAATGCCATCCTGTTGGCCTCTGCCCATCTGTCCAGTCGGTCGAGGTCCCTCTGCAGAGCCCTTCTGCCCTCTGACTGACCAACCTCTGCTCCCAGCTTGGTGTCATCTGCAAATTTGCTGATGACTGACTCAGTCCCCTCATCCAGATCATCAATGAAGATGTTAAATAGGATGGGGCCCAGCACTGACCCCTGGGGGATGCCACCGGTGCCTGGCCTCCAGCTCTTAGCTTTGTGTATCTCAGGCAGGCAATCAAGTATTTAAGGGACATCCATCCTTACATCTCAAAATGAAATGAAGTTTTCTTAACGAGCCACCCATCCTGGACTACTTCTGAAGGGCTTCTGCTCTTGAAAGGTGTAATCAACCTCAAACAAACAAACAAGCAAGCAAGCTGTGGGAGATCAAGAAGCTACACACAGCTCAAAAACCACACAACCTTGAACTTCATTTCCTGCCCACGCTAATGAAGCTCCAGAGTATTGGAGATCCCTGCTGCTGCTGCAGGAAAAAACAGAGGGAAATAAGTAAACTCAAATAAATTGGGCAGAGGCAGCGAGTTGCTGCCCCCTCAGTAGGAATGAGCATAAACAAGATGCAAGAAGGCAAAGCCAGCATGCCTGGCCAGCTGTATTTTTTACTGGGATTAGAGACCCCCCCCAAAAAAAAAGAGTAATAAACAACATAAAAAGAGGATTTGGGAAAGTCTTACAGCTCCCCATAAAAATGATGAACATCAAAAGTGGGTTCATCCTGGGATGCAGAAGAGTTTTCTGCTTAGCTTCCTCTTGCACTCCCAGTTCCATTTGGTAAGAGGAAGCTTGGTGGGGCCTGTGAGAAGCAGGCAGAGTGCTAGGAGGCTGTGCTGGGTGCTGCACATTGGCCACAGCAACCCCATGCAGTGCTACAGGCTGGGGGCAGAGTGGCTGAGAGCTGCCAGGCAGAGAGGGACCTGGGGGTGCTGGTGGATGGTAGGCTGAACATGAGCCAGCAGTGTGCCCAGGGGGCCAAGAAGGCCAAGGGCATCCTGGCCTGCATCAGGAACAGTGTGGCCAGCAGGAGCAGGGAGGTCATTGTGCCCTGTGCTCAGCACTGCTGAGGCCACACCTTGAGTCCTGTGCCCAGTTCTGGGCCCCTCAGTTTAGGAAAGATGTTGAGCTGCTGGAAGGTGTCCAGAGAAGGGCAACAAAGCTGGGGAGGGGTCTGGAGCACAGCCCTGTGAGGAGAGGCTGAGGGAGCTGGGGTTGCTTAGCCTGCAGAAGAGGAGGCTCAGGGCAGACCTTGCTGTCTCCAACTCCCTGAAGGGAGGTTGCAGCCAGGTGGGGGTTGGTCTCTTCTCCCAGGCAGCCAGCACTAGAACAAGAGGACACAGTCTCAAGCTGTGCCAGGGGAAGTTTAGGCTGGATGTTAAGAAGAAATTCTTCCCAGCAAGAGAGATTGGCCATTGGAATGGGCTGCCCAGGGAGGTGGTGGAGTCAACATCACTGGAGGTGTTTAGGAAGAGACCTGATAGGGTGCTTGGTGCCATGGTTGAGTTGATCAGATGGTGTTGGATGATAGGTTGGATTTGATGATCTTGAAGGTCTTTTCCAACCTATTCTACTCTACTCTACTCTACTCTACTCTATTCTATTCTATTCTATTCTATTCTATTCTATTCTATTCTATTCTATTCTATTCTATTCTATGTATTCTAGGAATTGAGGAGGTTGAAATGTTCATTAAAGCTTCCTGGAGAAGAAACCCTGATCATTTCCAGGATAGAGCTTGCTTGGCCTTCAGAGCTGGGCTGAAGCCATGCAGCTGCCTGGGAGAGAGCTGAGTACATGGAGATCAGAGAGGGACCTCAAGGATCATCCACTTCTAACCCTCCTGCCATGGGCAGGGACACCTCACACTACAGCAGGTTGCTCACAGCCACCTCCAGCCTAGCTGCAAACACCTCCAGGCAGGAGGCTTCCACCACCTCCCTGGGCAGCCTGTGCCAGGCTCTCAGCAGCCTCGTGGTGAAAAACGTTTCCAGGCTAATGAGATGTTTCCAGGCTAGTGTCCCAGCCTGGCTGCAACCTCCTTTCAGGGTGTTGTAAAGAGTGAGCAATAAGGGTCTCCTCTCAGCCTCCTCTCCACACTAAACACCCCCAGCTCCCTCAGCTGCTCCTCCCCAGCCCTGTTCTCCAGACCCTTGCCCAGCTTGGTTGCCCTTCTCTGGACCTGCTGCAGCTCCTCAATGTCCTTCTTGGAGCCAGGGCCCCAGTGCTGACCCAGGTGGTATCACTAACAGGGTGAAAAGTCAAATCTCAGCAGATCTTCACTCTCTATCAAAAGAAACTTCACTTAGCTCTTTAAATATCCCTAACTCACAATTTGGTTTTTACAATAATAAAAACAATCTGAAAGCCATTCACCAGCTACTATTTTGCTCTCTCTTTTCCCCACCCCCCCAAGCAATTTGGAGCTCTTCATCGTGGTTATTCTTTCTCTTTTCCTTAGTTATCATCCACCCTAGGAAATCCCTCTGCACAGAACAGCAAGAAGAAAAGAAAATGCTTCATGGGCAAAAAAAGCCAAGCAGAAGCATTTTTATATTCCCTTAATCAAGAAGAATCTAAGTATTAACAGGCTACAAATGTTAGAGAGCTAATTCCACCCAAGCTTTTCTTTCCTCCAAATTAGGCTTTGTTAATCTTTAAAATAGAAGGGGGGGTGGGGGGTGGGGAAATAGCTTTTTGCATTATAAATGACTTGAACTTCTGTGCCTTGGAGCCTCAATGAGCTCCACTGAAGCTCTCCAGCTAGCCAGGCTGCAGAAGCGTGGAATCATAGCATGCTAGGTTGGAAGGGACCTCCAGAATCATCTGGTCCAACCTTTCACAAGGTTTTGTCTTTGGTTGAGCAGCTGAGATGGTGGAGATAGCAGAGCAGGGTTAATGGTTGGCCTTGATGATCTTGGAGGTCTTTTCCAACCTAAATGATTCTATGATTCTATGAATCTGTGATTCTTTCATGGATATAAACTCCAGCACAGGAGGTTCCACCTCAACAGGAGGAGGAACTTAACTGTGAGGCTCACAGAGCCCTGGAGCAGGCTGCCCAGAGAGGTTGTGGAGTCTCCTTCTCTGGAGCCTTTCCAGCCCCATCTGGATGTGTTCCTGTGTGACCTGTGCTGGATTCTATGCTCCTGCTCTGGCAGAGGGGGTTGGACTGGATGATCCCCAGAGGTCCCTTCCAGCCCCTAGCATCCTGTGAGCCTGTGTGATCCTGTGATTCTAGGCAATAAGCACCTTTAACACTAAAAACAATTCCCCCCCTCCCCCCAACCAATCCAACCAACACCCCAAACAACCCCCAAACCAACAACAACAAAACCACCACCACAACAACAAAAACACAGAACTGTTTCAGTTTCAAAAGACCTCCAAAATCCATCCCCATGATCAGCCTAAGACCACCACGGCCATCAAACCACATCCCCAAGTGCCATGGCCACAGGTTTCGTGAACCCCTCCAGGGATGGGGACTCCACCACCTCCTAGGGCAGCCTGTGCCAGTCCCTGAATACTCTTGCAGCAATGACATCTTTCCTAACCTCCAACCTTAACCTCCCCTGGGGCAATTTAAGGCCACTTCCTCTTGTTCTGTCATAGAATGCATTGGGTTGGAAGGGTCCCTTGAAGAAGGTCATCTTCTCCAATTCCCTGCAGTTAGCAGGGACACCTCCAGCTAGATCAGGCCCCTCTCTTTCCAGCACATTCTATGACCTGGCTCCAACTTCATTTCAGGGAGCTGCAGAGAGCAATGAGGTCTCCCCTCAGCCTCCTCTTCCCCACACTAAACACCCCCAGCTCCCTCAGCTGCTCCTCCCCAGCCCTCTTCTCCAGACCCTTCGCCTCCCTCGGCAGCCTGTTCCGGTCCCTGGGAACCTGAGTGTGAAACTCATTCCATGTGAAAGCCTTACAGATTGAGCCAAACACCCATTTCTTTGCAAGAAAACACCCTAAAAATCACCTGATCAGCACTGTAGCTAACCCCACCCCACCCCCCCACCCCCACCCCCTCCCGATCCTGGATTCATTCTCAGTCACAAATAATCTTCTCCAGCCTTAAAGAGGCAGCCTTGCCACAGCCACTGTACCCTGCTGCTGAAAATGAGTGTTGACAGCCACACTTCACCAGAAAATGCAATTTACAGCCAACCTGCTTCCAGATGAAAGAAATGCAGTTATCTTTTATGAAAGCATTACTTAAGCTATCAGAAATAAAACAAAGCAGCAACGTGTCTGACAAGTGACGTGCCCCAAAAGTGATGAAGCAGGAAGCAGATAATGCCTTGATTTATTTTTCCCCCACCCCCAGCCTAAGTTAAGCAGGAGTGAAAGGGAGAGAGAAATGTGGTTTAATGGCCATGGTGGCCTGAGGTTGTTGGTGGTGGAGTCCCCATCCCTGGAGGCGTACAAGAAACATGAGGATGTGGCTACTGGGGACATGGTTTCGTGGCCATGGTTGTTCTAGGTTGATGGTTGGACTTGATGATCTTAGAGGTCATTTCCAACTGAAACAATTCTAACACCACCACCCCCCCATACACACACCTATTTGGGTATAAATCACAGAAACATTCAGGTTGGAAGAGACCCTCAGGATCATTGAGTCCAACTCTAACCCTACTCTGCAAGGGTCACCCCCAAACCATAGACCCAAGCACTACAGCCAAACCACCTCGAAACACAGCCAGGCTTGGGGACTCCACCACCTCCCTGGGCAGCACATTCCAGTCCCTGACCACTCTTGCCATGAAAAATGTTTCCTAATGTGCAGCCTAACCCTGCCCAGTCACAGCCTGAGGCTGTTCCTCTTGTCCTGTCACTAATTCCTGTGAGCAGAGACCAGCAGCAGCCTCTCCACAACCTCCTGTCAGGGAGCTGTAGAGAGCCATGAGGTCTGCCCTCAGCCTCCTCTCTTTCACACTAACCATCCCCAGCTCCTTCAGTCTCTCTTCATCAGCTTTCTTCTGCAGGCCCTTCCCAGCTTCCTTGCCCTGCTCTGCCCTGGCTCCAGCACCTCCACATCTCTCCTGGGTGGAGGTGCCCAAACCTGGCCACAGCACTCGAGGTGTGGCCTGGCCAGAGCTGAGTGCCAGGGGACAATCCCCTGCCTGCTGCCGCTGGACACAGCATTGCTGATCCCAGCCAGGAGGCCTTTGGCTTTCTTGGCACCCTGGGCACACTGCTGGCTCCTGTGCAGCTGCGTGTCCATTAGAACCCCCAGGCCCCTTTGTGCCAGCAGCTTTCCAGCCACGCTGCCCCAGAAATTAAATTGACACATTCAGTATCACCTGCATGAGGAGCAGAGCACTTGAAGTGGCAAAGGAGTTGAAGGCAGGAGAGCATCCTTCCCACTCCCTCTGTGCTCAGACAGCAGCACTGACACTGGGACTCCAACACAATGCTGTGATGTTCCCTATCCGGTAGCTTAGCAACTGTTTGTATTTCTTAAGGCTTGTCTGAGAAAGAGAGGCAAGAAGTGGGGATGAAACAGGATGGAGAAAGGAAATGTCATGTTTGGTTTCTTTCTGAGGGGCTAAGGATGTGCAGCTGTTACGGCCGGGCAGGACGCGATGCGCAGGGAGAGGCTCGGGAACCAGCGGGTGGCAATCCCGACTCAGCAGCTTCGCTGCCTCCCCATCCTCCAAGGCAGGGAGAAATCTCACCACAGCCAGAGCACAGCCAAAGTAGAGCAAATGCATTATTTATTACCAGAGGCTTGGGGAAGAAAAAAAAAAGAAAGAAAGAAGGGTGGGGGGGAAGAAAGAAGAGGAAAGGAAAGGAATGAAAAAGAAAGGAAAGGAAAGAAGAAGAAAGGAAGGGAAAGAAAAATAAAGGAAAGGAAAGAAGAAGAAAGGAAGGGAAAGAAAAAGAAAGGACAGGAAAGAAGAAGAAAGGACAGGAAAGAAGAAGAAATGAAAGGAAAGAAGAAGAAAAAGAAAGGAAAGCAAAATAAAGGAATGAAATAGAAAGGAATGGAAAGAAGAAGAAAGGAAAGAAGAAAGGAAAGCAAAATAAAGGAATGGAAAGAAGAAGAAAAGAATGGAAAGAAAAATGAAAGAAGAAGATAGGGAAGGGAAGGGAAGGGAAGGGAAGGGAAGGGAAGGGAAGGGAAGGGAAGGGAAGGGAAGGGAAGGGAAGGGAAGGGAAGGGAAGGGAAGGGAAGGGAAGGGAAGGGAAGGGAAGGGAAGGGAAGGGAAGGGAAGGGAAGGGAAGGGAAGGGAAGGGAAGGGAAGGGAAGGGAAGGGAAGGGAAGGGAAGGGAAGGGAAGGGAAGGGAAGGGAAGGGAAGGGAAGGGAAGGGAAGGGAAGGGAAGGGAAGGGAAGGGAAGGGAAGGGGAAGAAGGGAAAGGAGAAGAAGGAAAAGAAAAAGAAATGAAAGTAAAGAAGAAGAAAGGAAAAGAAGAAGAAAGGAAAGAAGAAGAAACAAAAGGAAAGAAAAATACAGGAAAAGAAAGAAAAATAAAGGAAGGAAGAATAAAGGAAGGAAAAATAAAGGAAAGAAAAGAAAGGAAGGGGGAGGGGGAAAGGATGCTTAGAGACTCCTTTCCTTCCTGTAGCTCTCCAGTTCTTTGGCCACATCAAAATTCTCCCTGCTTCAGCTGTGCTGCCTGCTTGAGAGGGAAAGCACAGCCCAGCTAACGAAAGCCAGAGCGTGCTCAGCTCTGCTTCCTCGCCGAGGAGGGCCGGCAGGCTCGCTGCCAGCCTGGCAGCCTGCAGCCAGCCCAGCTCACTCCCAAAGATATATATATGATTATTACCAGAATATTTCACCTGAACAGCCTTAATAAAATACGAGGGGAGATTAACTAAGCTGTAAAAATCTATAAAAATTCTGCTTTACAAGAGAGATTTACCTATGAATCAGCAGTGGGGTTAATTCATTATTCAGGGGGCTTGTTATTTACAGTGTATTACAGCTGGGTAAATTATTTATATGTGCTTGTCTCTGTCTGTGCATGCTTCTCCCTTAAGAGAGGAGAAATGCTGATTATCTCCCACACAGGGAGGTTGCTTCAGTCAGAGGTAGGATATTAAAGCATTCCGTGCTCTGCTCTGCCTTTCTTGTCATCTGGGCCCTGTATGGATGCAAACACCCCAACCACAGAATCAACAGGATTCTTTCACTTGGAAAAGACCTCCAAGATCAGCCAGTCCAACCAGCAACCCACCCCCACCATGGCCACTAAACTGTGACCCCAAATGCCATGGCCACACATTTCTTGAACACCTTCTGGGATGGGGACTCCACCACCTCCCTGCGCTGCCTGTGCCAATCCCTGACCACTCTCAGAGGAACCAAAATTTATCCTGGTCTCCAATCTAAACCTTCCCTGGCACAACTTGAGGCCATTTCCTCTCATTCTGTCACCTGATCATCAATAAATTTGCAGATGACACCCAGCTGGGGGCAGGAGTTGATCTGCTGGAGGGTAGAGAGGCTCTGCAGAGGGACCTCCACAGGCTGGGCAGATGGGCAGAGGCCAAGGGCAGGAGATTGAACACATCCAAGTGCCAGGTGCTGCACATTGGCCACAACAACCCCAGGCAGTGCTACAGGCTGGGGACAGAGTGGCTGAGAGCAGCCAGGCAGAGAGGTACCTGGGGGTACTGGTTGACAGCAGCTGAACAGGAGCCAGCAGTGTGCCCAGGTGGCCAAAAAGGCCAATGGCAACCTGGCCTGCATCAGCAAGAGTGTGGACAGCAGGAGCAGGGAGGTCATTCTGCCCCTGTACACTGCATTGGTTTGTCCACACCTTGAGTCCTGTGTCCAGTTCTGGGCTCCTCAGGTTAGGAAAGATGTTGAGCTGCTGGAAGGTGTCCAGAGAAGGGCAACAGAGCTGGGGAGGGGTCTGGAGCACAGCCCTGTGAGGAGAGGCTGAGGGAGCTGGGGTTGCTTAGCCTGGAGAAGAGGAGGCTCAGGGGAGACCTTCTTGCTCTCTCCAGCTCCCTGAAGGGAGGTTGTAGCCAGGTGGGGGTTGGTCTCTTCTCCCAGGCAGCCAGCACCAGAACAAGAGGACACAGTCTCAAACTGTGCCAGGGGAGGTTTAGGCTGGAGGTTAGGAAGATATTCTACACAGAGAGTGATTGCCTGTTGGGATGTGCTGCCTGGGGAGGTGGTGGAGCCACCATCCCTGGAGGTGCTCAGGAGGAGACTGGATGGGGTGCTTGGTGCCATGAGTTAGTTGATTAGGTGGTGTTGGATAATAGGTTGAATGCGATGATCTTGAAGGTCTCTTCCAACCTGGTTTATTCTATTCTATTCTGTTCTATTCTATTCTATTCTGATGCTAGGGAGAAGAGACCATCCCCCACTTTGCTCCAACCTCCTCTCATGGCATGGCCAGCAGGAGGAAGGAAGTGGTTGTGCCCCTGCACTCAGCACTGCTGAGGGCACACCTCCAGTACTGTGTCCAGTTTTGGGCGCCACGGCACAAGAAAGATATTGAGGTGCTGGAGGGGGTACAGAGGAGGGCAGCCAAGCTGGTGAGGGGTTTGGAGAGCAGGGCTCACGAGGAGAGGCTGAGGGAGCTGGGACTGTGTGCCTGTGAATGAGGCCTGAACAAGGAAGGGTGGCCAAAGCTGCACCTTTGTCTCACAGCCCAAACCACGCCAGCTTCTCCTCCCAGCAGACCTCCCAGGAGGTCCCTTCCAGCCTCTAACGTACTGTGACACTGTGATGAGGGCAGCTCTACTAGTGGTGGCAATCAAAGATCAAACTTGCTCAGCCAAATTGCAGGAGGACCAGGACCTAGCAGGCCTGGAGAGCCGGAGGTGCCCGTTCAGAGCCGGGGCCAGGCCGTGAGCGGCTCGCACGGTGCCGGCGTGCACCACGGCGGCTTTGCGAGCTCTCACGCCGGCTCTGCCTGCACAGGGCCCGTCTTCAGGGTGGAAAATTAAGCCATGAAAGAAAAATGAGTGAAGCTCTGTTTAACTTGATTAAATATTAAGACCATTTCGGTGTAAAGTCAGCGTTAAATCTCTAATCGCATTACCCATTTCCCCTTTTTTTTAATGCTATTGGCGGTGTCAGGCTTAATTTACGTCAAGCCCCACAACAAAGAGCCAGAGTCTTTATGCCCACTTAAAATCACACCACTCCTGACCTCAGAGTCTGTCACACACTCACTTGGTTCCTTTTCACAACCTCCTGATCATGGAAAGTTAATGAAACTGCTAGCGGAGGGGGATGAATGAAATCGCTTGCTCCCCACTGGAGGCAGTCAGTGCATTTCCCCTCCTCTGCCACAAACCACAGCGGCCCAGGGAGGGCCAGCCCTTTGCTCTCCCAATCAGAGTTCCCATCACTGGCTCCCAGAGAACACTGCTTCATTGCCTTGACATCTTTTGCTTAGGAAGGGCCCAAAATGCAGGCTGGTTTGTTGTCACACGCTCTGAGGCTGCTCTGCTCTCTGCGCTCAGAACTGCCCTTGCCGAGATAACCGAGGTCCACATCAACAGCAGCCTGCTTCGACCCCGGCTGCCTGGAAAGTGGATTCATTAGGAACACTTGAATAGAATAGAGTAGGGTAGAGTAGAATAGAATAGAATAGAATAGAGTAGAATAGAATAGAATGGAGTAGAATAGAATAGAGTAGAATAGAGTAGAATAGAATAGAATAGAGTAGAATAGAATAGAATAGAATAGAATAGAATAGAATAGAATAGAATAGAATAGAATAGAATGGAATAGAGTAGAATAGAATAGAATAGAATAGAGTAGAATAGAATAGAATAGAATGGAATAGAGTAGAATAGAATAGAATAGAATAGAGTAGAATAGAGTAGAATAGAATAGAATAGAATAGAATGGAGTAGACTAGACTAGACTAGACTGGAAAAGAGTAGAATAGAATAGAATAGAACGGAAGAGAAGATAAGAGAAGAGAAAGAGAAGAGAAAGAGAAGAGAAGAGAAGAGAAGAGAAGAGAAGAGAAGAGAAGAGAAGAGAAGAGAAGAGAAGAGAAGAAGAGAAGAGAAAGAGAAGAGAAGAGAAGAGAAGAGAAGAGAAGAGAAGAGAAGAGAAGAGAAGAGAAGAGAAGAGAAGAGACCTTCAAGATCGAGTCCAACCTATCATCCAACACCACCTAATCAACCAAACCATGGCACCAAGCAACCTGTGCCAGTCTCTCACCACCCTTATGGGGAACAACTTCTTCCTAACATCCAATCTCAATCTACCCATTGCTAGTTTTGCTCCATTCCCCCCAGTCCTATCACCTGGGGCTTGCTCTGGAACTGAAGCTCTGAATGGAGCTTAAACCAAGGAGGGAACCAAACCAGTGCTTTTCTTTCTGCCTTCCCCCAATCCCAGGTGCAGCAGCTCCCTTCCTGGGACTTGCTTTGGAACTGAAGCTCTGAATGGAGCTTAAACCAAGGAGGGAACCAAACCAGTGCTTTTCTTTCTGCTTTCCCCCAATCCTAGGTGCAGCAGCTCCCTTCCTGGGACTTGCTTTGGAACTGAAGCTCTGAATGGAGCTTAAACCAAGGAGGGAACCAAACCAGTGCTTTTCCTTCTGCTTTCCCCCAATCCTAGGTGCAGCAGCTCCCTTCCTGGGGGAATTGAGGCTGTGAGTAGGCTCTGGTTTCTCACTGGCAGCAGGGATTGCTCAGCTGTCCTCAGAGCAAGGCTGCTGTGCCAGCTGTGTGTATCAGCTGGGTCTCTGCAGTGCAGAAGCCTCTGTAAGCAAACAGAGAACGGTGCCAGCTCTTCCCTCCTCAATCTGGTCCCTATTAATTTAAAATTATTTGAAAACTCCAATGAAATATTGAATTAAAATGTAATTGCAGGGGTTGGGAAAGGTTGTGGCACTAAAGCTCTTCGGGAGCTGCTTCATCTGCATGACATTTTGGCAGCGTTTACTGCCAGCTATGCAATTTAAGTGTGGAAGCTGATGGCCAAAGGGAGGAAGAGCCCCAAATGCATCACCCCACGCAGCCAGATAGCCAGGCAAAAGCCTGGGATCTTGAGGTGTCCTGGCTAAGGCACCCCTGCAGTGTCAGGCACTCCAGAGAAAGGAAGCAGTGTTCCAATTTGGATTAGAGATGGCACCAGCGAAGCCACCTTGGGTCTCTTCCCCAGTGCTCAGCTGGGTGGTCCCACTGCAATCCCAGTACCTGCTGAGGGAACTGGGGTTGTTCCCTCAGGACATGGAAGTGGAGGTTCTGCAGAGGTTGTTCTCTCCTCAGCCTGGAGAAAGGGAGGCTGAGGGGAGACCTTCTGTCCCTCTACAACTCCCTGAAAGGAGGTTGGAGTGAGGTGGGGGTTGATCTGTTCTCCCTAGTGTCAGGTTATGGGGGGCTCCAAGAAAGCTGGGGAGGGACTTTTGAGGGTGTCAGGGAGTGATAGGACTGGGGGGGGATGGAGCAAAAGTAGAAATGGGGAGATTGAGATTGGATGTTAGGAAGAAGTTGTTGCCCATGAGGGTGGTGAGAGACTGGCACAGGTTGCCCAGGGAGGTGGTGGAAGCCTCCTGCCTGGAGGTGTTTGCAGCCAGGCTGGAGGTGGCTGTGAGCAACCTGCTGTAGTGTGAGGTGTCCCTGGCCATGGCAGGGGGGTTGGAGCTGGCTGATCCTTGAGGTCCCTTCCAACCCTAATGATTCTACAATTCTATGATAGAATGAAAGGAAATGTCCTCAAGTTGCCCCAGGGGACATTTAGGTTGGATATGAGAAGAAGTATCTTTGCTGAAAGGGTGTTCAAGAAAGCTGTGGCCACGGCACTCTGGGACATGGTTTAGTGGCCATGGTGCTGCTGGGTTGGAGGTTGGACTCAATCACCTTAGAGGTCTTTCCAACCAAAATGATTCTATGGTTCTAACTGCTGCTGGGTGGTTTCTGCATGCCAAGAAAGCCTCAAACACACAATGTTCTCACTTGGCCCCAGGGGCACCTTCTGGAGAGCAGTGATCTGAGGTGTGCTGTGCCACAGCCACACTCCCAGCTGCTGGGACTCCGTGCTGCCTCCCCAGCCTGGCTCACCACACAGCCATGACATGGGACAGAGCAGAGCAGAGGCAGCATCAGCCAGGGACGAGAAATGCTCCGTGAGCCATGGTCTGAAGCAGCGTGGGCAGCCACTGAGTCGGATCCACCTTCCCCTGCTCCTGCTTCATATTCATCAGCGCTGAACAGCAGCCACCAGCACGCTCCCCACTGCTCTTCTGGAGCTCAGCCATCTCTGCCTGCACCACCACCCCCCAGCACGTGGACTGCAACACGTGAGATCCATGGCTCAG
Source organism: Dryobates pubescens (assembly GCF_014839835.1). Lineage (NCBI taxonomy): Eukaryota > Metazoa > Chordata > Aves > Piciformes > Picidae > Dryobates > Dryobates pubescens. The sequence continues at coordinate 21,221,275 of NC_071629.1, read as the reverse complement.
GGTCCAAATGGGGGCCTGCAATGGGTGGCATCCCTCAGGGGTCACTGCTGGGACCAGCACTGCTGAACATCTTTGTCAGCGACATGGACAATGGGATTGAGGCTCCAGGGAGACCCTGGAGCAGCCTTCCAGTACCTGAAGGGGGCCACAGGAGAGCTGGGGAGGGGCTTCATACAAGGGCTTGCCCCCTCCCTGGAAGTGTTTAAGACCAGGCTGGATGAGGCCTTGAGCACCCTGCTCTAGTGGGAGGTGTCCCTGCCCAAGGCAGGGGGGTTGGAAGTGGAAGATCTTTAAGGTCCCTTCCAACTGAAGCCATTCCAGGAGTCTGTGGTATTTCCCCTTGCTGGGCTGTGCCTAAACCCCTCTGTGCCCATGGGGGAGCATGGCTGCAGAAACAACCCCACACCAGGGCCACACAGCCCTTTTCACAGGCTCACAGGATGTTAGGGGCTGGAAGGGACCTCCAGAGATCATCCAGTCCAACCCCCTCCCCTGCCAGAGCAGCATCACCTACACCAGGTCACACAGGAACTCATCCAGGTGGTGCTTGAGTATGTCCAGAGAGGGAGACTCCACAACCCCCCTGGGCAGCCTGTCTGTCCACCCTCACAGGGAAATAATTCTTCCTCCTTTTTCCTCCTTTTCCTACTGCTCACGGCAGCTATGCCTCCATGGTGTTAAGAGAGTACTCTACTGGTTAGGTACTCTGGATCCCCTGGTGTTGGAAATGGGTGCCCTGGTGTTAGAAATGGGTGCCCTGGTGTTGGAAATGGGTGCCCTGGTGTTAGAAATGGGTGCTCTGATATTGGAAATGGGTGCCCTGGTGCTGGAAATGGGTGCCCTGGTGTTGGAAATGGGTGATCTGGTGTTGGAAATGGGTGCCCTGGTGCTGGAAATGGGTGCCCTGGTGTTGGAAATGGGTGCTCTGGTGTTGGAAATGGGTGCCCTGGTGCTGGAAATGGGTGCCCTGGTGTTGGAAATGGGTGATCTGGTGTTGGAAATGGGTGCCCTGGTGCTGGAAATGGGTGCCCTGGTGCTGGAAATGGGTGCCCTGGTGTTGGAAATGGGTGCCCTGGTGTTGGAAATGGGTGCCTTGGTGTTGGAAATGGGTGCCTTGGTGTTGGAAATGGGTGCCCTGGTGTTGGAAATGGGTGCCTTGGTGTTGGAAATGGGTACTCTGGTGTTAGAAATGGGTGCTCTGGTATTGGAAATGGGTGCTCTGGTGTTGGGAATGGGTGCCCTGGTGTTGGGAATGGGTGCCCTGGTGCTGGAAATGGGTGCCCTGGTGTTGGAAATGGGTGCCCTGCTGTTGGAAATGGGTGCCTTGGTGTTGGAAATGGGTACTCTGGTGTTAGAAATGGGTGCTCTGATATTGGAAATGGGTGCTCTGGTGTTGGGAATGGGTGCCCTGGTGTTAGCAGTGGGTGCCCTGGTGCTAGCAGTGGGTGCTGTGTTGCATCAAGGTCACATCCTGCACGCACTGCAGCAAGAGCTCCTGAAAGGGGAGCAAACAGCTCAGGTATTACGTCCAGTCCCAGTTTGGGAATGCAGAGGATTTCTGACCTCCCCAGCACCCATCTGGCTGCTTCCCTCCAGCACAGCCAACGGCTCCTGCAGGAGCCTGAGAGCTTCCACACACCCACCAGCAGCCACACCTATGAATGGAGCCTCACCCGCTGCCCAGACACCGCAGCCCACAGCAGCCCGAGGCAACGCAATACCCTCCCACCACACCAACAGCCTCTGCCTCAGACTCCCAGATGAAAGATTCCTTTGCAGGCATCTCTAAATAAATAAATAAAGTCTAAAAAATCCCACAACTCCAGCAGGGCAGCAGCAAGTTGTAAGGCAGCAAAGTCCCACGTGAGCCTCACATTTCAAACAGGAAGCGGTGCCCACAGCTCCCTCCTGGCGTCTCCGCTGCTAAACTGGGACACTGGGAACCAGCCAGGCTCCTGTGCCACTTAACCACAGCCCTAAATAAATCCTCATTACCAGCCAGCATCTCAGTGGAGAGCAGCGGGGTGCCCCTGTGACGCGTGGTCCTGTCGAGCAGAGGCCTCAGGGAAGCACTGCTGCAGGCTTGCCCTGCTCCCAGACCCATCCCCTGGGCACCCACCAAGGGCTGGCCCAAAGGTGGGCACTGGCTTAGAAGCACAGAATTGTCAGGGTTGGAAGGGACCTCAAGGATCAGCCAGTCCCAACCCCCCTGCCATGGCCAGGGACACCTCACACTACAGCAGGTTGCTCACAGCCACCTCCAGCCTGGCTGCAAACACCTCCAGGCAGGAGGCTTCCACCACCTCCCTGGGCAGCCTGTGCCAGTCTCTCACCAGCCTCATGGGGAACAACTTCTGCCTGACATCCAATCTGAATCTCCCCACTTCTAGTTTTGCTCCATCCCCCCCAGTCCTATCACTCCCTGACACCTTAAAAAGTCCCTCCCCAACTTTCTTGGAGCCCCCTTCACATCCTGGAAGGCCACAATTAGGTCTCCTGGGAGCCTTCTCTTCTCCAGCCTGCACAACCCCAACTCCCTCAGTCTGTCCTCACAGCAGAGCAGCTCCAGCCCTCTGCTCATCCTCATGGCCCTTCTCTGGACACCTTCCAGCACCTCCAGATCCTTCCTGTAACAGAAGCTCCAGGACTGGATGCAGCACTCCAGGTGGGGTCTGAGCAGAGTGGCCACAATAAGGTCTCCTCAGAGCCTTCCCTTCTGCAATCAGTTCCATGAGCCTGGGAACCCTTGTGGTGGGGATGAGCCTGGCCAGCACTGGTACTCCACCATCTGCAAGATGGCCACAACTTGTTTCTCATGCTTGCCAGGAGCACTGTGGCTGCTGTTTCATTCAGCCTCAAGGAACACAGGGACATTTGGGGTGCAGGTGAAAGGAGGTTCTCCTCCTGCCCCTCTACTCTCTCCTAGTGAGACCACACCTGGAGCATTGTGTCCAGTTCTGGGCTGCCCAGTTCAGGAGGGACAGAGATATACTGGAGAGACTCCAATGGGGGCTGTAAGGGTGATGAAAGGAGTGAAACCTGTGTCTAATGAGCTAAAGCAGAGAGTGCTGGGACTGTTTGGTCTGGAGAAGAGCAGCCTGATTAGATGATCAAGGTTGACAAACACATTAAGGGTGGGTGTCTAGAAGGGGCCAGGCTCTTTCCAGTGGTGCTCTGTGATAGCACAAGGGGCAGTGGACACAAACTGGAACACAGGACTTTCTACCTCACCATGAGGAAAAACTTCCTTGCTGTGAGGCTGCTGGAGCCCTGGAGCAGGCTGCCCAGAGAGGTGGTGGAGTTTCCTGCTCTGGAGACTTCCAAACCCCACCTGGATGTGTTCCTGTGTGACCTGCCCTGGGTGACCCTGCTCTGGCAGGGCAGGTGGACTCAGTGATCTCCAGAGGTCTCTTCCAACCCCAGCACTCTGATTTCTGTTGATTCTGTGACTCCCATGAGCTCTTGCTGTCAGCTCTGTTGAGGCAAATCCCTACCTTAGCCCCATGGAAGAGTTCCCTCACCTGCATGGGGCAGTGGCTTGGGCTCACACCTGAACTGCCGGACAGTCAGTGAACAAGATGGTTCTGCTGCTGGGTGCTGGAGCTCTGGGGCAGGCTGCCCAGAGAGGCTGTGGGGGTTCCTTCTGTGGAATCTTTCAACACCCACCCCAAGGGAGACCAAGCCCCACCTGAAGGGAGGTTGTAGCCAGGTGGGGGTTGGTCTCTTCTCCCAGGCAAGCAGCACCAGAACAAGAAGACACAGTCTCATGCTGTGCCAGGGGAGGTTTAGGCTGGAGGTGAGGAAGAAATTCTTCCCAGAAAGAGAGACTGGCCATTGGGATGTGCTGCCCAGGGAGGTGGTGGAGTCCCCATCCCTGGAGGTGTTTCAGAAGAGCCTGGATGAGGCACTTGGTGCCATGGTTTAGTTGATCAGATGGTGTTGGGTGATAGGTTGGGCTTGATGATCTCCAAGGTCTTTTCCAACCTGGTTAATTCTGTATTCAATGCATTCCTGTGTGGCCTGCCCTGGGTGACCCTGCTTTGGCTGGAGGTCCCTTCCAAGCCCTACCCCTCTGGGATTCTGTGCTTTGCCAAAGACACAGCACACACAGCACCTCTCCAGCTAAACACACCAAGTCTAGCTGTCTGCAGCAAACAGCAGGTCCCAAATCCAAATTAATCACAGTGCACCGAGCTCCCAGACAACAAGGGCTCCCCTCTCTCTCCCCCTAGCTTCCCACCAGCCCAAGAAGGATGGAGAAGCCTTCACAGAGACACCTCTTTATTTATAGACACAGATTAGCATAGAGGACTTCACCAGCACAGCAAGTCCCCGGGAGCCGGAGTCCGAGGCGACACCAGGCACAGACAGTTATTGATTAGGAGTCAGAATGAAGAACAGCCTGTTTTGAGCTGAACAATTTTATTACAGCCTTGCTACCAAGACACAGTGGCTCTGAAGGCTGCCTCCTGTAAGCACATCTCCAGGCTACCTGTCACAGGCAATGGCAAAATATTATTCTACAGGGTTAGGCGAGCGACCTTAAAGCAGCTGCGGGGAGCTCTGGTATTTGTGCAGGTCACAGACTGCCTTCATACATCCTGAAGACACAGAGCAGATATATGGCATTGTGTCAAAAGAGGAACTTCTTGCTTCTCTTCTTTTCCTAACTGAAATCTTTTGTATCATTTAGTCATCAAGAACATAAGGAAGCTTCTAGCTGAGAAGCACTGAGACACTGCGGACCTCACTTACGCATCCGAGCTCTCTACACCCACAAAGAAGTTAACCCAGACTCATGGCAAATACCATCCAGAGCCCAGCATCTTCTCAAGCTGGTGGATTCACTTGGCAGGGCCACAACCAGCTTCATCAGATGAGCCTCATCTTCCAGAGTTGAACTGAACTCCCACCATGACTTGGAAATGAAACAGAATCATAGGATGGTTGGAAGGGACCCTAAAGATCATCCAGTTCCAACTCCGCTGCCATGGGCAGGGACACCTCACACCAGCCCAGCTTGCTCAAGGCCTCATCCAAGCTAGCCTTGAACACCTCCAGGGAGGAGGCAGCCACAGCCTCCCTGGGCAACCTGTGCCAGTGTCTCCCCACCCTCACTGGAAAGCCCACCTCACACTAGCCCAGGCTGCTTGAGGCTCCATCCAACACCACCTTGAACACTTCCAGGGAGGAGGCATACCATGAAGCAGCTGCTAGCAACATGCTCCTGTGCATCATTAGCAGAATACAGAATTAACCAGGTTGGAAAACACCTTGGAGATCATCAACTCCAACCTATCACCCAACACCATCTGATCAACTAAACCATGGCACCGAGTGCCTCATCCAGGCTGTTCTTAAACACCTCCAGGGATGGTGACTCCACCACCTCCCTGGGCAGCACGACAACAGCTCAGCTGCAGCTCTTCATTCTCATGTCCAGGACACTGATTTAACCTCTGCCTTACCTGTTTGTCTGGATACTTGTCCACTGTGGTGGACAACATTAACTTTTGCCAGATCAACTCAGTTAGAATCAAATGAGAGCTGTACTCACAAGCAGTATCTACTCTCTACCATGGGATGCCATGAATATGTACAAAATAGACAGGGTTGACAATATTGACAGGGATTTACGATTGATAAACAGCACAAGAACTCCCCTGGAGGAGGACCAGGGGGAGCTACAAGCTTCTCCCTCCTTGTTATGGTACAGCTCCTTATTGCTCTCTACAGCTCCCTGAAGGGAGGTTGGAGCCAGGTGGGGGTTGGTCTCTTCTCCCAGGCAACCAGCACCAGAACAAGAGGACACAGTCTCAAGCTGTGCCAGGGGAAGGTTAGGGTGGGTGTGAGGAAGAAATTCTTCCCAGCAAGAGAGATTGGCCATTGGGATGTGCTGCCCAGGGAGGTGGTGGAGTCCCCATCCCTGGAGGTGTTTAGGAAGAGCCTGGATGAGGCACTTGGAGCCATGGTTTAGTTGGTCAGATGGTGTTGGGTGATAGGTTGGACTTGATGATCTCCAAGGTCTCTTCCACCCTGGTCTATTCTATTCTATTCTATTCTATTCTATTCTATTCTATTCTATTCTACTCTACTCTACTCTATTCTATTCCATCCTATCCTATCCTATCCTACCCTATCCTATTCTATTCTTCAAGACATTTACCCAGTGAGTTGGCTTAGAATCACCTTTGGTTTTCCTTTTTACACCCAACAGGGATTTGTTTATAGTTTTCTACTTCTCTGCTGGAAATCTCTAACTCAAGCTTAAAGGCACAGCCTAAACCCACCAGCTCCACCCATGCTAACAGAGCTGCACACAGCACACAGCAGTGGTGCTCTGCTGACTTCTCAGCCCTCCAAGCAGCAGCTCACAGAACCACAGAACTGTTGAAACTGGAAGAGACCTCTGAGATCATCAGGTCCAACCACTCACCTACAGCTTGCTACTGGCAAGCCACTGCCACATCCCTCAACACCACATCCTCAGGTCTTTGAAATGCCCCTGGGGATGGTGGTGTTTTGTCCTCCTGCCTTCAACTGAACCAGGACTGCAATGCTGAGAGAGGAGGGAGAAGAGCGGGACAGGAAAGGAGAGGATGTGTGGCAGCATTTGGGAAGAGAAAACACCTAAGGGAGGTGCTGGCTGTGGTTTGGAGCAGGCTCAACCTTGTGCAGAGCATTAAGAGATCACTCTGGGCTGCACTTGAAGATTCATCATCACACAGCCTGCTGTCCATGGGCAGCAGCCTGAAGCCAGGCACACCAAGCTCTTCACACCTCCTGTAGAACCACAGAACCATAGGGCTGCTGAGGTTGGAAGAGACCTTTGAGATCATCAAGTCCAAGCTCAGCCAGAGCTCACAATCCACCCCTGCTGCTCAGCCACTGCCACTGAACCACAGCCCTCAGCACCACATCCATGGAGCTTTGAAACCCCTGCAGGGATGGTGACTCCAGCACCTCCCTGGGCAGCCTGGGACAGTGCCTGGGAAACCTTGCTGGGAAGACATTTCTCCTTGTATCCAACCTGAACTTCCCCTGGCATCATTTCAGGCCATCTCCTCTTGCTCTGTCACTTGATACACCAACACCCACATCACTTCAACCTCCTGTCAGGAAGCTGTAGAGGGTGATGAGCACAGCCCTGTGAGGAGAGGCTGAGGGAGCTGGGGTTGCTTAGCCTGGAGAAGAGGAGGCTCAGGGAAGACCTTCTTGCTCTCTCCAACTCCCTGAAGGGAGGTTGTAGCCAGGAAGGAGGTTGGTCTCTTCTCCCAGGCACCCAGCACCAGAACAAGAAGACACAGTCTCAAGCTGTGCCAGGGGAGGTTCACACTGGATGTTAGGAAGAAATTTTTCCCAGAAAGAGAGATTGGGATGTGCTGCACCTCACTGGAGGTGCTTAGGAAGAGCCTGGATGAGGCACTTGGTGCCATGGTTTAGTTGATCAGATGGTGTTGGGTGATAGGTTGGACTTGATAAGCTCTAGGGTCTTTTCCAACCTGGTTCTGTTCTGTTCTATTCTATTCTATTCTATTCTATTCTATTCTATTCTATTCTATTCTATTCTATTCTATTCTATTCTATTCTATTCTGTCTCCCCTCACCCTCCTCTTCTGAAGCCTACCCATCCCCAGCTCCCTCAGCTGTTCCTTGTCAGACTTGTGTTCAAGGCCCTTCACCAGCTTGGTTTCTCTTCTTTGGCCCCACTCCAGCACTCAGTGTTAGTCACTTATCCCCAGGTAGGCAATAAAGCCCCAAGCCTGCTCACCAAGAACTCTTTCCACATCTCAACAGGTGCCTAAAGCAACACAATGAATATCAAACCACTGCCTTGGGCAGCTAACACTCAGCTTCAGCAGCTGCTTCTTGCCTTTCTAGTAAAAACAGTGCTAAAGCACCACCACCAAACAAAAGCACTTCATACCTCTCTGGACCTGATGGCACATGGCAGTGAGCACTCCAGATATGCAGCTCTCTGCACAGTACATTCCCTCTCTTGTCACAATACTTCAGGGACTTCTACAGCCAGTCCAACCTTCCTGCTACAGCAGTGTCACCCACAGCAGCCTGCCCAGGATTACAACCTCCAGGGGGGTTTGGAATGTCTTCAGAGAAGGAGGCTCTACAACCTCACAGAATCCCAGAGGGGTAGGGGTTGGAAGGGACCTCCAGCCAAAGCAGGGTCACCCAGGGCAGGCCACACAGGAATGCATTGAATACAGAATTAACCAGGTTGGAAAAGACCTTGGAGATGATCAAGCCCAACCTAACACCCAACACCATCTGATCAACTAAACCATGGCACCAACCAAGAGGTGTTCCAGGCCGGGCTGGATGAGGCCTGGAGCAATCTGGGCTAGTGGGAGGTATCACTGCCCATGGCAGGGGGTTGGAACTAGATGATCTTTAAGGTTTCTTGCAACCCAAACCATTCCATGAATCTGTGAAACCCCTGCAGCTCAGACAAGACCTTCATCTCTTCTGAGTGTCATTATCTGCAATGCCAATGTCACCAAAACATATCTGCACAGCTGGGTGCACCCAGTTCTCTGGCTGCAGGTGTCCAGCCCACAGCAGGACCTGTTGGAAGGGATGTTTATGGCCACCACAATCTTCCCTGCAGCCCATCCATGCCTCACCCAAGCAGCCCCTGTTTGTTTTCCCAGCAACGGGGAAGTGCAGAAAGGCAAAGCCTCAAAGTCATTCAAAGGCACATCTGAGAACAGGGCTTTGCTCAGAGATCTTTTGATACATGGAAAGCAGCCCAGCTCATTTCTGAAAGCTTTTTTGCTCCTTCTAAAGGCTCTGCTGCCATCCTGGCAGAGTGTACCCTTGTCAGTCAGTGGCTAACCTTGTCAAGGGGAAGAAAAGGCTGGGAAGTGACAGGTTTGACAACCTGTCGGATGCCTGGTGCTCTGCTCTCCTCCTGATCTGATCACTATCAAACATTAAACCACTGTTCCTCCACACAGGAGTGCAACTCAATGCTTGCAGGCCTCAGCCAAGAAAGATATCCAGGCTGGTGAGCTGCCAAGACCCTTGCTTTGTGCCCTCCTTGCATGTTGTGGACTCTCCTTGTGTGACCTGATCGTTCTAGCAGCTCACACCAGGAGCGGTCCCACAGGAGCCCCAGAAAGGTCACTGAAATTGCCACTGGGTTTGGGGAAGAAGAATCACAGAATCACAGAAGTGTCAGGGTTGGAAGAGACCTCAAAGATCAGCCAGTCCCAACCCCCTGCCATGGCCAGGGACACCTCACACTACAGCAGGCTGCTCACAGCCACAGCCAGCCTGGCTGCAAAAACCACCAGGGATGAGGCTTCCACCACCTCCCTGGGCAGCCTGTGCCAGGCTCTCACCACCCTCACTGTGCAGAACTTCCTCCTGATGTCCAACCTAAATCTGCCCCATTTCCCCTCATCCTATCACTGCAAGCCCTTCTAAACAGTCCCTGCCCAGCCCTTCTGTAGCCCCCTTCAGATATTGAAATGCTGCTTTAAGCTCTCCCTGGAGCCTTCTTGTTTCCTGGCTAAACAACCCCAACTCTCCCAGCCTGTCCCCACAACAGAGGTGCTCCAGCCTCTGAGCATCTTTGTGGCCTCCTCTGGACCCTCTCCAATAGTTCCATGTCCTTCTTGTGTGTTGGGGGCCCCAGAGCTGCTTACAGGACTCCATGTGAGGTCTCACCAGGGCAGAGAGACAGAATCACCTGTCTCACCCTGCTGGCCATGCTTTTCTTGATTCATCTCTTCCCTCCTCATACAGAACCTTTGCTTTTCCAGAGCAGCTTTCAGGCTCCAGGAGCAAAAGCAGCAGCACTGAGGCTAAAAACCCTGCTCTTTGTGCCCTTTAACTCCACTGACACTGCAAGAGCTGAAGGCTGAGAAGCCAGAGGAAAAGGCATCTTGTGATCAGGAGCTTAGCTACAGCTAAGTGAAGCTGAAGCAGCAGTGGATGTCTGAAGAGGCCCTTTAGCCAACAAAAGCCAAGGGACAGACTACAAGTGGCACTTACATTGTCCTTTCACAGTGTTCACCATTAGCTTGCAGCAAGGTGGGCTGCTACCTTCCCAGCCCCCAGCAGGCTTCAGTCAAAACTTGCATCTGGTTAATTTGTGGTTCAGGATACTAGAAGGCAAAGGGGCCCAAGACAGTTGGTTAACATTCAAGGACCTCTACTTCTAAGCTCAAAATCAGAGCATCCCAAAGAGTAGTAAATCAAGACAGGGAACCAGGGGGCCTGTATGGTTAAGCAGGGAACTGCTAAGTAAACTCAGGTGGAAGAACAGAGTCCACAGATCACAGAATCAGAATTGTCAGCATTGGAAGGGACCCCGAGGATCAGCCAGTTCCAATCCCCCTTGCCATGGCCAGGGACACCTCACACTACAGCAGGTTGCTCACAGCCACCTCCAGCCTGGCTGCAAACACCTCCAGGCAGGAGGCTTCCACCACCTCCCTGGGCAACCTGTGCCAGGCTCTCACCACCCTCACTGGGAACAACTTCTTCCTCACATCCAATCTCAATCTCCCCACTTCTAGTTTTGCTCCATCCCCCCAGTCCTATCACTCCCTGACACCCTCAAAAGTCCCTCCCCAGCTTTCTTGCAGCCCCCTTCAGATACTGGAAGGCCACAGGAAGGTCTCCTTAGAGCCTTCTCTTCTCCAGACTGAACAGCCCCAACTCCCTCAGTCTGTCCTCACAGCAGAGCAGCTCCAGCCCTCTGCTCCTCCTCGTGGCCCTTCTCTGGACACCTTCCAGCCCCTCCAGATCCTTCCTGGCACAGAGGCTCCAGAACTGGCCCCAGAGCTCCAGCTGTGGTCTCAGCAGAGTGGAGCAGAGGGGCAGAATCCCCTCCCTGGCCCTGCTGGCCACACTTCTCTTGCTGCAGCCCAGGCTGTGGTTGGCTCTCTGGGCTGCAAGTGCTCACTGCTGGCTCCTGCTGAGCTTCTCCTCCCCCAGCACCCCTAAATCCTTTCCTCCAGGGCTGATCTCCAGCCAGTCCCTGCCCAGCCTATATCAGTGCCTGGGATTGCCCAGTCACAGGAGGAGGGCTGGCACTTGGCAGGAATATAAGAGAGTTGTCAGGATGCAGGGAGGCTACCAGGAAGGCTAAGGCCTCCTTGGAATTCAGCCTTGTGAGGGAGGTCAATGGCAACAGGAAGGGCTTCTGCAAATACACTGCAAGAAAAGCTAAGGCCAGAGGCAATGCAGGCCCAGTGCTGAATGAGGTGGGTGCCTTGGTGACAGAGGACACAGAGAAAGCAGAGCTGCTAAATGCCTTCTTTGTCTTTGTCTGTGCTGCTGGGAGCTGTCCTCAGGAGCCCCAGGCCCCAGAGAAAGACAGGACAAAGGAGACATTTTCCTTGGTTGATGAGGACTGGGTGAGTTCCTGTGTGATCTGCTAGAGGTGGTCCTGCTCTGCCAGGGGGTTTGGACCAGATGATCTCTCAAAGCCCCTTCCAGCCCCTAACATTCTGTGAGTCTATGTCGAGAAGACCTTCCAAATAGAATAGAATTAACCAGGTTGGAAAAGACCTCAGAGATCATCAAGTCCAACCTATCACCCAACACCATCTGATCAACTCAACCATGGAACCAAGGGACTCATCCAGGCTCTTCCTAAACACCTCCAGGGATGGTGACTCCACCACCTCCCTGGGCAGCATATTCCAATGGCCAATCTCTCTTGCTGGGAAGAACTTCCTAACATCCAGCCTAAACCTCCCCTGGCACAGCTTGAGACTGTGTCCTCTTGTTCTGGTGCTGCTTGTCTGGGAGAAGAGACCAACCCCCAGCTGGCTACATCCTCCCTTCAGGTAGCTGTAGAGAGCAATAAGGTCTACCCTGAGCCTCCTCTTCTCAGCACCAAACCCGAGACTGCCTGCTGCAAAGCCCAGCTGCTTCAACCTGGCATCATCATCTAGCACTCAACTCAAACAAATAGGCATCTGGGAAGGTTCCTCAAGTCTGAGGAGGCCTGGTAACACCTCCCAACCTTCCCTGTTAAAAGGCAGGGAACAATAGCCAAAAAGAAGACCCCTCAAGTTGCACCTTGCAAGCAAGAGGAGGCCTGGCTGTACTTCCACAGCCCTTTGGTCTTGCTCAGCCCACCTTCACAGTATCACCAAGGTTGGAAGAGACCTCAAAGATCATCAAGCCCAACCTGGCACCACAGACCTCATGACTAGAACATGGCTGCAAGTGCCACATCCAATCCCCTCTTGAACACCTCCACTGATGGTGACTCCACCACCTCCCTGGGCAGCACATTCCAATGGCCAATGACTCTCAGTGAAGAACTTTCTCCTCACTGCGAATCTAAACCTCCCCTGGCACAGCTTGAGACTGTGTCCTCTTGTTCTGGTGCTGCTTGCCTGGCAGAAGAGACCAACCCCCACCTGGCTACGACCTCCCTTCAGGGAGTTGTAGAGAGCAGTAAGGTCTCCCCTGAGCCTCCTCTTCTGCAGGCTAAGCAACCCCAGCTCCCTCAGCCTCTCCTCACAGGGCTGTGCTCCAGACCCCTCCCCAGCTTTGTTGCCCTTCTCTGGACACCTTCCAGCAGCTCAACCTCCTTCCTAACCTGAGGAGCCCAGAGCTGGACACAGGACTCAAGGTGTGGCCTAACCAATGCAGAGTACAGGGCACAATGACTTCCCTGCTCCTGCTGGCCACACTATCCCTAATGCAGGCCAGGATGCCACTGGCCTTCTTGGGCACCTAGGCACACTGCTGGCTCATGTTTAGGCAGCTGTCAATCAGCACCCCCAGGTCCCTCTCTGTTTGGCAGCTCTCAGCCACTCTGACCCCAGCCTGTAGCTCTGCATGGGGTTGCCGTGGCCAAAGTGCAGATCCTCAACAGATCCTAAGAGGGACAGCAAGGAGGTAGGGAGATTGAGACTGGAGATTAGGAAGAAATTCTTGAGAGTGAGGGTGGGAAGACACTGGCACAGGTTGCCCAGGGAGGCTGTGGCTGCCTCCTCCCTGGAGGTGTTCAAGGCCAGCTTGGATGAGACCTTGAGCAAGCTGGGCTGGTGGGAGGTGTCCCTGCCCATGGCAAGGGGGTTGGAACTGGATGAGCTTTAGGGTCCCTTCCAACCTAAAGCTTTCTGTGACTGTGGAATGGTTGCTCCTGCTCTCAGGCACTGGTGGGTAATGAGAAGAGACGTCGTGAAGCGCAGAGAGCTGTCGAGGGGAGCGGTGGAGCCGCTGCTGCTGCTGCTGCGTGACAGCACAGGACAGCAAAGGCTCGCTCTGGAGGGAGCTGTCATCCTGTAGATAAGCCCAAACAATCTGACTCAAAATACCAGACAGGCTTTCAAGAGTATATAAATCCTCTTGTAGCTCTCTGTAGCTTGTTTGCCTGCAAACTTGTCTCTTGCATTTATTTCCTTTTCTTCCCCCTCCCGCCACCTCCCCTCCCCCCAGACTGAACACAAGGCTTCCAAATGCATTCATCTGTAACTACTGTCCCAGTACTTCAGATCCAGCAGCCCAGGACATCACTCACATGCAGGCAGGATGAAGCTGAACCTTCCTCGCCTGCTCCACAGCCTCCTCACCTCCGTGCCCCACTGCGAATGCCACGCTGCAGATGCAGACAGATCCCACACCACACCACCTGCTGCTTGAAGAGAGGCAAACCCCAGCCTGTGCTAACTCCAACAATCACCCAAGGACCTGGGGAAGGAAGTACAGGAGTGAGAATGGCTTTTCTTCTTTAAAAACCCCCAAGCCCTACAGGCTGGGAGGTGATCTGCTGGAGAGCAGCCCTGTGGAGAAGGACCTGGGAGTGCTGGTGGGCAGCAAGTTCTGCATGGGACAGCAATGTGCCCTGGGGGCCAAGAAGGCCAAGGGGGTCCTGAGGGGCATTCAGAGGAGTGTGGCCAGCAGAGCCAGGGAGGTTCTCCTCCCTCTCTACTCTGCCCTGCTGAGACCTCACCTGGAATACTGCATCCAGGTCTGGGCTCCCCAGGTCAAGAGGGACAGGGATCTGCTGGAGAGGGTCCAGCAGAGGCCTACAAGGATGATTAGGGGACTGCAGCACTGCCTGGGGAGGAGAGGCTGAGAGCCCTGGGGCTGTTTAGTCTGGAGAAGAGAAGACAGAGAGGAGGTCTGATCAATGTCTATCAATAGCTGAGGGCTGGGGGTCAGGAGGGAGGGGACAGGCTCTGCTCACTTGCACCTTGTGATAAGACAAGGAGCAATGGATATAAGCGGCAGCACAGCAGGTTGGACTCGATGATCTTTGAGGTCTCTTCCAACCTTAGTGATACTGTGATACAGGAGGTTCCACCTCAACATGAGGAGGAACTATCTTTACTGTAAGGGTCCCAGAGCCCTGGAGCAGGCTGCCCAGAGAGGTTGTGGAGTCTCCTTCTCTGGAGCCTTCCCAGCCCCATCTGGATGTGTTCCTGTGTGACCTGTGCTGGATTCTATGCTCCTGTCCTGGCAGGGGGTTGGACTCGAGGATCTCTTTGAATCATAGAATCATAGAATCAACCAGGTTGGAAAAGACCTCAGAGATCATCAAGTCCAACCTATGACCCAACACCTCCTGACAACTAAACCATGGCTCCAAGTGCCACATCCAAGCCTTTTTTGAACACCTCCAGGGATGGGGACTCCACCACCTCCCTGGGCAGCACATCCCAATGGCCAATCTCTCTTGCTGGGAAGAACTTCCTCCTCACCTCCAGCCTAAACCTCCCCTGGCACAGCTTGAGACTGTGTCCTCTTGTTCTGGTGCTGCTTGCCTGGGAGAAGAGACCAACCCCCACCTGGCTACAACCTCCCTTCAGGGAGTTGTAGAGAGCAAGAAGGTCTCCCCTGAGCCTCCTCCTCTCCAGGCTAAGCAACCCCAGCTCCCTCAGCCTCTCCTCCCAGGGCTGTGCTCCAGACCCCTCCCCAGCTTTGTTGCCCTTCTCTGGACACCTTCAAGTGTCTCAATGTCATTAAAATTGAGGGGCCCAGAACTGGACACAGGACTCAAGGTGTGGCCTAACCAGTGGTGAGTACAGGGGCAGGATGACCTCCCTGTCCCTTCCAACCCCTGACATCCTGTGCTCCTGTGTGCAGCTTCACCTTTCCCACGGACCACGGGCTTTCAGGGCTGCTCCCTGGCAACAGACAGCTCGCCGCTCGCTGCGCTTTAAGGATCCTCCTCCCCTCGCTTTTTGCACTTCAAGGAAAGATTTCTTTTTAAGCAAATAAAACTGAAAGCTTTTAAGGACTGATTTCCCTTTTCAAGGCAGCAAGGAAAGAGATTCCTTTTAGCATGCTTCATGCTTGAAAAGGTTACGGTGGCCTTTCAAAATACCACACGCTGCGCATTCCGTACAGCATTAATGACTCGGAGGATGAGCTGATACTTTCTAGTACATCTTAACCTTTTAGAATTGGGCCTTCATTGTCTTACCTTAATAAGCAGTTTGTTCACCTTGTGTCACTGATGTCTCACAAAGGCCACCCTGGCTGAAAATATACACTGGATGTAAACCCACTTGTCCTGCCTGCGTGGCTCTGTGTGCGTGTCAAGAGCGAAGCAAAGGCATCAGATGCAATCTCCTTACCCTCTCCTCCCCTTATTTCCTCCCTGCTCTGCCTTACAGCTTCCCAATAATCCCAGATGAGCAGCTGCCTGGCTGACCACCAGGGATGACAGGATGACCCAACTATTGGATGAGGGAAAGGCTGTGGGTGGGTATTGTCTACCTAGACTTTGGAAAAGCCTTTCATAGAATCACAGAATCAACCAGGTTGGAAAAGACCTCAGAGATCATCAAGTCCAACCTGTCACCCAACACCTCCTGACAACTAACCCATGGCTCCAAGTGCCACATCCAAGCCTATTTTGAGCACCTTCAGAGATGGTGACTCCACCACCTCCCTGGGCAGCACATTCCAATGGCCAATCTCTCTTGCTGCAAAGAACTTTCTCCTCACCTCCAGCCTAAACTTCCCCTGGTGCAGTATGAGACTGTGTCCTCTTGTTCTTTGTCACTGTTTCCCACAGAATTCTCATGGACAAACTGGCTGCTCATGGCTTGGCTGAGCAGTGCTCTGCTGGATAAAGCCCTGGCTGGATGGGCCCCAAGAGTGGTGCTCAGTGGAGTTAGATCCAGCTGGCAGCCAGGCACCAGTGGTGCTCCTCAGGCCTCAGGGCTGGGACCACTTCTGTTTAACATCTTTGTTGATGACCTTGATGAAGACACAGAGTGTGTCCATCAGTAAGTTTGCAGATGACACCAAGTTAGGTGCTAAGTGTTGATCTGCACCAGGGCAGAGAGGCTCTACACAGCCTTAGATAGATTGGATCCATGGCCAACATTACCAGGAGGAGCTTCAACAAGGCCAAGTGCCAGGTCCTGCACTTGGGGCACAACAACCCCAAGCAATGCTCCAGGCCTGGGGCAGTGTGGCTGGAAAGCTGCTGGCAGAAAGGGGCCTGGGGGTGCTCATGGACAAGCAGCTGCACAGGAGCCAGCAGTGTGCCTGGGGGCCAAGAAAGCCAAAGGCCTCCTGGCTGGGCTCAGCAATGCTGTGTCCAGCAGCAGCAGGCAGGGGATTGTCCCCTGGCACTCAGCTCTGGCCAGGCCACACCTCGAGTGCTGTGGCCAGGTTTGGGCACCTCCAGCCAAGAGAGATGTGGAGGGGCTGGAGCCAGGGCAGAGCAAAGCAAGGAAGCTGGGAAGGGCCTGGAGAAGGAATCTGATGGAGAGAGACTGAAGGAGCTGGGGATGGTTAGTGTGGAACAGAGGAGGCTGAGGGCAGACCTCATGGCTCTCTGCAGCTCCCTGACAGGAGGTTGTGGAGAGGCTGCTGCTGGTCTCTGCTCACAGGTCATTAGTGACAGGACAAGAGGAACAGCCTCAGGCTGTGACTGGGCAGGGTTAGGCTGCACATTAGGAAACATTTTCCCCATGCAGAGTGGTCAGGGACTGGAATGTGCTGCCCAGGGAGGTGGTGGAGTCCCCAGGCCTGGCTGTGTTTGAAGGTGGTTTGGCTGTGGTGCTTGGGGCTATGGTTCAGGGGTAATCCTTGCAGACTAGGGTTCTGGGTTGGACTTGGTGTTCCTGAGGGTCTCTCTTCTGATTATTCTCCAAGCCCTGGCTCCTGCCCTCTCCTCTGGGCAAATGAGGAGAAAATCCTGCAAACAGCTGTCTGGGGGAGTGTTGGAGGAGCAGTTCTGCTGTTAGTAAAGTGTTCAGTCCCCCACAACATCCTTCTCTCTAAACTGGAGAGATGTGGATTTGATGGGTGGACTGCTCAGGGGATAAGGATGTGGTGCTTGGGGCTATGGTTTGGGGGTGACCCTTGAAGAGCAGGGTTCTGGGTTGGACTTGGGTGTTCCTGAGGGTCTGTTCCAACCTGATCATTTCTGTGATTCTGTGAGTCAGACAACAGGGGCAGCAGGGCACCAACAAAGGTGCAAGGTTTGATTCACTGCACAGAAGTTGAGCAGCCAGGGCAAGCAGACTGGGGCTCTCTGGGAAAAGGAGAGGGCAGGAATCGATAAGAAATCAGCAGTGATTAATGGTGTTTGACAATCCTTTACATTAATCATGTTCCCATGCTCTTGAGAATGCAAAGTGGAAAAATCTATAGTCATAAAAGTGTAATTGGGAACAGTCTCCCTGCTCACAGGGAGTAAAGGGAGAGAAAAAAATGCTTTAAAACCCTTAAAAAATGTTTAATTATTAACTGTCTGATTCTAACCGATGCACACAGCAGCACTTTTCTGATCCAAAGAGAACCTGGAGAGCAAATGGAGCATCCAGGCATCCTCCCTGCCTGCTGCAAGCAGGCAGGCAAGCCAGCCCTGCCAGTTCAGACAGCAAGCTCTTTGTCTGATCCCTCCACTCCACCATTAGCAACCCGCTCACAAACTCCTAAGAGCAGACACCTAGCAGGAGTTAAACTGCAGCCCCAACGAGGAGTCAATCACTCCTCCTGGAGAGCAAGCCACGAGGTGCCACAGAAAGCAATGATGTCTTCATTAGCTGTTACAGTAAACATCCCTCTTGGAAAGCAGCCTCTTTATGATCCACCAAGGGCAATAAAGATGTCTTTGCAAATTGATGAGACAAATACTTGAGAGGAATAGTTTCCTCCTCAGCTAGTGGGGAACAGAAGATAAGATCACTCCCTAAAAGCAGAGAGAGGAAAACTCTTTGTCGTCGTTCCCCTGGCCAACTCCCACCTGTGACAAAGTTAGGAGCAAGCACCAAGAGAGCTTCATCACAGAACCACAGCAGCATTTTGGTTGGAAAAGAGCTTGAGGAGCTTGAGGCCTTGCATTCTGTAGTTCTACTAAGGCTGGTGCTAACCCATGGCCCTCAGCACTAGGTGGTGTCCCCCAGGGATCAGTGCTGGGCCCCAGCCTGTTCAATATCTTTACTGATGATCTGGATGAGGGGATTGAGTCCATCATCAGTAAGTTTGCAGATGACACCAAGCTGGGGGCAGGAGTTGATCTGTTAGAGGGTAGGAGAGCTCTGCAGAGGGACCTTGCCAGGCTGGACAGAGCAGTCCAAGGGTTACAATGGTGCAAACCTTTCCCTGCTCCTGCTGGCCACACCATTGCTGATCCAAAGCAGGATGCTGGTGGCCTTCTTGCCCACCTGGGGACACGCTGGCTCACGTTCAGCCAGCTGTTGACCAACACCCCCAGGTCTTTTTCTGCTGGGCAGTTTCCAGCTACTCTGCTCCAAGCCTGGATGGAGCATTCATGTGGTGGTTGTGCCTTAGTGTTTGATCCTTGTTGAATCTCATCCCACTGGCCTCAGCCCGTTGATCCAGCCTGTCCAGGGCCCTCTGCAGAGCAACCCTCCAGCAGACCAAGCCTCCCTCCCAGCTTAAGTGTCATCTGCAAACTTCACTGAGGGAACCTTGATCACCTCACCCAGACCACAGATAAAGACATTCAAGTGAACTGGTCCCAGCACCAAGCCCTGGGGAACACCAGGCTGTAAGCACTCAGTAAGGAGTGAGCGGAGTTTGTGCCCAGGGAAGGTGCACAAAGGCTCCTCAACAGAAAGGACCATCTGGCACAGCACGAGCTGTGTGCCCACTGACCCAGCTGTACTCTGAAATCTCCCCTGTAATCATGAGGACCATTCTCTGTGACAGGTTTAGGGCATTAATTTTGGGGAGTTCCTGAGGGATACAACAAAGGACAGGAAAGCAAACCAAAAAGCAAGAAGCTTTTTGATTTTCTCAGAGCTGCTCTGAGATTCTCCTTGCACTAATTGGACATGATGCTGACCAACCCCATCATACAGCAAAGTCCTTTTTGAGCCAGGACTGAGTCATCAGAAGCTGCAGAAATTCAATTCCCAGGTCTCAACCTGCAGTCTTAACACTGATTTCTATTAAAATAAAAGCTCTGTTAGCATGGAAATACAAAATGCCTTAAAAAAAGCCTAGGACTGAGGAGCTCAGTGCTGCCTCTGGTTTTTAAAGCACCTGGGCTTTTCATCCCAGCACTGGAAGCCACTGGAAGCTAGCAGCCCAGGTTCAGCTGGAGGCAGACAGAACAAAACTCAAGCTTCCTTCTCACCTTTTCTCATTATCATATGCCATGTCATATGGCATCCTGGCCTGCATCAGGAGCAGTGTGGCCAGCAGGAGCAGGGAGGTCATTCTGCCCATGTGCTCAGCACTGCTGAGGCCACACCTTGAGTCCTGTGTCCAGTTCTGGGCCCCTCAGTTTAAGAAGGACATTGAGACTCTTGAAGGTGTCCAGAGAAGGGCAACAAAGCTGGGGAGGGGTCTGGAGCACAGCCCTGTGAGGAGAGGCTGAGGGAGCTGGGGTTGCTTAGCCTGGAGAAGAGGAGGCTCAGAGCAGACCTCATTGCTCTCTACAACTACCTGAAGTTGGGAGGTGGGGGTTGGTCTCTTCTGCCAGGCAACCAGCAGCAGAACAAGAGGACACAGTCTCAAGCTGTGCCAGGGGAGGTTTAGGCTGGATGTGAGGAAGAGATTCTTCCCAGCAAGAGAGATTGGCCATTGGGATGTGCTGCCCAGGGAGGTGGTGGAGTCACTGTCCCTGGAGGTGTTCAAAAAAAGACTGGACTTGGAGCCATGGTTTAGTTGTCAGGAGGTGTTAGGTAGTAAGTTGGATTTTATCATCTCTGAGGTCTTTCCCAACCTGGTTGATTCTATGATTCTATATTTTGGGGTACCTGGGACCGAGCCCCAGGGCCAGGCTGCAGCAATGCCTACTCCAAAGCCCTGCCAAGCCTGTGGCTCGCTGCAGCACAGGTCAAGCTGGGAATGTAAGTGAAAGGACGAGCTGAGGAATTGTTCCTGTTCCTTTTACAGCATTGCTGCCTCCCTAAACCATAAAGCTCCTCATAAAAACAATTCCTTTAAGCACAGCCTTCACAGAGAGGGATTCACCCTAATGGCTCTTCCTCAGGAGGCTCAGTAAGTGACCCATGAGCCAGGAATGTGCCCTTCTGGCCAGAAATGCCATTGATCTGCTGGGGTGCATGAAGAAGAGTGTGGCCAGCAGGCTAGGGATGGCTCTCCTGCCCCTCTGCTCTGCATATCTGGAGGATTGTGCCAGGGGAGGTTCAGGCTGGATGTTAGGAAGACTTCTTCCCAGCAGGAGAGATTGGCCATTGGAATGTGCTGCCCAGGGAGGTGGTGGAGTCACCATCACTGAAGGTGTTTAGGAAGAGCCTGGATGAGGCACTTGGTGCCATGGTTTAGTGGATCAGATGGTGTTGGGTGATAGGTTGGACTTGATGATCTTTGAGGTCTTTTCCATCCTGGTTAATTCTATTCTATTCTATTGTGTCCAACCCTGGGCTCCCCAGTTCATGACAGACTGGAGAGAGTCCAACTGAGGGGAATGAGGGTGATTAAGGGAATAGAAAATCTCTTTTATGAGGAAAGACTGAGAGACCTGGGGCTGTTTAGCCTCGAGAAGAGAAGGCTGTCTATAAATACCTGAAGGGTCAGTGTGAAGAAGGGGCCAGGCTCTTTTCAGAGCACGAGGGGCAATAGGTACAAACTGCAACGCAGGAGGTTTCACTTGCACTTAAGGAGGAACTTCTTTCTTCTGAGAATGGAAGAGCCCTGGAGCAGGCTGCCCAGAGAAGTTGTGGAGTCTGCTTCTGTGGAGACTTTCAAAATCCACCTGGAACAATCCTTGCTATCAACACAGGCTGGGGGAGGAGGCGATAGAAAGCAGCCCTACAGAAAAAGACTTGGGGGTGCTGATGGATGAGAAGCTGGACAGGAGCAGGCAGTGTGAGCTTGCAGCACAGAAGGCAAATCCCAGCCTAGGCTGCATCCAAGGCAGTGTTGCCAGAGAGGTGATTCTAGCACTTTGCTCTGCTCTGCTGAGACCTCACCTGCAGTACTGTGTGCAGGTCTGGAGCCCTCAACACAGGAGGGACCTGGAGCTGATGGAGAGGCTCCAGAGGAGGGACACAAAAATGATCAGGGGGTTGAAGCAGCTCTGCTATGGGGACAGGCTGAGGGAGCTGGGGGTGCTCAGCCTGAAGAAGAGAAGGCTCAGGGGAGACCTAACAGCAGCCTGTCAGTACCTGAAGGGGGCTACAAGAAGGATAGAGAGAGACTGTTTGCAAAGGCCTGCAGGGACAGGATGAGGGACAATGGCTTCAAACTAGAGCAGAGCTGATTGGGATGGGATGTTAGGGTCAAGTGCTTTACTATGAGGGTGATGGAACACTGGAACAGGCAGCCCAGGGAGGTGGTTGAGGCTCCATCCCTGGAGATATTCAAGGTCAGGCTCAGTGAGGCCCTGGGCAACCTGATCCAGTTGGGGATGTCCCTGCTGACTGCAGGGGGGTCAGACTGGATGAGCTTTGGAGGTCCCTTCCAGCCTGGACCATTCCATTATGTGTTCCTGTGTGACCTGCCCTAGGTGGCCCTGTTTTGGCAATGGGGTTGGACTAGAGGTCCCTTCCACAGGTGCCTTCCAACCCCCAGCCTCTTCTGATTCCATGATGCAGAAGGCTCTCACGCTCTCCCCTAGGCCTCCGACGGCGCTCCGCTCGCGCCGGTAGAGCCAATGCGGCTCTGCAAGAGGCACTGCTTAATTAATAACTTTGATGTTGGCAATTAAGGTGTGTTTGAGAGAAGATAATGAATATTTTTTCCACATGAAAGCACCACCTTTTCAGTCTGGCGAGCCTCTGTGCAGACGATAATTGATAGTTTGGCTTTCAGGTGGAAGATTCCCGCTGCAATTATGGGGAGTTTATGGCACTTTGCACACACACACACACACACAATATTTTCATTCTCATAAATTCCTCTGCTAGCAGAGTGCTGAGCAAAGGCACAGAGACAAGCATCAGCTTCCTCCAGAGCTGGAAACCTTGGGGTTTTCTCTCACAGTACAGCAAGGGAGGAGCTCTCATGTGAGATGGTTGTGCCCGGCGTGCTACAGACCTGGGACGTCTGCAAGTGCGGCACACAGCTGCCCACTCTGAGGCACTGCAGGCAGGCTTCTATCCTGCTGTCACAGAATTGATCCAGACCTCAAGGATCAGACAGTTCCAACCCCCCTGCCATGGCCAGGGACACCTCACACTACAGCAGGTTGCTCACAGCCACAGCCAGCCTGGCTGCAAACACCTCCAGGCAGGAGGCTTCCACCACCTCCCTGGGCAACCTGTGCCAGGCTCTCACCACCCTCATGGGGAGCAACTTCTTCCTCACAGCCAATCTCAATCTCCCCATTTCTAGTTTTGCTCCATCCCCCCCAGTCCTATCACTCCCTGACACCCTCAAAAGTCCCTCCTCAGCTTTCTTGTAGCCCCCTTCAGATCCTGGAAGGCCACAATTAGGTCTCCTCAGAGCCTTCTCTTCTCCGGACTGCACAACCCCAACTCCCTCAGTCTGTCCTCATAGCAGAGCAGCTTCAGCCCTCTGCTTACCCTCGTGGCCCTTCTCTGGACATCCTCCAGCATGTGTTTTTTGTCTTCCCAGTACAGATCTTTCTATGGCCTCAAATTATGCCAAGGCAGGTTTAGGTTGGGTATCTGGAACAATTTCTTGACTGCAAGAGTGGTCAGGGATTGGCACAGGCTGCCCAGGGAGGTGGTGGAGTCCCCATCCCTGGAGGGGTTCCAGAAACCTGTGGCCATGGCACTCGGGGCCATGGTTTAGTGGCCATGGTGGGGTTGGGTTGCTGGTTGGACTGGATGATCTTGGAGGTCTTTTTCCAACCAAAATAAGTCTATGATACACCACAAAGTACCATTCATGATGGCATGAAGCATCTTCCTCTTCCCTCAGGAAAACATTTCTCACACTACAACTACAGAGCAGCTCCCTGCCTGGCTCTTCCACAGCTGCACCACGCTGTCAGGCCAGATTCTAATTTCCTCCATGGTTCCTACCAACAAAATGGCAACAGGAGGGTTCTGTGGGAAGCCACCTCTCCAACCAGAAACCCACCTAGGGTCCCTGACTTTAACTCCCAGACCCACTTTCCAAGTGATGGTCCTGGGATGAGAGGCCATGAACTGAGTCGCTGGATAGAGACACCAAGATCTCTCACCACCACCACAGCTATTTGCTAACACCTCTTCTGAAACCACTAATGGCTTCCTACCACATTCTCTGCCAAGATCAAACCACTGCTCACTGGAAAATGCCTTGCCCAGATGCAGGAGAAGTTATGGAGCTGCTCTGAGGAGAGAAGAGGAGAAAGTACAAAAGAGTTCAGAGAGTCTCGGGGCTCAGACATGGCACCAAACATTTTCCAGAGCTCTTCCTGTGCTGTCACCAAGCCAAATTATTCTTGAGCTAAAGCTCTTAACCTGCCTTCTGCTGGCCCAGCACTGTCCACTTGTCACCTCCTCAGCTTAGAATGAGGAGTTGCAGCCTGAGCTATAATCCAGAAAGCAGAACTACAGCAACTGGGGAGTTGTCAGCATGAAATTCCCACCAAGTGATTTTAGCACCAGAGGTGACTCCCTGAGGAAGCATAGAGCACCATGCTCCAGCTGCACCCTGCCAGCACTGGGAGCAGCAGGGAGGCTGGGGAGGAAGGGTTGGGAGGGAAGGAAGGGAGGTTGGGAGGGAAGGAAGGAAGGTTGGGAGGGAAGGAAGGGAGGTTGGGAGGGAAGGAAGGGAGGTTGGGAGGGAAGGAAGGGAGGTTGGGAGGGAAGGAAGGGAGGTTGGGAGGGAAGGAAGGAAGGTTGGGAGGGAAGGAAGGAAGGTTGGGAGGGAAGGAAGGAAGGTTGGGAGGGAAGGAAGGAAGGTTGGGAGGGAAGGAAGGAAGGTTGGGAGGGAAGGAAGGAAGGTGGGGAGGGAAGGAAGGAAGGTTGGGAGGGAAGGAAGGAAGGTTGGGAGGGAAGGAAGGAAGGTTGGGAGGGAAGGAAGGAAGGTTGGGAGGGAAGGAAGGAAGGTTGGGAGGGAAGGAAGGAAGGTTGGGAGGGAAGGAAGGAAGGTTGGGAGGGAAGGAAGGAAGGTTGGGAGGGAAGGAAGGGAGGGAGGTTGGGGCAGCCAGCAGGAAGGGAGGAAGGAAGGAAGGTTGAGGCAGCCAGCAGAGCTTCTGCAGGACCATCCCCAAGCCAGGCTGAGGAAGTCTAGTGCTAGCTCAGCCAGACACTGACAAAGCCCAGCCTAAAGCAGCATGAAGCTGCTTCAACACGAGGTGCACAAAGCTGCTGAACACCTCAGGTAGACTTACTCAAAACTAAGCCTCAGAGGAAATGCCAAACTTGGCTTTATTAAATAAATTTAATGCTATCTATAGCTGCAGCTCTAAGTATAGCTACAGCTGAGCAACCCTGCAGAGTTGCATTTTAAGACATCCCTTAACTAGAAGCAATTTGCATCAAGCTGTGTAAGGTGCTGCTGCTCACCAAGAACAGAGAGGTAATTTGCATTTGCACTTTCCCCCTCCTTGTGCTGTTTAATTTCCTGAGAGGTTCAGCAGCCCACCTGGCCCTGAGCACAGCCACGCTGCTCTGCTTGCAGAATTGCTGCAGACTGCGAGCAGCAGAGTGCCAGCACTGCACACAGCTCTGCCCCAAACCTCTTTCTAGAGGCCTGGAGAACAGGGCTGGGGAGGAGCAGCTGAGGGACCTGGGGTTGTTTAGTCTGGAGAAGAGGAAGCTGAGGGCAGACCTCTTTGCTCTCTGCAACTACCTGAAAGGAGGCTGGAGTGAGGTGGGGGTTGATTTCCCTAGTACCAGGTGATAGAATGAGAGGAAATGACCTGAAATTGTGTCAGGGGAGGTTTAGGTTGGAGATTAGGAACAATTTCTTTGCTGCAAGAGTGGTCAGGGGTTGGCACAGGCTGCCCAGGCAGGTGGTAGAGTCCCCATCCCTGGAGGTGTTCAAGAAATGCGTGGCCATGGCACTTGGGGCCATGGTGGGGGTGGATTGCTGCTTGGACTGGATGATCTTGGAGGTCTTTTCCAAGTGAAAGAATCCTGTTGATTCTGTGGTTGGGGTGTTTGCATCCATACAGGGCCCAGATGATAGGAAAGGCAGAGCAGAGCATGGGATGCAGGACCAGGGCAGTGATTTCCCCCCTATGCTCAGCACTGGGGAGGCCCCATCCTGAGTCCTGGGTTCAGTTTTGGGCCCTCACTCCAAGAAGGACATTGAGGAGCTGGAGCAGGTCCAGAAAAGGGCAACAAAACTGGCAAAGGGTCTGGAGAACAGGGCTGGGGAGGAGCAGCTGAGGGAGCTGGGGGTGTTGAGTGTGGAGAAGAGGAGGCTGAGGGGAGACCTCATTGATCTCTACAGCTCCCTGAAAGGAGGTTGGAGTGAGGTGGGAGTTGGGCTCTGCTCCCTTTTATCAGGTGATAGAATGAGAGGAAATGGCCTGAAATTGTGCCAGGGAGGATTAGGAAGAATTTCTTTGCTGCAAGAGTGGTCAGAGATTGGCACAGGCTGCCCAGGGAGTCCCCATCCCTGGAGGGGTTCAAGGAACCTGTGGCTATGGCACTTGGGGCCAGGGTTTAGTGGCCATGGTGGGGTTGGGTTGCTGGTTGGACTGGATGACCTTAGAGGTCTGTTCCAACAGCAACAGCTCTCCGATTCCAGGTCACACATGCTGCAGCAGCAGCAGCCCAGCTACAATTTCTCCACCGTGAATTGGGGCCTAATTACTGAACAGTTTGTGAACAACTGCCCTTAAAATGTTAACAGCTGAAACGATGATAACAATAATTCTGTTTGCAGTTCTAAATGGCCCCTCATTAGAGCCGCTTAATTAAGTAGTTTCCAAAGCCACCCCGGAAAAAGGAGCCTGCTGCTCTCTCGACTGGAAAAGCAGCCTCCAGGAAACTCTGCCCTTTCTTCCCTCTCCCCCAGCTGAAGCATCTCCCAGGGCCAACCAGAAGGGGATGACCTCACCCCCACATCCCCATCGCGGCAGGAATTTGCCACCCTTCGTCCACTCAGTCACTGGGGAAAAGATGCTGCAGGTCTTGGGAGCTTATTCCCCTGCCAGCACTGTGCCACAGATTAGCAACACTTGAATCTTTTACACTTCTCCAGCCTTTAATGCCATCTCCCCCCCACCCCCTGCTCCCTATCACCAAGTGTCCTTGCAGGATGAAGCAATCATCATCTCGCATTCTCCCACGAATGAGGGAAATGTGCTTCCCTCAGCACAAGTACAGAGAGATAAAGGGGGACTTGTCTTACACACAAATGTTTGCAGCATAAAAGATGTTCACAGAATGGTTGGGGCTGGAAAAGACCTTAAAGATCATCTAGTGCAAACCCCCCAGCCCCGGGCAGCGACGCTTCTCAGCTAGCCCAGGGTGCTCAAGGCCTCATCCGACCTGGCCTTGAACACCTCCAGAGAGAGGGCATCCACAGCCTCCCTGGGCAACCTGTGCCAGTGTCTCCTCACCCTCCTTATAAAACATGCTAGGGCTCCTCGTGGCGTCCCGCTCCGGCAGGCCAGGGCTCATGGTGTGCCACCTTCCCAAGTCCCTTGCCCTCCAGCCCTCACCTTTACAGAGCCACAACTAATCCTCTTAAATGGCTATCAACAAATAGTCTCAGAAGCACAGAAGTCAGACAGTCCTCTAACTCTGCCAAGGCTCGTGCTTAACCATAGCCCTGTGCCCCACAGCTCTGCCTCTCTGAAACACCTCCAGGGATGGGGATTCATCCACCTGCCCTGGCAGCCTGTGCCAGCCTTTCAGAACCCTTTCAGTGAAGAAGTTTCTTCTAATACCCAAGATAAGGCTAAAGAAAAGGAACATTGTAGAAAAGGAAGACTGGACAAGAGAGAAAGCTGTTGGAACAGGAATGGGGAGGGATTTTGCAGCTAGCCCAGCACCATGAGCTGAGACCACATCAAATGGATGTGCTCCTGTGCAACCTGTGCTAGACACTATGGTCCTGCTCTGGAAGGGAGGTTGGACTCAAACATCTCCAGAGGTCCCTTCCAAACCCTAACAACATAGAATCATAGAATTGTCAGGGTTGGAAGGGACCTCAAGGCTCAGCCAGTTCCAACCCCCCTGCCATGGCCAGGGACACCTCACACTACAGCAGGTTGCTCACAGCCACATCCAGCCTGGCTGCAAACACCTCCAGGCAGGAGGCTTCCACCACCTCCCTGGGCAATCTGTGCCAGGCTCTCACCACCCTCATGGGGAACAACTTCTTCCTAATATCCAATCTCACTCTACCCATTTCAAGTTTTGCTCCATTCCCCTCAGTCCTATCCCTCCCTGACACCCTCAAAAGTCCCTCCCCAGCTTTCTTGAAGTCCCCTTCAGATACTGCAAGGCCACAATTAGGTCTCCTCAGAGCCTTCTCTTTTCCAGACTGAACAACCACAACTCCCTCAGGTTGTCCTCACAGGAGAGGTGCTCCAGCCCTCTAATCACCCTTGTGGCCCTTCTCTGGAACATCCTGTGATCCAAATGTACTCAGAAGAGCTGAGTGCCCACTCCAGTGCCCCAAGGAAGGGGCAGGGGTCCTAGCAGCCAGCCGTGAACACCTCCCCCTGAGCCGGGGCCACAGAGTGACGCACAAGCACTAACCGGAGCTAAGCAGCGCTGCTTTCCCTTGCAAAGCGTCAGGCAAACATCTGTCAGAACCTCTCAGTTGTTTAATCACATAAAATGTTTCCTCTTCATTTTTTGGCACCTCACACTGCAACAGTCTATGGCAAGATGTCTCTGTACCACGCTCCAGCAGCGGAACGCAGAAGTAAAGCTGTTTATAAATAAAGGAGGCACAGTCTGCGCCTGCTATTAGTTTGTTGTTTTGGGGCCTGGGCTTTTTTTTTGTTTCCTCATGTGCTTGCTAGCAGCCAAACACACACGACAGCAGAATAATTGCACATAAAGCCTGAGCATATGCACAGGGCAAGGGAAGAATCCCTGAGCAGTTCTGCGCTGTGTTCTCATTTCCTCACCCATTATCTTCCTAACAAACCCGGAGCGTGATGAAGGATCACCTTCCCCCACCCAGCCAAAGCAGGGCTGCTTCGGCTCCTCTCTGCTGTTCACTGTTTCTGGCCACCTGAATGCCTTTTTGGTTGGTTTTGTTTTTTCAAACCAGCCTCTTATTCAATATTGATCTCCACAGCAGCAAAAAAAAATAGCCCACCAAAAACCCCAAAACCCCAAAAGGTGCAGAAGGCAGCAGAAACGCCCCCGTCCCCCCCCCCCACTCTTACTGCTCTTCACCTTGGACTCAAGAATATTTCTTTGACAGATGAGATGTATTGGGAGTTCCTGCCAAGAATCAATTTCACAGAAACACAGAACTGTCAGGGTTGCAAGGCCTTAAGGACCATCCAGTTCCAACCCCCCTGCCATGGCCAGGGACACCTCACACTACAGCAGGTTGCTCACAGCCACATCCAGCCTGGCTGCAAACACCTCCAGGCAGGAGGCTTCCACCTGTGCCAGTCTCTCACTACCCTCATGGGCAACAACTTCTTCCTAACATCCAGTCTGAATCTCCCCATTTCTAGTTTTGCTCTATTCCCCCCAGTCCTATCACTCCCTGACACCCTCAAAAGTCCCTCCCCAACTTTCCTGTAGCCCCCTTCAGATACTGGAAGGCCACAATTAGGTCTCGTCAGAGCCTTCTCTTCTCCAGACTGAACACCCCCAACTCTCTCGGCCCATCCTCATAGGAGAGGAGCTCCAGCCCTCTGCTCATCCCTGGGGATTTCATGGATATGTTACAGGGTAAACTAACAGGAAAGCAGTGAACAATTCCCCCTGCTCCTACAGCTCCCATGCAGAATCTGAGATGAGAAACCACAGAAGAGCTCAGTCTCAGGAGCATTGGTAAAGGAAACAGCAGAAATAGCCAAGACCGAGTGGTTTCACTACCAACCCACGAGTTCAACATCAAAAGGAGAGAGGTGATTCTGCCCCTCTGCTCTGGTGAGACTTCACCTGCAGCACTGTATCCAGCTCTGGAGCCCCCAGCACAAGAAGGATATGGAACTGCTGGAGTGGGTCCAGGGGAGACCAAGAAGATGATCAGAGAGCTGGAGACCCTCTCCTGTGAACGCAGGCTGAAAGAGTTGGGGTTGTTCAGCTCCAAGGAGACCTTAGAGCAGCATTTATCACCTGAAAGGGACCTCCAGAAAGGCTGGGGAGGGACTGTTCAGAAGGGCCTGTGGGGATAGGATGAGGAGCAATGGTTTGAAACCAGAGCAGAGAAGACCTAGACTGAACATCAGGAGGAAGCTGTTCACAATGAGAGTGGTGAAGTACTGGGAAAGGTTGCTCAGAGCCGTGGTTGAGGCTCCATCCCCAGAAACATTCAAGGTCAAACTCGATGGGACCCTGTTGGAGATGACCCTGCTGACTGCAGGGGGATTGGACAAGCCAACTTTGGAGGGCCTCTTCCAACCTCATGCATTCTGTGCTGCTGGGATTCTTCCAGAAGCTGCCTCCTCTTTAAAATGAGCAAAGTTTAATTGGAGGTTGAGCACAGGACACAGGGAGGAAGAGCTGGTTACAGCTGGGAAGACTGATTTGGTTTTCTAAGGAGCATCTCTCTGCTAAAGACTCCTTCTCCTGATGTCCACCCAGCCCAGCTGCAGCCACAGCCACCAGAAATTAGCTCCAAAATAACTGCAAAGCTAATTGAGCACAGTATCTTCTGCCTCCTTTATTAAGGCCCTACTAAAATTGGGCACACCAGTGGGAGGGACCAAGCAGAAGATTAACAATGGGTCAAATTATCCTCGTTGTTGAGCACTTCCCTTTCTTCCAGCTTTTTCTACAAGCACCCTACATCCTCTGCAACAAAGAGGTGTTTGGAATTTTGTTCCTTTCAGCAACACAGCAAATCAATGCTCCTGGTCCACTAGCAGAGAGGCAGAGCACCCAGGAGCAGTGCTGCACCCAGGAGCAGCATCAGAGATGCAGAGCACCCAGGAGCAGTGCTGCACCCAGGGTCCACCATCTGAAATACAGAGCACCCAGGAGCAGCATCAGAGATGCAGAGCACCCAGGAGCAGTGCTGCATCCAGGAGCAGCATCAGAGATGCAGAGCACCCAGGAGCAGTGCTGCATCCAGGAGCAGCATCAGAGATGCAGAGCACCCAGGAGCAGCATCAGAGATGCAGAGCACCCAGGAGCAGTGCTGCACCCAGGTCCACCATCTGAAATGCAGAGCACCCAGGAGCAGTGCTGCACCCAGGAGCAGTGCTGCACCCAGGAGCAGTGCTGCACCCAGGAGCAGTGCTGCACCCAGGAGCAGTGCTGCACCCAGGAGCAGCATCAGAGATGCAGAGCACCCAGGAGCAGTGCTGCACCCAGGTCCACCATCTGAAATGCAGAGCACCCAGGAGCAGCATCAGAGATGCAGAGCACCCAGGAGCAGTGCTGCACGCAGGAGCAGCATCAGAGATGCAGAGCACCCAGGAGCAGTGCTGCACCCAGGGTCCACCATCTGAAATACAGAGCACCCAGGAGCAGCATCAGAGATGCAGAGCACCCAGGAGCAGTGCTGCACCCAGGGTCCACCATCTGAAATACAGAGCACCCAGGAGCAGCATCAGAGATGCAGAGCACCCAGGAGCAGTGCTGCACCCAGGAGCAGCATCAGAGATGCAGAGCACCCAGGAGCAGTGCTGCACCCAGGGTCCACCATCTGAAATACAGAGCACCCAGGAGCAGCATCAGAGATGCAGAGCACTCAAGAGCAGTGCTGCACCCAGTGATGCAGTCAAGCCCAGCTCTCCTCCCCCTCACCCTGCACACAGGCTTTTCTCTCCCAGGCTCCCATGCACTTGTCTCTCTTCCCTTCATCTCTACACTCATCGAACATGCTTTTAAACAAACCACTTGAGAGCCTCCCAGCCAGGCTGTAGCCAAGGTTTGCTGATTCTTTCTGTGTTAGTATTTCAAGAACAGCCTTTCCTACCCAGCAGCTCCCACCCAGGGACGGCTCAGCTCACAACTCTATTACAGCATAATCCTCAGCCTTGACACAGGCATCTTGCCCTGCTGATATCCATTCAGAAGGCTGAGGAGAAAGGTCCTTCTCCCAGCCCAGCAACTTCAACTGTGCCTCCATCCACAAGTGCATTTTCCTCTATCCCTGCTTCTCTACCAAACCAGCTGTTTGGTTTCTCCACCCTTTCCTAACTGCCACCTCCTAATCCTGCTGGGAAGAGTTGACTCCCACCCTGAAGCTGCCCACACCATCCATAAACCAAGCAAACCAACCCAGCAACTTCTGGGCTTTCTCCCTTAGCAAGCTCCTCCATGAAGTTCATGGAGGGCATCTGGAAAGTAGCTTCCCTCCTGATACAAGAGCACTTTCAAGAATGCTTTGAGGTGTCCACAAGAACCTTCAGCCTCGAGCTCCTTCCAGTCTCTGTTGACGGTGCAAGCAGACACGGCTGCCCTGGGGCCAGCAGACACGGCTGCCCTGGGGCCTCCGGGGCCAGCAGGTGCAGTTGCCCTGGGGCCTCCATGGCCAGCAGAGGTGGTTGCCCTGGGGCCAGCAGACTTTGCTGCCCAGGGGCCAGCAGGCACAGCCACCCTGGGGCCAGGAGACACAATTGCCCTGGGGCCTCCATGGCCAGCAGAGGTGGTTGCCCTGGGGCCAGCAGACTTTGCTGCCCAGGGGCCAGCAGGCACAGCCACCCTGGGGCCAGGAGACACAATTGCCCTGGGGCCTCTGGGGCCAGCAGAGGCAGTTGCCCTGGGGCCAGCAGACTTTGCTGCCCAGGGGCCAGCAGGCACAGCCACCCTGGGGCCAGGAGACACAATTGCCCTGGGGCCTCTGGGGCCAGCAGGTGCAGTTGCCCTGGGGCCTCCAGGGCCAGCAGAGGCGGCTGCCCTGGGCTCAGCTGGCACGGTTGCCCTGTCACCAGCAGATGTGGCACCCTGGGGCCAGCAGACTTTGCTGCCCAGGGGCCAGCAGGCACAGCCACCCTGGGGCCAGGAGACACGATTGCCCTGGGGCCTCTGGGGCCAGCAGATTTGCCACCCTGGGGCCTCCAGGGCCAGCTGACGTCTCTCTGAAGATGGAACCACCACACACCTCGGTGCGCTTCCATGGTGTAACTTCCCAAAGCAATGGATCCCCAAACTGCACTGCTTTGAGATGGGGGTGGGGGGGGAAAGTAAAGGCCACATGAAAAACACGGAGTGCAGAGGGACCCTGCCAGCCAAGCCAGCTTTGAAAACAAACTACTTCACACCCATCCCACTGCTTCCTACTGAAGCTGGACCTTTGTGCATCTCACACTGCAGAGCACTTCTGCAGATGGCAGGGAGGAGGAAGGAGGTTTGCTATGTAGAAGAGAATAGAATACAGCAGGTTGGAAGAGACCTTTGAGATCATGGTGTCCAAGCTATCATCCAACACCATCTGATCAGCTGAACCATGGCACCAAGCCATCAAATCTCCGCCTAAACACCTCCAAGTGATGGTGACTCCACCACCTCCCAGGGCAGCACATTCCTTAGGGCTCCAGCAAAACTGTTTATAAGCAATTCATAGCAAGAGTGTCCTCTTCATCCAGGGATCCTGGATTCATTTGCAGACCTGTAATCATAGAATGGTTTAGGTTGGAAGGGACCTTAGAGGTCATCCACTCCAATCTCCCTGCCCTGGGAGGTTGCACTGCTTGCATGTTTTACTAGACACAAAGTCATTTAAGTCAACGACGACACAAGAGGGCTTGCAAGCACTCAAAGTTAAACCACGGTGCTCAGCAGCCTGGAGAAGGGCAGAGGAGGTCAGGCAGGACAGGGAGGAATTCAGAAACATTTTTTTCCTCAAGGTGGCATAGTGAAATCAGGCAACAACAATGATGGGGTGCAAAAGCACCCTGCAACAGCAGGCAAACCCATCTGCTTCACTGCTGCAGAAGGTCAAGCTTGACGGGGTGCAGAGCAACCTGATCTAGTTGGAGGGGTTCCTGCTGACTGCAGTGGGGTTGGATAAGATGACCTTTGAAGGTCCCTTCCAACCCAATGCATTCTGTGAAGGGTTGGGTCACCTTCCAGGAGCCTCAGTGAGTTTGTGGGCACTGTCTCACTGACTTTTTGGAGTTGAAACCCCAGCAAGTCCAAGGCTATTTTTAATACCAGACACAGCAACAAGCAAGCACACAGCATTGCCTGCCACCCCTCACAGGGGTCAAGGCATGCAAATACAGTTGAAGTTGTAAAAGGTCTCCCTGCTGACTGCAGGTGGGTTGGACTAGATGACCTTCGAAGGTCCCTTCCAACCCAAACCATTCCATGAGTCCATTCCTTCCCTTCAAGCCAGGCAGAGAGGGACCTGGGGGTACTGGTTGATAGTAGGCTGAACATGAGCCAGCAATGTGCCCAGGGGGCCAAGAAGGCCATTGGCATCCTGGCCTGCATCAGGAACAGTGTGGCCAGCAGGAGCAGGGAGGTCATTGTGCCCTGTGCTCAGCACTGCTTAGGCCACACCTTGAGTCCTGTGTCCAGCTCTGGGCTCCTTTAGTGAGCTGCAAACTGGGAAATGCTTGGATCACAGAATCATGGAATGAGTTGGGTTGGGAGGGACCTTAAAGTTCGTCCAGTTGCACCCCCACTGCCATGGGCAGGGACACCTCCTACCAGCCCAGGTTGCTCAAGGCCTCATCCAAGCTGGCCTTGAACACCTCCAGGGAGAAGGCAGCCACAACCTCCCTGGGCAACCTGTGCCAGTGTCTCACCACCCTCACTGGAAAGAATTTCTTCCTCCAGTCTCAATTCCCACTGTCAGATTCAATCCATTCTGCATCATCCTGACATGAGAAGCCCTTCTAAAAAACCCCTTTAGCACTCCTGCAGCCCTTCCAGGTACTGGAAGGCTGCTCTAAGGTGTCACTAGAGCCTTCTCTTCTCCAGGCTGAACAGCCCCAACTCTCTCATCCTGTCCCCACAGGGGAGGTTCTGCAGCCCTCTGATCACTTCCATGGTTCTCCTCTGGACCCTCTCCAGCAGCTCCAGGTCCTTCTGGAGCTGGGGGCCCCAGAACTGGAGGCAGTGCTGCAGGTAGTGTCTCAGCAGAGCAGACTAGAGGGGAGAAATCACCTCACTGGTCCTGCTGGTCACAATTCTGATGGAAACCAGACTACAGTGTTTGACTATCAGCTTAGCCAGACTCATTAAGCCATTTGCCTGGCCTCTGATGCAAGACACTCACTACTTCAACCCACACAATCCCTTGAAAATTCTTCTTTTTTAATTATTATTATTATTTAATTCACATTTGAAGCCCCCCCCTTAATCCTTTGTGGTCTGGCAGCAGCTGTAACAGGAACCTCTTCATGTTAATGAGCAAAATGCAGTAGGCACTGATCTGCCACTGAGTGGTCTGTAGCTCCAGAGGGGTTCTCCTTCCCCTGTGCTCTGCCCTGTCCTGGTGAGACCACATCTGGAATACTGTGTCCAGTTCTGGGCCCCTCAGCTCAAGAAGGGCCTCAGGGAACTGCCAGGAAGAGTCCAGCACAGTCACAAAGATGCTGAAGGGAGTGGAACATCTTCCTAATGAGGAGAGACTGAGGGAGCTGAGGGCTCTGTAGTTTGGAGAGGTGACCTCATTCATGTTGATAAAGATGTGCAGGGCAGTGTCAGGAGGACAGAGCCAGGCTGTGCTCAGTGATGCCCAAGGACAGCAGAAGGGGCACTGGGTGCAATCTGGAGCAGAGGAAGTACCACAGGAACAGAAGGATAAACTTCTTCGCTGTGAGGGTGACAGAACACTGGAGCAGGCTGCCAGAGAGGTTGTGGAGTCTCCTTCTGGGGAGAGATTCAAAACCCACATGGATGTATTCCTGTGTGACCTGCCCTGGGTGAGAGGTTGTGGAGTCTCCTTCCCTGGAGCCTTTCCAGCCCCATCTGGATGTGTTCCTGTGTGACCTGTGCCGGATTCTATGCTCCTGCTCTGGCAGGGGGGTTGGATTTGAGGATCTTTCAAGGTCCCTTCCAACCTCTCCCACTCTGTGATTCTGTGATGTGAGCAGGGCAAGCTGAGCCTGTGAGCCTGTTTGAACCCTAAACTGGCAAACAGATTGTGATGGCACATGATTAAACCCCAAACTCTGCAATCCAGCAGGTGTCACTGGAGCAAGACCACATTCACTGCAGAACAATAGGGAGTTTCATAGAAGGTGGAAGAAGATAGTCCACAGATCATAGAATCACAGACTTGTCAGGGTTGGAAAGGACCTCAAGGATCAGCCAGTTCCAACCCCCCTGCCATGGCAAGGGACACCTCAGGTTGCTCACAGCCACCTCCAGCCTGGCTGCAAAAACCTCCAGGCATGAGGCTTCCACCACCTCCCTGGGTAACCTGTGCCAGTCTCACCACCCTCCTGGGCAACAACTTCTTCCTCACATCCAATCTCAATCTCCCCACTTCTAGTTCTGCTCCATCCCCCCCAGTCCTATCACTCCCTGACACCCTCAAAAGTCCCTCCCCAGCTTTCTTGGAGCCCCCTTCAGATCCTGGAAGGCCACAATTAGGTCTCCTTAGAGCCTTCTCCTCTCCAGACTGAGCAGCTCCAACTCCCTCAGTCTGTCCTCACAGCAGAGCAGCTCCAGCCCTCTGCTCATCCTCATGGCCCTTCTCTGGACACCTTCCAGCACCTCCAGATCCTTCCTGGCACAGAGGCTCCAGAACTGGCCCCAGAGCTGCAGCTGTGGTCTCAGCAGAGTGGAGCAGAGGGGCAGAATCCCCTCCCTGGCCCTGCTGGCTCTGCTTCTCTTGCTGCAGCCCAGGCTGCGAGTTTGATGAAATCTTCCTCCAAAAAAAAAAAGAAAAGGAAGAAAAATGAAAAGAAAAAAAAGTTTAAAAAAGGAAGAAAAAAAGTTAAAGAAAGAAGGAAAAAACCCCCTCAAGCTGCAAAAGAAAGTCCTTGCTGTAAACCACCGTTTTGCTCTCCTCCACAGCTCGCTGATTTCCTTTGGAGTCAATAAGTCACTAAAATTAACGAGATGAAATTATGTTGTGACAAGTTCCACTGCTGATGAGCAGATTTGCACATCACGAATCCAGCTTCACCTCAGCTTCACATTTTTCTTCTTCTTCTTCTTTTTTTTTCCTTCCCCTCCCCTCCCTACCACCACCAGCACAGCTGACAGCCAAGAAGTGAATCATTCCTTCTGGCCTTTGTGTATTTTATCAACAACTAACTTCAACCCCCCCTCAGGGCGCTCCCTAGAATGGCAGACTTCAGGTTCTCTCACACTTCAGTCAGATTTAAGTTCTATAGGAAAGGAAACAGAACCACAGCATCACCAAGGTTGGAAGAGACCTCAAAGATCATCAAGTCCAACCTGGCACTACAGACCCCATGACAAAACCATCCAAGCTCGAGCACTTTGGCCAGGTGTTGCCATCAGAGCAACCTAACCAAAGCAGATCACAGGCTCACAGGATCTTATGGGTTGGAAGAGACCTCCGAAGATCAAGTCCCAACCCCCTGCCAGAGCAGGAGCAGAGAATCCAGCACAGGTCACACAGGAGCACTTCCAGATTGGGCTTGAAACTCTCCAGAGAAGGAGACTCCACAACCTCTCTGGGCAGCCTGCTCCAGGGCTCTGGGACCCTCACAGTGAGGAAGTTGCTCCTCATGAATCTCACTGTGGAGATTCAGGCTGGAGGTGAGGAGGAAGTTCTTCCCCATGAGAGTGGTGAAGCCCTGGAATGGGTTGTCCAGGGAGGTGGCTGAGGCCCCATCCCTGGAGGTGTTTAAGCCCAGGCTGGATGAGGCTCTGGCCAGGCTGATCTAGTGTGGGGTGTCCCTGGCCATGGCAGGGGGGTTGGAACTAGATGATCCTTGTGGTCCCTTCCAACCCTGACTGATACTATGATACAATGCTGAGGTGGAACCTCCTGTGCTGGAGCTTCCAGCCATTGCTCCTTGTCCTACCCCAGGGTGCAACTGAGCAGAGCCTGTCCCCTCCCTCTTGACCCCCAGCCCTCAGATATTTATGAACATACCTAAGCCTGCCACTCATAAAATATACTCCTGGATTACCTTTCCACCAGGGCAGCATACCAGGTTGTCTTCTGCTTAGATCTTGGGCCCCTCCTCACCAAACAGAGCAGCATGATGGCTAAACCTCATGGATTGAGGTTTGAGAAGGGGAGATTGAGGCTGGAGATGAGGAAGAAATTCTTTGGAGTGAGGGTGGGGAGACACTGGCACAGGTTGCCCAGGGAGGTTGTGGCTGCTCCCTCCCTGGAGCTGTTCCAAGGCCAGCTTGGATGAGGTCTTGAGCAACCTGGGCTGGTGGGAGGTGTCCCTGCCCATGGTGTGGGGGTTGGAAGTAGATCACAGCCCCTGAGAGAGGCAAACCTTAAGTAACTCTGCCCAAATCAATGGGCCTGTAGCAGAGAGCATGACCCCTGTGATCATCAACCCAATCCACAACCCCTCTAGTTTGCATACAGACTGGATGCTTTCTAACTGTTCAAAGGGTTTAAGTGCAGCATCTGGGGCACAATCCCAGCCCTGATGAAGCTCCACCAGCTCCTGCCCCCCACCTGATATCACCCAAGGTCAGGCAGTGTGCAAGCTTGAAGGACATCCCCTCCTCCTGCCAAAACCTGAAGATCTCCTCCCCTTGCCTCTCCCAGGAAGAGCACACAGAATCATTCAGAAAATGCACTGGGTTGGAAGGGACCCTCAAAGGGCAGCCTGTCCAACCCCTCTGAATGCAGCAGGGACACCTCCAACTAGATCAGGCTGCCCAGAGTACCATCAAGTCTGATCTTGAATGTCTCCAGGCATGAGGCTTCAACCACATCTCTGGGCAACCAGTTCCAGTATTTCACCACTCTCACTGTGCACAACTTCCTCCTGATGCCCAACCTAAATCTGCCCTGCTCCAGTTTCAAACCACTGCCCCTCATCCTCTCACTACGAGCTTCCATAGAAGTCTCCCTCCAGCTCTGTTGCAGCCCCCTTCAGGTACAGGAAGGTTGCTCTGAGGTCTCCCTGGAGCCTTCTCTTCTCTGGGCTGAACAGCCCCAACTCTCCCAGCCTGTCTTCACAGGAGAGGTGCTCAAGAACTCTGATCATATTCATGTCCTGCTCACAGCTCCAGCAGGTCCATTTCTCCCCTGTGTGGGGGGACCCATAGCTGGACACAGTACTCCAGGGGTGGTCTCAGCAGAGCAGAGGGGCAGAACCCCCTCTCCTCTTCTGCTGGCCACACTTCTTTTGATGCAGCCCAGGCTGCCATTGGCCTTCTGGGCTGCCAGTGCCCATGGCTGGCTCATGCCCAGCTTCTCATCCACCAGCACCCCCAAGCCCTTTTCTGCAGGGGGATGGCTCTCCTAAGGGAGCTCATCCGAGACTGGCGAAGGCAGCTCCCCGTGCAGCTGCAAATGTTTTATTTATGCTGAGAAATTCACCCAGCACAGCTGTGCCATCTGAATAATGACTCAGTGGAGTTAGCATCTTCCTGCAGGCAATCACATTTATTATAATAAATAACTCTAAATAAATAATGAGGTTGCTTAACAGGGACAGGGGTAACCTGTCTAGACGATCGTGGAGGTGACGTATTCTGCACTGGAATGTCCTCCAGAGGCCCACAGTAAGTCCTGGTTGAAGCCTTTCACTCTTTTGAGTTTTAAAGCAGGGGAGAATGGCTGCTTAGATAAAAAATACCAAACGCTGCTTCTCAGCTCACAGTATCACAGCACCACTAAGGCTGGAAGAGACCTCAAAGATCATTGAGTCCAACCTGTCACCACAGACCTCATGACTAGACCATGGCACCAAGTGCCACATCCAATCCCCTCTTGAACACCTCCAGGGATGGGGACTCCACCACCTCCCTGGGCAGCACATTCCAACGGCTAACAACTCTCTCTGGGAAGAACTTTCTCCTCACCTCCAGCCTAAACTTCCCCTGACACAGCTTGAGACTGTGTCCTCTTGTTCTGGTGCTGGGTGCTAGAGAGAAGAGACCAACCCCTTCCTGGCTACAACCTCCCTTCAGGTAGTTGGAGAGAGCATCAAGGTCTCCCCTGAGCCTCCTCTTCTCCAGGCTAAGCAACCCCAGCTCCCTCAGCCTCTCCTCACAGGGCTGTGCTCCAGACCCCTCCCCAGCTTTGTTGCCCTTCTCTGGACACCTTCCAGCAGCTCAACATCTTTCCTAACCTGAGGAGCCCAGAACTGGACACAGGACTCAAGGTGTGGCCTAACCAATGCAGAGCACAGGGCACAATGACCTCCCTGCTCCTGCTGGCCACACTGTTCCTGATGCAGGCCAGGATGCCATTGGCCTTCTTGGCCCCCTGGGCACACTCCTGGCTCATGTTTAGGTGGCTGTCAATCAGCACTCCCAGGTCCCTCTCTGTTTGGGAGCTCTCCAGCCACTCTGACCCCAGCACTGCCAGTAACACCTTGCTCTCTAGCAAGGGATAGGGTAATGGGTTTAAACTAGAGAAGAGCAGACTTAGATTGGATGTTAGGAGCAAGTTCTTCACTATGAAGGTGGTGGAACACTGGAACAGGTTGCCCAGGGAGGTGGTGGAAGTCCCATCCTTGGATATATTCAAGGTGAGCCTCAACAGGGCTCTGGGCAACCTGATCTAGTTGAGGATGTCCCTGCTGACTGCAGAGGGGTTGGACTGGTTGACTTTCAGAGGTCCCTTCCAGCCCAAACCATTTTATGATTCTAAGACAAGCCTTCCCTGTAGCAGACCCTTAGAAGGATCAGGCAGACCCTCCAGCAGGAAGAATTTCTCACCATTTACCACCCAGCAATTTATTCTGGAGAAGAGAAGGCTGAAGGGAGACCTCATTGCTCTCTGCAACTCCCTGAAAGGAGGTTGCAGTGAGGTGGAGGTTGGTTTCTTCTCTCTGGTATCAGGTGACAGGAAGAGAGGAAATGGCCTGAAATTGTGCCAGGGGAGGCTGAAGTTGGAGATTAGGAAGAATATCTTTGGTCAGGGATTGGCACAGGCTGCCCAGGAAGGTGGTAAAGTCCCCATCCCTGGAGGTGTTCAAGAAATGTGTGGCCATGGCACTCTGGGACATGATTGAGTAGCCATGGTGGTGTTGGGCTGATGGTTGGACTGGATGGTCTTAGAGGTCTTCTCCAACCTTAACACTTCTGTGATTCTCTGCTCTGCACACCTGCAGAAGGTGTGCACAGTTCTCCTGATGGTCAATAAACCTTTATCAAGCACATGCCCAAGCAACCCACACCACTTCTAGGACCTAAACCTCTGCAGCCCGCCCTGAAGAGAGACTACTTTATGGAGAAGTGATGGGTCCATGAAACAATTCCATGAGTCTGTAATTTGCTGCCACACCACAGAATCACCAAGGTTGGAAAAGACCTCAAAGATCACCAACCACATTCTCCCATTTGGAGCAGCAAACATTGCTGTGCCACCAACAGGCTCAAGGCTCAGCACCCCGAGACCATCAGCTGGGGCTCAGTGGGGCTCGGTGACGGGGAGAACCCTTCCTTCCTTCCCCTCCCCTGGCATTTTGCTGCCTGCTCAATGAAGAACAGCAATGGCCAGTCTAATAGGTGGAAGAGATGACCTTAATTAATTAGCAGAGGTAGTGGAAGTGGCCAGCTCTGCATTGTCACTGCCTGCTTTCAAGGGCCCTCTGCCTGCGTCAGCGGCACAGAGACGCAGGGGCCATTAACGTTCGCTTCAGGAGAAGGACAGATGATGCAAGAGCAGCTTCAGCAACCTGCTACACCAGAGGCAAGGGCTGAGATAAAGGAGTAACCTCCTGTGAATCACTTAGTGGTGAAGGTCTTCCCTCTCCATAAGTGCTTCTCTGACAAGCCCGTGACGGGCTGCAGGAGAAATCCGCCGAGCACAAAGCTAAGGTCAAGCGGAAAGGATCAGGTGAGCAAGCAGATGGCCACCTGCCACCTCACCCATCACCAAAATCAGTCACTTCAACTGCAGCACTAAGGGCTCCCTCTCTCCTTCCTCTCTCCCTCTAGCTGCCTTCTCTCATCCATGAGCTGCATCCATTTTGGTTGCAGGACCCATTTAGCGTGGAGTAGGCAACAGCTGGGAAAGCAGGCAGACCGAAAATGAAAACCAAACCAGGATCTGCTCCAGGGACTCCAGGGTCCTACAAGCAGCTCCAGCAAGCAACACTCCTGGGGGAAAACCCCCAAGAGCTCTCAGTCCACAGCCCCCAGGGGCTCTCAGTCCACAGCCCCCAAGGTCTCTCACATCCAGAACCCCCAAGACCTCTCAGTCCAGAATCCCCAAGAGCTCTCAAGTCCACAGCCCCCAGGGGCTCTCAGTCCACAGCCCCCAAGACCTCTCAGTCCACAGCCCCCAAGGGCTCTCACGTCCACAGCCCCCAAGACCTCTCAGTCCACAGCCCCCAAGACCTCTCAGTCCACAGCCCCCAAGGGCTCTCAGTCCAGAACCCCCAAGAGCTCTCAGTCCACAGCCCCCAAGGGCTCTCACGTCCACAGCCCCCAAGACCTCTCAGTCCACAGCCCCCAAGACCTCTCAGTCCACAGCCCCCAAGGGCTCTCAGTCCAGAACCCCCAAGAGCTCTCATGTCCACAGCCCCCAAGGGCTCTCAGTCCAGAACCCCCAAGAGCTCTCATGTCCACAGCCCCCAAGGGCTCTCACGTCCACAGCCCCCAAGGGCTCTCACGTCCACAGCCCCCAAGGGCTCTCACGTCCACAGCCCCCAAGGGCTCTCAAGTCCACAGCCCCCAAGGGCTCTCACGTCCACAGCCCCCAAGGGCTCTCAGTCCACAGCCCCCAAGAGCTCTCAGTCCAGAATCCCCAAGAGCTCTCACGTCCACAGCCCCCAAGGGCTCTCACGTCCACAGCCCCCAAGGGCTCTCAGTCCACAGCCCCCAAGGGCTCTCAGTCCACAGCCCCCAAGGGCTCTCCCCCAAGAGCTCTCCACTCCACAGCCCCCAAGAGCTCTTATTCTACAAAACTGCTGTTTGCACTCAAAGTGTTCAGCAGTTAAAAATCAATTTCAGTAGCAAACTTCATCAATACTGAGCACCACCCTCCAGGAGATCTCCCTTTGGCTGTGCATCAGCCCTTGGAGGAAGATCCCAGCATTCCCTACTTAGAGAAGTACATTCTGCATTTACAGGAGAAAATTCTGCAAGCAGCAGCTCTGCCTTTGTTTGCAGCATGGCCACAAGGAGCCTGATGGAGGCTCAGACACATCTGGCTTGCAGGACACGTGCTGAGAAGTCTTGTGCATCACAGGTATGAAAAAAGCAATCACAGCTCTTGGGTGGCATTTCCATGGTTATTTCCACGGGTCATAAAAGGGAAGGAAATGTCTACTAGAACCTTAAAATCACAGAACTGTTCTGGTTGGAAAAGAACCTCTAAGATCATCCAGTCCAACCATCAACCCAGCACCACTGTGGCCACTAAACCATGGCCCAAAGTGCCACGGCCACACATTTCTTAATCACCTCCAGGGATGGGGACTCCACCACCACCTCCATGGGCAGCCTGTGCCAATCCCTAACCACTCTTGCAGCATTTTTCCTCATCTTCAACCTAACCTTCCTCTGGCACAGTTTCAGGCATTTCCTCTTGTCCCATCACCTGAGATTACAGAGAAAAGTCTGTGAGGAGAAAGTTCTTCCCAGAGAGAGTAATTGGCCATTGGGATGTGCTGCCCAGGGAGGTGGTGGAGTCCCCATCCCTGGAGGTGTTCAAGAAAGGCTTGGATGTGGCACTTGGAGCCATGATTTAGTTGTCAGGAGGTGTTGGGTATTAGGTAATAGGTTGGACTTGATGATCTCTGAGGTCTTTTCCAACCTGGTTGATTCTATGATGCTAGGAATTCCCACCTCACTGCAGCCTCCTTTCAGGGAGTTGTGAAGTACCAGAAGGTCTCCCCTCAAACTCCTCTTCTCCAGACCCTTCACACATTCCAGCACTTCAGAGGTCCTTCTTGGAGTGAGGATCTCAACAATGAACTCTGCAGTACTCAAGGTGTGCCCAGCATAGGAAAACAATCCCTGCCCTGCTCCTGCTGGCCACACCATTGCTGATCCAGGCCAGGCTGCTGGTGGCCTTCTTGCCCACCTGGGCACCCCCTGGCTCATCTTCACCCAGCTGTTGACCAGCACCCCCAGGTCTTTTTCTGCTGGGCAGTTTCCAGTCTCTCTGCTCCAAGCCTGGAGCCTTCCTGGGGTTGCTG
This sequence comes from Dryobates pubescens, assembly GCF_014839835.1. NCBI lineage: Eukaryota > Metazoa > Chordata > Aves > Piciformes > Picidae > Dryobates > Dryobates pubescens. Next base: position 21,177,651 of record NC_071629.1, on the reverse strand, counting down.
TGACCCAAGTGCAGGACCCAGCACTTGGCCTTGCTCACTCTCATACAGCTGACCTCAGCCCATCGATCCAGCCTGCCCATATCCCTCTGCAGAGCTTTCCTACCTTCCTTCCTACCCTGTTTTGTATTTTATTAACTACAAGACATGGACCAGGCTTGTTCAACATCTTTGTGGGTGCCATGGACAGTGGCACTGAGTGCACCCTCAGCAGGGTTGCTGATGGCACCAAGCTGTGTGGTGCAGCAGACAGCTGGAGGGAAGGGATCCATCCAGAGGGACCTGGACAGGCTGGAGAGGTGGGCACAAGCCAACCTCAGGAGCTTCAACAAGAGCAAGGGCAGGGTCCTGCAGCTGGGTGGAGGCAATCCCAGGCACAAATCCAGGCTGGGCAGGGACTGGCTGGAAAGCAGCCCTGAGGAGAGAGCCTTGGGGGTGCTGGGGAAGGAGAAGCTCACCAGGAGCTCTCAGTGTGCACTTGCAGCCCAGAAAGCCAAGCAGAGCCTGGGCTGCAGCAAGAGAAGTGTGGCCAGCAGGGCAAGGGAGAGGATTCTCCCCCTCTGCTCAGCTCTGCTGAGACCCCACCTGGAGTACTGCCTCCAGCTCTGGAGCCCCTATTGCAAGAGGGATCTGGAGGTGCTGGAAGGTGTCCAGAGCAGGGCCAGGAGGATGAGCAGAGGGCTGGAGCACCTCTCCTGTGAGGACAGACTGAAGGAGTTGGGGCTGTTCAGTCTGGAGAAGAGAAGGCTCCCAGGTGACCTCATTGTGGCCTTCCAGGATCTGAAGGGGGCTCCAAGAAGGCTGGGGAGGGACTGCTCAGGATCTCAGGGAGTGATAGGACTAGGGGGAATGGAATGAAGCTGGAGGTGGGGAGATTGAGGCTGGAGGTGAGGAGGAAGTTCTTCCCCATGAGAGTGGTGAAGCCCTGGAATGGGTTGTCCAGGGAGGTGGTTGAGGCCCCAGCCCTGGAGGTGTTTAAGCCCAGGCTGGATGAGGCTCTGGGCAGCCTGATCTAGTGTGGGGTGTCCCTGCCCATGGCAGGGGGGTTGGAACTAGCTGATCCTTGTGGTCCCTTCCAACCCTGACTGATTCTATGATACTAAATTGATGCCTGTTTGTTTGGTTGGGTTTTTTTAAGTCCTGTGGTTGCCACCCCTAAAGCACTCAGCCACATCCAGCTGCTGTGTTCAGCATGTTGATAAATAAAGAATTAAATCCCAAATGAGCCACATTTGTTTTTTCAGGGGACATGACCTTACCAACTGCAGGGCCACAGGCAAGACATGCACTGGGAATCTGAGTTTTCCCTCCAATTCTCCATCTGTTTAGGGGCTTTTTAACTCCCTCTTTTTTTTTTCTTTCCCCCCCTCCTTCAGCATCCACCACACACTGAATTTCTAAACACTAATCAAACCTCTCCAGGTAGAGACAGAGTTTACAGATTAATCCTGGGTAAAATAAATACATCAGCCAATCTTGGCACAAACATTCCTGCTGCTGATTAAGCTGAGTTCCAGGACTTATGTGGCGTGCATTTCAACAGGGTGAGGTGGCAGGAGGGATGCAGGCTCTTCCCCTGCACACAGCCCAGTGGATCTGCATCAAGGTGACCTCCAAGTGACAATGCCTGGGCAGGTGGCCTGGTGACACTCCTGTTATGCAAAAAGGGCAATCTGCTTTTGCTGCTCCTCCACAGCTCCTGACCTCTGCAAGGAGCTGCAGGTGCATGGCAGTGCTGCTTGCTCATGGCAGGGCTACAGCCTTTGGCTCTGAACATCCCAGTCACAGAATCACAGAATGCCTGGGGTTGGAAAGGGACCTCTGGTGATCACTGAGTCCAACCCCCCACCCTGCCAGAGCAGGGTCACTCAGGGCAGGTCACACAGGAACACATCCAGGTGGGCTTGGAAAGGCTCCAGAGGAGACTCCACAACCTCTCTGGGCAGCCTGCTCCAGGCCTCCAGCACCCTCACAGGGACAAACTTTTCCCTCCTGTTCCCATGGCACCTCCTCTGCTCCAGCTTGCCCCCAGTGCCCCTTGTGCTGTCCTTGGACATCCCTGAGCAGAGCCTGGCTCCATCCTCCCCACACTGCCCTGCACATCTTTATCCCCTTCAGGTTCCTCTGCTCCAAGCAGGTGATACAGAGACTCCACCACCTCTCTGGGCAGCCTGCTCCAGGGCTCTGTCACCCTTCCATTCAAGATGTTCCTCCTCATGTTTAGATGGAACTTCTTACATTCAAGTTTGTGCCTGTTAGCCCTTGTCCTGACACTGGGCACCACTGAACAAAGCCTGGTCCCATCCTCCTGACAACCACCCTGTAAGTATTGATCAGCAGTGAGGAGATTTCCCCCCTCACTCCTCTTTTCCAGTCAATTCTCTCAGTCCTTCCTCATGAGAGATGTTCCTCATCATCTTTGTAGCTTTTTGCTGTACCCACTCCAGCAAGTCCCTGTCCTTGACCAGGGGAGGCCAGAACTGGACACAACATTCCAGATGGGGCCACACCAGGGCAGAGTAGAGGGGGAGGAGAACCTCCCTTGACCTGCTGGCCACACTCTGCTTCGTGCAGTCCACAGCTCCGTGCTGAAGGGTCCAAACTGTGCCCTCCAAAGCTCCTTGGATGCTCTGAGATATTTATAAATGCCCACAACACAAGTTGTACTTTCCTGTTTTATGCTAACTACAGGCACCTCCAAGCAGCAATCAATAGTAGTCTGAGCCATACTCTAAGAACCCAAAAATACTAAGTGCAGGAACCAGCACAGACAAGACATTACAGCACAGCCTGAACTCCTCTAGTAAAAGCTATTTATACACTAACTCAGCAGAGGGTGGTGAGACACTGGAACAGGTTGCCCAGAGAAGCTGTGAAGCCTTCAAAGCTGGAGGTGTTCAAAGCTAGGTTGGATGGGACCTTGAGCAGCCTGAGCTGGTGGGAGGTGTCCTTGCCCATGGCAGGGGGGGGTGGAACAGGATGATCCTTAAGGTCCCTTTCAACTCATAGCATTCTGTGACCTGCTAGCAAACCTGGCTGGGTGGCTTAGACAGGAGCCAGGGCAAGAAGTTGGCAGAAGTATGAGCAGCTTTGCCACCCAGCTTCTGGTGCTGTTTCACGCTGGGCCAGCATAAACAATGCAAAGGAAAGGCACAAAAGCTGCAGCTAAGCATTCAGGCATGGGGAATGAGTAGCAGGGCACTGAGGGCATCCCAACCTGCTGGGGAAAAGACCTTTCTAACTTTGAAATCATAGAATTGTTAGAGTTGGAAGGGACCTCAAGGATCAGCCAGTTCCAAACCCCCTGCCATGGCCAGGGACACCTCACACTACAGCAGGTTGCTCACAGCCACATCCAGCCTGGCTGCAAACACCTCCAGGCATGAGGAGGAGGCTTCCACCACCTCCCTGGGCAACCTGTGCCAGGCTCTCACCACCCTCATGGGGAACAACTTCTTCCTAACATCCAATCTCAATCTCTTCTAGTTTTGCTCCATCCGCTCCAGTCCTATCACTCCCTGACACCCTCAAAAGTCCCTCCCCAGCTTTCTTGGAGCCCCCTTCAGATCCTGGAAGGCCACAATTAGGTCTCCTCAGAGCCTTCTCTTCTCCAGACTGCACAACCCCAGCTCCCTCAGTCTGTCCTCACAGCAGAGCAGCTCCAGCCCTCTGCTCCTCCTCGTGGCCCTTCTCTGGACACCTTCCAGCCCCTCAAGATCCTTCCTGGCACAGAGGCTCCAGAACTGGACCCAGAGCTCCAGCTGTGGTCTCAGCAGAGTGGAGCAGAGGGAGAGAATCCCCTCCCTGGCCCTGCTGCACCTCACTGTGCTACAGTGCTAATGCCAGGCTGAGCAGCTGGCCACACAAACCTCACAGGCACACACTTGTCCATCAGCCAAGTTGAGACCCTTCTCTCCTACCCAGTTACAGGTTCACAGATAGTGTGGGGTTGGAAGGGACCTTCAAAGGGCATTTTGTCCAACACCCCTGCAGGCAGGAGGAACATCTATAGATCAGGCTACCTGGGCCACATCAAGTCTGACCTTGAATGTGTCCAAGGATGAGGCCTCAACCACCTCCCTGGGCAGCCTGTTCCGGTGTCTCACCACCCTCACTGTGCAGAACTTCCTCCTGATGTCCAACATAACTCTGCCCTGCTCCAGTTTCAACCCATTGCCTTTCATTCTATCCCCACAGGCCCTTCTGACCAGTCCCTCTCCAGCCTGCCTGTAGGTCCCCTGCAGACACTGAACTGCTGCTCTCAGGTCTCCCCAGAGCAAAGGCTCCTCTCTGGCATCCCTACCACCCACGGCAGCAGCTGCAGTTTAAGTTTCAGGACAAGAGGAAATGGTCTCAAGTTGCACCAGGGGAGGTTCAGATTGGGCATCAGAAGAAACTCCTTGACTGAAAAGGGTCTCAAAGCCTGGCACAGGCTGCCCAGGGAGGTGGCTGAATCCCCATCCCTGGAGGCGTTTAGAAGAGGCAGAGATCATAGAATCATAGAATAAACAAGGTTGGAAAAGACCTCAAAGATCATCAAGTCCAACCTGTCACCACAGACCTCCTGACAACTAAGCCATGGCCCCAAGGGCCACATCCAAACCCCTCTTGAACACCTCCAGGGATGGGGACTCCACCACCTCCCTGGGCCGCACATCCCAATGGCTAACAACTCTCTCTGGGAAGAACTTTCTCCTCACCTCCAGCCTAAACTTCCCCTGGCACAGCTTGAGACTGTGTCCTCTTGTTCTGGTGCTGCTTGCCTGGGAGAAGAGACCAACTCCCTCCTGGCTACAACCTCCCTTCAGGTAGTTGGAGAGAGCAATGAGGTCTCCCCCTGAGCCTCCTCTTCTCCAGGCTAAACACCCCCAGCTCCCTCAGCCTCTCCTAGTAGGGCTGTGGTGCTGAGGGCCATGGTTCAGCACCAGCCTTGGCAGAGTTAGAAACTGCTTGGACTCCATGATCTTAGAGGTGTTTACCAACCAAACCCATTCCATGGCTCTCCAAAGAGAAGCAGGATGCACTTTCCTCATTAGATGAAAACACAGTGCTCCAAACCTCTGCCTCCAGCCCCACAGTGAAATTCCCTCTCTTCCATTATGGACATGGTGTGATTGCCAATTAAAAAGGGAAGGCAGAATGCAAGGCAGTACTAAAGCAATTAAACAGGGAGGGGAGGGAGGAATAGAGATGTCATGAGAGCAGGATGAGCAGAGTCCACTGGGAAGGAGAAGAGGAGAAGAAGAAGAAGAAGAATAGGAACTGATTCCTTTAAAAGCAACAGTACAAAACCTGTGGGTACCAGATTTGATTTCAAGATGATGTTAGCAATGATGCAAATGCTCAGTTGAGTTGCCAAGAGGAATTAGTTTAAAAGGAAAGAAACAACAACAACAAAAAAAAAGAAGGAATAGGTTTATAAAATACACTTGGAAAGCACTCATCTGGTTGTGGTTTCTGTACTGTCACTGCTGTGCTTGGAAGCGCTTCGGAGGTCACAACATGCTCCTCCATCAGCAAAATGAAGCCCAGCAGCTTGCTCATGAGTGAGACCTCACCTGCAATATTCCATCCAGGTCTGGGCTCCCCAGTTCAGGAGGGACAGGGATCTGCTGGAGAGAGTCCAAGGCAGGGCTCCAAGGATGCTGAAGGGACTGCAGCACTGCCTGGGGAGGAGAGGTTGAGAGCCCTGGGGCTGTTTAGTCTGGAGAGGAGAAGGCTGAGAGGGATCTGATCAATGTCTATCAATAGCTGAGGGCTGGGGGTCAGGAAGGAAGGGACAGGGACAGGCTCTGCTCAGTTGCACCCTGGGATAGGACAAGGGGCAATGGATGGAAACTCCAGCACCAGGAGGTTCTACCTCAACAGAAGGAAGAACTTCCCTGTGAGGGTCCCAGAGCCCTGGAGCAGGCTGCCCGGAGAGGTTGTGGAGTCTCCTTCTCTGGAGCCTTTCCAGCCCCATCTGGATGTGTTCCTGTGTGACCTGTGCTGGATTCTCTGCTCCTGCTCTGGCAGGGGGGGTTGGACTCGACGCTCTCCAGTGGTCCTTTCCAACCCCTACCATCCTGTGAGCCTGTGAAATCCAGGTCTGAACAAGGAAGGGTGTCCAAAGCTGCACCTTTGCCTCACAGCCCAAACCACGCCAGCTTCTCCTAGCAGCAGGCTGCTCCCAAGAGCCAGGGCAATGCAGGGACTGCTGATTACAAGTGTTGAAGGAGGGGGCGGTGACATTTCTTTGTCAGCCTGGAGCACTTTGGTGGTATCATACTGGTTTTAACCTCTCATCCCATCACACAGCTCTCTAATGAGTTTTGTGGTGCCAGCATTAACTGTGTGGCAAACAGCTGATGCTGCAAAAACTCAGTGCTTATCCTTATAGCTAACCAGATCCAATTCCTCAGCCAATTTAAGATAGAGCTGGTGCAGGGCATGAATGATCTCCTTTCCAGGGTGGACACACACCCACACCCCCCCCCAAAGAATGAAGCTCTTCAATCAGCACAATGGGCACCATTGTCTCCAATATGGATCACAGAATGGTTTAGGTTGGAGGGGACCTCAGAGATCATCTTCTCCAACCCCCCTGCCGTGGGCAGGGACACCTCTCAGCTAGACTTGGCTGCCCAAGGCCTCATTCAGCCTGGCCTTGAACACCCCCAGGGAGGAGGCAGCCTCAACCTCCCTGGGCAACCTGTTCCAGAGTCTCACCACCCTCATACTGAAGAACTTCTCAGCTCCAGCCTAACCCTGCTCTCCCTCAGCTTCAAACCATTCCCCCTTGGCCTGTCTCTAGACACCCTCAGGAAAAGTCCCTTCTCAGCCTTCCTGCAGGATGCCTTCAGGTATAGGAAAGCAGCTGGAGCCCTGCACCACGTGCTGCTGCTGCAGGAAGGAGCCCCTGGTCTGCATCATGTAGGACTGTCCTGCTCCAGCTCCATCAGTGCTGCCTCCACCTGCACCTCCAGCAGAAAGGGAAAGAAGCAAACCAGCCCAGACCACCACCAATCTTCTGGTGGTGGCAGAAGCTAACACTCTACAGGGAAAAGCTGCTTGCTGGTTTGCTTCTGACACTGACAGCATCAGGCTGTCCCCTCCAAATCCTTTTTCTATCTTGCTGTGCAAAATTACAGCATGTTAGGGGCTGGAAGGGACCTTGAAAGACCATTGAGTCCAACCCCCCTGCCTGAGCAGGGTCACCCAGTGCAGGTCACACACAGAACACATCCAAGTGGGGCTGGAAAAGCTCCAGAGGAGACTCCACAACCTCTCTGGGCAGCCTGCTCCACGCCTCCAGCACCCTCACAGGGACAAACTTCTCCCTCCTGTTCCCATGGCACATCCTCTGCTCCAGCTTGCCCCCAGTGCCCCTTGTGCTGTCCTTGGACATCCCTGAGCAGAGCCTGGCTCCATCCTCCCCACACTGCCCTGCACATCTTTATCCCCAGCAATGAGGGCAGCCCTCAGGCTCCTCTGCTCCAAGGCCCAGATCCCTCAGCCTGTCCTCCTCAGGGAGATGTTCCACTGCCTGCAGCAGCTTTGTGCCCTCTTCTTCTCAGGGAGGCTGGAGAAGCAGCTGGGAGGAAGGATGCTCAGATTTCCCAATGTGTGGTTTTGAAGGCTGGTGTTAAATTTGACACCATAGCTCCCAGGTAACTGTGACTAACCACTAAATCACACCAGGTGTAATGGATTCCTCTGAACACTCACAGCTGGCAGTTCCATTATGCTCTAATCTGGAAAACATCTAAATGACTCTCCACAAAAATTAGAGGGGAACATAAACCTCTTGATAACACAAGATTCCAGAGATATTCCACTTAGCCATCACGACTTCTGCAATGTAACATCCAGGGCAGTCACATCCCTTACAGTGCAGGCATTTGCTGCTTGAGTTTTTAAGCCCACACTTCAGGACATCAATCTAAGGAGCCCTGAGTCTCTGGGAAATGTCAAACCATCAAAGAATGAACCTCTGGGACAGTGCTACAGGCTTCAAGGAGTGAGTGGAAGCGAGGGAGCCAAGCAGCTGCCTGGCAGCTGTGGATCACAGCATAGTTTCAGTCAGAAAAAGACCTCCAAGATCATTGAGTCCAACCATTCTCTAACTCTCCCAAGGCTGCTGCTAAACCACAGCCCTCAGCAGCACAGCTCTGCCTCTTTCAAACACCTCCAGGGCAGGGGATTCAACCACCTCCCTCTTTGAGAACCCCTTCAGTCTGGAAGTTTCTCCTAACATCCAACCTAAACCTCTCCTGGTGCAACTTGAGGCCATTTCCCCTTGTCCCATCACTTGCAATTAGGGAGAAGAGAGCAACACCAACCTCCTTCCAGGGAGCTGTAGAGAGCAATGAGGTCTCCCCTCAGCCTCCTCTTCTCCACACTAAACACCCCCAGCTCCCTCAGCTGCTCCTTTCCAGCCCTGTTCTCCAGACTCTTTGACAGCTTTGTTGCCCTCCTCTGGACACCCTCCAGCCCCTCAAGGTCCTTCTTGGAGTGAGGGCCCCAAAACTGAACTCAAGATTCAAGGTTTGACCTCACCTGTGCTGAGCATGGGGGACAATCCCTGCCCTGCTCCTGCTGGCCACACTATTGCTGATCCAGGCCAGGATGCTGGTGGCCTTCTTGGCCACCTGGGCATACACTGGCTCATGTTCAGCTGCTGTCAAATGGAAAGTTGCCCTTTGCTCTTGGATGCCCACCCCTGCACATCATTAGAAACAAACCCTCTCAGCTCAGTAAAACACTGTGCTGTAGGAAGTGTCCCTCTGCCCTTGTCCAGCCTCACCCTCGTGCTAAATCCATGATTTCCCACCTCTGAAAGTCTGGGGGTAACCCATTCCCAGAGGGAGAAGCACCACCTGGGTGATGCTGGCTGTCTTCTCTTGTCTAGAGAACAAGGCCAGCTAGGTGGGGACAGAAGGCAGCCTTTTTGCAGTCAAAAACCCACAACACCAATGAGATAGAAGCAGTTAAGCAGAAAAGCAGCAGGCCAGAGAGGCATCACTGATTCATTCCATTTTCCTGGAAAAGCCTGAACTGTGCTTAAGTGGAGGACAAGTTGAAAGTTTCCATTAGTGGCTAAATAAATAAATAAATACATACAAATCTTATTTAAAGAGAGAAGGGAAGATAAAATCCCTCAGGTTCAAGGAGAGCAACAATAAATTCTACCACAAAAATCTCTGCTAGACAGATCCTCACCTTGCTCCCAGCCCAAGGAGCAGTGGAGCTGCAAAGAGGCTGCTCTTGGTTAACACAAAACCAGGGGGAAAATAAAAAGCAGCAAGAGAAGAATCTCAGTCTCCAGCCAGGGAAGGGAACCAACAACCCCTCTGATATTCCTCCCAGAAATTCACAGTAGGTTGGAAGGGATCTCAAAGATCATCAAGTCCAATCAATCACCACAGACCTCATGACTAGACCATGGAACCAAGTGCCACATCCAATCCCCTCTTGAACACCTCCAGGGATGGGGACTCCACCACCTCCCTGGGCAGCACATCCCAATGGCAAATGACTCTCTCAGTGAAGAACTTTCTCCTCACCTCCAGCCTAAACTTCCCCTGGCACAGCTTGAGACTGTGTCCTCTTGTTCTGGCGCTTGAGACAAGAGACCAACCCCCTCCTGGCTACAACCTCCCTTCAGGGAGTTGGAGAGAGCAATGAGGTCTCCCCTGAGCCTCCTCTTCTCCAGACTAAGCAACCCCAGCTCCCTCAGCCTCTCCTCACAGGGCTGTGCTCCAGACCCCTCCTCAGCCTTGTTGCCCTTCTCTGGACACCTTCAAGTGTCTCAGTGTCCTTCTTAAACTGAGGAGCCCAGAACTGGACACAGGACTCAAGGTGTGGCCTAACCAGTGCTGAGCACAGGGCACAATGACCTCCCTGCTCCTGCTGGCCACACTGTTCCTGATGCAGTCCACGATGCCATTGGCCTTCTTGGCCACCTGGGCACACTGCTGGCTCGTGTTCAGGCGGCTGTCAGTCAGCACCCCCAGGTCCCTCTCTGTTTGGCAGCTCTCAGCCACTCTGACCCCAGCCTGTAGCTCTGCATGGGGTTGTTGTGGCCAAAGTGCAGCACCTGGCATTTGGATTCTTCCTCCATTCTCCTTGCCTGGGGGGAACACGAAGAGGGAAAGCAGGCAGTGCTGGCTGGCCTGTGAGCACCAGGGGATGAGACTGCTGCAGGTGACCCCAAAGAGCTTGCTGGTGCCCTGCAGCCTGGAGTTAGCTGAGCTTACTCTGGGTCTGGGGCACAGGCGTCAGTCTAGACCAGAGACTGAAAACCACTTCCCCACCACACCTTCCTGAGCTGTTCTGTGGCTCTCCTACACCACAACCAAGGATCAAAGCCAAGAGATACAGTAAGTGACTGCAGCACACCCCAGCCCTGGCACCTGCATTAAAGCAAAGGCTATTGCTCTTAGCAGAAAAGAGATAGAATCATAGAATCATTTAGGTTGGAAAAGATCTCCAAGATCATCAAGTCCAACCTTTAACCCTGCTCTGCTAACTCCACCATGTTCCATCTCAGCTGCTCAAGCAAAGGCAAAACCTTGTGAAATTAAAGGCTGTTGTCCATATGAGGTAAAAGGCTGAGTTCTGCTCCTCCCTTCCCCAAACATCCCAGGCTGACTCCCCCCAGCTACCACACTGCAGAGCTCAGTAGCACCTCACACCAGCAGAGGTCATACCCTTGGCACACCTGGAGCAGCTCTGGGATAAGCAGAGGCTCAGAGACCTGGGGCTGTTCAGCCTGGAGAAGAGCAGCCTGAGAGGGGATCTGATCAATGCTGATGAATAGGTAAAGGGTGAAGATGGACTTGGGCTCTTCTCAGCGGTATCCAATGATAGGACAAGGGGCAACAGGCACCAACTGGAACCTAGGAGGTTTCACAGAATCACCAAGGTTGGAAGAGCCCTCAAAAATTATCAAGTCCAACCTGTCACCACAGACCTCATGACTAAACCATGGCACCAAGTGCCACATCCAATCCCCTCTTGAACACCTCCAGGGATGGGGACTCCACCTTGAACTTAAGGGAAAGTTTCTTTGCTGTGAGGGTGCTGGAGCCCTGGAGCAGGCTGCACAGAGAGGTTGTGGAGTCTCCTTCCATGGAGACTTTCAAAACCCAGCTGGACATTGTGATCCTGGGCAGGCCCAGCTGGGCTGAGCTGAGCCGAGCTGAGCTGAGTGGTGGCAGGCCGGGCTGGGCTGAGCCGAGCTGAGCGGCGGCAGGCCGGGCTGAGCTGAGCAGTGGCAGGCCGGGCTGGGCTGAGCTGAGTGTCGGCAGGCCAGGCTGGGCTGGGCAGTGGCAGGCCGGGCTGGTCTGGGCTCAGCTGAGCTGAGCAGCAGCAGGCCGGGCTGGGCTGAGCTGAGCTGAGCGGCGGCAGGCCGGGCTGGGCTGGGCTGAGCCGAGCTGAGCGGCAGTAGGCTGGGCTGGGCTCAGCTGAGCTGAGCTGAGCAGTGGCAGGCTGGGCTGAGCTGAGCAGCGGCAGGCCGGGCTGGGCTGAGCTGAGCTGAGCAGAGCAGCGGCAGGCCGGGCTGGGCTGGGCTGAGCCGAGCTGAGCGGCAGCAGGCTGGGCTGGGCTCAGCTGAGCTGAGCAGAGGCAGGCCGGGCTGGGCTGAGCTGAGCAGCGGCAGGCCGGGCTGGGCTGAGCTGAGCTGAGCAGAGCAGCGGCAGGCCGGGCTGGGCTGAGCTGAGCTGAGCTGAGCAGTGGCAAGCCGGGCTGGGCTGAGCCGGGCTGGGCTGAACCGGGCTGGGCTGAGCCGGGCTGGGCAGTGGGAGGCCGGGCTGGGCTGAGCTGAGCTGAGCTGAGCTGAGCAGTGGCAAGCCGGGCTGGGCTGGGCCGGGCTGGGCTGGGCCGGGCTGGGCTGGGCCGGGCTGGGCTGGGCCGGGCTGGGCTGGGCCGGGCTGGGCAGTGGGAGGCCGGGCTGGGCTGGGCAGCGGCAGGCCGGGCTGGGCTGAGCTGAGCTGAGCTGAGCAGTGGCAAGCTGGGCTGGGCAGTGGGAGGCCGGGCTGGGCAGTGGGAGGCCGGGCTGGGCTGGGCAGCAGCAGGCAGGGCTGGCCAGGCTGAGCACACCACCACCAAATCCTGCAGCAGAACTGCTGAGCCACCAGGGCCAAGCCACACAATCTGCTTGGATGTTTGACAAATAAGCGGATCCCGGTGTAATCCAGGCTCCACCAAGTTGTTATCTTGCCATGAGCTCAGCTAGGCTTAAGTCCTTTCTCCGTGGTTCTCCCACCCCCCTGTGCTGCCTGATACACTGACCAATTTTATAAGAGACTGGTCCAGATTCAGGGCAGGTGGAGCTGGTCTTTTGGGTGTGCTCTCCCAGGTGCTGGTGGAAAAGAGGTCTACAACTGCCCCCCTGCTCTGCCCTGCTGAGACCACAGCTGCAATACTGTGTCCAGTCTGGGGCTCCCTCCTCCTGCAGAAAATTCCTTCATGCCACTGCAAAATCACTGTCCTAGAAAGACCACAATGTTTTCACTGTTAGCCCCTCTATTGACCCATCAGACTACTGCCCCTAACCTTCCACTTTATTCCAATAAATTAAATACCTAACTGGGATGGCATCAAGAAAAGTGTGGCCAGCAGGGCTAGGGAGGTTCTTCTCCCCCTCTTCTCTGCCCTGCTGAGACCACAGCTGCAATCCTCTGTCCAATTTGGGGCTCCCCAGCTCAAGAGAGACAGAGACCTGCTGGAGAGACTCCAACAGAGAGCCATGAGGATGATTAGGGGACTTGAGCATCTCCCCTGTGAAGAGAGACTGAGAGCCCTGGGGCTGTTTAGTCTGGAAAAGAGAAAGCTGAGAGGGATCTGATCAATGTCTATCAATACCTGAGGGGTGGGGGTCAAGTGGAGGGGGCCAAGCTCTTTTTGGTGGTGCACAGTCATAAGACAAGGAACAATGGATACAAACTTGAACAGAGAAGGTTTCACCTCAACACAAGGAGAAACTTCTTTACAGTGAGGGTGCTGGAGCCCTGGAGCAGGCTGCCCAGAGAGGTTGTGGAGTCTCCTGCTCTGGAGACTTTCCAAACCCACCTGGATGCATTCCTGTGCAGACTGCCCTGGGTGATGCTGCTCTGGCAGGGGGGTTGGACTCGATGCTCTCCAGAGGTCCCTTCCAACCCCTAACATCCTATGACACTCAGCCACGGTCGCAGACAAGGACAGGCATTTCCACACTTGTGCTCTTGCAAGCAGCAGCAAAGCTCAGAAATCCAAGCATAGGATTTCTGGACCAGGTCATGGATTTCCCCTGCTGCACTTTCTGCAGGCTGTGTCTCTGCTAAAACTGCAAGAGCTTCTTGCCTGTGGCAGCATGCTGAACATGCTGCAGGACACAGGCTGACAAGGCAGCCTGCAAAACTCTTCCCCAGTCAAAATTCATCCCTAGCCATCACCCAGCCATCCCTTCAGCTGCTCTGCATCACTGCTAGCAAGGTGCCCTCCCCAAACTCCAGCCAAAACTCCACACTCCCCCACAAATCAAACTCAATGAGGAAGTTGCATCCATCCATCACACTTCTGGGAGTGCTCCTATTCCAACCCTGAAGGCTGCTGAGGCGCCAAACACAACTCGCAGCACTGAAAGCCAGCCAGTGGCTTCTCAGGAGAAGCAGCTGCAGGTGCAACTACTCTTTTCATGTGCTGCCTCTGGACCTCCTCTGGAAATAGGATGACAAAAGGCATTTCTAACTCTAGACTGCAAGATGCATCAGTTCTGTCAAAGACCACAGGCTCAGCTCCCTCTGCCTGACCAGAAGCAGGACTGCTTTAAGTGGCTCTATAGGATAGCTTTGCAAACTGTGTTCAAGAGAGAGAGGGAAGTGACTACAGGTTCTCTTAGATCTCTTCTCTACCACTGCATTCTGATAGTGAAGTCCTCTCTACTCCGAGCAGATGAAACCTTAGCAGTCACCCACTGCAACCAGACAAAGCAATGTCTTAAAGCAGAGCAGCAATGTTTCATAGGTCTCGAGCACAGCCCTGTGAGGAGAGGCTGAGGGAGCTGGGGTTGCTTAGCCTGGAGAAGAGGAGGCTCAGGGGAGACCTTATTACTCTCTACAGCTACCTGAAGAGAGGCTGCAGCCAGGTGGGGATTGGTCTCTTCTCCCAGGCAACCAGCACCAGAACAAGAGGACAGAGTCTCAAGGTGCAGCAGGGGAAGTTTAGGCTGGAGGTGAGGAGAAAGTTCTTCCCAGAAAGAGTAATTGCCCATTGGAATGTGCTGCCCAGGGAGATGCTGGAGTCACCATCCCTGGAGGTGTTCAAGAAAGGCTTGGATGTGGCACTTGGAGCCATGGTTTAGTTGTCCTGAGGTGTTAGGTATTAGGTAATAGGTTGGACTCAATGATCTCTGAGGTCTTTTCCAACCTGGTTGATTCTATTCTATTCTGTTCTATCTGGTGTTAGATATCCAAGGTGTCCTGCTTAGAAGAGCAGATCCTAAGTGCTTCTCACTATGCTTTTCTATGAGCCACAGCACAAGGCTCACAGACAAACCTTCAAAGCATGCTTGGACCATATTTTAGGACAACTGTACCAAGCTCCTGATCTCCTCAAGTCATTCCTTCCAAAAAGTGAAGTCAGAGACTGCTTTCTCCATGAAAGGAGGTGAAAACTACACTGTGGAAGAGCTCTGGTATGAAAGCACCAAGCAGCATGACCAACAGCTACGTAGTCAGGGAGCCTTCCTCTTCCATTCCTGGGAACAGAAGGAACACCACAGCTCCCACAGGACACCAGCACAGGGCAGTGGACAGTACACTGGGTTTCTGTTGAAGAACTACAGCTTCCCTGAATTCAAGCTAAACACTTTGGAGTACTTCCAGCGCCTCTACCTCAGACCAGGCAGCAGAGCCACAATACGCGGTCAGGCCAGGTAATCCAACATCCTTTGCGCTATCTACACACAGAAAGTTACCCTGAGGCAGAGCTGAACTACCTATGCAAAGCAGAGGTTGAGAGGAAGAGGACAGGCATGGTGATGGAGATGGGATTCATCCCAGGGGTGAAGACCTGTCTTCTCAAACCCCACTACCAAGTTTAGCGACCTCTTTTCTCCTATATAGAAATGAGGCAGGAAGCCAGACCTCAGCAGCGATCTGCCACCACAAAGCCAAACAATTGACCTTTAAGTCAGCTTTCTTTGAAAGCCAAAACTCTGCTCCACACTTTATTCACCTGAAGTTATTGGAAATCACCAAAATAAAGCACACAAACAACCCTACTAAGTTTCAGCTGAAGAGGCACAGTCAGGAAAAGAGAAAAGGTAGCGGGGAGACCATGCCACCACCAAAGGTTTTTCTCTCAGCAGTGACTGGCCTGCTGCACACAAGAGCTGAAGGAGTTAAAGCCTAATTTATGCTGTTTATGCTTTCCTGCAAGTCGCTCAGCTATCATCAGGCAGACACATCCTGTTGCGTCTGACATTTCCTTGAGCGCTTTTGTCTTCTTTCTCCCCACTGCCCCTGCGCTGATTGGATCCAACACCCCCACAGAAAAACAAACAGCTCTGGGAAAGGCAGAAGCCACACAGCCATCTTCCTCCCCACCTACAGTCGGTGACATCAGTTCGAGGAGGAACGCACGATGCCTGCCGCTCTTCCGGGAGCCTGGCAGGGGCAGATGCCTCCAACCCGCACCCAGCCCCATTAACGTCCTCCACGGGCGACAAGTGCCACGGGAGGACAGCTCCAGCAGCGACTTCCCTATCACAGAACCACAGGATACATCCAGTTGGAAGACACCTCCAAGACCACCCATTCCAACCCCTGACCCAGCACTGAAGGGTCAACACCAAACCAAGCCAATAAGCACCAGATCCACACACTCCTTGAACACCCCCAGGGATGGTGACTCCAGCACTGCCCTGGGCAGACCATTCCAATGTCTGAGAATCCTTTCAGTGAGGGAATACTTCCTAACATGCAGCCTGAACCTCCCCTGGCACAGCTTGAAACCATTTCCTCTGGTCCTGTCACTTGCCACCAGGGAGAAGAGGCTGCCCCCTCTTCACTCCAACCTCCCTTCAGGGACCTGTAGAGAGCAATGAGGTCTCCCCCTCGGCCTCCTCTTCACTAGACTGAACAACCCCCCCCAGCTCCAACATGAGTTAGCTGCTATCAAAATCAGGGAGAAAGTTAGTGCCTGCAGGAGGTTTTGCTCAAGCAAGACACAACCACATTCCCAGTAACTTTCTCTGAACCCACAAGAAAAAGAGAGAGGAAAGAAAACCAACAAGTAAAACCATCTCAGAATGGCTTGGGATTGCTCCAGGGAACAGCTTTCCCACGGGCTAAAGGAAATGCTCTGCCCTCAGTTACCCTGGAAAAAGCAACTCTCAAAAGCAGCTTCCCTGGCATTGACCAAGGAAACGTTTTCTTCCTGGGGGGTGGTGGTGGTGGAGGGGTGGGTGTTTAAAGCAGTTGCTTTAGTCTGAACACCAAGGAAGCTTGGAGAGAAAACAAGCAATTGCAGAGAGTGCTTCACTCACTCCATTTGTGCCTTTGCTGCAGGATCCCAGAGTTCAAACAGCAGCCTGAACCAGCAGATTCCCCACTGCTGGGAGCCTTGCAAGGTTTTAATTTACCCACCACAAAACCGGGAGGCAAAGGGAAGAATTGATCTTGCAAGCTACTTGGGCCTCTAAAAGCATCAAAACTTCACAGCCCTTTTGATGCTGGGAAATTAGGAGCATTTGCTACGAGGCCCTCATGAAAGGCAATAGCCTTCTTCATGCCTTTATGGAGATGTTCACGCAGCCAGCTTATCTCCCTCAGAGCTGCAGAGATTTACTTCTATCACATCAGAAGTTTGGCTCCTTCAGAGTTGGATAAGCAGCTGAGAACCAAGAAGTAACACGATTTGAGTCTCACCCCTTAATGGATCCTCATGACTTAGAAGCCTCTGAAGACTAATGATTGGGGTTGGGGTTTTTTTTTCTTCCTTCCCAGCCTAAATAAATGGAGATTGCACTCAAAGCTGCATCTAAGCAGTATCTTAAATGAGTTTTGTCTTTAAAAGCATGAACTGCAGAGAAGGGAGGGTAGAGGGAGGGGAAAGGAGAGGGGGGGAGGGGAGAAATGTGGTCCTGTTTGCCACTCAAAAGCATTACACTGCTTTATCTATTTAGATATCTTTATAGATAGATATAGTTACATGTAAACATTTATTCATATTTTATATTGTTTATATGGATTTCTTTATAGATTTTAAATCATTCTATAGGATTATATACACATTACTATGCTTATATGAAAATATTGCTTTATATATTTCTATCATAGAATCAATAAGGTTGGAAAAGACCTCAAAGATCATCAAGTCCAACCTGTCACCCAGCACCTCCTGACAACTAAACCATGGCTGCAAGAGCCACATCCAATCCCCTCTTGAACACCTTCAGGGATGGTGACTCCACCACCTCCCTGGGCAGCACATTCCAACAGCCAATTACTCTTTCTGGGAAGAACTTTCTCCTCACCTCCAGCCTAAACCTCCCCTAGCACAGCTTGAGACTGTGTCCTCTTGTTCTGGTGCTGCTTGCCTGGGAGAAGAGACCAACTCCCACCTGGCTACAACCTCCTTGCAGGTAGTTGCAGAGAGCAAGAAGGTCTCCCCTGAGCCTCCTCTTCTCCAGGCTAAGCAACCCCAGCTCCCTCAGCCTCTCCTCACAGGGCTGTGCTCAAGACCCCTCCCCAGCCTTGCTGCCCTTCTCTGGACACCTTCAAGTCTCTCAATGTCCTTCTTAGTTTAAACTGAGAAGCCCAGAACTGGACACAGGACTCAAGGTGTGGCCTAACCAGTGCAGAGCACAGGGCACAATGACTTCCCTGCTCCTGCTGGCCACACTGTTCCTGATGCAGGCCAGGATGCCATTGGCCTTCTTGGCCACCTGGGCACACTGCTGGCTCACATTCAGCTGTTGTCAACCAGCACCCCCAGGTCCCTCTCTGCCTGGCTGCTCTCAGCCACTCTGTCCCCAGCCTGTAGCACTGCATGGGGTTGTTGTGGCCAAAGTGCAGCACCCAGCACTTGGACTTGTTCAATGCCATCCTGCTGGACTCTGCCCATCTGTCCAGCCTGGCAAGGTCCCTCTGCAGAGCTCTCCTACCCTCTAACAGATCAACTCCTGCTCCCAGCTTGGTGTCATCTGCAAACTTACTGATGGTGGACTCAATCCCCTCATCCAGATCATCAATAAAGACTATACTGAGATATATATTGATAATATGCAGCTATTGAAATATTTTCTTGATATCTATATACATATAACTATGTGTATATCTGTATTTGCTTATACATATCTATATATATACACAGGTACCTATATGTTTACACATGAATATATATATTTTATATGCCTACAAAAGAATATTTAGATATTTTACATGTCTACATATGAATATTCATATCTTTTGTATGCCTGCCTATGAATAAGGATATATATTTATATATGTATATGTGAATGTTTAGATATTTATTTATTTATATAGGTCTACATATGGATATTGTATTTATTTATACATTGATATGGAAGGATCTGTATTGATTTAAATATTTCATGCATTTACATGCACACAACTGGTCATGCAAAGATATTTATTTAGATATTTAAATGTTGTTTAAATGCACTTAAGTCTTCTATGTGTTTATATATACACACATATGGGTTTGTATATATTTGTTGTTGATATGCATATATTTATATATTCAGATGCCTATGTTTATATGTGATTATTTATATATTTTAATAATATCATAAAATTGTCAGGGTTGGAAGGGACCTCAAGGATCAGCCAATTCCAAGCCCCCTGCCATGGGCAGGGACACCTCCCGCTAGCTCAGGCTGCTTGAGGCTCCATCCAACACCACCTTGAACACTTCCAGGGAGGAGGCATACCATGAAGCAGCTGCCATGGATCACCACTGCTAGTAACATGCTCCTGTGCATCAATAGCAAAATACAATATTAACCAGGTTGGAAAACACCTTGGAGATCATCAAGTCCAACCTATCACCCAACACCATCTAATCAACTAAACCATGGCACTAAGTGTCTCATCCAGTCTCTTCTTAAACACCTCCAGGGATGGTGACTCCACCACCTCCCTGGGCAGCATAACAACAGCTCAGCTGCAGCTCTTCATTCTCATGTCCAGGACACTGATTTAACCTCTGCCTTATCTGTTTGGCTTGATACATGTCCACTGTGGTGGGTTGAAGTTTCCTCCCCAACATTAACTTTTGCCAGATCAACTCAGTTAGAAGCAAATGAAAGCTGTACTCACAAGCAGTATCTACTCTCTACCATGGGATGCCATGAATATATATGTGAATATGTGTGTTTTTCTGTGCTTTATGTCCACCACTCTCTTACAGTGGTTTGGTTTTATATATAGAATCATAGTCTTGCTAGGGTTGGAAGGGACCTCAAGGATCAGCCAGTCCCAACCCCCCTGCCATGGCCAGGGACACCTCACACTACAGCAGGTTGCTCACAACCACATCCAGCCTGGCCTTCAAAACCACCAGGCATGAGGCTTCCACCACCTCTAGCATGGCCTTCAAAATCCCCAGGGTTATTTATATCTTTATATATTGTTTATATGCATTGATTTTATGCACTTCTATACATACAACTGGATGTTTAGATATGAATGTTTATTTTTTTATATATATATATTTATTTATACAGTCCTAAACTGTTTACATGCAGCTATTTATACTTGACATATAAATTAAGAAAATATATCCATTTATGTTTTTATTTATATAGTACTATAGTGTTTATATGCAGCTCTTTATATTTGCTATATAAATTAAGATATTCATTTATGTTTTTTATTTATATAGTGTTTATATGCAGCTGTTTATACTTTATATATAAACTCAGAAAATAGATTCATTTATACTTTGATTTATATAGTACTATCTTGTTTACAGGCAGTTATCTATATTTGATTGATAAGTTCTATTTATTTAATATAGTAATATATTAGAATCATAGAATCAGTCAGGGTTGGAAGGGACCACTAGGATCATCTAGTTCCAACCCCCCCTGCCATGGGCAGGGACACCTCACCCTAGATCAGGCTGGCCAGAGCCTCATCCAGCCTGGGCTTAAACACCTCCAGGGATGGGGCCTCAACCACCTCCCTGGACAACCCATATTGTTTATATGGGTTTATATTTCATATATAAATTAAGAAAATATACTTATAAGGTAATATATTGTTTATATGTGGTTGTTTATATTTTAAATATAAACATATTCATTCATATTTTTATTTACCTACTAAGGCACTGTTTATATGTTGTCATTTATACTTTGGGAGGACTATTAATACATTTATTTATCTAGTAATATATTGTTTCTGGTGTCATTTCTATTTTAGAAAGGAAAATATTATCTATTAATAGGTTGTTCATATTGTTCAATTAATATTATTTATCTATTAATATGTTGGTTATATGTTGTCCTTTATATTTTATACATAAAGAACTACAGGGCTTGTGCTCAAGGCCTCTCCCCAGCCTTGTTGCCCTTCTCTGGACACGTTCAAGTGTCTCAATGTCCTTCCTAAACTGAGGAGCCCAGAACTGGACACAGGACTCAAGGTGTGTAATAGTAATAGGTTGTTTAGATGTAGTTATTTGTATTTTATATATAAAGCCCTACGAGGAGAGGCTGAGGGAGCTGGGGTTGCTTAGCCTGGAGAAGAGGAGGCTCAGGGGAGACCTTCTTGCTGTCTACAGCTACCTGAAAGGTGGTTGTAGCCAGGAGGGAGTTGGTCTCTTCACCCAGGCAACCAGCACCAGAACAAGAGGACACAGTCTCAAGCTGTGCCGGGGGAAGTTTAGGCTGGAGGTGAGGAGAAAGTTCTTCACTGAGAGTCGTTCGCCATTGGAATGTGCTGCCCAGGGAGGTGGTGGAGTCCCCATCCCTGGAGGTGTTCAAGAGGGGATTGGATGTGGCACTTGGTGCCATGGTCTAGTCATGAGGTCTGTGGTGACAGGTTGGACTTGATGATCTTTGAGGTCCCTTCCAGCCTTGGTGATTCTGTGATACTGTAAACACACACACACACACACACCCCTATCACCCAGACACACACAAGAGGATGGACAGCACAACAGCGACTTATCAACAGACTTATTTCAACGCTCCCCCACTCCTCTGGATCATGAAAACACAGGTCCCAGCCAAGGAAATTCAACTGAAGGAGTTCTTCATGCACTGTTTATGTCACCTGTGAGGCTTTAAACACCACCACCCCCCCCCAAAAATAATTATTAAATGAAAGAATAGATTGCTTTGGCTTCTCAGTCTCGCATTAGCAGACGCAATTATCTCTCATTAATTTTACAGAGTGTTCACAGTAGAAATTAAATCATTTCTTCATGTCTGTTGAAGAAAAACTTTGCTGCCTTAATTATTCATAAATACCAAAGCCTGCTCCTTATTACTCATCGCCACTGTGATTCATTTCACTAACGCCTCAATAACTCCCTGCCACCCCATTAGTCCCAGAACACACTGTACGGCTGCCAGCAGCAGCAAATCAATCACCCGCAATAATCCACGCGCCCTCCTCGCCTGCCTGCTGCCAAGGAAGAGGAGGAGGAGGAAGGCAGGAGCAGCATTACCTCCCCAACCCCAGCATCGTGCTTGCCTTCATCCTCCAGCATAACAAACTTGTACCTGCTGTTCTGGGCAGCTTTGAATCAGAGAATTGTTCTGGCTGGAAAACAACTCTTAAGATCACCAGATCCAGCCATCAAACACCAGCATGGCCACTAAACCATGCCAGGTAGGGAAATCCCTTGGACTTAGGGAAACAATCCCCTGCCTCTATTTTTGCTCTGTGGACTGGCTCTCTGCTTCCAACATCTCAAAACCAGACCCAGTTTTGGTCCCACCACATCCCAGTTAGGGAAATCCAGCTGCTGTGGACACACAAATGCAGGCAGCAAGGTAACATTCACTGTTGTACCTCATGAAGCAGAAGAGGAGGAGGAGGAAGGCAGGAGCAGCATTACCTCCCCAGCACCGTGCTTGCCTTCATCCTCCAGCATAACAAACTTGTACCTGCTGTTCTGGGCAGCTTTGAATCAGAGAATTGTTCTGGCTGGAAAACAACTCTTAAGATCACCAGATCCAGCCATCAAACACCAGCATGGCCACTAAACCATGCCAGGTAGGGAAATCCCTTGGACTTAGGGAAACAATCCCCTGCCTCTATTTTTGCTCTGTGGACTGGCTCTCTGCTTCCAACATCTCAAAACCAGACCCAGTTTTGGTCCCACCACATCCCAGTTAGGGAAATCCAGCTGCTGTGGACACACAAATGCAGGCAGCAAGGTAACATTCACTGTTGTACCTCATGAAGCAGAAGAGGAGGAGGAGGAAGGCAGGAGCAGCATTACCTCCCCAGCACCGTGCTTGCCTTCATCCTCCTGCATAACAAACTTGTACCTCCTGTTCTGGGCAGCTTTGAATCAGAGAATTGTTCTGGCTGGAAAACAACTCTTAAGATCACCAGATCCAGCCATCAAACACCAGCATGGCCACTAAACCATGCCAGGTAGGGAAACCCCTTGGACTTAGGGAAACAATCCTCTGCCCCTTTTTTTGCTCTGTGGACTGACTCACTGCTTCCAACACCCCAAAACCAGACCCAGTTTTGGTCCCACCACATCCCAGATCCAGCTGCTGTGGACACACAAATGCGGGCAGCAAGGTAACATTCACTGTTGTACCTCATGGAGCAGAAGAGGAGGAGGAGGAAGGCAGGAGCAGCATTACCTCCCCAACCCCATCACCATGCTGCCTTCATCCTCCAGCATAACAAGCTTGTACCTCCTGTTCTGGGCAGCTTTGAATCAGAGAATTGTTCTGGTTGGAAAACAACTTCTAAGGTCATCAGACCTGACCATCAGTCTAACACCAGTATGGCCTAGTGGCCAGGTAGGGAAACCCCTTGTACTTAGGAAAACAATCCCCTGCCCCATTTTTTTTGCTCTGTGGACTGGCTCACTGCTTCCAATGCCCCAAAACCAGACCCAGTTTTGGTCCCACCAGATCCCAGTTAGGGAAATCCAGCTGCTGTGGACACATAAATGCAGGCAGCAAGGTAACATTCACTGTTGTACCTCATGGAGCAGCCGTCAAGATCAGACTCAATGTGGCCCTGGGCAGCCTGATCTAGTTGGTAGTGTCCCTGCTGACTGCAGGGAAGTTGGACCTTTGAGGTCATCAGTTAGGTTGGACATCAGGAGGAAGTTCTGCACAGTGAGAATGGTGGAATACTGAACAGGTTGCCCAGGGAAGTGGGGGAAGCCCCAGCCCTGGAGACATTCAAGATCAGACTTGATGTGGCCCTGGGCAGCCTCATCAAGCTGGAGGTGTCCCTGCTGGCTGCAGGAGGGGTGGACAAGATGACCTTTGAGGGTCCTTTCCAACCCAAGGCAAGCTGTGAGCCTGCAATCTGTGTATCCACACCAAAACAAAATCATGGAATGGTTAAAGTTGGAAAAGGCCTCTAAGATCAAGTCCAACCTTCAACCCAACACCACCATGGCCACTAAACCATGGCCCAAAGTTGCCATCATGGTCACAGGCTTCTTGATCACCCCCAGGGATGGGGACTCCACCACCTCCCTGGGCAGCCTGTGCCAATCCCTGACCACTCTTGCAGCAAAGACATTTTTCCTCATCTCCAACCTAACCCTCCCCTGGCACAATTTCAGGCCATTTCCTCTCCTTCTATCACCTGATACCACAGAGAATTGACCAACCCCTATCTCTCTCCAGGAAGTTGAGGAGAGCAATGAGGTCTCCCCTCAGCCTCTTCTTCTCTAGATGAAACACCCTCAGGTCCCTCAGCTGCTCCTCCCCAGCCCTTTCTCCAGACCCTTCCCCAGGAAATGTAGAAGCAAGAAGAAGAGTGAACCAGGGGCAGCAGCATGGCTCCCTGGGCTGCCTGCTCCAATCCCTGACCATCCTCAGTAAGGAAATTCTCCCTAATGTCCACGCTCCTCCCCAGCCCTCTCCTCCAGACCCTTCCCCAGGAAATGTAGAAGCAAGAAGAAGAGTGAACCAGGGGCAGCAGCATGGCTCCCTGGGCTGCCTGCTCCAATCCCTGACCATCCTCAGTAAGGAAATTCTCCCTAATATCCACGCTCCTCCCCAGCCCTCTCCTCCAGACCCTTCCCCAGGAAATGTAGAAGCAAGAAGAAGAGTGAACCAGGGGCAGCAGCATGGCTCCCTGGGCTGCCTGCTCCAATCCCTGACCATCCTCAGTAAGGAAATTCTCCCTAATATCCACGCTCCTCCCCAGCCCTCTCCTCCAGACCCTTCACCAGCCTCCTTGCCCTAAAAGCTGCTGCAGACTCCGATAGGCATTGCTCAGGAGAGCATCCCAGCCCCAAAGTGGGAGGTGGGAACCGGCCTCCCCCGGGAGGCAGGCAGCAGCTGGGGATGCTCGGTAGCTTTGCCTCCCTGCAGGTTGACATCTGGGCAGGCAGCTGCCCGCAGCAGAATTAGCCGATTGAGAAGAGGGGGGAGGGGGGGGGCGGGGGGAAGGAATTAATCCTCACAAGTATGTTAAGAAGCCTACACGGGTAATTCCTAAAAAGGCTGAGAGTCACAAGGCTGCTTGGCCACAGTAATCCCCGCAGAGCCAAACAAAGCCCAGGCGCCATCTCTGCAGCTAAGTGGTTAAATAAGGAATTACCCAGAGTTTAGGAGCCCTGCTGCTCAGCCAGCCACACTCCCGGGCTGCAGGGCAGACTGCAGTTATGGCAGAGGAAGAGGGCAAGGAGAGCAAAGTCACTAAAGCAATAAAATTCGCTCAAATCTGGAGTTACAAATTGTTCCACAGATTCACAGAACAGTTTGGGTTGGAAGGGACCTGAAAGAGCATCCAGTTCCAAGCCCCCTGCCATGGGCAGGGACACCTCCCACCGGCCCAGCTTGCTCAAGGCCTCATCCAGCCTGGCTTCCAGGGAGAGGACATCCACATCCTCCCTGGGCAAACTGTTCCAGGGTCTCCCCAGCCTCACTCTAAAGAATTTCTTCCTAACCTCCAGTCTAAGTATCTAATGAAATTGGGGGGCAAAAATAAAAGCATGCAGAATGCCACTGGCTGGGGATAGAGGCTGAAGATTTTTCTGTACTCAAGAGCTTGCAGAGACAGCACGAAAGGCAAGCTTGCTGCAAATGCTTTCTGTGCTTTTCCAGGGTCTCACCACCCTCCCCACAGAGCATTTCTTGCTTTTGTACCATTTCTTCAGCCACTTTCAGAAAACTGATGCAACTGCTGTCGTTTCCCTGGCCCTGAGCACATCCTTCCACACTGCCCTGCACCACAGCCTGGGCTCCAGGCTGGTGACACAGGGGTCTGAGGGGTGACCACTAGATGGATACAGAACTGGCTTGATGGCTGCACCCAGAGAGTGGCTGTCCATGGGTCCATGGCCCAGTGGAGGCCAGGGACAAGCAGAGGCCCTCAGGGGTCAGCCCTGGGACCAGGCTTGTTCAGCATCTTTGTCAGTGCCATGGACAGTGGCATTGAGTGCACCCTCAGCAGGTTTGCTGATGGCACCAAGCTGTGTGGTGCAGCAGACAGCTGGAGGGAAGGGATCCATCCAGAGGGACCTGGACAGGCTGGAGAGGTGGGCACAAGCCAACCTCAGGAGCTTCAACAAGAGCAAGGGCAGGGTCCTGCAGCTGGGTGGAGGCAATCCCAGGCACAAATCCAGGCTGGGCAGGGACTGGCTGGAAAGCAGCCCTGAGGAGAGAGCCTTGGGGGTGCTGGGGGAGGAGAAGCTCACCAGGAGCTCTCAGTGAGCACTTGCAGCCCAGAAAGCCAACCAGAGCCTGGGCTGCAGCAAGAGAAGTGTGGCCAGCAGGGCAAGGGAGGGGATTCTGCCCCTCTGCTCAGCTCTGCTGAGACCCCACCTGGAGTACTGCCTCCAGCTCTGGAGCCCCTATTGCAAGAGGCATCTGGAGGTGCTGGAAGGTGTCCAGAGAAGGGCCAGGAGGATGAGCAGAGGGCTGGAGCACCTCTCCTGTGAGGACAGACTGAGGGAGTTGGGGCTGTTCAGTCTGGAGAAGAGAAGGCTCCCAGGTGACCTCATTGTGGCCTTCCAGGATCTGAAGGGGGCTCCAAGAAGGCTGGGGAGGGACTGCTCAGGATCTCAGGCAGTGATAGGACTAGGGGGAATGGAATGAAGCTGGAGGTGGGGAGATTCAGGCTGGAGGTGAGGAGGAAGTTCTTCCCCATGAGAGTGGTGAAGCCCTGGAATGGGTTGTCCAGGGAGGTGGTTGGGGCCCCGTCCCTGGAGGTGTTTAAGCCCAGGCTGGCTGAGGCTCTGGGCAGCCTGATCTAGTGTGGGGTGTCCCTGCCCATGGCAGGGGGGTTGGAACTAGCTGATCCTTGTGGTCCCTTCCAACCCTGACTGATACTATGAAAACCTGGGCGCGTAACAACAACAAAACCCAACCCAACAACAAAATAACACACAACCCAAACAAACCTAAGAGCTGCACCCAATTAAAGACAGGAATTTGTGTTGGGAAAGTCAAGAAACCATCAGTGCCTTCGACACAATTAATCAGTACTGAACCATCAGTGCTTTAGACGCAATTAATCAGCACAAAACCATCAGCGCTTTCGACACAATTAATCAGTATGAAACCATAAGTACTTCAGACACAATTAATCAGCACTTTAGCCACTCTGTGCTCCTGGAGGCAGACAGGACACACACACCCCCACAGTCCCAGCCCTGGTGAGCTCCATCCAGCCCCGCGGTCCTGCCCTTGGCGTAGTTCCCGGAGCCATCCAAGCTGGCATCCTGCGACCCTTGCCGTTCAGGAGCGCATCCCCAAGGCCCATCTCCGCTCACCAAGATCCATTCCCACATCCCATTTTTCAACCAGCTCTTCATCACTTTGCTTTCTAGCAAGTTAGGTGAGTTAATTGGGGCTGCTGCCACGCAGCAACGCTGCCTTTATTATTCCAGTTGTGCAGAAAGTAAATGAATGCAAAGGATTGCACACAGAGGTCTAATCCATTTGAGGTAAATCAATGCATTGCACATTTAAATTGCTCTGCTTTCCTTCAGAAAAGTACATTGAAGTGATTCATTAGGCACTGAACTGTTCACACAAAAACAGAGCAATTCTCTTAGGCATGCCAGTGCATCTCTGCTAGTTAAATTTAAAAAGCAATCAAATCTGCTAATAAGTCATTTTTGTCGACATTTACATCAGCAGAGAACATAATTCCTGACAATTCAGATTAAATAAATGAGGGGCAAATTAATCTCGCTTTAATGTGCCTCTGAACTGATGCTCCACTTGTTCCAACTTCAAGACTGCCCTTTTGCTGACAGCACCCAACCCACAGGTGATGCTTGACTTCCAAAAGAGAGCCACACAATTGCCAGGGTGGGAAGGGACCTCAAGGCTCAGCCAGTTCCAACCCCTCTGCCAGGGCCAGGGACACCTCACACTACAGCAGGTTGCTCACAGCCACATCACTGTATCACAGTATCACCAAGGTTGGAAGAGACCTCAAAGATCATCAAGTCCAACCTGTCACCACAGACCTCATGACTAGACCATGGCACCAAGTGCCACATCCAATCCCCTCCTGAACACCTCTGCTGTTCCAAAAGCCCCTGCCATGGCCAGGCACACCTCACACTACAGCAGGTTGCTCACAGACACATCCAGCCTGGCTGCAAACACCTCCAGGCAGGAGGCTTCCACCACCTCCCTGGGCAACCTGTGCCAGGCTCTCACCACCCTCCTGGGGAACAACTTCTTCCTCACATCCAATCTCAATCTCCCCACTTCTAGTTTTGCTCCATCCCTTGCAGTCCTATCACTCCCTGACACCCTCAAAAGTCCCTCCAAAGCCTTCCTGTAGCCCCCTTCAGATACTGGAAGGCCACAAGAAGGTCACCTCAGAGCCTTCTCTTCTCCAGACTGAACAACCCCAACTCCCTCAGTCTGTCCTCATAGCAGAGCAGCTCCAGCCCTCTGCTCATCCTCGTGGCCTTTCTCTGGACACCTTCCAGCACCTCCAGATCCATCCTGTACTAGGGGCTCCAGAACTGGACACAGAGTTCCAGGTGAGGTCTCAGCAGAGTCACCACAAGAAGGTCCCCTCAGAGCCTCCTCTTCTCCAAACTGATCAACCCCAAACGCCTCTGCCAACCTTTATTAAAGGTTCTGAAGTTACAGAGAGGAATCACAAGGCACAATCTGGGTCTATTTTGATCTAGTTGAGGTAAGTATTTATAGTTTCAGTTTAATATTTATAAATTCCCAGGGTAAAAACATGCAGCAGAAAGGCACCTTGCAGAGAAAAATGTAACCATGTCTTACTACAGCAGCACCAGGACTAGTGGGGATGGAGCAAAACTACAAGTGGGGAGATTCAGATTGGATGTTAGGAAGAAGTTGTTCCCCATGAGGGTGGTGAGAGCCTGGCACAGGCTGCCCAGGGAGGTGGTGGAAGCCTCCTGCCTGGAGGTGTTTGCAGCCAGGCTGGATGTGGCTGTGAGCAACCTGCTGCAGTGTGAGGTGTCCCTGCCCATGGCAGGGGGGTTGGAACTGGATGATTCTTGAGTTCACAGACTCACAGGATGTTAGGGGTTGGAAAGGACCTCTGCAGATCATCAAGTCCAAACCCCCTGCCAAAGCAGGACCACAGAATCCATCAGAGGTCACACAGAAACACATCCAGAGGGGGCTGGAAAGGCCCCAGAGAAGGAGACTCCACAACCTCTCTGGGCAGCCTGCTCCAGGGCTCTGTGAGCCTCACAGTGCAGAAATTCCTCCTTATCTTGAGGTGGAATCTCCTGTGCTGGACTTTATATCCATTGTCCTTTGTCCTATCCCAGAGTGCAACTGAGCAGAGCCTGTGTCTCCCTCCTGACCCCCAGCTCCCAGATATTTATAGACATTTATTAAATCCCCTCCCAGCCTTTTCCTCTCCAGACTGAACAGCCCCAGGGCTCTCAGCCTCTCCTCCCCAGGCAGTGCTGCAGTCCCTTCAGCATCCTTGGAGCCCTCCCTTGGACTCTCTCCACCAGATCCCTGTCCCTCCTGACCTGGGGGGGCCCAGAGCTGGATGCAATATTCCAGGTGAGGTCTCAGCAGGGCAGAGCAGAGGGGGAGGAGAACCTCCCTGGCTCTGCTGGACACACTCCTCTGAATGACCCCAGGATCCCATTGGCCTTCTTGGCCCCCAGGGCACATTGCTGCCCCATGCACAACTTGACCTCCCTAACAATTTCATGGGTCTATGATTCCCACTGTCTTCTTCAGGGAAGACCAAATCTGGTAACAAATGGAACAAACAGTGCAAGGAATAGTGCCTCTGCCTCCTTCCTTGCTCAACTGCAATCACTGGGGTTTAATTTTGCAACAATTAATGTCTCCTCTCTAGCCACACACACACAAAATCTCCCATTTTAAAAGGCAGTAGGAAACACAGACTTTAATACAGTGCAGATTGACTTTGAGTTATTTAAAGACTTAGAGCAGAACTGAGGAGACCTAATATGGGAAATGATCTCCTTTTTGTAATCCCTTTCAGATGTCCCCTAAGAAGTCCAACACTTCATCTGCAAAAGCAGTGATATCAATTTGGAGAGCTTTGCACATCCTATAGTCCAAACTTCAAAACCCATGAACAAGTTTATAACCAAGACTTTCAAGGTCAGGCCCTGTAATGGGATTAGGTGAAAGAACCCCTTGTACTTAGGGAAACAAACCCCTGCCCCTGGTTTTGCTCTGTGGACTGGCTCACTGCTTCCAACACACCAAAACCAGACCCAGTTTTGGGCCCACCAGACCCCAGTTAGGGAAATCCAGCTGCTGTGGACACACAAATGCAGGCAGCAAGGTAACATTCACTGTTGTACCTCATGAAGCAGAAGAGGAGGAAGGCAGGAGCAGCATTACCTCCCCAACCCCAGCACCGTGCTTGCCTTCATCCTCCAGCATAACAAGCTTGTACCTCCTGTTCTGGGCAGCTTTGAATCAGAGAATTGTTCTGGCTGGAAAACAACTCTAAGATCATCAGATCTGACCATCAGTCTAACACCAGCATGGCCACTAAACCATGGCCAGGTAGGAAAATTCAGCTGCTGTGGACACACAAATGCAGGCAGCAAGGTAACATTCACTGTTGTACCTCATGGAGCAGCCGTCAAGATCAGACTCAATGTGGCCCTGGGCAGCCTGATCTAGTTGGTAGTGTCCCTGCTGACTGCAGGGAAGTTGGACCTTTGAGGTCATCAGTTAGGTTGGACATCAGGAGGAAGTTCTGCACAGTGAGAATGGTGGAATACTGAACAGGTTGCCCAGGGAAGTAGGGGAGGCCCCATCCTTGGAGACATTCAATATCAGACTCAGTGTGGCCCTGGGCAGCCTCATCAAGCTGGAGGTGTCCCTGCTGACTGCAGGAGGGGTGGACAAGATGTCCTTTGAGGATCCTTTCCAACCCAAGGCAAGCTGTGAGCCTGCAATCTGTGTATCCACACCAAAACAAAATCATGGAATGGTTAAGGTTGGAAAAGGCCTCTAAGATCATCAAGCCCAACCATCAACCCAACACCACCATGGCCACTAAGCCATGGCCCAAAGTTGCCATCATGGTCACAGGCTTCTTGATCACCCCCAGGGATGGGGACTCCACCACCTCCCTGGGCTGCCTGTTCCCAAGCCTGGCCACTCTCTTGCAGGAGAGAAAACACTCAGGGTCATTAGGAAGTCCTGCTGATAAATGAAGCAGCAGAGAGTCGCTGGAGCCTGGCAGCATCTCTGCATAACCCTCTGTTACTTTTTATCCCTGTTTTATAATTGCTGCAGAGTTTTTCCTGGGGAAGTTTCAGTGATGGGTATTTCAAGGGCAGGCAGGCACCCTTCTGGTGCTCTGGCCAGGACCCAAGTTACAGCAGGTCACCCCATCTGCTCGCTCACAGCCTCCAGCTCAGCCGTGCTGCTCCTCTTCTCTTTCCAAGCTGCAACCCCCAGCCAGGCTTCGCCCCCAAACAGCAGCATTGGAGGACCTCACAGATTGGGTTGGAAGGGCCCCTCAAAGGTCATCTTGCCCAACCCCTCTGCAGTCAGCAGGGACACCTCCAACTACAGCAGGCTGCCCAGGACACATCAAGTCTGATCTTGAATGTCTCCAGGCATGGAGCCTCCACCACATCTCTGAGCAACCTCTTCCAGTGTTTCACTACTCTCATTGTGCAGAGCTTCATAGTATCATAGTATCAGTCAGGGTTGGAAGGGACCACAAGGATCAGCTAGTTCTAACCCCCCTGCCATGGGCAGGGACACCTCACACTAGATCAGCCTGGCCAGAGCCTCATCCAGCCTGGGCTTAAACACCTCCAGGGACAGGGCCCAAATCACCTCCCTGGACAATCCATTCCAGGGCTTCACCACTCTCATGGGGAAGAACTTCCTCCCCACCTCCAGCTTCATTCCATTCCCCCTAGTCCTATCACTACCTGAGATCCTGAGCAGTCCCTCCCCAGCCTTCTTGTAGCCCCCTTCAGATCCTGGAAGGCCACAATGAGGTCACCTCAGAGCCTTCTCTTGTCCAGACTGAACAGCCCTTGATGTCCAACCTATACCTCCCCTGCTCCAGTTTCAAACCCTTTCCCCCCATCCTATCACCACAGGCCCTTCTGAACAGTCCCTTCCCAGCCTTCCTGCTAAAACCATCCCTCTGATCTAAAACAGCAACTACAATAGTCTAAACCAGTATCTAAAGCTACCACAAAATCCCACCCCATTCCCCAGAGCATGAGGATTAAAGTGTTTCAGCCAACAGAGCCACACGCAGTGAATGCTCCCAGTTTGCTGGAGTTAGGTGGCTGGTTGCACTTGGTGATGTTAGAGGCCTTTTCCAACCCAAACAGTTCTGTGAAAAATGCATCCTTTCTTCAGGTTCTTCCTAAGAGTTAACTTGCAAGAGTTTAACCAACGTGCAGGATCAAGACCAAAATGCTCCTGCATCGCCAGGGGCTTCTGTCCCACATCACAACAACGGGATACCAGCATTGAGCCTCCCAAAAGCCACTTCACAGAATCACCAAGGTTAGAAGAGACCTTAAAGATCATCAAGTCCAACCAATTACCACAGACCTCATGACCAGACCATGGCACCAAGTGCCACATCCAATTCCCTCTTGAACACCTCCAGGAATGGGGACTCCACCACTTCCCTGGGCAGCACATTCCAATGACAATGACTCTCTCAGGGAAGAACTTCCTCCTCACCTCCAGCCTAAACTTCCCCTGACACAGCTTGAGACTGTGTCCTCTTGTTCTGGTGCTGATTGCCTGGCTACAACCACCCTTCAGGTAGTTGTAGAGGGCAATGAGGTCTCCCCTGAGCCTCCTCTTCTCCAGGCTAAGCAACCCCAGCTCCCTCAGCCTCTCCTCGCAGGGCTTATGCTCAAGGCCTCTCCCCAGCCTCATTGCCCTTCTCTGGACACCTTCAAGTCTCTCAATGTCCTTCTTAAACTGAGGGGCCCAGAACTGGACACAAGACTCAAGGTGTGGCCTAACCAGTGCAGAGTACAGGGGCACAATGACTTCCCTGCTCCTGCTGGCCACACTATTCTTGACGCAGGCCAGGATGCCATTGGCCTTCTTGGCCACCTAGGCACACTGCTGGCTCATGTTTAGGCAGCTGTCAATCAGCACCCCCAGGTTCCTCTCTGTTTGGCAGCTCTCAGCCACTCTGACCCCAGCCTGTAGCTCTGCCTGGGGTTGTTGTGGCCAAAGTGCAGCCCCTGGCACTTGGACTTGTTGAATGCCATCCTGTTGGTCTCTGTCCAGTCGATCGAGGTCCCTCTGCAGAGCCCTTCTGCCCTCTAACAGATCAACATCTGCTCCCAACTTGGTGTCATCTGCAAATTTGCTGATGACTGACTCAATCCCCTCATCCAGATCATCAATGAAGATATTGAACAGGATGGGGCCCAGCCGGGCACCATTTCTGGTCCTGCTCCAACTGGCTTGTACCAGCAGCATAAAATATTTTTTCAGTCTCAGACTTTCTGGCTCCAGAAGCTGTTCTGCAAGCTCCTCCTCTCAGCAGAGACTGTCTCTTCCCTTTAATGCCAGCCAAAAAGGGACACCAAACTTAGTGCAAGCTTAACCCACAGCCACATCTCTTACCCAACGAGGGTATGAAGCCACAGCACCATGTAAGAATGTAGGTACCTGTATTTGCTCCCATGTCTCATTACACTTCCCAGTCTAACCCCTAGGCCTTTTGTTTCTTGCAATGGTGCCACTGGATGGATTGCTAGAGACAAGTTTGGTAGCTACTCCCCATAATAATTAGCCCAGAGCCAAGCAAAGTCTCAGTTGTGTGATGCTCTCACGCACAGCTCCTTTGGATGCTGCCTCTGCTCAGCGTGCCAAAAGCTTTGAGGTTTCCACAATCAATCAAGTGACCCAAGTCAGTCACTCATGACCAGGAAAAGGCACATTTCTCCTTTCTCACCACCGATGCCAAACAGCTGAGACAATCCCCTCCTTCCTGCCCTCCCCCTCAGCCCATTCCAGCAACCTCCCAAGCAGCAAACCCAGGGCACCCAAGGCATCAGCTGTGGCTGCACCTTCCCTTTCCCTCTCCAGAGAGTTCTGGATGCTGCAGTGGTGAGCAGCACTGGTGGAAGAGGAGACAAGCAGGGCAGGGGGCACCCAAAATATGTACTCTGATGGGACTGAGGGAGGGAAAAAAACAACTAACATTAAAATCCCTCTCCCTACACCCAGCCATTCCTGTTCCTCTAGCACAAGGAAAGATCAAAGGAGGAGAGGGAGTTTCATTTGGCTGCTCAGTTTGTATTAAGGAGCACAGGGCACTACTGCAGAGCAACCCAAGTTTTGGGAACCTACAGGCTCAGGGACAGGAAAGCATCATGGTGTTAAACCCCAAGCCAAAAAAAACCCCATCACAACCGCCAAGCTGAGCTTTTCTGCTGCTCCAATGCAGGAACCTGCTCTCCACCACTGCAGCTCCCAAAGAAAACAGTGATGGGATTAAGAGCAGAGGCTGGAGGAGGAACACTGCAGACAACCAGGTTCTTCATGAGCATGCCCTCCAGAATGGTGCCAGCACATCATGCTGTGGTGATGCTCTGTACTTATTTGCTGAGCCACCAGAGACCCAGGACTGAGCATCCTCCAGACTAACAAAGCTTCAGCTTTTGAAGAGAACAGCCCTGCTAAGCAGCAATCTGACAGACTCTCCAAGGCCCTCGAGGCAAACCTCTGTGCAAAGGAATCACACAGAGGTGTGAGCTAAAAAGTTTGCTGGAACAAGGAGTGCTCAGTTGGCTATTCCCAGACAAGGCTACCCAGCCCACAGACAGTCACTACAGGCTGCATTGTATGGCTGCCAGGCAGCTCAAAGCACTCTCCCAGCAGCTCTCACTTTTTTAATCACCTTGTTTATAAACTCAGGAATTCTTACCCCACTCAAGCCAAGCTTCACTTGAGGAAAGCTGGGGAGGGGTTTGGAGCACAGCCCTGTGAGGAGAGGCTGAGGGAGCTGGGGTTGCTTAGCCTGCAGAAGAGGAGGCTCAGGGGAGACCTTCTTGCTCTCTACAACTCCCTGAAGGGAGGTTGTAGCCAGGTGGGGGTTGGGCTCTTCTCCCAGGCACCCAACACCAGAACAAGAGGACACAGTCTCAAGCTGTGCCAGGGGTGGTTTAGGCTGGAGGTGAGGGGAAAGTTCTCCACAGAAAGAGTAATTTGCCATTGGAATGTGCTGCCCAGGGAGGTGGTGGAGTCACCATCACCAGAGGTGTTCAAGAGGAGGCTGGATGAGGCACTCAGTGTCATGGTTTAGTTGATCAGATGGTGTTGGGTGATAGGTTGGACTCGATGATCTCTTAAGGTCTTTTCCAGCCTGGTTAATTCTGTATTCTGAACAAATTCTGCTCCCTGCCTCAAGAATGCTCCTCAAATAGGCCTTGTGCTCACCCAAGTCACTTCCTCCTCTCTCAGGAGCTGCACACCAGGGCTGTGCTGTTCCTTCCCTCCCCACCAGCACTAACCCAGCACATGTTGCCCAGGATCACAGAATCATAGAGTTGTTTTGGATGGAAAACACCTCCAAGATCATCAAGCCCAGCTGTCAACCTGACAACACCATGCCCCCTACACCATGAACCAAAGTGCCATGTCCACACATTTCTCAAACACCTCCAGGGATGGGGACTCCACCACCTCCCTGGGCAGCCTGTGCCAATCCCTGACCACTCCTGCAGCAAAGACATTTTTCCTAACATCCAACCTAAACCTCCCCTCCTCAGGCCATTTCCTCTCATGCTTTCACTTGTCACTTTGGATACTGACCCCCACCTCACTCCAGCCTCCTTTCAGGGAGCTGCAGAAAGCAACGAGGTCTCCCCTCAGCCTCTTCTCCACACTAAACACCCCCAGTTCCCTCAGCTGCTCCTCCCCAGCCCTGTTCTCCAGACCCTTCACCACCTTGGTTGCCCTCCTCTGGACACACTCCAATAACTCAACGCCTTTCCTATAGTGAGGGGCCCAGAACTGACCCCCAGGATAGTCAGGTTTCCCCCAAAAAGCCCCAGCACAGGAACAGCCAGGCCAGCTCCTCCACTGAGCCTCATTCCACACCTTCTGCTCTGAAGGAAGCTCTTATCAGTCCAGAAAGCACTGAGATTAGCCCCAACCACTGACACCAGGAATAGGTGCTAATGAACTAGCTGTCAGCCAAGAATGTTGTCAAATCCAGAATACAAAATAAAAGACACACTGGTCAGGAAGACTTGAAGGGACCATTGTTCTCTTAAGAACTTCCCCTCTTCCTGTATTTTTAAACATTTAGAGAGGTTGCAGCCCAAATAATTGCTTGTCAAGACATTACTTGGGAGAATAACTACAGCTATTAAGCAAGCTGTGTGTAATGAGGTTGGTATTACAAATAAAACATCATTTCGAAGCCTGGGAGAGAGCAGACCTCTGCCTAACACAAAAAATAATCATCACAGCTTCATTTTCAACCCTCTCCCCTGGCTTCCATCCCAAGCCACCTCTCAGAAGTCAGCTGTGGCACAGATGAGTTGCTGGATGAGGAGCCATCACTCTGAACTCTTGGGCAGGTACACAAAACACTTTTGCCTTAGCAAAGGATTCTTTGGCAGTCCAAGGGGAAACCAACCAACCAACCACAAAGGCCAAAAGATACAGACAAAAACTCAGCTCTGGAAGCCTGGTGTTGCCCTTTCTGCCTAGAGTGATGGGTTCAGGACAAGGACTGTCCTCATTTTCTGGAGGGCAAGGCTAACCCCAAGCACTGGCAGACCTGTCTCTGGGGAAGGAAGGGGAATCCCTGCCCCAACTCCGCGGGTCAGAACCACCTCTGGGGCAAAAGAAAGACAGACCACCGGATGCTGTTCAGCAAAAGAGAGCACACTGTTATGCAATGCCCATTTTTGCTGATAAACAGCACATTTCTGGGACAGGTAAGATAAACTAGGGAGCCTGGAAGGCTTAGCTGCCTGCAAACAGGAAGCTAATAGGCCCAGAGGGCAAGGAATTGGTTGCCGATGTTTGCAAATGGGGGATGTCACAAAAACGAGACAATTAAATTTTAAAGCAGGAGAGGAAACAAAAGAGCAGGAATCACAACAGCCAAGTCTCATAAAGAGCTGCTTCTCGGGTACAAGGGAAATAATGACACCAACCATTTTTCTACTAGATGGCAGTGTAGTGTCACACTATATAAAAGGAATTCTAGAAAGAAATTGCTTTCTATTTCAAGTGAATCTGTGCTTAGACTTGACTTCAGATAGCATGATGTATAACAGTCCCCTCATTGTAAGGGGACCTGCCATCAGTCTAGCAGTGCAGGAGGAGCGATACCCTCGTTTCCAGTTTCCCAGCAAAGCAACACACACACTCACAAAAAAGACACCAAAGCCCTGAGCTGCTCTGCTGCGCGGCACAGCTGCGTGCCCAGCCGTGGCCCAAAGCCAGCCGGTCTGTTACAAAGGGAAGGTAGGCTGTGACCAAACAGCGCCAGGAGCAGAGGAAGGAGGTCCTGGCTGCTCAGAAGCAGCCGCCTGGGCTGTTCAAAGTCAGGGGCGAGCATTTAGGCAACCACCTAGGTCAGGCGAGGTTTGCAACTTCAAAGGGAGCTGCAGGGATGAAGGGAGCAGTGTCACTGAAACTCAAAATGCCAACGCGAAATAAACAAGGTTAGGGCTGAAGGGCAGCGCAAATATTTGCAGGTAATGCAGCCGAAGGAGCAGCCTCCTACTTGGCAAGGCCACCGCCACCCACACAAGCTCAACTTCGGCGGTAACAAGACGCAGCTGCTCCCGAACGCTCCCAAACCCACCGTCGATTCCTGGCATGCAGAGGAGCTGCAGCGGGGTGACTCCCCCCCAGAGATGGAAAAGCTGTAGGAGATAGCAGGCAGCGGAAGGACCCTGGCCTCTCTGTAAGCCGCAGAAGAGCCGCACCGGGGCAGTCCCTCAGCTGCGGGGCTGCCTGGCCTGTCGGTGTGGCACGGTGTCCGTGATGCTGAGCACCGGGCTCTGCAACTCCCTCTCTGTCCCTGCCCGCAGCGACAACCGCGGCAGCCCGCGGGACACCATTTAAAGCGCTGGACCGGCAGCAGAGCAGGGGTCGGCCGGGTTTTGTTTGCTCCGGTGGCACACGCTGCACCCACGGCGGCAGCCTCCGGGCCAGTTTGGGGCTGCCCTGAGCCCTCGCTGCCCTCCGGGCTGTACCCTGCTCCGTGCCGGTACCGAAAGCGCTCACAACACCCCCCCACACCCCCCCCCTACTGCAGCCGCAGCCCCGCCACCGCTGCGCCCAGCGGGTCCTCACCGCCCATCCCGGCACCGCAAACCCAGGAGGGCTCGGCGGTCACGGGAGCCACCGGGGAGGAGCTGGGGGGCTTATGGGGGGAGGCACGGCAAGCCCCCGACGAAAGGCCCCGGTGCCCCAGCACGGCCTCACCTGGAGGGCCGGAGCCGAACCTCCTTCTTGTTGTCCACCACGGAGGGGACGCAGTTGGTGAGCTCGGTCCAGTCGGCGTGCAGCCCGCAGCTCCAGCCGGTGGAGAAGCGGGAGAAGAGCCAGGTCTCCCGCTTGCCGGGCCGGTGGCAGGTGCACTTCTTCTGCCCGGCGCGGCACTCGCAGGGCTGCTCCAGCTGGATGTTGCGGACCAGGTGCCGCCCGAAGGTGGTGCCGCCCGTCTTCTGGATGTGCAGGAACACGATCAGGTCGTCCCCCTTGATGTTGAAGTCCACCCGCCGCAGCAAATCGCCGGCGGAGAAATTGAAACGGGGAACGAACCGCGCCGGCGTCTCGTCCTCCGCCCGGTACGGGTCGGCGGCGGCGGCGGCGGAGGGGCTGAAGGCGCGGAGCCGCAGGAGCTGGCACTCGGTGCCCGGGCAGACGTACTGCAGCACGATCACGGCGAAGAGCAAGAGCATCACCAGCGCCAGCAGCACCTTGTGGGACCGGTCCTCCATCGTCGCCGGGAGCCCCGCGCATCGCCGCTGCCCGCTCACCACCACCACCGCCGCCGCCGCCACCGCGGGGGGCAGCCCCGGCCGCGCGCCGCCGCCATCGCCCCGCCGCCGCCGCCGCCGGCCCTTCCCGGCAGCCCCCGCGCCGCCGCCACGAGCCCCGCCCCCCCGCGCCGCGCCCCGCCCCGCCCCTGCCGCGGCGTCGCTGGGAGGGAGAGACACGGGGCGGGCTGGGCTGGGGGCTTCGGGGGTCGGAGAGACACGGGGGCGGGCTGGGCTGGGGGCTTCGGGGGTCGGAGAGACACGGGGGCGGGCTGGGCTGGGGGCTTCGGGGGTCGGAGAGACACGGGGGCGGAGAGACACGGGGCGGGCTGGGCTGGGGGCTTCGGGGGTCGGAGAGACACGGGGGCGGGCTGGGCTGGGGGCTTCGGGGGTCGGGGAGACACGGGGGCGGAGAGACACGGGGCGGGCTGGGCTGGGGGCTTCGGGGGTCGGGGAGACACGGGGGCGGAGAGACACGGGGCGGGCTGGGCTGGGGGCTTCGGGGGTCGGAGACACGGGGGCGGGCTGGGCTGGGGGCTTCGGGGGTCGGAGGCACGGGGGCGCGCTGGGCTGGGGGCTTCGGGGGTCGGAGAGACACGGGGGCGGGGAGACACGGGGGCGGAGAGACACGGGGCGGGCTGGGCTGGGGGCTTCGGGGGTCGGAGAGACACGGGGGCGGAGAGACACGGGGCGGGCTGGGCTGGGGGCTTCGGGGGTCGGAGAGACACGGGGGCGGGCTGGGCTGGGGGCTTCGGGGGTCGGAGACACGGGGGCGGGCTGGGCTGGGGGCTTCGGGGGTCGGAGACACGGGGGCGGGCTGGGCTGGGGGCTTCGGGGGTCGGGGAGACACGGGGGCGGGCTGGGCTGGGGGCTTCGGGGGTCGGAGAGACACGGGGGCGGAGAGACACGGGGCGGGCTGGGCTGGGGGCTTCGGGGGTCGGAGTGACACGGGGGCGGGCTGGGCTGGGGGCTTCGGGGGTCGGGGAGACACGGGGGCGGAGAGACACGGGGCGGGCTGGGCTGGGGGCTTCGGGGGTCGGGGAGACACGGGGCGGGCTGGGCTGGGGGCTTCGGGGGTCGGAGACACGGGGGCGGGCTGGGCTGGGGGCTTCGGGGGTCGGAGGCACGGGGGCGCGCTGGGCTGGGGGCTTCGGGGGTC
The DNA here is from genome assembly GCF_014839835.1 of Dryobates pubescens. NCBI lineage: Eukaryota > Metazoa > Chordata > Aves > Piciformes > Picidae > Dryobates > Dryobates pubescens. Next base: position 21,137,861 of record NC_071629.1, on the reverse strand, counting down.
GGAGAGACACGGGGGCGGGGAGACACGGGGGCGGAGAGACACGGGGCGGGCTGGGCTGGGGGCTTCGGGGGTCGGAGAGACACGGGGGCGGAGAGACACGGGGCGGGCTGGGCTGGGGGCTTCGGGGGTCGGGGAGACACGGGGGCGGAGAGACACGGGGCGGGCTGGGCTGGGGGCTTCGGGGGGCGGGCTGGGCTGGGGGCTTCGGGGGTGAGAGACACGGGGGCGGGCTGGGCTGGGGGCTTCGGGGGTGGGAGGCACGGGGGCGGGCTGGGCTGGGGGCTTCGGGGGTCGGAGACACGGGGGCGGGCTGGGCTGGGGGCTTCGGGGGTCGGAGGCACGGGGGCGGGCTGGGCTGGGGGCTTCGGGGGTCGGAGGCACGGGGGCGGGCTGGGCTGGGGGCTTCGGGGGTCGGAGAGACACGGGGGCGGGCTGGGGGCTTCGGGGGTCGGAGACACGGGGGCGGGCTGGGCTGGGGGCTTCGGGGGTCGGAGAGACACGGGGGCGGGCTGGGCTGGGGGCTTCGGGGGTCGGGGAGACACGGGGGCGGGCTGGGCTGGGGGCTTCGGGGGTCGGAGAGACACGGGGGCGGGCTGGGGGCTTCGGGGGTCGGAGACACGGGGGCGGGCTGGGCTGGGGGCTTCGGGGGTCGGAGAGACACGGGGGCGGGCTGGGCTGGGGGCTTCGGGGGTCGGAGAGACACGGGGGCGGGGTGAGCTGGGGGCTTCGGGGGTCGGAGACGCGGGGCGGGCTGGGCTGGGGGCTTCGGGGCTCAGAGACAGGGACTGGGAGCATTAGGGATGAGAGACATGGGCTGAGCACTTCAGGGATCAGAGTCACAGAATGAGGTGGGCTGTGGGGCTTGGAGACCAGTCACGGACTGGTGTGGGCTGTGGGGCTTGGAGACCAGTCACGGACTGGTGTGGGCTGTGGGGCTTGGAGACCAGTCACGGATTGGTGTGGGCTGTGGGACCTCAGAGGTCAGTCTGGACTGGTGTGGGCTGTGGGACCTCAGAGGTCAGTCTGGACTGGTGTGGGCTGTGGGACCTCAGAGGTCAGTCCGGACTGGTGTGGGCTGTGGGACCTCAGAGGTCAGTCTGGACTGGTGTGGGCTGTGGGACCTCACAGGTCAGTCACAGACTGGTGTGGGCTGTGGGACCTCACAGGTCAGTCACAGACTGGTGTGGGCTGTGGGACCTCACAGGTCAGTCCGGACTGGTGTGGGCTGTGGGACCTCAGGGGTCAGTCCGGACTGGTGTGGGCTGTGGGAGGTCAGTCCGGACTGGTGTGGGCTGTGGGAGGTCAGTCCGGACTGGTGTGGGCTATGGGACCTCAGGGGTCAGTCCGGACTGGTGTGGGCTGTGGGAGGTCAGTCCGGACTGGTGTGGGCTGGGTGATGCATTGAGCACACTCTTCTAAATGCACCCCAGGAGACCACTGGCCTTGGTCACATTTCTGGCTCATGAGGAGCTTGTCCACCAGCGCTCCCAGGTCCTTCTCCACACGGCTGCTTCCCCGCAGGTCCCCCCTCACCTGTACTGCTGCAGGGGATTGTTTCTCCCCAGGTACAGGACTCTACGCCTGCCCTGGTTGAACTTCATGAGCGTCCCTCTGTCCAAGTCTGAAGCCTGGCCCAGTCTGTCTGAATGGCAGCACAGCCTGAAGGGCTATCAGCCACTCCTCCCAGTCTGGTACCATCAGGAAACTGGCAGACAGCACACTCTGTTCCTTCCTCCAATCTGTTAATGAGGATACTGAACAATCATCTAGTTAATTAGATCATCTAGTTGCACCCCCCCTGCTATGGCCAGAGACACCTCCTGCTAGACCAGGTTGCTGAACCCCCTATCCAACCCGGCCCTGAACATTTCCAGGGTTAGAGCTTCCACAACTTCTCTGGGCAACCTTCCTCACTGCCTCTCCACCCTCATGGGAAGAATATCTTCCTAATGCTTAATCTCCACTGCACTTCTTCCTGTCTGAAGCTGTTCCCCCTCATCCTGTCTCTCCATGCCTTTGTGAAAGTCCCTCCCCAGCTCTCCTGGAGCCCCTTCAGGTACTGGAAGGCTGCTCCACGGACTCCCTGGAGCCTTCTTTTCTCCAGGCTGAACAACTCCAACCCCCATTAATGCCCTGCAGTAATTTCTGCCTACAGAAATCGGTGACAAACTTTGTGAGAGCAGGTTACAGGGAGCCTGCTGACAAGAGCTCTTGGGCACTACATGGGACCAGGACTAGGATGCTGTGGTACTGGAGAGCTCTGGGCAGCTCCATGCTCGAACCAGACCAGGCACACAGTGCCAAGGCCAGGCACCAGGCACACTGCTCTGGGCACGGGCTGGCAGCTGGGCACAGCAGGGTGCTCAGAGGTGCTCTGTGCTCTTGCCATAGTGCCAGACCATGCAGCAGAATGAAGAGCATCATATCCTCTGAAGTCCATGACCATTGGTACCCCATCTGAGCTCCCTGCAGCTGTAGGTTACCCAGCTCAGAGGCTGCTGTTGCAGAATTTAGGGGTAGCAGCATATCTGCAGTGCCACCATCCCAGCTGCCCATCACTCACATCTCCATCGCTGACCCTGCTGTGCTCCAAACACTAACACTCAGATTTGGGTGGGGGGCAGGGGAGGGAGGGTTGTTCCTTGTTTTTTCTTGGTGCCCCAAATGGTCTCAATTCATAAAATCATGGAATTGTTTCAGTTCAAAAGACCTTTCAGATCATGGAGTCCAACCATTCTCTATCAAGACTGATGATAAACCACGTCCCTGAGCACCACATCTCTGCCTCTTTGAAACCCCTCCAGGGATGGGAATTCAACCACCTGTCTGGGCAGCCTGGTCCAGTGCTTGAGCATCCTCTCAGTGAGGAATTTTCATCTAGTCTCCAACCTAAACCTTCCCTGGTGCAATATGAGATCATTTCCTTTCATCCTATCACTTGATACCAAGAAGAGACCAACACACACACACACACACACACACCCCGCCTCCCCCAGGCTCCAGCCTCCTCTCAGGGAGCTGTAGAGAGCAATGGGGTCTCCCCTCAGCCTCCTCTTCACACTAACCACCCCCAGCTCCCTCAGCTGCTCTTCCCCAGCCCTGTTCTCCAGACCCTTCACCACCTTGGTTGCCCTTCTCTGGACATGCTCCAGGTTTGCAGCAGCCAGCTGATTCAGGTAGCAAACAGAGGCACTACCTCTGTCAGCATATTTGGAACCCTCCCTGCACAAGGAGAGTGTTCTGTAAATAAAACAATAATAAGGAGGACTCTGTGCATTTACCTCTGGTGAAAGTCCTCTGTATATTTAGATGCAAATGACATTGAGCCCTCCAGCTCCTGGCATGCTGTCAATGAGGCACCAGTGCTCACCCTGGTGAGCATGGCTGCACAGCCATTGTTCAGTGTGTGACAATCTGCAGGGCCACCTCCCCACCACGTGCAGACACACCACTGAGGGCACACACAGCACAGGGGCCCCTGGCTTGGCTGCAGCTGGTGGTGTGGGAATGAATGTCTGGGGGAACTGCAGCGTTGCAGGGGTGACTTAGAAACACAGCAAATGGTTTGTGTTGGAAAGGAGTTAAAAGATCACCTAGAACAACCCCCGTGCCATGGGCAGGGGCACCTCCCACCAAACCAAGCTGCACAAGGCCTCGTCCAACCTGGCCTTGAAGGGGGCAGCCACAGCCTCCCTGGGCAACCTGTGCCAGTGTCTCACCACCCTCACTCTCCAGAATTTCTTCCCAATCTCCAGTCTCAATCTCCCCTCTTCCAGCTCAAAGCCATTGCACCTCCTGCTATCACTACAAGCCCTTGTAAAAAGCTCTCCTGTAGCCCCCTTCAGGTCCTGGAAGGCTGCTCTAAGGTCTCCCCAGAGCCTTCTCAGCCTTCTCCAGGCTGAACAGCCCCAGCACTTTCAGCCTGTCCCCACAGGGGAGGTTCTGCAGCCCTCTGATCATCTCCATGGCCTCCTCTGGACCCTCTCCAGCAGCTCCAGGTCCTTCCTGTGCTGGGGGCACCAGAACAGGAGGCAGTGCTGCAGGTGGGCTCTGAGCAGAGCAGAGGGGCAGAATCCCCTCCCTGTGCTGCTGCTCTCCCTGCTCTGGATGCAGCTCAGCACACAGCTGCCTGCTGGGCTGCCAGGGACCACTGCTGGCTCCTGGGGACTTTGTCACCAACTCACACCCCCAAGGCCTTCTGCTGGAGGCTGCTCTTGAGACATTCTTTAATAAAAGCAAAATAAAGACTTACAAAAAGCAATTTAAAAAGTGAGTCTTCTGGCCAAAGGAGCTTGCCTCCCCATCCTCAGTGTCCTTCTATCCTGAAGACCTGGGCTTTGGTCATCCCCCAGTTTAACTGATGTTAAACTGGAAGTTTTACTGCAGATACTCAAGGTTAGGCTCAACAAGGCCCTGGGCAACCTGATCTAGTTGGGGATGTCCCTGCTGGCTGTGGAGGAGGTTGGACTGGATGAGCTTTGGAGGTTCTTTCCAGCCCAGACCATTCCATGATTCCATGATTCTATGATTCTGTGATTCCATGATTCTGTCAGGGTTGGAAGGGACCACAAGGATCATCCAGTTCCAAGCCCCCTGCCATGGGCAGGGACACCCCACACTAGATCAGCCTGGCCAGAGCCTCATCCAGCCTGGGCTTAAACACCTCCAGGGACGGGGCCCCAACCACCTCCCTGGACAACCCATTCCAGGGCTTCACCAGTCTCCTGGGGAAGAACTTCCTCCTCACCTCCACCCTGAATCTCCCCACCTCCAGCTGCATTCCATTCCCCCTAGTCCTATCACTACCTGAGATCCTGAGAAGTCCCTCCTCAGCCATGATTCCATGATTCTATGATTCCATGATTCTAGGATTCTATGACTCTATGATTCCATGGTTCCATTATTCCATGATTCCATTATTCCATGATTCTATGATCCCATGATTCTATGATTTTATGATTCCATGATTCTATGATCCAATGATTCTATGATCCCATGATTCTATGATTCCATGATTCTATGATCCCATGATTCTATGATTTTATGATTCCATGATTCTATGATCCAATGATTCTATGATCCCATGATTCTATGATTCCATGATTCTATGATCCCATGATTCCATGATTCCATGATTCTATGATTCTGTGATTCTATGATTCTATGCTTTTCATCCTTAAGCAACCTATCCTCTCTTTCCCCTCTTTTTTTTCCCCCCATTTGTCTTTAATCTTTTGAAAACATGTCCCCTCACCATAAGAGGCAGTTGTACCACAGAGATTCTGGGCATGAGAACTACTGAGCTTCTCTTTGGGTCTGTCTCTCCACGATGAATGGCTTTGCAGTGTTGAATGAAAAGGCTGTGATCTCAAATTCAAGCCTTAAAATCATAAAGGTGTTTCTGTGCTTTCTAGCCATCACTCTCTCACAGTGGTTTGTTTTTATATATAGAATCATAGAATTGCCAGGGTTGGAAGGGACCTCAAGGATCAGCCAGTTCCAACCCCCCTGCCATAGGTAGGGACACCTCACACTACAGCAGGTTGCTCACAGCCACATCCAGCCTGGCTGCAAACACCTCCAGGCAGGAGGCTTCCACCACCTCCCTGGGCAACCTGTGCCAGTCTCTCACCACCCTCATGGGGAACAACTTCTTCCTCACATCCAATCTCAATCTCCCCACTTCTAGTTTTGCTCCATCCCCCCCAGTCCTATCACTCCCTGACACCCTCAAAAGTCCCTCCCCAGCTTTCTTGGAGCCCCCTTCAGATCCTGGAAGGCCACAAGAAGGTCTCCTCAGAGCCTTCTCCTCTCCAGCCTGCACAACCCCAACTCCCTCAGTCTGTCTCCATTGCAGAGCAGCTCCAGCCCTCTGCTCATCCTCGTGGCCCTTCTCTGGACACCTTCCAGCCCCTCCAGATCCTTCCTGGCACAGAGGCTCCAGAACTGGCCCCAGAGCTGCAGCTGTGGTCTCAGCAGAGTGGAGCAGAGGGGCAGAATCCCCTCCCTGCCCCTGCTGGCCACACTTCTCTTGCTGCAGCCCAGGATATATATATTTACAAAAATAACTAGAAAGGGGGAAAAAAAGTTTGCCTCTAGCTTTATTTATTTTACATTAGGAAGCCATGTGCTGGGTTGAAAACTGCTCCTGAATGCTAATTCCCTGAGAATTAAAAGGAGAGAATAATGATGGCCCCTGATGCCTGCGCTAATTTAATACATACTATAAAAGAGCTGATGTGCCCTGGGTTGGTGTTCCCAGCAGAGTCATCATTTTGCAATGGGCCTAAACAAGCACTGATCCTCCTTTCACTGGTGAGTGATGGGCTCCAGCACACTGCCTTCTCACCTGCAGGATGGAAGGGATGCTCCCCTAGCTCTGAGCCGGCGACGCAAACCACTCGCTGAGGCACTTAAAAGAGGTGGAAGTTGCCCCAGATGAGGCTGGCCAAGAACAATGACATCTTGGGATGCTGTGGCAGGATCACAGGGTCAGCGGGGTTGGAAGACACCTCCAAGATCACCAAGTCCAACCAATCACCCAACCCTAACTAGGAGACCATGGCACTAAGTGCCTCATCCAGGCTCTTCTTAAACACCTCCAGGGATGTCAACCCCACCCCCTGCCTGGGCAGCACATTCCAAAGGGCAATCTCTCTTTCTGAGAAGAGCTTCTTTCTAAGATCAAGCCTAAACCTCCCCTGGCACAGCTTGAGACTATGTCTTCTTGTTCTGGTGTTGATTGCCTGGGAGAAGAGACCAACCCCCACCTGGCTACAACCTCCCTTCAGGGAGTTGGAGAGAGCAAGAAGGTCTCCCCTGAGCCTCCTCTTCTCCAGGCTAAGCAACCCCAGCTCCCTCAGCCTCTCCTCACAGGGCTGTGCTCCAGACCCCTCCCCAGCCTCGTTGCTCTTCTCTGGACACCTTCCAGCAACTCAACATCTTTCCTAAACTGAGGAGCCCAGAATTGGACACAGGACTCAAGGTGTGGCCTAACCAGTGCTGAGCACAGGGCACAATGACTTCCCTGCTCCTGCTGGCCACACTGTTCCTGATGCAGGCCAGGATGCCCTTGGCCTTCTTGGCCCCCTGGGCACGCTGCTGGCTCATGCTCAGTTGCTGTCAGCCAGTACCCCCAGGTCCCTCTCTGCCTGGCTGCTCACCAGCCCCTCTGACCCCAGCCTGTAGCACTGCCTGGGGTTGCTGTGGCCAAAGTGTTGAACCCAGCACTTTGACTTGTTAAATCTCATGCCCTTGGCCTCTGCCCATCTGCCCAGCCTGGCAAGGTCCCTCTGCAGAGCTCTCCTACCCTCTAACAGATTAACTCCTGCCCCCAGCTTGGTGGCAGGTACAGGTTTGTTCCCTCCCACAAACAGCATGGGCCAAGGTTTGCTAGAACCTCATAAAGATCAGCACACCTCGGGGCCCAGAAGTCCTTTTCACAGAATCACAGAATATTAGGGGATGGAATGGACCTGGAAAGCTCACCCAGTCCAACCCCTCTGCCAGAGCAGGATCAGCTAGAGCAGATCAGACTGGAACACATCTAGACAGGTTTTGAGTATCTCCTGAGAGGGAGGACATGGCCCTCCAATTAGTCAAGAGATTGACCACAGCCAAACTTGGCCTGGGTATAAATGGAGGAAGGAGTAATCTCCATGCACAGAAGCAGCTGGCAGTCAGATCTTCTCCCCTTAGAATGGGATCTCATCTAAAGAGCTCTCACCCCCATCTCCCTTGGTGAATACACACACACACACACACACACATCTCTCTCTCTATATATACATCTCCTGGGTATCCATGGGGGAATTTTCCTTTTCTGAGTGAAAGGTCCATCTTTTCTTGGTTCATCTCTCCAAATAGTTTAACTAGTTGTGCAGCAGGATATTCCCAGCTGACATCCAAGCTTGTAATTTATTGTGTTGGGAGGAGAGCAGGGTAGCTGCAATAAATCCACAGTTATCAGGTGGCTGCTGCTGTCTGGTTTGTGGGTGCCTCCCTGACAGATGGATTAGGAGGAGTGTGGCCAGCAGGTCAAGAGAGGTTCTCCCACCCCTCTACTCTGCACTGATGAGGCTTCCCCATGAGCACTGTGTCCAGTTCTGGGCACCCCAGCTCCAGGGCAAATAACTATTGGAGAGAGTCCAGTCTAGGGCCATGCAGCTGCTGAGGGGAATGGAATATCTCTCATCTGAGGAGAGGCTGAGAGCTGGGGCTGGATAGCTTGGAGGAGGCTGAGTGGGATCTGATCAGTGCTTACAAATATCCAAGGACTGGGTGTCAGGAGGATGGGGCCAGGCTCTTCTCAGTGGTCCCCAGTGGCAGGACAAGAGGTATTGGGCATAAACTGGAGCAGAGAAAGTTCCATCTAAACATGAGAGGGAACTTCTTGACTTTGAGGGTGCTGGAGGCCTGGAGCAGGCTGCCCTTAGACGTTGTGGAGTCTCCATCTCTGGAGACTTTCAAGGCCCTCCTGGATGTGTTCCTGTGTGACCTGCCCTGGGTGATCCTGCTCTTGCAGGGGGGTTGGACTGGCTGATCTTCAGAGGTCCCTTCCAACCTGTGCCATTCAGTGATTCTGTGTAGGACAGCAGAGAGCTGGTCAGGTTTCACAGCATGGGCAGGTCTCAAGGGCTGGTTTCAGTTAAGGGGTCAAGCAAAAGTCCTGAGAGCCTTGTAACATCAGGGGTGAAAAACCCTCTGCCTTCCAGCATGTGGTAACTCCATAGACCCCAAAGACAGACTTCCTATTCCCAGTGCCACAGAACACCTTTCTCCTATGCTGGCACAAGGGATCCTCCTCCACCTCCATAGTTAAAGATGTCCCTGCTTTAACCCCTGCAGGAAGGTTGGACAAGATGACAAGAGGAGGAACTTCTTTAAGGGTGACAGAGTACTGGAATACGTTGCTTAGAGAGGTTGTGGAGTCTCCATCTCTGGAGTGATTCAAAATCCACCTGGATGTGTTCTTGTGTGACCTTCTCTAGGTGATCCTGCTGTGGCAGGAGGGTTGGAGTCCATGATCTCCAGAAGTCCCTTCCAAGCCCTACCATTCTGTGATGCCTTTGAGGGTCCCTTCCCACACAATGCATTCTATGACCCTGTGATTCTCTCTGTGTGTGCATGGCCATGCCTGGGTGGACACATGGAAGTGGCCACTACTCCTCTTCCATCCCACCCACAAGTATCCTTCCCTGCCAGCTTGTCCCTTCTGCCCCTCACCCCATCAGCAGCTTTTCCCCCAGCCCCTTTCTGCTGCTGTGGATCAAGCTGAGCTGACACAGGAGCTTATCTTGGAATGGAATGGAATGGAATGGAATGGAATGGAATAGAATAGAATAGAATAGAATAGAATAGAATAGAATAGAATAGAATAGAATAGAATAGAATAGAATAGAATAGAATAGAATAGAATTAACCAGGTTGGAAGAGACCTTTGAGATCATCCAGTCCAATCTATCACCCAACACCATCAAATCAACTAAACCATGGCACCAAGCACCCCATCCAGTCTCCTGCTAAACACCTCCAGTGATGCTGACTCCACAACCTCCCTGAGCAGCACATTCTAATGGGAAATCACTCTCTCTATGAAGAATTTCTTCCTCACTTCCAGCCTAAACCTCCCCTGGTGCAGCTTGAGACTGTGTCCTCTTGTTCTGGTGCTGAGTGCCTGGGAGAAGAGACCAACCCCCACCTGGCTACAACCTCCCTTCAGGGAGTTGGAGAGAGCAAGAAGGTCTCCCCTGAGCCTCCTCTTCTGCAGGCTAAGCAACCCCAGCTCCCTCAGCCTCTCCTCACAGGGCTGTGCTCCAGACCCCTCCCCAGCTTTGTTGCCCTTCTCTGGACACCTTCCAGCATCTCAATATCTTTCCTAAGCTGAGGAGCCCAGAACTGGACACAGGACTCAAGGTGTGGCCTAACCAGTGCTGAGTCCAGGGGCAGAATGACCTCCCTGCTCCTGCTGGCCACACTGTTCCTGATACAGGCTTCCTCTTATTTACACACAGGAACATCCATGAAGGTGGGGGTCAGTGTGTGCCAGGTATTTGCCCACAGACAGATCAATACAACACCTTGTGCCTCAAGCCCTAAATTGATTTTTGCAGCTTCAGGAATCACTTGTCAGATCTTCCCTGTGTGTTTTCTGAAGACCTTTGTTTCCACAGCATCTGAATTTCACTCCTGCATGTTGACTGGCAAATGGTGACTGCTTGGCCCTAACTAAAAGCAAACGCACACCAGCTTTGAGGCAAGGGGGCTGTTGGTGTGCAAAACTGAGCTTTAGTAGGCATTAGTGCCTCCAGCTTATGGAAAGGATCAAGGCTTCATGGCAGTTTTCCTTCTGCAGAGGTGCAGGGAACTGTGAACCCCTTAGGCAGAGTGGCAGGACTGGGCTGGAGTAACCCAGCCTGCTGGGGAACCCACAGCTGCTTTTGAGGTCTTCTTCACAGAATCCTTAGGGTTGGAAGGGACCTCAAGGCTCAGCCAGTTCCAACCCCCCTGCCATGGTCAGGGACACCTCACACTACAGCAGGTTGCTCACAGCCACATCCAGCCTGGCTGCAAACACCTCCAGGCAGGAGGCTTCCACCACCTCCCTGGGCAACCTGTGCCAGGCTCTCACCACCCTCCTGGGGAACAACTTCTTCCTAACATCCAATCTGAGTCTACCCACTTCTAGTTTTGCTCCATATCACTCCCTGACACCCTCAAAAGTCCCTCCCCAGCTTTCTTGGAGCCCCCTGCAGATCCTGGAAGGCCACAATTAGGTCTCTTGGGAACCTTCTCTTCTCCAGACTGAACAGCCAGGGAAGAGGGGAAGCTACATTTGCACAATAGCACAATTAGAGTAACTTGATTAAAAGACATGCAAACGAGCCATTAACTTGCTTGTCTAAATCTTCTTGTAAAGTGATCCTTCTCACAGTACCTGTGCAGGACAGGGGAGAAGACAAATGAAGGAACTACAGCAAAGCCTCCTGTGGAAGGGAAATAGAGTGGTGGGTAAAATAACAAACACAACTGTCAGCAGCCCAGATGCTGCAGCATTCATCTGTGGCACTGTCTCTCTCTTGGCTGGAGGGGCTGATGGCTGAGCAGGTTTGCAAGCAGGGTATTCAAAGCCACTCTTCCCAGATGCTCCAGCCTCCTCCTCCACTGCTCCAAAGGACCTCTCTCCTCACCACCTCCTTAAGACCTGTGCAGACTCGGTATTTTGGTAGTTTTGCTTCTCTGTTGAGGCTGGGCAAGACTTTTGGCAGAGCTGAAAAGGGCAACGAGGCTGGGGAGGGGTCTGGAGCACAGCCCTGTGAGGAGAGGCTGAGGGAGCTGGGGTTGCTTAGCCTGCAGAAGAGGAGGCTCAGGGGAGACCTTCTTGCTCTCTGCAACTCCCTGAAGGGAGGTTGTAGCCAGGTGGGGGTTGGTCTCTTCTCCCAGGCAAGCAGCACCAGAACAAGAGGACACAGTCTCAAGCTGTGCCAGGGGAGGTTTAGGCTGGAGGTGAGGAGAAAGTTCTTCCCACAAGAGAGATTGGCCACTGGAATGTGCTGCCCAGGGAGGTGGTGGAGTCCCCGTCCCTGGAGGTGTTCAAAAAAGGCTTGGATGTGGCACTTGGAGCCATGGTTTAACTGTCAGGAGGTGTTAGGTACTAGGTAATAGGTTGGAGTTGATGATCTCAGAGGTCTTTTCCAACCTGGTTGATTCTGTGATTCTGTGACAGGTGTCACTGGGGGACAGACAGGCACTGTGAGGACACCACTCTTCTGGTGGGGGTTAGAGTGGAAAAACAAAGAACAATGAGGCCACAGCTGCAAAGAGCTGAGAGAGCAAGGCAAAGGCCAGCAAAGGACCAAAGAAATACTGTGGTTGTAGAGGGATAGCAGCTCTGCTTATACTTCATAGAATGAGGCCCTTAGCTAGAAAAAGGGGGATGCAAATGAGCAAAGGCATGGAGCAGCAGGATGATGAGTAAAACTAATTAGAAAATGAGGCTTGATTATTCATGGACCTGGCATATCAGAGAGCAGCTAATCAAAGGAATAATGCAAGTTTGCATATTCTTTGTAACGTGGGCATTAAAGCCTTGCTTCTTGTCACCTGTGGCATCACTGCTGCCCAAAACCAAAGACACTTAACAGAACAGAATCACAGACTCACAGGAACATTCAGGTTGGAAGAGACCCTCAGGAGCACCAAGTCCAACCCAGAACCCTGCTCTGCAAGGGTCACCCCTGAACCATAGCCCCAAGCACCACAGCCAAACCACCTTCAAACACAGCCAGGCCTGGGGACTCCACCACCTCCCTGGGCAGCACATTCCAGTCCCTGACCACTCTGGATGGGGAAAATGTTTCCTAATGTGCAGCCTAACCCTGCCCAGTCACAGCCTGAGGCTGTTCCTCTTGTCCTGTCACTAATGACCTGTGAGCAGAGACCAGCAGCAGCCTCTCCACAACCTCCTGTCAGGGAGCTGTAGAGAGCCAGGAGGTCTGCCCTCAGCCTCCTCTCTTTCACACTAACCATCCCCAGCTCCTTCGGTCTCTCTCCATCAGATTTCTTCTCCAGGCCCTTCCCAGCTTCCTTGCCCTGCTCTGCCCTGGCTCCAGCACCTCCACATCTCTCTTGGCTGGAGGTGCCCAAAGCTGGCCACAGCACTCGAGGTGTGGCCTGGCCAGAGCTGAGTGCCAGGGGACAATCCCCTGCCTGCTGCTGCTGGACACAGCATTGCTGACCCCAGCCAGGAGGCCTTTGGCTTTCTTGGCCCCCTGGGCACACTGCTGGCTCCTGTTCAGCTGCTTGTCCATGACCCTAACCCTAACCCAGGTCCCTTTCTGCCAGCAGCTTTCCAGCCACACTGCCCCAAGCCTGGAGTGTTGCTTGGGGTTGTTGTGCCCCAAGTGCAGGATCTGGTACTTGGCCTTGTTGAAGCTCTTCCCATTAACATCTCACTGTGGATCACACAATGGGTCTTGGAGAGCCCAAAGTGCCCAGCAGCACCCCTGGTTTTTGTTTTCCAGCTGTTGAAATGATCCAGCAGTTATCTCTGCTTACAGATTTTGCCAGCTGTGGTCTAAAGCTCTTTTGTCTGTGGAGGAAACTGGGCAGCCTTTAAAAGCTTGAGACAAAGACCTGGCAGCAGCTCAAGGGAACCACCTTAGAATCACAGAATCATAAAATCACAGAATGGTAGGGGTTAGAAGGGACCTCCAGAGACCATCAAGTCCAACCCCCCTGCCAAAACAGGGTCACCTAGGGCAGGTCACACAGGAATGCATCCAGATAGGTCTTGAAAGTCTCCAGAGAAGGAGACCCCACAACCTCTCTGGGCAGCCTGCTCCAGGGTTTCAGTACCCTCACAGCAAGGAAGTGTGTTCCATCTTGTACCTATTTTTCCTTGTCCTGTCACTGGGCACCACCAAAACGAGCCTGGCCCCTTCATCTCGACCCCCACCCCTCAGATATTCACAGACATTGATCAGATGCCCTCTCAGCCTTCTCTCCAGACTAAACAGCCCCAGGGATCTCAGTCTTTCTTTATGGGAGAGATGTTCAGGTCTCCCAGTCATCCTTGTGGCTCTCTGTTGGACTCTCTCCAGCAGGTCTCTGTCCGTCTTCAACTGGGGAGCCCAGCACTGGACACAGGATTGTAGCTGTGGTCTCAGCAGGGCAGAGCAGAGGGGGAGAAGAACCTCCCTAGCCCTGCTGGCCACACTTCTCTTAATGCACCCTACTATTGGCCCTCATGGCTATTAGGGCACATTGCTGTCCCATGGACAGCTTAAGTGTCCACCAGGACTCCAAAGTCCTTCTCTATGGAGCTGCTTTCCAGCAGGACAGCCCCCAGACCATACTGGTGAATGGAGTTGTTTCTCCCCAGATGCAGGACTCTGCACTTGGCCTTATTGAACTTGAAGAGGTTCTCCTCATGAACCATCAATCCAGGCTGTCCAATGAGGCAAATCTTGGATGTTCAGCATCACCTGGAGCCGGACAAAAGGCAGGCTAGCTTTCAGCTTAGGAGCTATCAGCAGTCTTTCCATGTCACATGCAGGTCTTGGACCTGTGAATGGGTTTATAGGAGGACATGATCTGGGGCTGGCACCTGGATGCTATCCAAGCTTCTGGGCAACAGTCAGAGATTGAGTAAGTGACACTGTCCCATCACCACTGATCCTTCCCCCTGCACAAAATTGGCTGAGAAACTGCTGAAACATCAAATTCCCTTTTGGTGAGGACAGCCTGGGACAACTCCAGGGAGCAGGACCCATGGGGATGAAAGGGCTCTTTCAAGCAGGCCTCTGAACCAGGGGGAAAAGGGGGAAGTTGGGACTGCTCCTGCCACTGTTTGCTTGTCTGAATAATTACAGTGATGGGTATATTAATACCATCTGGCATGAGAGCCAGAGAGCAGCCAGGCATTGGAAGAGATTACTGGTGAGGTGTGTGAAGCACCCTTTTGGCAGTGCTTATGGGCAGATTAGGAGGAATTAGAAAGGGTGTGAGCCAGTGGAGCCCAGGGCTGCAGGCCAGATGGTCTGAGGGACATTTTGTGCCCACTTCCAAGATGGGTAATGCAAACCTGGGGTATCTGATCTGTTTCAGAAGAAAACCTCCAGCATTTGCCTGATTAAGGCAGAGGAGAGGCTCACTCAGATACTGTGGAGTGGTCTTCTGCAGTGCTTTGATGATGGCTTTGAAAGGACAAATATTTGGATGATCTTCTTAAAGCCAAGGGAGATATCATTTGACATGGCCCTGAAGGAAACAGTGGGGAAAGGCACAGTGTTGTGTCATGCTGTGTCAATAGTGCAGGGTGTCAGCTGGTGACAAACTCCCCAGGAGCCAGCACTGGACCCTGGCAGCCCAGCAGGCAGCTGAGTGCTGAGCTGCAGCCAGAGCAGGGAGAGCAGCAGCACAGGGAGGGGATTCTGCCCCTCTGCTCTGCTCTGCTCAGAGCCCACCTGCAGCACTGCCTCTTGTTCTGGTGCCCCCAGCACAAGAAGGACCTGGAGCTGCTGGAGAGGGTCCAGAGGAGGCCATGAAGATGCCCATCCTGGCCTGCATCAGGAACAGTGTGGCCAGCAGGAGCAGGGAAGTAATTCTGTCCTGTGCTCAGCACTGGTTAGGCCACACTTTGAGTCCTGTGTCCAGTTCTGGGCTCCTCAGCTTAGGAAAGATGTTGAGCTGCTGGAAGGTGTCCAGAGAAGGGCAACAAAGCTGGGGAGGGGTCTGGAGCACAGCCCTGTGAGGAGAGGCTGAGGGAGCTGGGGTTGCTTAGCCTGCAGAAGAGGAGGCTCAGGGGAGACCTTCTTGCTCTCTCCAACTCCCTGAAGGGAGGTGGTAGCCAGGTGGGGGTTGGTCTCTTCTCCCAGGCAA
This sequence comes from Dryobates pubescens, assembly GCF_014839835.1. Taxonomy (NCBI): domain Eukaryota; kingdom Metazoa; phylum Chordata; class Aves; order Piciformes; family Picidae; genus Dryobates; species Dryobates pubescens. The sequence goes on along the minus strand of NC_071629.1, from coordinate 21,122,480 downwards.
TCAACACCAGAACAAGAGGACACAGTCTCAAGCTGTGCCAGGGGAGGTTTAGGCTGGATGTTAGGAAGAAATTCTTCCCAGCAAGAGAGATTGGCCATTGGGATTGCTGCCCAGGGAGGTGGTGGAGTCACCATCCCTGGAGGTGTTTAGGAAGAGCCTGGATGAGGCACTTGGAGCCATGGTTTAGTTGATCAGATGGTGCTGGGTGATAGGTTGGACTTGATGATCTCTGAGGTCTTTTCCAATCTGGTTAATTCTATTCTATTCTATTCTATTCTATTCTATTCTATTCTATTCTATTCTATTCTATTCTATTCTATTCTATCCTATCCTATCCTATCCTATCCTATCCTATCCTATCCTATCCTATCCTATCCTATCAGAGGTCAGGAGAACTTTCACTATGGGGCCAGGCTGGGAGAGGGGGCTGTTCAGCCTGGAGAAGAGAAGGCTCCAGGGAGACCTCAGAGCAACCTTCCAGTACCTGAATGGGCTGCAGGAGAGCTGGGGAGGGACTTTCAACAAGGACAGGGAGTGCCAGGAAGAGGGGCAATGGCTTTGAGCTGGGAGAGGGGAGATTGAGACTGGAGACTGGGAAGAAATTCTTGAGAGTGAGAGTGTTGAGACACTGGAACAGGTTGCCCAGGGAGGCTGTAGCTGCCTCCTCCCTGGAGGTGTTCAAGGCCAGGTTGGATGAGGCCTTGAGCAGCCTGGTGGGAGGTGTCTAGATGATCTTTCAGGCCCCTTCCAACCTAAGCCATTGTATGAGTAGCTGCTCCTGTGTGGAGTAAATGCAGGAGGACTTGGTCCAAAGGAACTGAAGGAACCTGCAAGGTGAAATCTGCCCTTCAGAGTGCAATGATTGCAGTCTGACTGCAATGGGTTTGAGATGGAGGAGGTTCAGCTGGTCTCACCCTTCGGCCTGGACACTCTTCAAGAGCAGTTAATATCCATTTAACCTAATTTGCTGTCATTCTGTGTACAGACTGCATCTTGGAGGCTGGATAAATATTTGCTTATGGAAATGGATGCTGAATTCAGGCTCAGATAAAGGAACAAAGAGAAAAATCATAGGAAGAGGACTTCAATTTCCTCAGAGGTGTTCACCCAGCCAATTCATTCACAAATTGAATGAGGCAACAAATGAAGGTGAAGCAAAAAAAACAAAGGACCCCCAAGCATCACAAAATAATTGGGAAACCCGGGAGATTTGAGCCCAGCTTCTTCCCAGAGCTTCCTGAGCAGCAGGGCTGATGACTCTTTAACATCTTCATTGATGATCTGAATGAGGGGGTTGAGTCAGTCATCAGGTCATCTTTCCCTGTTAGGGATAAGCAACATAGAACACCGTGGTCCTGCACACCAAAGGGTGTATGACAGCACCTCTCAGCATCAACATTCAGCAGACCTCCTACAAGGAAATGTAGCCTCCAACTGCACAGAGCTTTTACGGACTGCCTAGGTCCCAAGGGAGGGTTTTATATAGCAGTGGTAAATTCTTGCAGTTCCTTCTGCCTGAAAATACTTGGGAACAAATTGCTATGCTTCCATGCACTCTCCCAACCTGCTTGATTGATGCCTGCTCATATTTCTAGAGGGTTGGTCCTGAACAGCTTTGCTCTCAAGGTCCAGCCTCAGGGAGGGAGCTCCCGAAGGAGTCCGCTGCAGCCATCCCCGCAGGGGAACTGTGAGGCAGGACAGCTTCTCCTTGGGACTGGCCTGCCTGGGGTTACTCACCCTGCCCCACAGGACCTGCACCAAAATGCATTTCCCCAGCAGCTCTGGGCCTCTGCACACTTTTGGGAGCTGCCCACCATTGCTCTCCATGAACTACAAGATGAAAGCACAGGTTGAGTTATAAAGTCTGGCTTTGCTTGCACTCCCTACCTAGCAAAACCCTCTTGACCAAGGAGGCTATCTCCACTTATCACAGAATCACAGAATCACAGAATAGAATAGAATAGGATAGGATAGAATAGAATAGAATAGAATAGAATAGAATAGAATAGAATAGAATAGAATAGAATAGACCAAGTTGGAAGAGACCTTCAAGATCATCACATCCAACCCATCATCCAATACCATCTGATCAACTAAACCATGGCACCAAGCATCCCATCAAGTCTCCTCCTAAACAACTCCAATGATGGTGACTCCACCACCTCCCTGGGCAGCACATTCCAATGGGCAATCACTCTTTCTGTGTAGAATTTCTTCTTAACATCCAGTCTAAACCTCCCCTGGTGCAGGTTGAGACTGTGTCCTCTTGTTCTGCTGCTGGGTGTCTGGGAGAAGAGACCAACTCCCACCTGGCCACAACCTCCCTGCAGGGAGTTGGAGAGAGCAAGAAGGTCTCCCCTGAGCCTCCTCTTCTCCAGGCTAAGCAACCCCAGCTCCCTCAGCCTCTCCTCACAGGGCTGTGCTCAAGGCCTCTCCCCAGCCTTGTTGCCCTTCTCTGGACACCTTCAAGTCTCTCAATGTCCTTCTGAAATTGAGGAGCCCAGAACTGGACACAGGACTCAAGGTGTGGCCTAACCAATGCAGAGTATAGGGGCAGAATGACTTCCCTGCTCCTGCTGGCCACACTGTTCCTGATGCAGGCCAGGATGCCATTGGCCTTCTTGGCCCCCGGGCACACTGCTGGCTCGTGTTCAGCTCTCTGCCTGGCTGCTCTCAGCCACTCCGACCCCATCCTGTAGCTCTGCCTGGGGTTGCTGTGGCCAATGTGCAGAACCTGGCACTTAGATGTTTTCAGTCTCATGGCCTTGGCCTCTGCCCATCTGCCCAGCCTGTCGAGGTCCCTCTGCAGAGCCTCTCTACCCTCTAACAGATCAACTCCTGCCCCCAACTTGGTGTCATCTGCAAACTTACTTCTGATGGACTCAATTCCCTCCTCCAGATCATCAATAAAGATACTGAACAGGATGGGGCCCAGCACTGATCCCTGAGGGTCACCACTGGTGCCTGGCTGCCAGCTGGCTGTGGCACCATTCACCACCACTCTCTGGGCTCAGCCTCCAGCCAGTTCCTAACCCAGCTCAGAGTGCTGCTGTCCAAGCCAGGGGCATAGAATCACAGAATCACAGAACCATAGATTCACAGAACAGCCTAAACTGGAAGAGACCTTAGAGATCATCTAATCCAACCCTCTGCCATGGGCAGGGACACCTCTCAACGAGCCCAGGTTACTCAAGGCCTCATCCAACCTGGCCTTCAACATCTCCTGGGAGGGGGCATCCACAACCTCTCTGGCCAATCCATTCCAGAGTCTTGCCACCCTCATAGTGAAAAATTTCTTTCTAAGATCCAATCTAAACCTATTCTCCTGCAATTTAAATCAATTCCCCTTTGTCCTCTTGGTGGACACTTGTAAAAAGTCCCTCTCCAGCCTTCCTGTAGGTTTCCTTCAGGTGTTGGAAGGTCCCCCCAAGAGTCTTCTCCAGGCTGAACAATCCCAGTTCCCTCAGCCTATCCTCATAGCAGAGGTGTTCCAGCCCCTGGATCATCTTTGTGTCCCTCCTCTGAACTTGTTCCAACAGATCTGTGTCCTTCTTAGGGTGGGGACCCCAGCACTGGGTGCACTATTGGAGGTGGGGGTCTCACAAGAGCAGAGTAAAGGGCAAAATCCCCTCTCTTGATCTGCTGGCCACACTCCTCCTGATGCATCCTAGGATATGGTTGACTTTCTGGGCTGTATGAACTCACTGATTTCTCATGGTGAGCTTCTCATCTATCAACACTCCCAAGTCCTCCTCTCAACTCACTCTGTACCCAGTTTATATTTGTGTTTGTATTTGTGCCTGGGATTGGCCCAACACAGCTGTGCTTGCAGTCCCTACCTGGCAAAAGCCTCTTGATCAAGGAGAGCATCTCCACTTGCCACAACATCTTGGCCAAGCTCTTTGGACTGGGCCTAAACTGTTCTTGCAGTCCCTACCTGGCAAAAGCCTCTTGACCAAGGAGAGCATCTCCACTTGCCACCAGCTCTTGGCCAAGCTCTGTGGATTGGGCACAAACTCTTCTTGCAGTCCCTACCTGGCAAAAGCCTCTTGATCAAGGAGAGCATCTCCACTTGCCACAACGTCTTGGCCAAGCTCTTTGGACTGGGCCTAATCTGTTCTTGCAGACCCTACCTGGCAAAAGCCTTCTTGATCAAGGAGAGCATCTCCACTTGCCACAACATCTTGGCCAAGCTCTTTGGACTGGGCCTAAACTGTTCTTGCAGTCCCTACCTGGCAAAAGCCTCTTGACCAAGGAGAGCATCTCCACTTGCCACCAGCTCTTGGCCAAGCTCTGTGGATTGGGCACAAACTCTTCTTGCAGTCCCTACCTGGCAAAAGCCTCTTGACCAAGGAGAGCATCTCCACTTGCCACCAGCTCTTGGCCAAGCTCTGTGGATTGGGCACAAACTCTTCTTGCAGTCCCTACCTGGCAAAACCCTCTTGACCAAGGAGAGCATCTCCACTTGCCACCAGCTCTTGGCCAAGCTCTGTGGATTGGGCACAAACCCTTCTATCACTCCCTACCTGGCAAAAACCTCTTGACTAAGCAGCCTGCCTGCACTGGCTGTTTATGTGAGCTGAGGGGTTCCAGGAGCTCCCTCCAACTCGGAATTCTTGAGGGCTTCTGAACAAATTAGTCAGCCAGAAGCCTGGGCCTGCCAACAGGAGGTTGTGACACTCTGCAGAACGCTGTAACAACCAGAAGAAAAATAACTGATCAGGAATATTATTCCCTTTCATGCAAAGAACCAAACTTTAACTGATTCCCATCTGTCACTTTCATCTGCACCCTGTTCCACTGGCTGGCTTTCCCTCATTAAGATAAATTTGAAGCCAGAAGATCGTTTCTACCTTCAGGGCTTTGATGAAATGTAGTGTTTGGGACTCCCTCCCCTCCTCCATTTGTTACAGCCCTGGGAGAGGAATAAGTGTGTGTCGCTCTTATATTTGGAACAGGATAGAATTAACCAGGTTGGAAAAGACCTCAGAGATCACTGAGTCCAAGCTATCACCCAGCACCATCTGATCAACTAAACCATGGCACCAAGTGCCTCATCCAGGCTCTTCCTAAACACCTCCAGGAATGGTGACTCCACCACCTCCCTGGGCAGCACATCCCAATGGCCAATCTCTCTTGCTGGGAAGAACTTCTTCCTAACACCCAGCCTAAACCTCCCCTGGTACAGTTTGAGACTGTCATAGTATCAGAGTCAGGGTTGGAAGGGACCACAAGGATCAGATAGTTCCAATCCCCCTGCCATGGGCAGGGACACCCCACACTAGATCAGGCTGCCCAGAGCCTCATCCAGCCTGGGCTTAAACACCTCCAGGGACAGGGCTTCAACCACCTCCTTGGACAACCCATTCCAGGGCATCACCACTCTCATGGGGAAGAACTTCCTCCTCACCTCCAGCCTGAATCTCCCCACCTCCAGCTTCATTCCATTCCATTCCCCCTAGTCCTCTTCAAGATCATCAAGTCCAACCTATCATCCAACACCACCTGATCAACTAAACCATGGCACCAAGCACCCCATCAAGTCTGCTGCTAAACACCTGCAGTGATGGTGACTCCACCACCTCCCTGGGCAGCACATTCCAATGACCAATTCCTCTTGCTGGGAAGAACTTTCTCCTCACCTCCAGCCTAAACCTCCCCTGGCACAGCTTGAGACTGTGTCCTCTTGTTCTGGTGCTGGGTGCCTGGGAGAAGAGACCAACCCCCACCTGGCTACAACCTCCCTTCCCTTCCCTTATGCTGCTTTGACCTTCCAAAAGGGACTAACACCATATTCAAATTCCTCTTCCTCTCCCCCAGAGGGACTAGGGGCTGGCCGAGCCCCTCTGAGAAGTTTCCCATTTGACCTTGCCTGGTAAAAGCCTCTTTTTCCTTTATCCCCTCCCTCTCCTCAAAGCTTCCCCAGCAAACCTCCAGCCCTTTCAAGACGCAGGCTCCAGAGCTTCTGTGTTGGGCAAATGGTTCAAACCTCTTTGTTTCTGCCCTGAAAAGACATGAAAAGGGACTCGTTGGGTTCCTTACCTCATAACCAAACACAACTGCGTGCCCTGCGCTCTGCAGAGCTCCGGCTGCCCAGGCTTTCAGCCCCGGCCACTTACTCTACTGTAAGTGTGATTATGCGTCGGAGCGGTTTCCCGAGGGATGCGATAAATCATCCCCCTGCTTAACGCCTTTACATCAAGGCCGGGTGTTTTCCAGCGGGGTCCTGCTCGGTGGCTGGAGCACAGAGAGGCTTTCAGTGCGTTTCCAGGAGGGGATATAATCACACGGTCATGGCCAGCCGTGGTATTGAGGAATTAGGGGATGGGCGGGACGGCCTTTGTCATGCAGGATGTAGGATTAGTTGGACTTAATGGTCTGTTTCGGCCTTTAAGTCGATGAATGGGAAAAAGGGAAGAGAGAAAAAAAAACCCGAACCAAGAACAACAAAGCAGAACAAAAGTCCCTATTAGAGCCAGCGTGTTTCCGCCCTCTGCAAGCGGAGCCAGAGGGACTGCAGGAAGCTGGGGCCGCAAATGAGTGCTGGGCAAAAGCGAGGGCACCCCGGGGCACTGCACCCACAGCCGCCCAACCCCCCCCTCCCCGCCCCCCAGCCAGCCTCTGGCAAGCGAATCCAGGAGCCAGAACCCACTGGGGTTTGCTGATGACTGGAGAGCATGGAACAAAAACTAGAAGTGGGGAGACTCAGACTGGATGCTAAGAAGAAATTCTTCCCCATGAGGGTGGTGAGAGACTGGGCCCCTCAGTTTAGGAAGGACGCTGAGACGCTTGAACGTATCCAGAGAAGGGCAACGAGGCTGGGGAGAGGCTTTGAGCACAGCCCTGTGAGGAGAGGCTGAGGGAGCTGGGGTTGCTTAGCCTGCAGAAGAGGAGGCTCAGGGGAGACCTCATTGCTCTCTACAACTACCTGAAGGGAGGTTGTAGCCAGGAAGGGGTTGTTCTCTTTAGCAACCAGCACCAGAACAAGAGGACACAGTCTCAAGCTGTGCCAGGGGAAGTTTAGGCTGGAGGTGAAGAGAAAGTTCTTCACTGAGAGATTCATTTGCCATTGCTGCCCAGGGAGGTGGTGGAGTCCCCATCCCTGGAGGTGTTCAAGAGGGGATTGGATGTGGCACTTGGTGCCATGGTCTAGTCATGAGGTCTGTGGTGACAGGTTGGACTTGATGATCTTTGAGGTCTCTTCCAACCTTGGTGATTCTGTGATACTGTGACTGGCACAGGCTGCCCAGGGAGGTGGTGGAAGCCTCCTGCCTGGAGGTGTTTGCAGCCAGGCTGGATGTGGCTGTGAGCAGCCTGCTGTAGTGTGAGGTGTCCCTGGCCATGGCAGGGGGGTTGGACCTGGCTGCTCCTTGAGGTCCCTTCCAACCCTGACAATTCTGTGGCTCTGTAAATGCTCTACTGATTTACACATCCTTACCCCCCCGAGGTCATTCTAGGTGTTTCAGAACTAGAAATCTAATACTTTGGGTTTTTTTCTCTCCTATTTCTAAATGAAGCTAATTAAAATTTGAAGCTGGTGGACATTATCTTATGGCATAATTAGAAGAGCTTACAGCAGCACGGTGGTTTGCTTGGTACCAATCCTTTTCCTTTCTTTTTTTCTTGCTTTAAATGGTGTTTCATTAATTGAGCAGAGCTTATTGAGGTGCTTACAAGGTAATAAGCTAACTATCTGCTCTTAACAAAAGGCTCCGCTCTCCCTTGGAGCTGTGCCTGCTCTGAGCCCCCATGCTTTGTGCTGGAATCCTTTGCTTTGAAGGAAGCATGGGTGATGATTGGGCAGGGACTGGCATGAGAGCAGCCCTGGAGAAAATGCCTTGGGGGTGCTGGGGGAGGAGAAGCTCAACAGGAGCCAGCAGGGAGCACTTGCAGTCCAGAGAGCAAACCACAGCCTGGGCTGCAGCAAGAGAAGCAGAGCCAGCAGGGCCAGGGAGGGGATTCTGCCCCTCTGCTCCACTCTGCTGAGACCACAGCTGCAGCTCTGGGGCCAGTTCTGGAGCCTCTGTGCCAGGAAGGATCTGGAGGTGCTGGAAGGTGTCCAGAGAAGGGCCAGGAGGAGGAGCAGAGGGCTGGAGCTGCTCTGCTATGAGGACAGACTGAGGGAGTTGGGGTTGTGCAATCTGGAGAAGAGAAGGCTCTGAGGAGACCTAATTGTGGCCTTCCAGGATCTGAATGGGGCTCCAAGAAAGCTGGGGAGGGACTTTTGAGGGTGTCAGGGAGGGATAGGACTGGGGGGAATGGAGCAAAATTAGAAATGGGGAGACTGAGATTGGATCTTAGGACAAAGTTGTTCCCCATGAGGGTGGTGAGAACCTGGCACAGGTTGCCCAGGGAGGTGGTGGAAGCCTCCTGCCTGGAGGTGTTTGCAGCCAGGCTGGCTGTGGCTGTGAGCAACCTGCTGTAGTGTGAGGTGTCCCTGGCCATGGCAGGGGGCTTGGAACTGGCTGATCCTTGAGGTCCCTTCCAACCCTGACAATTCCATGTTTCAGTAACTCTATGATTCTATGACACCCATGCCCTTGCACAGGAATTCTGGGGGCCTATGGGCACTGCCCACATAGAAAACCCAAAGGATTCTCTCTGGAAAATGGCAAATCCCAACCCTACCCCCCCAGCTGGCTGATCTCATCTGCTTCACCTCGAGTTATTGTGCAATTGATTGCTCCCAGGTTTTTATTCAGTCCCCAGGAATCTTGCTATAGACTAGGCTGGTATCACTCTGCCATGCATTTTAAAGACACTACTGCTAATGAATGTAACTCCTCTGCACACCCAAAGCTCAGCTAAACTCTCTCTTGTGCCATCTGCTCTCACATCAGGCATGTGGCACTGCCAGCCTCGCAGAGAAATAGGTTAAAGCCATCCAATCAGGTAGAAAGAGATTTAAGAGATAGTAAATAAAAAGGAAATAGTAGAATGAGACAGTTGAGGTTGGAAGAGATCTCCCTTTGAGATCATCAAGTGTAGCTGCTCACCCAGAGCTCACAATGCCACCACTGCCACTAAACCACATAGAATCATAGAATCATAGACTCAACAAGGTTGGAAAAGACCTCAAGGATCATCAAGTCCAACCTGGCACCCAACACCTCCTGACAACTAAACCATGGCTCCAAGTGCCACATCCAGTCCCCTCTTGAACACCTCCAGGGATGGGGACTCCGCCACCTCCCTGGGCAGCACATTCCAATGGCCAATCTCTCTTGCTGGGAAGAACTTTCTCCTCACCTCCAGCCTAAACCTCCCCTGGCACAGCTTCAGACTGTGTCCTCTTGTTCTGGTGCTGCTTGCCTGGGAGAAGAGACCAACCCCCACCTGGCTACAACCTCCCTTCAGGGAGTTGTAGACAGCAATGAGGTCTCCCCTGAGCCTCCTCTTCTGCAGGCTAAGCAACCCCAGCTCCCTCAGCCTCTCCTCACAGGGCTGTGCTCCAGACCCCTCCCCAGCTTTGTTGCCCTTCTCTGGACACCTTCAAGTGTCTCAATGTCCATCCCTCAGCACCACATCCATGCATCTTTCAAATGCCTCCAGGGATGATGATAAGCTGCTCTTCAACATCTCCCACTGTGCTCTTGTGCAAAGCAGGACCAGGGAGCTGCTCAGGGTGCTGGCAGAGTTCTTCCTGCAGGTTATTCATCCCACTGGGAGTCAGCTTCCCTCCAGGATTATTGACCTGGTGCTTTCCAAAGGCACTAAATTCCCTGAAAGCATAAATCAAACTTCAAACCACAATTTATCTACTCCTGGGGCTAAGGCACCCACATCAGTGAATGTAAATCACTCAGAACATTTATGATCTACTGACACAGGAGCCTGACAGAGGTAAATCCTCACCAATGCTTCTCTGAAGCAGTGGCACAGCCAGCAGGGAGGGCTGTGGTGGGAATCCTTCCTGTAGCCTGTGTTGGACACCTGAGGGCACAAATCACAGACTCACAGAAACATTCAGGTTGGAACAGAGCCTCAGGATCACCAAGTCCAACCCAGAACCCTGCTCTGCAAGGCTCACCCCTAAACCATAACCCCAAGCACCACATCCTTGAAACACATCCAGGCTTGGGGATTCCACCACCTCCCTGGGCAGCACATTCCAGTCCCTGACCACTCTGGATGGGGAAAATGTTTCCTGATGTCCAGCCTAACCCTGCCCAGTCACAGCCTGAGGCTGTTCCTCTTGTCCTGTCACTAATGACCTGTGAGCAGAGACCAGCAGCAGCCTCTCCACAGCCTCCTGTCAGGGAGCTGTAGAGAGCCATGAGGTCTGCCCTCAGCCTCCTCTGTTTCACACTAACCATCCCCAGCTCCTTCAGTCTCTCTCCATCAGCTTTCTTCTGCAGGCCCTTCCCAGCTTCCTTGCCCTGCTCTGCCCTGGCTCCAGCACCTCCACATCTCTCTTGGCTGGAGGTGCCCAAACCTGGCCACAGCACTCGAGGTGTGGCCTGGCCAGAGCTGAGTGCCAGGGGACAATCCCCTGCCTGCTGCTGCTGGACACAGCACTGCTGACCCCAGCCAGGAGGCCTTTGGCTTTCTTGGCCCCCTGGGCACACTGCTGGCTCCTGTTCATAGAATCACAGAATCATCAGGGTCAAAAGGGACCTCAAGTGAGCCGTGGCTCACTCACTGTTTCATGGCATGCAGCTATGTCCTAAATCCTTCACAGCCTTGAGTAAAATCTTCCCTTTCCACTGAACTGCTCAGTTTGTGTGGCCAAACAGCTCTCCCAAATATTGGAATCATTGATTCATAGAATTATTTGGGTTGGAAGGGACCTTCAAGATCATCTAAATACAAGCCCCTGCCATGAACAGGGACAGCTCCCACCAGCCCAGCTTGCTCAAGGCCTTGTCCACTTCCAGGGAGGGGACATCCAAAGCCTCCCTGGGCAACCTGTGCCAGTGTTTCACCACCCTCACTCTCAACAATTTCTCCCTCATCTCCAGTCTCAGTCTCCCCTCTCCCAGCTCAAAGCCATTGTTCCTCATCCTGGCACTCCCAGCCCTTGTCAGAAGTCCCTCCCCAGCTCTCCTGCAGCCCCTTCAGGTAGTGGAAGGCTGCTCTGAGGTCTCCCCTGGAGCCTTCTCTTCTCCAGGCTGAACAACCCAAACTCCCTCAGCCTGTCCCCACAGGGGAGGTTCTCCATCCCTCTGATCATCTTCATGGCCTCCTCTGGACCCTCTCCAGCAGCTCCAGGTCCTTCTGCTGGAGGCATCAGCACTGGTGGCAGTGCTGCAGGTGGGGTCTGAGCAGAGCAGAGGGGCAGAATCCCCTCCCTGTGCTGCTGCTCTCCCTGCTCTGGCTGCAGCTCAGCACTCAGCTGCCTGCTGGGCTGCCAGGGACCACTGCTGGCTCCTGGGGAGTTTGTTATCACCTGACACCCCCAAGGCCTTCTCCTCCAGGCTGCTCTATGCCACTGCTCTCCCATTATTCGTGCAGGACATCACCCAGGGGTAGTGCTGGGCCTCCTGTGCTGGTGTGCCTGGCAATCAGTGCCTCAGCCAGCAGAAGTGGGTTATTAAAATATCTGTCAGGATGAACAACACAAAATAAATGCAGATAAATTGTATTACTCTGGGTCATTTAGTTTTAAGTGCAGCAGCCTCTGCTTCATTTTATTCATTTATTTATTTATTTATTTATTCCCCCTTCCACCTAACTGATGTGCAGCATGAAGCCAGCACAAATAAATACAGACTTCAGCCAGGCACCAGTGGTGTCCCCCAGGGATCAGTGCTGGGCCCCATCCTGTTCAGTATCTTTATTGATGATCTGGAGGAGGGGATTGAGTCCATCAGAAGTAAGTTTGCAGATGACACCAAGCTGGGGGCAGGAGTTGATCTGTTAGAGGGTAGGAGAGCTCTGCAGAGGGACCTTGCCAGGCTGGACAGATGGGCAGAGGCCAACAGGATGGCACTGAACAAGTCCAAGTGCTGGGTCCTGCACTTTGGCCATGTCAACCCCAGGCAGTGCTACAGGCTGGGGTCGGAGTGGCTGAGAGCAGCCAGGCAGAGAGGGACCTGGGGGTGCTGGTTGACAGCAGCTGAACAGGAGCCAGCAGTGTGCCCAGGGGGCCAGGAAAGCCAATGGCATCCTGGCCTGCATCAGGAAGAGTGTGGCCAGCAGGAGCAGGGAAGTCATTGTGCCCTGTGCTCAGCACTGGTTAGGCCACACCTTGAGTCTTGTGTCCAGTTCTGGGCTCCTCAGGTTAGGAAAGATGTTGAGCTGCTGGAAGGTGTCCAGGGAAGGGCAACAAAGCTGGGGAGGGGTCTGGAGCACAGCCCTGTGAGGAGAGGCTGAGGGAGCTGGGGTTGCTTAGCCTGCAGAAGAGGAGGCTCAGGGGAGACCTTCTTGCTGTCTGCAACTCCCTGAAGGGAGGTTGTAGCCAGGTGGGGGTTGGTCTCTTCTCCCAGGCAAGCAGCACCAGAACAAGAGGACACAGTCTCAAGCTGTGCCAGGGGAGGTTTAGGCTGGATGTTAGGAAGAAATTTTTCCCAGCAAGAGAGATTGGCCATGGGAATGTGCTGCCCAGGGAGGTGGTGGAGTCCCCATCCCTGGAGGTGCTCAGGAAGAGACTGGATGGGCTGCCATGGTTTAGTTGATTAGGTGGTGTTGGGTGATAGGTTGGACTTGATGACCTTGAAGGTCTTTTCTAAGCTGGTTAATTCAATTCAATTCAATTCAATTCAATTCAATTCAATTCAATTCTATTCTATCCACATTGTGCACATTCCCATTGCACCCCAGTTAGATCACTATGGGATGGCTTCCCCTCCATTATCTCAGTGGCTACCCTAAGAGCCAGTGATTTATGGCAGAATCTGGTGTGAATACCATTAGAATTGATTAACCTCAGAGCCTGGTGACCTACTTAGAGGTATACAAATATGATTATAATTGTGCAGGAAGTAATTGAATGTTCTGCAGGACTTCTTTATAATGTGACTGCAATGCATAAAACCAAGAGGCAGACAAAAGGTTCCTGCACTCTGCCGACGTGCTGAGACCCTGGGAGAGGTGCTGAGCGTTTCCTGCTCCTGCTCAAGGTGAAGAGGTGTTGAGACCTTGCAGGAGCAGCCCCCTGCTGAGCAGCAGCCTTTCCCATGAATAGATTAGTGCCAGGACAGAAAGCTGCAGCTTGCTTCGTGGCTGGGGTAGCTTCTGAGGCACCGAGCAGAGGTCATTGTCTGGGAGATGCTGCACACAGACACCTCCCCATCGTTATGGCTGCAGCACCTTCTCAGGGGCTTCATTTGGGTTGGGAAGAGGGGGGAGGCACAGCCAGAGCAGAAACTGTGAAATGAAGCTGGGTGGGGGGTGTCCATATTTCTAAATGATAGAATCACAGAATCAACCAGGTTGGAGAAGACCTCAGAGATCATCAGGTCTAACCTGTCACCTAATACCTAACACCTCTGACAACTAAACCATGGCTCCAAGGGCCACATCCAAGCCTTTTCTGAACACCTCCAGTGATGGTGACTCCACCACCTCCCTGGGCAGCACATCCCAATGGCCAATCTCTCTTGCTGGGAAGAACTTTCTCTTCACCTCCAGCCTGAACTTCCCCCTGCACAACTTGAGACTGTGTCCTCTTGTTCTGGTGCTGGGTGCCTGGGAGAAGAGACCAACCCCCACCTGGCTACAACCTCCCTTCAGGGAGTTGTAGACAGCAATGAGGTCTCCCCTGAGCCTCCTCTTCTCCAGGCTAAGCAACCCCAGCTCCCTCAGCCTCTCCTCCCAGCGCTGTGCTCCAGACCCCTCCCCAGCTTTGTTGCCCTTCTCTGGACACCTTCAAGAGTCTCAATGGCCTTCTTAAATTGAGGAGGCCAGAACTGGACACAGTACCAAACCACTCCTTTGCAGCAGGACTCAGTGCTGCTGCAGTGGGTTTGGGAATGTGTCAAACCTGAGGTCTCTGCCAGCTGTGACTGAGAGTGCAGCACTGCTGCTGAGCCTGCTGCTGGCTGTGAGCGTCCATGTCCCCTGTGCTAGCCTCAGACAGGACACCGCAAAGAGCAAGAGCATCTCATGGCCTCCAGTGGTTTGCAACCCACATAGAGAACAGAGGGCAACAGATGGAAAGAGTCCCCAAGCAGTGGCACCTCATGGGCTGAAGCCCAAGGATCTTACCTAGACCGCTCCGATGGCTCGAACCCTGCAATCCCAGGCGAGGCTCCTGACTAATTAAGCCTCCCAGCACCTTGACAGTGTGCATCCTGATGGATCACCTACCAGCATCACCCAGCCCACAGCTGCCTGCAGGCTCTCACAGCATTAGCCTGTGTCACAGATTTTTCCTGGCTCTTTTGCTGCAAGTCCCTTCCTCCACCTTCCGTTGCCTGAACTCCCCTGCGCGGGCACGGGTGGCAGGGCTCACCTCTGACAATGGCACACCCCAGCACCCTGCAGAACAAAATTCCAGCTTCCTAATTTGAATGACTACCTCTGCTGAAGCCCACTGATGAATTATTAACTGTTTACACAGATCTGGATGCCACACACTGAATGTGGAGCACGCAGCGAGCCGCCGAGGGGTGACAGGGACTCAGCGCCGCAGTTGTAAGCCCCTCTGCCTACAGCTCTATCATGGAGAAGCATCCATTTAAAACCCCCCCTCCCCCTCCCCCTGAGGGAAGTGATCTGTTACAAATCCCTGGACTGGAAACCCTGGAGATGATGTGGGAGCCAGGACTTGCTGGGCTGGGACTGAGTTAATTAGCAGCGCGTCTGAAGAGAGCCGTAGCAGAGTAACGAAACAAACAGGAGAAAAGCAGCCTGAAAGTGACTCCAGTGGATTGGGGAGGGCTTGGTGCTGGAACAGGCACCCATCTGTGCAGGGCAATGCAGCTGTCATGCACTGCTCCTGCTGGAGGAGGTGGATGGGGAAGAGGCTGGCAGCAGGGTTATTGCAGCCCTGCAGAAGCTCTCTAGTCGGCTGCGTGCTGGGGCGGGAAGGAAACCACTGCCAGCAGCTCCTTGCTGCCACAGCACACCCGGTTCAAATGCCAGCCCTGCTGGTGAAGAGTCAAAGCCACCAGCCCTCAAACCCTCAGGCACGGTGGCATCAGGTCCAGCACACAGAGCTCCTGCAGAAGGTGCTCTGAGCACCCACTGTAGCACTGGGAATGCCTGGCTCCCCATGGAGAGCTCTGCACACAGCTCCTGCTCTGGCTGGAGGGCTCTGACTGCTGGGGGAGGGCCCCGGGAGGGACTCACAGCTTCACAGATTGCATCGAGTTGGAAGGGACCCTCGAAGGTCATCAACCCCCTTGCAGCCAGCAGGGACACTTCTAACTAGATCAGGCTGCCCAGGGACACATCAAGTCTGATCTTGAATGTCTCCAGGGATGAGGCCTCAGCCACATCCCTGAGAACTTCCTTCTTTCATCCAACCTAAATCTCCCCTGCTCCAGTTCCAAACCATTGCCCCTCATCCTATCCCCACAGGCCCTTCTGAGCACTCCCTCCCCAGCCTGCCTGGGGCTCTCCTGCAGATATTGAAATCTAGCTGTAAGTCCTCCCTGAAGCCTTCTGTTTTCCAGGCTGAACAGCCCCAGCTCTTCAGCCTGTCTTTGCAGGAGAGGGTCTCCAGCCCTCTGATCATCTTTGTGGCCCTCCTCTGGACCCCCTCCAGCAGACCCATGCTTCTCTTATATGTGGGATTCCATAGCTGGGTACAGCTATGTCTCCCCTGCACCCTGCCCCAGCCTCTTGTCAAGAGCATGCTGGCAACGGCCTCACTCTGCCCTGTAGCACAGCAGCAGTTCCACTCAATCACAGCCACAGCCATCCAGGGCACATAGAATCACAGAATCAATAAGGTTGGAAAAGACCTCAGAGCTCATCAAGTCCAACCTATTACCTAATACCCAACACCTCCTGACAACTGAACCATGGCTCCAAGTGCCACATCCAATCCCCACTTGAACACCTCCAGGGATGGGGACTCCACCACCTCCCTGGGCAGCACATCCCAATGGCCAATCTCTCTTGCTGGGAAGAACTTTCTCCTCACCTCCAGCCTAAACCTCCCCTGGCACAGCTTGAGACTGTGTCCTCTTGTTCTGGTGCTGAGTGCCTGGGAGAAGAGACCAACACCCAGCTGGCTACAACCTCCCTTCAGGGAGCTGGAGAGAGCAAGAAGGTCTCCCCTGAGCCTCCTCTTCTCCAGGCTAAGCAACCCCAGCTCCCTCAGCCTCTCCTCACAGGGCTGTGCTCAAGGCCTCTCCCCAGCCTTGTTGCCCTTCTCTGGACACATTCAAGAGTCTCAATGTCCTTCTTAAACTGAGGAGCCCAGAACTGGACACAGGACTCAAGGTGTGGCCTCAGCAGTGCTGAGCACAGAGCACAATGACTTCTCTGCTCCTGCTGGCCACACTGTTCCTGATGCAGACCAGGATGCCATTGGCCTTCTTGGCCCCCTGGGCACACAGCTGGCTCAGGCTGTGGCTGTGGGCTGACAGCTTGGCCAGGAGTTTGGTATGGGAGGCAAGTTTGCATCCCACCTCCTGAGGAGGCAGGCACACCAATGGCTGGGTGGAGGTGGCTGTGTTTGAGTCCTGCATCCATGCTCTCCGGTGCTGACAGGCACCGAGGGATGACTGACAGGTTCTGCCTTCCCAGGGTGTTTTGCATCCTCTTCCATATTCAGTTGTCTGGAAGAGGAGCACGTTGGCCCCAGCAGCACTGCATTAAAGAGAGATGCTGTCTGCTTCAGAGTAAATAGTTCAGGGGATTTTTTGCACAGTTGGCATCAAAACAGTGACACTGCCTGTGTGGAGAGGTTTGTTATTGTGCCTGGGGCCAATAAAGAGAGTGTAAAGGGGGAAAAAAAAGGCAAAGCAGCAGTGAAAGCCATACTTTACAGCAAGCAGCCTCTTCCTTTTCCTTTTTGAAGTTCTCCAATCCCAGCTTCCACCCAAATGATTGGGGAAAGGCTAAACAGGGCTGCCAAGATGCGGTGTTTTGAAGCAGGAGCACCTCTGCTCTGGAGGCAGACTGAGGGAGTTGGGGTTGTTCAGTCTGGAGGGGAGAAGGCTCTGAGGAGACCTAATTGTGGCCTTCCAGGATCTGAAGGGGGCTCCAAGAAATCTGGGGAGGGACTTTTGAGGGTGTCAGGGAGTGATAGGACTGGGGGGGTGGAGCAAAACTAGAAGTGAATGGATTAGGATTGGGTGTTAGGAAGAAGTTGTTCCCCAGGAGGGTGGTGAGAGCCTGGCACAGGCTGCCCAGGGAGGTGGTGGAAGCCTCCTGCCTGGAGGTGTTTGCAGCCAGGCTGGATGTGGCTGTGAGCAACCTGCTGTAGTGTGAGGTGTCCCTGGCCATGGCAGGGGGGTTGGGGCTGGGTGATCCTTGAGGTCCCTTCCAACCCTGACCATTCTCTGATTCTATGTCTTCCCAGCTTGGCCAGCTCTTCTGCCTGCCAGATACACTACACACGAAAATGAGAAAGCATAGCAGTGCAAAAGAGCACAGAGTCCTGGGTCTGTCTCTACCATAGGGAATTTGGGAGCTGTGCCAAACAGTTTTCCCTAGTTCTGATCATTGCCTATCTACCAAAAGCTGGGGAGGGCTGCTGGGGACAGATAGCAGCTATTAGCTGAGCTAGTGAGGTGATGCTTTCAGCTCTGCTTAAGCAGGAGGAGCATAAATAAACCTCAGCCTGCCTTTCTCTATAGCTGAACTCAAGGCTGCTGCAGAAGCATTTCTGGCACGGCTTTGACCTGGGTGTGTTGGTTGGCAGCCAGCTGAAGATGAGCCATGAAGGCCAACTGCACCCTGGCCTGGATCAGCAATAGTGTGGCCAGCAGGAGCAGGGCAGGGATTGTTTCTCTGTGCTGGGCACTGGTGAGGTCACACCTTGGGTATTGGGCTCAGTTTTGGGACCCTCACTCCAAGAAGGGCACTGAGGAGATGGAACAGGTCCAGGGAAGGGCAACCAAGCTGGGGAAGGGTCTGGAGAACAGGGCTAGGGAGGAGCAGCTGAGGGAGCTGGGGGTGTTTAGTGTGGAGAAGAGGAGGCTGAGGGGAGACCTCATTGCTCTCTGCAGCTCCCTGAGAGGAGGCTGGAATGAGGGTGGGGTTGGGCTCTTCCCCCTAGTATGAAGTGATAGGATGAGAAGAAATGGCCTGAAACTCTGTCAGGGGAGGTTTAGGTTGGAGATGAAGAAAAATATGTTTGCTCCAAGGATCATCAGGGATTGGCACAGGCTGCCTAGGGAGGTGGTGGAATCCCCATCCCTGGAGGGGTTCAAAAACCCCTGCAGACATGGCACTTTGGGACATGGCTTAGTGTCTCTGGTGGTGTTGGGCTGACAGTTGGCCTCTATGATCTCAGAGGTCTTTTCCAACCACAATAATTCCATGATTCTATGCACCTATTATTGCCCAAAGAGGCAGGAGAACTCCTGACTCACACAAGCCCAATCAGAATCTTCTAGCTCCAGCACTATGACTTATGTCTTGCTACACAGCTTTGCCCCATCCCTACCATCAGCAGCTGGGCCAACCCCTCAGCTTCTCTTTGCCTCCTATATTTCCAACCTCTTCTCCTTCAAGTCCCAGTGCAGGGACAAGCCTGCTAATCTGAACTGTGGGGTCCAAACAGATCCCCTATGGGGAGCACCTGCACCCCTCTCCCTCCCTCCCTCCACACACATCAGCTGCTCTTTCCTCCCTGAGCACTGCTTGGAGTGATGACCATCCTGCAGTGAGGCAACCCCAGCTCCAAGCTGCAATGAGAAATGACTTGCTTGGAGGTGGGTGCAAGGCTTACACTAATTACCCATCAGGGCTGGGGCAGCAGGCTTGCCACACGAACAACTGGGTGCCCACAGAAGCGTTCCACTGGTAGAAGGGAAGCAGGGATTCAGTTGGAAGGCATTAATAAACCTGGGAGCCAGCAGCTATTATGGTGATTGATTCAATAGCCAAGTGTACACAACTGCTGCAGGATGGAGGGCCAGAGGTGACTGCACAGGGAGGGTGGGGAAGGAGGCAGGGTTGTTGTAGAGGTCAGGGATAAAAATTGGCACCGTCAGGTTCAAAAGCGCTTCCAAAGCCCACGGGTCTCTCCCACAGCTGGCTCAAAATGAGAGGATTCCAGTGCTCTCCAGCATTTGCTACTTGGGCTCTTGCTGGCTTGCTTTTGTTAAACTGGGCAGTGGAAGAAGGAGGAGGAAGGAGGAAGAAGGAGGAAGAAGGAGGAAGAAGAAGGAGAAGGAGAAGGAGAAGAAGAAGAAGAAGGAGAAGAAGAAGAAGAATAAGGAGAAGAAGAAGGAGAAGAAGAAGAAGAAGGAGAATAAGGAGAAGAAGAAGAAGAAGGAGAATAAGGAGAAGAAGGAGAAGAAGAAGGAGAAGAATGAGAAGAAGAAGAAGGAGAAGGAGAAGGAGAAGAAGAAGAAGAAGGAGAAAAAGGAGAAGAAGGAGGAGAAGAAGAAGAAGGAGAATAAGGAGAAGAAGGAAGAGAAGAAGAAGGAGAAGAAGGAGAAGAAGAAGAAGGAGAAGAAGAAGGAGGAGAAGAAGAAGGAGGAGAAGGAGAAGAGCACCCTTTGCATTCCTGGGAACCTCCCTTTCTGCAGGGATATCTCATCCCATCCCAGCAGCACTGCAGTTGCAGGTGCTGAATGGGAGAAAGAAGGCCACAGGGAAGACAGCACTGGGAATTCAGGACCCTCTACCCAGGACCAGCACTGGGGCTGGGTGCAGCCTGTGACCTGCCCCAAATTGTTCCCACAGAATCATAGAATCAGTAAGGTTGGAAGGCACCTCAAAGATCATCAAGTCCAACCTGTCACCACAGACCTCATGATGACTAAACCATGGCTCCAAGTGCCACATCCAATCCCCTCCTGAACACCTCCAGGGATGGGGACTCCACCACCTCCCTGGGCAGCACATCCCAATGGCCAATCTCTCTTGCTGGGAAGAACTTTCTCCTCACCTCCAGCCTAAACCTCCCCTGGCACAGCTTGAGACTGTGTCCTCTTGTTCTGGTGCTGCTTGCCTGGGGGAAGAGACCAACCCCGACCTGGCTACAACCTCCCTTCAGGGAGTTGGAGAGAGCAATGAGGTCTCCACTGAGCCTCCTCTTCCCCAGGCTAAGCAACCCCAGCTCCCTCAGCCTCTCCTCACAGGGCTGTGCTCCAATCCCTCCCCAGCTTTGTTGCCCTTCTCTGGACACCTTCCAGCATCACAACATCTTTCCTAAGCTGAGGAGCTCAGAACTGGACACAGGACTCAAGGTGCCCAGCATTACAGTAGATGCCAGCTGCACTGGAGGGTGCTGAGCTCATTGCAGCATGGCTGTTGTATTTTTTCCCTCCTGAAAGGAAATAAACCCCAAACTGTTGCCAGTTTGTTATTTCAGCTAATTGTGTGCCCCAGCAGTATTTCATCCAAATCATTTGAGGGAAATAATTGGAGAAGGCTTGCAAAAACCCAAGCAACCATTTTTCTCCTGCCAGGATGGCAGATGCAGGCATAAAGGGGGACATGTCCATACATCTCCAATCTCAACTTCTGGTGAGACAAAACTGAAAGCAATCTGGCTGTGAAGTGATCCAAAGCAAATACAATATTTCAGTCCACTCCCCACTTCCTTGGTGGGGCTGATTCATATGGTGCCAGCTAAAGACCAGGCTGTGCCAATATGGAGGGGAAGACCATTTCCCCTTCACACTTTTCTCCCCTCACAGACATTCATAGAAGAGAGTCATAGAATCATAGAATCAGCAAGGCTGGGAAAGACCTCAAGGATCACCAAGTCCAACCTGGCACCCAGCACCTTGTGCCTACTAGACCATGGCACCAAGTGCCACATCCAATCCCCTCTTGAACACCTCCAGGGATGGGGACTCCACCACCTCCCTGGGCAGCACATTCCAGTGGCTAACAACTCTCTCAGGGAAGAACTTTCTCCTCACCTCGAGTCTAAACTTCCCCTGGAGCAGCTTGAGACTGTGTCCTCTTGTTCTGGTGCTGGGTGCTAGAGAGAAGAGACCAACCCCTTCCTGGCTACAACCTCCCTTCAGGCAGTTGTAGAGAGCAAAAAGGTCTCCCCTGAGCCTCCTCTTCTCCAGGCTAAGCAACCCCAGCTCCCTCATCCTCTCCAAAAGTTCTTTTTTGCTCTGCATCTGAGTGAGGAGCCCTTGGGCTCCTAGCTTAAAGGTTTGCAGTATCCCTAGATGTGCAGATCCTCTCTTCTGCTCTGCTGAGACCCCACCTGGAGCTCTGTGTCCAGTTCTGGAGCCTCTGCTCCAGGAGGGATCTGGAGGTGCTGGAAGGTGTCCAGAGAAGGGCCACGAGGAGGAGCAGAGGGCTGGAGCTGCTCTGCTCTGGAGACAGCCTAAAAGAGTTGGGGTTGTGCAGGCTGGAGAGGAGAAGGCTCTGAGGAGACCTAATTGTGGCCTTCCAGGATCTGCAGGGGGCTACAAGAAATCTGGGGAGGGACTTTTGAGGGTGTCAGGGAGTGATAGGACTGGGGGGGTGGAGCTGGGTTGGGGCAATCCCAAGCACTGATACAGGTTGGGCAGGGACTGGCTTGAGAGCAGCCCTGAAGAAAAGGACTTGGGGGGGGCTGGGGGAGGAGAACCTCAACAGGAGCCAGCAGGGAGCACTTGCAGCCCAGAGAGCCAACCACAGCCTGGGCTGCAGCAAGAGAAGCAGAGCCAGCAGGGCCAGGGAGGGGATTCTGCCCCTCTGCTCCACTCTGCTGAGACCACAGCTGGAGCTCTGGGGCCAGTTCTGGAGCCTCTGTGCCAGGAAGGATCTGGAGGTGCTGGAAGGTGTCCAGAGAAGAACCATGAAGATGAGCAGAGGGCTGGAGCTGCTCTGCTATGGAGACAGACTGAGGGAGTTTTAGCTGTTCAGTCTGGAGAAGAAAAGGCTCTGAGGAGACCTAATTGTATCTGAAGGGGACTACAAGAAAGCTGGGGAGGGACTTTTGAGGGTGTCAGGGAGGGATAGGACTGGGGGGGATGGAAAAAAACCCTAGAAATGGGTAGACTCAGATTGGCTGTCAGGAAGAATTTGTTCCCCAGGAGGGTGGTGAGAGCCTGGCACAGGCTGCCCAGGGAGGTGGTGGAAGCCTCCTGCCTGGAGGTGTTTGCAGCCAGGCTGGATGTGGCTGTGAGCAACCTGCTGTAGTGTGAGGTGTCCCTGTCCATGGCAGGGGGGTTGGGACTGGCTGAGCCTTGAGGTCCCTTCCAGCCCTGACAGTTCTATGATTCTATGATAATGCATGGCCTTAGAACTGATGAGACAAACTCACCTCTGTTCCATCTCAGGGGGTTTTATTTGGAGTCCCCTTTTCCTCTTGTCCTCTAGAGACTTCATGCTCTGTAACATTTTCTGAGCTGCTGCTGCCAGCCTGGGAGGGTGGCCAGGAGATGAGCTCCTTGCAAGGTGTGGGTGACTTCATCCGGTGTCCTCCCTGAAGGACAACAGCTCCTTGCTGCAATTATAGTTCTGAAAGTCCTTTTGTGCACTGCTTTTATGCACCCTCCTGCCACCCACCCTTCCCCCAGAAGCTCTCCCATGGTTGGTGGGGCCAGCACTGGTGGTGGTATCAAGACATAAAGTCATAGAATCATTTAGGCTGGAAAGGACCTCTAAGATTATCAAGTACAACCATTAACCCAACACTACCAAGCCTGCTGCTAAACCATATCCCTCAGCATCACATCTAGCTGGCTTTTGAAGCCCCCCAGGGATGGGGACTTCACCACTTCCCTGGGCACCCTGTTCCAAGGCTTGATAACCCTTTCAGGGAAGAAATTGTCCCTCATGTACAACCCAAACCTCCCCTGGCACAGCTTGAGGCCATTTCCTCTTGCCCTACCACTTGTTATTAGGGAGAAGAGACCAATCCCACCTCACTCCAACCCCCTTTGCTCATCCAGCTCCTCCAACCCCTCAGCCTCCTTTGCTCCAGGCTGAAACCTGCCAGTTCAATCAGCTGCCCCTCACCAGCCCTGTTCTCCAGACCCTTCCCCAGCTTCCCTGCCCACCTACAGAGTCAAGCCAGCATCCACTGCAGCTTCATGCAGAATGGCTTCACTTTGTTACACTCTGCTGGACCTCCCAAAGCAGTGCTGAGGCACCAAACCCCAAATCCATCAGCCCAGAGAAGGCAGCTGTAGGAGTGGTCTGGACTGAGCAGCCACACACATGGTTGCAGGTAGGAGGGATGGAGGTTCCCTTCCAACCTCTGATGTTCTGTGGTGGAATCAGAGCAGTTTAGGCTGGACAAGACCTTTAAGATCACTGAGTCCAACCATTCTCTGACTCTACCATGCCTGGTGCCAATCCACCTCCCTTAAACCCCCATCACCCCAAATTCATCAGAGAATTAGGTGCTGGAGAAGCAGTGGGAGCTGGCAGAGAAGGCAGCTGTAGGAGTGGTCTGGACTGAGCAACCACACACATGGGTGCAGGTAGGAAGGATGGAGGCTCCCTTCCAACCTCTGATGTTCTGTGATGGAATCAGAGCAGTTTAGGCTGGACAAGACCTTTAAGATCACTGAGTCCAACCATTCTCTGACTCTACCATGCCTGGTGCCAATCCACCCCCCTCAAGCCACCACCGCCCCACGATGATGCCCCGTCGAGAGGCTGAGCGCAGGCAGCAGCACTCCCTGCAAGGCTGCTTCTTTCCTTGCCACGGTCCCTTCTTGGCTGCAAGCATGACAAATGTCAGAGCTCTTCAGCTATTTCCCCTCTAGGAGGATTAAAGTTTTAATGATTAACCTTTATAAATTACAACAGCAGTGCTCCAAATAATAAATAGTTCCTGGCCAGGTCTAGCCCTCTGAGCCATTCTTCTCCAGCACGGTGTGCTGAGCCCCCATCTGCATTTCTTTCCCATCCTGCATTCAAGTCCTCTTATGTCATTGAGATAAGCAGTCAGGAGATGTGTGTTTTCCAAAATGATGTCCTCATTCATCATTTCTTCCTCGCTGCTCAGCCTGATTACATTTAATTCGGGAAGAAAGGAGCCTCGCCTGGCACCACTGAGCGGATAAGGTTAAAAAAGCAATACAAATGAAGCAACCGGCTCCCTGCAGGAACGGCGTCCACGACACAAAACAGCGGCAGCCCTTATCAGTGCCGGGGCTGGGCACTCTCCTCTCCTCATTTCCAGAGGAAACCCCCCACCCCCCACCCCCTACCCCGGCACAAGTGACCCATTCATCAACATCAGCAGGTAGGGCTCTGCTGGAGGCGCAGATGCACAACGGCAGCCACCCTCCCCATTAACAGGGAGCGAGCTCTGAGCGTCCGTTTCATCTGATGTTAAACCAAAGCTTAATTATGGAAAGAGAGAGGGGAGTGAGAGCTCGCTGCAGGCCCAGCCCTTTGCAGTGCCCCTTAGCTTCAGGAGGAGTATCTTCTGTTTCGCCAAGCTCTCCGCCGCAGCATTTGGCTGCTCCAGGGCGCAGCAGGGGGCACTGGTCAGAGGACCACCGAATTGTCAGGGCTGGAAGGGCCCTCAAGGATCATCCAGTTCCGATCTCCCCCCTGCCAGGGGCAGGGACGCCTCACGCTAGAGCAGGATGCCAAAGTGTGTCTGAGCACGAGGTGAGCAGCAGCTTCCCGAGCCCCTGTGACTCTGCATGCTCACCCTCCCTGTGGCTGCCTGGGATGCAGCCTCTGGGTAGGTGGAGCAGGCAGCCCCAGCCAGGGATGCTGGCTCACAGGATCACAGGCTCACAGGGGTTGGAAGGGACCTTGAGAGCTCATCAAGTTCAACCCCCTGCCAGAGCAGGACCAGAGAATCCAGCACGGGTCACACAGGAACACATCCAGATGGGGCTGGAAAGGCTTCAGAGCAGGAGACTCCACAACCTCTCTGGGCAGCCTGCTCCAGGGCTCTGTGACCCTCACAGTGAAGAAGTTCCTCCTCATGTTGAGGTGGAACCTCCTGTGCTGCAGTTTCCATCCATTGGCCCTTGTCCTATCCCAGGGTGCAGGTGAGCAGAGCTGTCCCCTCCCTCCTGACCCCCAGCCCTCAGCTATTTACAAATATTTATTAAATCCTCTCTCAACCTTCTCTTCTCCAGACAAAAAAGCCCCAGGCTCAGCCCAGGAGTGCAGCAGCAGGACAGGAGTGCAGCAGCAGGACAGGAGTGCAGCAGCAGCCGAGGAGTGCAGCAGCAGGACAGGAGTGCAGCAGCAACCCAGGAGTGCAGCAGCAGGACAGGAGTGCAGCAGCAGCCCAGGAGTGCAGCAGCAGGACAGGAGAGCAGCAGCAGGACAGGAGTGCAGCAGCAACCCAGGAGTACAGCAGCAGGACAGGAGTACAGCAGCAGCCCAGGAGTGCAGCAGCAGGACAGGAGTGCAGCAGCAGGACAGGAGTGCAGCAGCAGCCCAGGAGTGCAGCAGCAGGACAGGAGTGCAGCAGCAGCCCAGGAGTGCAGCAGCAGGACAGGAGTGCAGCAGCAGCCCAGGAGTGCAGCAGCAGGACAGGAGTACAGCAGCAGGACAGGAGTGCAGCAGCAGGACAGGAGTGCAGCAGCAGGACAGGAGTGCAGCAGCAGGACAGGAGTGCAGCAGCAGGACAGGAGTGCAGCAGCAGGACAGGAGAGCAGCAGCAGGACAGGAGTGCAGCAGCAACCCAGGAGTACAGCAGCAGGACAGGAGTACAGCAGCAGCCCAGGAGTGCAGCAGCAGGACAGGAGTACAGCAGCAGCCCAGGAGTGCAGCAGCAGGACAGGAGTGCAGCAGCAGCCCAGGAGTGCAGCAGCAGGACAGGAGTGCAGCAGCAGCCCAGGAGTGCAGCAGCAGGACAGGAGTGCAGCAGCAGGACAGGAGTGCAGCAGCAGCCCAGGAGTGCAGCAGCAGGACAGGAGTGCAGCAGCAGCCCAGGAGTGCAGCAGCAGCCCAGGAGTGCAGCAGCAGGACAGGAGTGCAGCAGCAGCCCAGGAGTGCAGCAGCAGGACAGGAGTGCAGCAGCAGGACAGGAGAGCAGCAGCAGGACAGGAGTGCAGCAGCAACCCAGGAGTACAGCAGCAGGACAGGAGTACAGCAGCAGCCCAGGAGTGCAGCAGCAGGACAGGAGTGCAGCAGCAGCCCAGGAGTGCAGCAGCAGGACAGGAGTGCAGCAGCAGCCCAGGAGTGCAGCAGCAGCCCAGGAGTGCAGCAGCAGGACAGGAGTGCAGCAGCAGCCCAGGAGTGCAGCAGCAGGACAGGAGTGCAGCAGCAGGACAGGAGAGCAGCAGCAGGACAGGAGTGCAGCAGCAACCCAGGAGTACAGCAGCAGGACAGGAGTACAGCAGCAGCCCAGGAGTGCAGCAGCAGGACAGGAGTGCAGCAGCAGCCCAGGAGTGCAGCAGCAGGACAGGAGTGCAGCAGCAGGACAGGAGTGCAGCAGCAGCCCAGGAGTGCAGCAGCAGGACAGGAGAGCAGCAGCAGCCCAGGAGTGCAGCAGCAGGACAGGAGTGCAGCAGCAGGACAGGAGAGCAGCAGCAGGACAGGAGTGCAGCAGCAGCCAGGAGTGCAGCAGCAGGACAGGAGTGCAGCAGCAGGACAGGAGTGCAGCAGCAGGACAGGAGTGCAGCAGCAGGACAGGAGAGCAGCAGGACAGGAGTACAGCAGCAGGACAGGAGTGCAGCAGCAGGACAGGAGTGCAGCAGCAGCCCAGGAGTGCAGCAGCAGGACAGGAGTGCAGCAGCAGGACAGGAGTGCAGCAGCAGTGCCACATCCAAGCCTTTTTTGAACACCTCCAGGGATGGGGACTCCACCACCTCCCTGGGCAGCACATCCCAATGGCCAATTCCTCTTTCTAGGAAGAACTTTCTCCGCACCTCCAGCCTAAACTCCCCCTGCTGCAGCTTGAGACTGTGTCCTCTTGTTCTGCCACTGGCTGCCTGGAGGCTGGAGGCTCCTGAGACAAAACCCTTTCTAAGGACCTGAGAAAAAGCAAATGGGCTTGGGACAGAAGCAGCCCATGATTTGTTTCTCCTGGAGCCTGCCTGGTCCAACCTGCCCTCCTCACAGAGGAAGCCCCACCATATGGATGGGGAGTGGGACAGTGGTCCTGCAGGACAGGCTGGGGCAGCAAGGGAGAGAAGTGTGATCTCTGAGGTCTTTTCCAACCTGGCTGATGGAGCACAAGCCCTGTGAGGAGAGGCTGAGGGAGCTGGGGTTGCTTAGCCTGGAGAGGAGGAGACTCAGGGGTGACCTTATTGCTCTCTACAACTACCTGAAGGGGGGTTGTAGTGAGGCAGAGGTTGGTCTCTTCTCCCAGACAACCAGTACCAGAACAAGAGGACACAGTCTCAGGCTGTGTCAGGGGAGGTTTAGGCTGGAGGTTAGGAGGAAGTTTTACACAGAGAGAGTGATTGCCCACTGGAATGGGCTGCCTGGGGAGGTGGTGGGGTCGCCGTCGCTGGGGGTGTTCAGGGCGAGGCTTGACAGGATGCTTGGTTGCATGCTTTAGTTGATTAGGTGGTGTTGGATGATAGGTTGGATGTGATGATCTTGAAGGTCTCTTCCAACCTGGTCTATTCTATTCTATTCTATTCTATTCTATTCTATTCTATTCTATTCTACTCTACTCTACTCTACTCTACTCTACTCTACTCTACTCTACTCTATTTTATTCTATTATGTTCTATTCTATTCTATTATGTTCTGTTCTATTCTATTCTATTCTTTCTATTCTATTCTATTCTATTCTATTCTATTCTATTCTATTCTATTCTATTCTATTCTATTCTATTCTATTCTATTCTATTCTATTCTATTCTATTCTATTCCATTCCATTCCATTCCATTCCATTCCATTTTATTCTATTCCATTCCATTCTATTCTATTCTATGATCATCCCTTTGAAGCTACCAAAGCAGGCCAAATGTAATTACAACCAGCCAAACTGGAGTCCTGCCAGGACACCAGGGCTAATGGCCTTGCTCTTGTAAGGAGTGCCCTGGGATTCCTCCTTCCTGATGATCACAAGCGGTCAAGCCCTGAGTTTCACATCTCATTTGGAAGATAATGAAGAAGCCTCCCATCTATTTTTTGCTCCAAAGGGAGGCAAGGACAAATTGACTGTGTCAGAGGGCACGAGGACTTAGAAATGCAGATTCTTTGCCTCAAGATGCGAGCTGGGAGCTCTGGCAGCCAGGAGGGGGGGCAGAGGGAAACCAAGAAGCAAGGAGGCAGCTGGGGTGGCTCCACGCAGCTCCTGCTGGGTGCTTCGGCTCGCTCGGAATCTGCCGTGACTCCGCTGACATTGCTGAAAGCAAGGTGAATCTTTGTGGGGGTGAGTTATTCCTGCTGTAAAATACATTGGGAGGGAATGAGTTTATAAAGCTCTCTCTGAGATAATTGGCAAGGATACTCCACTCTCCCATGAAGGTTGTGAGTGGGTTACGAGAGGGTCTTCGCTTTAAACTCGGAGCACTGGGGAATTAATAGATCCTGCAGCGCCAGTCCCAAGGCAGAGGCTGGTGATAAAGTGGAAGCAGGCAGAGAGGCTGTCTTGGAGTTATGGGGGAGGGGAAAGAGAGGCAAAGAAGACTCCTGGGAGCTGCACAAATTCAAACTGACACCTCTGCCCAGCGCTAGCCTGGTGATTGCCAATGAAAGGTCAGCGCAATTGGGCAGGACAGATATTGCCTCGTCCTCCAAGGGGAAGCCAGTGTGGCATCTCCAGAGAGCTGGATGCTTGCCTGCAGTAGGGAAGCTGGGAAGCTGGAGCACAGGCATAATATCATAGAATCACAGAATCAATCAGGTTAGAAAAGACCTCAGAGATCATCAAGTCCAACCTATCACCTAATACCTAACACCTCCTGACAACTAAACCATGGCTCCAAGTGCCACATCCAAGCCTGAATCCACGGAATGGTTCAACCATGGAACCCATCCTGCACCAGCCTGCAGACCAGGATGTGGTGTGGACAGTGTCAAAGGCTCTGCTCAGGTCCAGGTCATAGAATCATAGAATCAATAAGGTTGGAAAAGACCTCAAGGATCATCAAGTCCAACCTGTCACCACAGACCTCATGACAACTAAACCATGGCTCCAAGTGCCACATCCAATCCCCTCTTGAACACCTCCAGGGATGGGGACTCCACCACCTCCCTGGGCAGCACATTCCAATGGTCAACAACTCTCTCAGGGAAGAACTTTCTCCTCACCTCCAGCCTAAACTTCCCCTGGCACAACTTGAGACTGTGTCCTCTTGTTCTGGTGCTGCTTGCCTGGGAGAAGAGACCAACCCGCACCTGGCTACAACCTCCTTGCAGGTAGTTGCAGAGAGCAAGAAGGTCTCCTCTGAGCCTCCTCTTCTGCAGGCTAAACACTCCCAGCTCCCTCAGCCTCTCCCCATAGGGCTTGTGCTTGAGACCTCTCCCCAAGTGCTGCCTTTGAGAGCTGCTGTGTGCATAGAGAAGGATTTCCCTCTTCCCAGTCATGATTATCTCCACCCCTTGTGCAGCTTGCCCTGTCCCCACCCTGTTTGTTTGGTGGCATTTTTTTGCTGGGAGCATAAGAAAAAGTGATCATGCCCCAGAAAGCTGTAGAGAAGGGTTTGGACAAGAAGAAGAATGGGCCAGGGCTGCTCTGGAAGGTCATTAGGTGTGTATTGGCTGGTGTATGGATGGAGCTGCTGGAGTGGAGCAAGAACCGGCTGTGATATTGATGGGAAGGAGCAGTTAAATGGAAGCCATTTGGGTTGCAAAATATAGACTGCCATTGGAGTCAATACTGGAATCAGTTTAATTAATTTGTATAATCAATAACCTGGGAGGATGAAGGCACAGACCAGCAGTGCAATTTGTTCACTGTACAGAACAATCGAGGAGCAGCTGTCAGCATGCAGGACCATGCTCTCCAGCTCGGGGTGGGATAGGACAACCACAGGCACACAGGCTCCCAGGGTGTCAGGGGTTGGAAGGGACCTCAGGAGAACACCCAGTCCAACCCCCCTGCCAGAGCAGGAGCAGAGAACCCAGCACAGGTCACACAGGAACACATCCACATGGGGCTGGAAAGGCTCCAGAGGAGACTCCACAACCTCTCTGGGCAGCCTGCTCCAGGGCTCTGGGACCCTCACAGGGAAGAAGTTCCTCCTCATGTTGAGGCAGAACTTCCTGTGCTGGAGTTTCCATCCATTGCCCCTTGTCCTATCCCAGGGTGCAAGTGAGCAGAGCCTCAGCCCCAGCCCTCAGGTATTTATAGACATTTATTAAATCCCCTCTCAGCCTTCTCCTCTCCAGGCCAACCAGCCCAGGACTGCGTCTCCTCCCCAGGCAGTGCTGCAGCCCCTTCAGCATCCTTGTAGCCTCCCTTGGACTCTCTCCAGCAGATCCTTGTCCCTCCTGAACTGGGGAGCCCAGAGCTGGATGCAATATTCCAGGGGAGGTCTCAGCAGGGCAGAGCAGAGGGGGAGGAGAACCTCCCTGGCTCTGCTGGCCACACTCCTCTGAATGCCCCCCAGGATCCCATTGGCCTTCTTGGCCCCCAGGGCACATTGCTGTCCCATGCAGAACTTGTTGTCCACCAGCACTGCCAGGTCCTTCCCCCCAGGGCTGCTCTCCAGCAGATCCCCTCCCAGCCTGTGCTGCTGCAGTTTATTCTTCCTGCCCAGGTGCAGAACTCTGCACTTATCCTTGTTGAACCTCATCAGGCTCCTCTCTGATCAGCTCTCACACTGTTAGGGGCACAGAATGTTAGGCACTGGAAGGGACCTCGAAAGCTCATCCAGTCCAGCCCCCTGCCAGAGCAGGGTCACCTAGAGCAGATCACACAGGAACACAGCCAGGTGGGGTTGGAATATCTCCACAGAGGGAGACTCCACAGACCCCCTGGGCAGCCTGATCCAGGGCTCTGTCACCAAAATGTTTCCTCCTGTGTCCATGGCACTTCCTCTGCCTCAGCTTCCACCACTGCCCCTTGTGCTGGCCTTGGGCAAGGTGCATGCAAAGAGCAGGTGCTGTCATGGTAGGGACACCCACCAAAAATCCATCTCAGTGCCTGAGCAGGGAAGAGAAGGCTCTGAGGAGACCTTGCTGTGGCCTTCCAGTATCTGAAGGGGGCTCCAAGAAAGCTGGGGAGGGACTTTTGAGGGTGTCAGGGAGTGATAGGACTCAGGGAGATGGAGCAAAACTAGAAATGGGTAGATTGAGATTGGATGTTAGGAAGAAGTTGTTGCCCATGAGGGTGGTGAGAGCCTGGCACAGGTTGCCCAGGGAGGTGGTGGAAGCCTCCTGCCTGGAGGTGTTTGCAGCCAGGCTGGATGTGGCTGTGAGCAGCCTGCTGTAGTGTGAGGTGTCCCTGGCCATGGCAGGGGGGTTGGAACTGGCTGTTCCTTGAGGTCCCTTCCAGCCCTGACAATTCTATGACCTGCCCCAGGATCTGGTAGAGAAGCTGGAAGGCTGCCCCATGAGGACATGATGATCTCAGAAGTCTCCTGCAACCTCAACAGTTCTGTGGTTCTGTGATATGGGTCTCTAAGAGCTGGGGAGGAGAGGGCAAGGCACTGGGGGAGGAGAAGGAAAGGGAGCTGGGCTTCTTGCTCCTCCTTTGTGTCCAAGTAGATCCTGCATTTTAGCCTTCAGGTGAGCTGGGACCTGCTGCAAGCTGAGGGTGGTCTGCATCTCCACCAGGCTGCGGAGGAGCAGTGGGAGGGCACTTCAGAGAAGGGCTGCTGCTGATTAGACTGGCTTCTGAAAAGACTTTGGGTAAAACTCTGCTAAAAGAAATGATGTTGGGGATTTTTGTTCCTCTTTGCTTCCTGAGGAGGCTTTCCCTGACTCTGGGGGAGCCATGTGGACATCTCTTCTGCCAGCACTCGTGCAGGAGCCATGCAGGGCTGGAGCTGTAATGTCCCAGCCAAGCTGGGATGCAGCGATGACCAAGGGTCTCTCACAAGCACCTTCTTGGTTCTGGGGCTGGCAGTGAGGGGGAACATGCCTCAGCCATGTGCAGGGGACCTCTGTGTGGCTCCTCTTGCTGGAAGGGAGGAAAAGAAAGGGAGGGAGCCTACAGGAAGGTGAGGACACAAATGTCGGTCCCTGGGGGGAGAGAAGCTGAAAATTCCCTGGTGTTTGCTGATCTGCAAACCTTGTCAGAGGCTTTTGAGTCTCTCAGAGCAGAGGAGGGAAGAGACAGATGCTGAGATAATTACTACCCTGGCAAAGGACTTATTCTTGTATCCAGAAGGAGAGTTACAGCCTCACATCTGTCTTCAGGATAGAGTGAAAGTGTTTTTTCCATGGTACATTGCAACAGCAATTAATTTTCTTGATAAGCTTAAACCAACCTTTGTTTTAAGAAGGAAGATAACTGTTTTGTTGTGTGAAGCATCTCCTAACCTGGCATTCACCAAGGACAATGGGACAATGATTTGAAAAGCAATTAAAGGTACCTTCTCTTAAGCTTCTCAGTGCCTGTGGAAGGTGCTGCAGAGCCCGTGGCCCCTCTTGCCCTGGGGGACTCAGGGCTCGCCCTCCCACTGCGCGTTTCCAAACGCTCAGCGCCTGGCAGAGCTCAGCCTTTGGGGCCAAACCTGGGCACAGGCTCTCTGAAACAGGAAATCATTTCTCCTGGAGGCCTGACCAGAGGGCTTGGACCATTTTCCTGCACAGCAGGCCTGTGAAACAGGTCAAGTGTGTCTCTTCCAAACTAAACGAGTTGGGAAGCCTTTTGGCAGCCTTTCACAGTCTCAGTCTCACACTCTCACAGTCTCACAGTCTCACCAAGGTTGGAAGAGACCTCGAGGATCATCAAATCCAACCTGTCACCACAGACCTCATGACTAGACCATGGCACCAAGTGCCACATCCAATCCCCTCTTGAACACCTCCAGGGACAGTGACTCCACCACCTCCCTGGGCAGTACATTCCAATGACGAATGACTTTCTTGGTGAAGAACTTTCTCCTCACCTCCAGCCTAAACCTCCCCTGGCACAGCTTGAGACTGTGTCCTCTTGTTCTGGTGCTGGTTGCTAGAGAGAAGAGACCAACCCCTTCCTGGTTACAATCACCCCTCAGGTAGTTGTAGAGGGCAATGAGGTCTCCCCTGAGCCTCCTCTTCTCCAGGCTAAGCAACCCCAGCTCCCTCAGCCTCTCCTCACAGGGCTGTGCTCCAGACCCCTCCCCAGCCTTGTTGCCCTTCTCTGGACACCTTCAAGTCTCTCAATGTCCTTCTTAAACTGAGGAGCCCAGAACTGGACACAGGACTCAAGGTGTGGCCTCAGCAGTGCTGAGCACAGGGCACAATGACTTCCCTGCTCCTGCTGCCCACACTGTTCCTGATGCAGGCCAGGATGCCCTTGGCCTTCTTGGCCCCCTGGGCACACTGCTGGCTCATGTTTAGGCAGCTGTTGATCATCTTCTTTCAGCAGATGGTGACAAGATGCTAAGTTCTGGGAGCTGTCCCTTTCACCCCAGTGACTTTTTTCCCCCCTTGCTTAACTTTACCAAAGCACTTTGAAGACTGAGAATGCCACATAACTGCTCAACAGTATTTTATTAGCCAAATGCTCCTTTTATCTTCGTGGAAGCAATATTTGGGCCCTGTTAAATAAAGCCTGCCTTGCTTTTTAATGCACAAAACATGCCCAGTAATCCCCAGGTAATTACTGCCAAGAACAGGACAATAGCTCATCCTAAATTACAGTAGAGGAGGCAGCAAAGAGCCAAGAGGAACATTTCATAGCAGAGCCATCAGTGAGGTCTTGCTGCTGCCTTTGAATAGCATAGCATAGCATAGCATAGCATGGCATGGCATGGCATAGCATAGCATAGCATGGCATAGCATAGCATAGCATAGAATAGAATTAACCAGGTTGGAAGAGACCTCTGAGATCATTAAGTCCAACCTATCACCCAACACCATCTAATCAACTAAACCATGGCTCCAGGCACCCCATCAAGTCTCTTCCTAAACACCTCCAGTGATGGAGGGGTGTTGGAACTAGATGATCCTTGTGGTCCCTTCCAACCCTGACTGATACTGATACTATGATACTAAATCCATGCTGGCTGGGCCTGATCCCTTGGCCATCCTGTAAGTGCTGTGTGATTGCACTCAGGATGACCTGTTCCATAACCTTGCCTGGCACTGAGGTCAGGCTGACAGGCCTGGAGTTTCCAGGTTCCTCCATCTGGCCCTTCTTGTGGATGCGCATCACGTTGACAGCTTCCAGTCTGGGACCTCTCCAGTGAGCCAGGACTGGTGGAAAATGATGGAGAGCAGCTTGGCCAGCTCATCTGCCAGGTCTCTCAGCACCCTAGGATGGATCTCATCTGGTCCCATGGACTTGTGAGGATCCAAGTGGCTAAGGAGGTCTGTGCTGGGCCCCATGCTCTTTAACATCTTTATTGATGATCTGGGTGAGGGCATTGAGTCCATCATCAGTAAATTTGCAGATGACACCAAGCTGGGGGCAGGAGTTGATCTGCTGGAGGGTAGAGAGGCTCTGCAGAGGGACCTCGACAGGCTGGGCAGATGGGCAGAGGCCAAGGGCAGGAGACTGAACACATCCAAGTGCCAGGTTCTGCACATTGGCCACAGCAACCCCATGCAGTGCTACAGGCTGGGGACAGAGTGGCTGAGAGCAGCCAGGCAGAGAGGGACCTGGGGGTGCTGGTTGATGGTGGGCTGAACATGAGCCTGCAGTGTGCCCAGGCAGCCAGGAGGGCCAATGGCATCCTGGCCTGCATTAGGAACAGTGTGGCCAGCAGGAGTAGGGAAGTCATTGTGCCCTGTGCTCAGCACTGGTTAGGCCACACCTTGAGTCCTGTGTCCAGTTCTGGGCCCCTCAGTTTAGGAAGGAGGTTGACTTGCTGGAAGGTGTCCAGAGAAGGGCAACAAAGTTGGTGAGGGGCTTGGAGCACAGCCCTGTGAGGAGAGGCTGAGGGAGCTGGGGTTGCTTAGCCTGCAGAAGAGGAGGCTCAGGGGAGACCTTCTTGCTCTCTCCAACTCCCTGAAGGGAGGTTGTAGACAGGCAGAGGTTGGTCTTTTCTCCCAGGCAACCAGCCCCAGAACAAGAGGACACAGTCTCAAGCTGTGCCAGGGGAGGTTTAGGCTGGAGGTTAGGAGGAAGTTTTACACAGAGAGAGTGATTGCCCATTGGAATGGGCTGCCTGGGGAGGTGGTGGAGTCACCATCATTGGAGCTGTTCAGGAGGAGACTTGATGGGGTGCTTGGTTGCATGGGTTAGTTGATTAGGTGGTGTTGGATGATAGGTTGCACACGATGATCTTGAAGGTCTCTTCCAGCCTGGTCTGGTCTATTCTATTCTATTCTATTCTATTCTATTCTATTCTATTCTATTCTATTCTATTCTATTCTATTCTGTTCTGTTCTATTCTATTCTAACCACTTCCTCCAGGATCACAGGGGGACTATATATACATATATATACACATATATATATAGGGCAACTTACTTATGAAGCACTTAGTCAGGATGTGGAGTCCAAGCACGACTGACTCCAAAGCAAGAGAAGGCACGTGGTGCATCAAGGAAAGTGTGGCCAGCAGGTCTAGGAGGTTTTCCTCCCCCCCCCCTACTCTGCCCTGTTGAATACTGTGCCCAGTTTTGGCCTCCCCAGTTCTAGAGGGACAGGGATCTGCTGGAGAGAGTCCAACAGTGAGCTTCAAGGCTGGTTAAGGCACTTGAGCATCTCTCTAGATGCTGAGAGCCCTGGGGGTCTGGAGAAGAGAAGGCTAAGAGGGGATCTGATCAATGTCTATCAGTGTCTGAGGGGTGGGTGTCAGGATGAAGGTGCCAGGCTCTCTTTGGTGGTGCCCAGTGATAGGACAAGGAACAACATAGAATCATAGAATCACAGAATTGTCAGGGTTGGAAGGGACCTCAAGGCTCAGCCAGTTCCAGGCCCCCTGCCATGGGCAGGGACACCTCACACTGCAGCAGGCTGCTCACAGCCACATCCAGCCTGGCCTTAAATACCTCCAGGGATGAGGCTTCCACCACCTCCCTGGGCAAACCTGGGCAACTGGTGCAAGCTGGAATCCAGGAGGTTCCATCTCAACATTAGGAGAAACCTCTTTGGTGTGAGGGTGCTGGAGCCCTGGAGCAGGCTGCCCAGAGAGGTTGTGGAGCCTCCTTCTCTGGAGACTTTCAAAGCCTGCCTGGATGCATTTCTGTATGACCTGCCTTGGGTGGTCCTGCCTTGGCAGGGGGCTTGGACTGAATCATCTCTTTCAAGGTCCCTTCCAACCCCTACCATGCTATGATTCTGTGTTGGTCTCTTCTCCCAAGTAACTACTGATAGAACAAGAGGGAACCTTCCCTTAAGCTGCGCCAGGGAAGGTTCAGGCTGGACATCAGGTAAAAGGGTTTCACTGACAGGGTTGTCAGGCATTGGAACAGGCTGCCCAGGGAGGTGATTGAGTCTTGTGGATGTGGTGGTTGGAGATATGGCTCAGTGGTGGACTTGGTAGAGTAGGGTTTATGGTTGGACTCAATGATCTTGAAGGTCTTTTCCAACTTAAATGATTCTGTGAGTCTATGATTTAATGATGCTCTGATTCTCTGATCCCTGTGGGAGCACTGAGGTAGAATCCTGGGGGTCTTACACAACAATTCATCTCCTGCAGGGAAGTTCTCCCCAGAACCATCCATTGGAAAAAACCCACCCCAGGGACTTCACTCCTTCTTTATTCCTACTAGTGGAGGTGAGCTCATGCCAGAATGAAACCTTACAGAGGTGACAGAGCAAGGCTGCCTTAATTGTGGGCACTTGTCCAGCTTGCAGCTGGGTACTGAGAGCCCTGAGGTGAAAGACCCTCTGCACCTGGATGCTGGCATTGCACTGCCAGAAGAACACATGCTGGGAAGCACTGATGAGTGACTGCAAGGTGGCCTCAGGCAGAGCCACTTTGGGCTGCACAAGCTCAGTGTGCACACAGAGGTGCAATGTGTGCCAACGTGGCAATACTGTTCCCAGGGGTGACAGGATCTGGGCTTTCACCCAGGGCTCAACCACAGACAGCTGCAGCAGGGGAGAGCCCAGCTGTGCTGTGCCATTTTCCTGGCCTGGATCACCAATAGTGTGACCAGCAGGACCAAGGCAGTGACTGTCCCTCTGTGCTCAGCACTGGGTGGGGGGGTCACACCTTGAGTCCTGGATTCAGTTTTGGGGCATTCACTCCAAGAAGGACATTGAGGTGCTGGAGGGTGGCCAGAGAAGGGCAACAAAGCTGGGGAAGAGTCTGGAGAACAGGGCTGGGGAGGAGCAGCTGAGGGAGCTGGGGGTGTTTAGTGTGGAGAAGAAGAGGCTGAGGGGAGACCTCATTGCTCTCTACAGCTCCCTGAAGGGAGGCTGGAGTGAGGTGAGTGTTGGTTTCCTCTCCATAGAAACAAGAGATTAGACAAGAGGAAATGACCTCAAGGTGCAGCAGGGGAGGTTTAGGATGGAGATGAGGAAAAACGTTTCTGCTGCAAGAGCAGTCAGGGATTGGCACAGGCTGCCCAGGGAGGGGGTGGAATCCCCATCTCTGGAGGTGATCAAGAAGCCTGTGACCATGATGGCATTTTGGGCCATGGTTTAGTGGCCATGGTGGTGTTGGGTTGGCAGCTGGACTCGATGGTCTTTGAGCTGTTTTACAACCAGAACCATTCTATGACTCTGTGATTCTAGAGCCAGATTGGTCCCAGGGGGGAGTGTCCCACCCCAGGTGAAGGGCAGTAGCTCTCTTGCCATCACTTCAGAGATCACAGAATCACACAATGTTAAGGGCTGGAAGGGACCTCAATAGCTCATCCAGTCCAACCTCCCTGTCAGAGCAGGGTCACCTAGAGCAGGTCACACAGGAACATATCCAGGTGGCTTTTGAATATCTCCAGAGAGGGAGACTCCACAACCCCCCTGGGCAGCCTGCTCCAGGTACATGTGGCCTGGGTACCACAGGTAATGTGTTGTGAAGCTCCTTGTCTCCCTTGACCTGCTCCACCTGCCTTGCCTAGCAGCACCATGAGAACAAACTATTGCCCCCAGACTGGAAATGCATTTGATTTCCAGTGCAAATGAGTGCAGGGTGTGCTAGCCAGGAGCGAGCCAGCCCCACCACAGGGAAGGCTGAATGCAGCAGCAGAGCCGAGGAGGACACCAAGGCAAATTCAATCAAACAGATCAGGGAGCTGATTTGCTGCATTTTGCAGCCCCAGGTGCACCAGGTCCAAATTCTCCTGCCACTAAAAGGATTTTCCAAAGCAACTTGCTGTAGCTAAAAGCAGAGGAGGTGAAGCTTTTATGAGCCAAACCCCCAGCTGCTGCAAGCCAGCCTCCTCCCAGGGAGTGGGAGGAGGAAGGGAATCAGACAGGTTACCCCAGCAGCAGCCACTAGCCCTGAAAGCATTGTTTATTGTGCAGCTCTCCTCCCCTCACAGCCCTGAGATGTGTAGCACACACAGCAACCATGACAAAATACCTGCAGTCCCACCTAATTGTTTTGTGGGCTGACCTGTCAAAGCATAATTAGATCATTCCATGGCCTGTTGTTATGGGCAAGCTTGGTGATCCTTGAATGTCAAGCTGTCATGGAGATAACCTAACCTTTGGGAGAACAGTTTGTTAACATCATGAGGTTAGTTGTTATTGGCAGTGTTCTCTGTGTGTGCTGTTAGTGCAGAAGCACTGCTCGAGAGTGGCAGCCCCAAAACCCCAAGGCACAAGAGTGCCAACCTGCAGCCCCCTGGGCAAACGTGCAGCCCTAGGAGCTCTGACAGCCAGAGAACCACACAGCTGATCACAGGCTCACAGGATGGCAGGGCTTGGAAGGGAGCCAAAGAGATCCTCAAGTCCAACCCCCCCCCCCCCCCCCCCCCCCCCGCCAGAGCAGGAGCATACAATCTAGCTCAGGTCACAGAGGAGCACATCCAGACAGGCCTTGAAAGGCTCCAGAGAAGGAGACTCCACAGCCTCCCTGTGGAGCCATTTCCAGTGGTCTGTGACTCTTACAGTAGAAAAGTTCCCCCTTGTGATGAGGTGGAACCTCCTGTGCTGCGGCTTACATCCATTGCTCCTTGTCCTATCACAGGGAGTAAGTGAGCAGAGCCTGTCCTCTGCCTCCTGACCCCCAGCCCTCAGATATTGAGAGACATTTATTAAATCCCCTCTCAGCCTTCTCCTCTCCAGACTAAACAGCCCCAGGGCTCCCAGCCTCTTCTCACCAGGCACTGCTCCAGTCCCTTAATCATCCTCCTATCCCTCCACTGAACCCTCTGCAGCAGAGCCCTGTCCCTCTTAAACTGGGGTTGGGAAAGATCTCTAAGATCATTGAGTCCAGCCATCAATTTCAGACCACCACGGCCACTAAACCCTGTCCCCAAGTGCCATGGCCACAGGTTCCTTGAACACCTCTAGGGATGGAGACTCCACTGCCTTCCTGGGCAGCCTGTGCCAATCCCTGACCACCCTTGAAGTAAAGAGATTCTTCCTAACCTCCAACCTGAGCCTCCCCTGATACAATTTCAGGCCATTTCTTCTCCTTCTATCAGCTGATATTGCCTGGTGCAGTCATGCCTCTGTAGAAGTCAGCAGAAGGGCTTCAGAAGCCCTTGTGCAGCGCAGCACCACACTCTGACCCTACTGCTTTACTATTCAACCTCCTGCCCTGGTTTCAGCTGCTCCAGAAGCATATCCTGGGGCTTCAGCTCTCTGCAAACTCCACTGCTGGATTTGGGATGAAGAGAGAGAGAGAGTCTGGCTAAGGATGTTTACCAGAGGGAATTAGGTTATGATATTACTTCAGGCAGAGAGACCTGGGGGGAAAGGAATTCTTGTATGTAAATAGCTCCTGCAAAGCAAAAAACCAGGGGAGGTGGGCCTGGGATGGATTGGTCAGAGGAAACACTTTGTGCACACAGAATTTTTAACAGACAAACATCCTAGCAGTCAAGTGGGCCACCAAAGCCACCAGAGGTACCAAAGAGGTCAAGATGCCAAACATGGAAGGCTGCTGCACGCCTCCAGAGGCTCACATCAAGGCCCAGTCCCACCTGCACCACCCAAGCTCCCAGAGAGCTGGCAGCATGGCTGCTGTCCTGGGTGCCATGTAGGGCTGGGGCAGCCAGGAGCCTGGAGAACATAGAATAAACAAACAAGGTTGAAAAAGACCTCAAAGATCATCAAGTCCAATCTGTCACCCAACACCTCCTGACAACTAAGCCATGGCTCCAAGTGCCACATCCAATCCCCTCTTGAACACCTCCAGGGATGGGGACTCCACCACCTCCCTGGGCAGCACATTCCAATGGCTAACAACTCTCTCAGGGAAGAACTTTCTCCTCACCTTCAGCCTAAACTTCCCCTGGCACAGCTTGAGACTGTGTCCTCTTGTTCTGCTGCTTGCCTGGGAGAAGAGACCAAATTCCCTCCTGGCTACAACCTCCCTTCAGGTAGTTGTAGAGAGCAAGAAGGTCTCCCCTGAGCCTCCTCCTCTCCAGGCTAAACACCCCCAGCTCTCTCAGCCTCTCCTAGTACAGCTGTGGTGCTGAGGGCCATGGTTCAGCACCAGCCTTGGCAGAGTTAGAAACTGCTTGGACTCCATGATCTTAGAGGTGTTTACCAACCAAACCCATTCCATGGCTCTCCAAAGAGAAGCAGGATGCACTTTCCTCATTAGATGAAAACACAGTGCTCCAAACCTCTGCCTCCAGCTCCACAGTGAAATTCCCTCTCTTCCATTATGGACATGGTGTGATTGCCAATTAAAAAGGGAAGGCAGAATGCAAGGCAGTACTAAAGCAACTAAACAGGGAGGGGAGGGAGGAATAGAGATGTCATGAGAGCAGGATGAGCATCCTGCACCACAGCTTGGCCACAGACATTAGGAGGAGTCCTGGGAGGGGAATCTTAGACTTGGAGAATTGTATTAACTAGAAAAGGCCTCTAAGATCATCCAGTCCAAACATCAACCCACCCCCACCATGGCCACTAAACCATGGCTCCAAGTGCCATGGCCACACATTTCTTGGACACCTCCAGGGCTGGGGACTCCACCACCTGCCTGGGCAGCCTCTGCCAATCCCTGACCACTCTTGCAGCAAAGACATTTTCCTAACACCCAATCTAAACTTCCCCTTGTGCAGCTTGAAGGCATTGCCTCTCATTCTCTTCCCCCAAAACTAGGGAGAAGAGACCAAGACCCTCCTCACTCCAACCTCCTTCCAGGGAGCTGTAGAGAGCAATGAGGTCTCCCTTCAGCCTCCTCTTCTCCACGCTGAACACCCCCAGCTCCCTCAGCTGCTCCTCCCCAGCCCTGGTCTCCAGACCCTTCCCCAGCTTGGTTGCCCTTCTCTGGCCACCCTCCAGCACCTCAATGTCTCTCTTGGAGTGAGTGCCTCAAAACTGAGCCCAGGACTCAAGGTGTGGCCTCCCCAATGCTGAGGGCAGGGAGTCAATGACTGCTTTGCTCCTGCTGGGCACACTATTGCTGATCCAGGCCAGGATGCTGGTGGCCTCTTGGCCACCTGAGCACACACTGGCTCAGGCCACATACATCTGTATCTCTGGAGAAGAAACCAGCCTGGTTATGATGTGGCAGGGACCCTGCAACCACTGCAATGTCTCTGTGCCCTGACTGTCAACAATTTGCAACTGATTTTCCACCTGAACTGGTCTGCCTTGGAGATGGAAGAACACTGCTGCACCACCCAAGGGGCTCACCAGCTGTGATCAAAGCAGTCCTTTTAACCTGCAGTTTGAGGAAGGAAATGAGGCAACTCTCACCAGCTCCATGGAGCAATTTCCCCAGGCTTTGATCGTTCCTGGGGCTCTCCTTCCATGTTTTTGGGGTGGGTTTTGGTGGGTTTTTTTCTGCAATTTCCACACCCCATGCTTTCTGAAGTGTGGACACCAGCAATGAGCACAGAGCCCAGCAGCTGTGCACCAGCAGCAAACCCGGAGGTGAGACAACCTCCCAACTCCTACTGCCTGCTATACTTAGCCAAACGCCCAGGGAAGCTGGTCCTGCAGCAGCAGCCACAAGTAGCAAGTCAGATGCATTTAGTTTTCTACCACCCCTTTCCTGACTTTCTCCTTCCTCCTCCACAAGCCTGACCCAAATTCCTTATTTCTCAATGCTTGGCCCTCTTAAGGTCTGGACAGGCTGGAGAGCTGGGCGAGAGTGAACCTCATGACGGTCAGTAAGGACAAGGGTAGGGTAGAATCCT
The DNA here is from genome assembly GCF_014839835.1 of Dryobates pubescens. NCBI lineage: Eukaryota > Metazoa > Chordata > Aves > Piciformes > Picidae > Dryobates > Dryobates pubescens. Next base: position 21,080,305 of record NC_071629.1, on the reverse strand, counting down.
GCATCTGGGGAGGAGTAACAGCAGGCACCAGGACAGCCTGGGGGTTGTCCTGCTGGAAAGCAGCTCTGTGGAGAAGGACCTTGGAGTCCTGGTGGAGAGTAAGTTATCCATGGGAGAGCAAAGTGCCCTTGTGGCCAAGAGGGCCAATGGGATCCTGGGGTGCATCAAGAAAAGCGAGGCCAGCAGGGCTGGGGAGGTTCTTCCTCCCCTTTACTCTGCCCTGGTGAGATGACACCTGGAGTATTGTGTCCAGTTCTGGGCTCCCCAGTTCAAGAGAGACAGGGATTTTGTGGGAGAGACCAACAGAGAGCTACAAGGACAATTAAGGGACTTGAGCATCTCTCCTGTGGAGAAAGGCTGAGAGCCCTGGGGCTGTTTAGTCTGGAGAGAAGGCTGAGAGGGCAACCTCTGTAAATATCTGAGGGGTGGGGGTCAAGATGAAGGGGCCAGGCCCTTTTCAGTGGGTACAAGCCAGAACACAGGAGGCTGCACCTCAACATGAGGAGACACTATTTTACTGTGAGGGTGTTGGAGCCCTGGAGCATGCTGCCCAGAGAGGTTGTGGAGTCTCCTTCTCTGGAGACTTTCAAGCCCCATCTGGGTGTGTTCTTGTGTGACCTACCCTGGGTGATCCTGCTCTGGCAGGTAGGGTTGGACTGGATGATCTCTGCAGGTCCCTTCCAGCCCCTGCCATTCAGTGATTCTGTGTGCATGTCTCAAAATGCACATTTGTCTGCGTGCCCTTGCCTTAGCTAGCTGCCCAGGTTGTACAGCAGTGAGTCTCTCCATTCCCTCCCTCATTTCCAATCTCCAGATCACTTGGGAAACCTTTTCAGTATAGAATCATACAATCAACAAGCTTGGGAAAGACCTCAGAGATCATCAAGTCCAACCTGTCACCCAACACCTCCTGACAACTAAACCATGGCTCCAAGTGCCACAGCCAAGCTTTTTTTGAACACCACCAGTGATGGGGACTCCACCACCTGCTCAGGCAGCACATTTCCATGGCCAATCTCTCTTGCTGGGAAGAACTTTCTCCTCACCTCCAGCCTGAACTTCCTCTGGCAGCTTGAGACTGTGTCCTCTTGTTCTGGTGCTGGTTGCCTGGGAGAAGAGACCAACCCCCACCTGGCTGCAACCTCCCTTCAGGGAGTTGGAGAGAGCAAGAAGGTCTCCCCTGAGCCTCCTCTTCTGCAGGCTAAGCAACCCCAGCTCCCTCAGCCTCTCCTCACAGGGCTTGTGCTTGAGACCTCTCCCCAGCCTCATTGCCCTTCTCTGGACCCATTGCTTTCAGTAGGGTTTCTTCTCCCCATCCTGTAGATAAAACCATTCTAAAAGGCCACAGGAAGAAAGGCTGATCTTCAGGAAGAAGAAATGAGATAAACAGCTTTGCTTTTGGACATTGGCTGGCTGCCTCTGTTAACCATTTAAAGGTGCCCTGATGACTCAATATCATTCTGGATCAATGGCAGAAATTTGCAAAATCAGAAATGCCTACAGCCCTCTCAGACATCTCTGTATCCCAGGTCAATACTATTGCTTATATTGACCCCAGGTGGCATCTAATGAGAAAACAGCTTGATGTTAATGTTCTCCCAGCCCTGCACTGAGGGACATGAGTTATCTCACCTGCCTCCAGCTCTTGATTCACCAGGAAACTGCTCTTTCATTACCTGACCCAACGGCACAACCAAGTCCATTCACTTTTGGGGCCCTCGCTCCAAGAAGGACATTGAGGGGCTGGAGGGTGTCCAGAGAAGGGCAACCAAGCTTGGGAAGGGTCTGGAGAGGAGCAGCTGAGGGAGCTGAGGGTGTTTAGCCTGGAGAAGAGGAGGCTGAGGGGAGACCTCTCTACAGCTCCCTGAAAGGAGGCTGGAGTGAGGTGGGGCTTGTTTTCTTCTCCCTAGTCTCAGGTGCTAGAAGGAGAGGCAATGATTCTGTGAGGTGATGCTCTCCAGCAGGGCACAGCAGCAGCTCCTCAGGACTCTCTCCTAATCTAAAGCTCAGGCTCTTTATATCAACAACTCTTGGAGACACCAAGAGCTCACATCCCTTACCCAGGAGATGACACAGACTCCACATCTTCAAGAGCTGTCTAAAATAGAGGGGGAAAACAAGGAACTGGCCTGAGACTGTGCCAGGGGAGGGCTAGGTTGGAGATGAGGAAAAATGTCTCTGCTGCAAGAGTGGTGAGGGGTTGGATCAGGCTGCCCAGGGAGGTGGTGGAGTCCCCAGCCCTGGAGGCATTCAAGAAACCTGTGGCCATGGGGCCATGGTTTAGTGGCCATGGTGGTGTTGGGTTGCTGGTTGCACTCAACGACTTCAGAGGTCTTTTCCAACTGAAACAGTTCTATGATTCACCTTCCCTGAGCAGGGGGCAGAGGAAGGCTTGTCTCCAAGCCCTTCAGGTGTCCCTGATTGCTCAGATTAACCATTTCTCTTCAGCTTGATGCATCAGGACACTGTTTGAGAGAGCTGCAAGGTACAGCCCCTTTTGAGGAAACCTTTGGGGGGCATCAGAGTGGGACACAGGTTCCACACGTTTCAGCTTCTTCACCAGCAAGCTCACTCTGCAATACAAGAGTGCCCTACTGGAAACAGCAGTGTGGAAACACCTCTGCTAAGTTTGGCTCAGCACACCACCACCACCATCACAAAAGCCTCTGGTGGCCCTTCCTGTGCTGGAAAATTAAAGATCCAGTCATGCATTGCTCTCATGGAACCTGACGTGGTAGAGACCCTGAACCACCTTACTGCCCACCCCTTCAGCTGCTTCCCAGCAGAGAATTCCCTTACATTTTATCAGGGATGGATTATTGGCCAGAAAAGCAGTTCAGCATTAATTGGATGAGTGTCAGCCATAGGATTGCCAAAGTGATTCTGCTAATTGGCAGTGGATTGATGACAAAGTTCTATTTCCCCTCCTGCTCTCTGATGCCTCCCAAGTTGCCCAAACCAAGGAGCACAGATTTCTGTCAGAGCTCCACAAGCCTTCCCTTTTCTCTGCTCTGGTGAGACCCCACCCTGAATAACTGTTCAGTTCTGGTGTCCCCATCCTAAGAAAGACATGGAAGTGTTGGAGCCAGTCCAGAGGCGGGCCACAAAGGTGGTCCAAGGGCTGGAGCACTTCTGCTATGAGGACAGGCTGAAGGAGCTGAAGTTGTTCAGCCTGGAGAAGTGAAGATTCCAGGGAGACCTTAGAGCTGACTCCCAGTACCTGAAGGGGCTCCAGGAGAGCTGGGGAGGGACTTTCCATAAGGGGGTCTAGAGACAGGATTTTAGGCTGAGAAAGAGTAGGTTTAGACTGGATCACTGGAAGAAGCTCTTCAGCATAAAGGAGGTGAATAGATTGCCCAGGGAGGCTGTGGATGCCTCATCCCTGAGGGCATTCAAGGCTGGGGTGGATGAGGCCTTGAGCAACTGAGTCTGATTGAGAAGAATCCCTGCCCATGGCAGTGAGGTTGGAGTAGATGATCTCTGAGGTCCCTTCCAGCCTAAGCCATTCTATGATTCTATGTTTTAGTTATTTCCCAGCTGTGCTTCCACGGAGCCAAGGTCTTTTTTTGCTCCTCTCCCTACCCCACCAGCAAGTAAGCTGGGGGGGCACAAGAAGCTGGGAGGGGACAGAGCTGGTTTTGTGCCACTTCTTTTTTCCAGCCAGGAGGTCACTGATATTTATTGCAGCAATGGAGCAGCTCATTTGGACACAGAAAAGGGACAGAAAATCAATTGGCATCAATACATGTCTCCAGACTGCTAACCTGCTCATACAAATACAAATGACCTTCCCTCTTGACACCCCCTGGAACCACAGTGGTTTTGGTGGGAAAAGACCTTTAAGATCATTGAGTCCAACCATTCTCTAGCTCTGCCAAGGCTGGTGCTAAACCATGGCCCTCAGCACCACATCTCTGCCGCTTTCAAACACCTCCAGGCATGAGGAGGAGGCTTCTACCACCTCCCTGGGCAACCTGTGCCAGTCTCTCACCACCCTCATGGGCAACAACTTCTTCCTAACATCCAATCTCAATCTCCCCGCTTGCAGTTTTGTTCCATCCCCCCCATTCCTATCACTCCCTGACACCCTCAAAAGTCCCTCCCTCTCTTGGAGCCCCCTTCAGATCCTGGAAGGCCACAGCAAGGTCTCCTGGGAGCCTTCTCTTCTCCAGAACAACCCCAACTCTTTGTCTGTCTCCATAGCAGAGCAGCTCCAGCCCTCTGCTCCTCCTCGTGGCCCTTCTCTGGGGGGACTTTCAGTCAAGAAGATTATTCTAATCTCCAACCTAAACCTGCCTTGGTGCAGCTTGAGGCCATTTCCTTTCCACCTGTCACTGATTATGGTGCTCAGGATGGGAAAAGACCCTGACCATCCTCCAAAGGGATGGGGAAAACAGAAGGAAACACAAAAGGGGACTTCAGGAAGAAAGCAACAACTTGTTTGCAGGCAATAAGGAGTGTCCTGGCCTCACTAAGCACTGCACAGAGCTCACAAAGCATCAGCAGAGCAGAACTACTGAAACTAAGCCATAAAAGAGGCACCAACCAACCCATGTGGAAAGCAGAGCTTTTCTCCTACATCACTTCTGCTCTGTCAGGGGCAAGATACAGAATACAGAATAAAGATTTAACCAGGTTGGGAAAGACCTTGGAGATCATCAAGTCCAACCTATCACCCAGCACCATCTGATCAACTAAACCACGGCACCAAGTGCCTCATCCAGGCTCTTCTTAAACACCTCCAGGGATGGTGACTCTACCACCTCCCTGGGCAGCACATTCCAAGGGCCAAGCTCTCTTTCTATGAAGAACTTTCTCCTCACCTCCAGCTTAAACCTCCCCTGGAACAGCTTGAGACTGTGTCCTCTTGTTCTGGGGCTGGGTGCCTGGGAGAAGAGACCAACCCCACCTGGCTACAACCTCCCTTCAGGGAGTTGGAGAGAGCAAGAAGGTCTCCCCTGAGCCTCCTCTTCTGCAGGCTAAGCAACCCCAGCTCCCTCAGCCTCTCCTCACAGGGCTGTGCTCCAGACCCCTCCCCAGCCTCATTGTCCTTCTCTGGACACCTTCAAGAGTCTCAATGTCCTTCTTAAACTGAGGAGCCCAGAACTGGCCACACTCAAAGTGTGGCCTAATACTCTGATGTGGGGGAGCAGGAGGTGTTGTGGGGGTTTGCATTGGTCATCTTCTGTCAGATACATCTAAGCTTCCTGGAAGCTGTAAAGTTCTGCAGCTTAGCTCAGGGAGCTGCAGGAGGCAAACCACTGAGGAGCTGCGTGGTGTGATGTGAAACCCATTCCTTTTGAAGAGCATCTGAGCTCCCACTGGAGCTGTGCATGGAGGGAGGAACTGGTTCATACAGGAGGGAGCAGCACAGCAGAGCAAGCAAACAACATCCCTGTGCCATGAGGAGGAACTTCTTTCATTGAAAGGGTGATGGAGGCCTGGAGCTGGCTGCCCAGAGAGGTGGTGGAGACTTTCAAAACCCACTTGGTTGTGTTCCTGTATGACCTGCCCATGGTGATCCTGCTCTGGCTGGGGGGTTGGACTGGATGATCTCCCTTCCAACCTCTATGATGATGTGGCACCCCCACTGGAATGTGGCAGCACCCCAGTTCCTGCTGGACATCACAGAACCCCGAGCTGGAAGGAAGATGGACAGTCCAAGTAGAGTGTGGCCAGGGGATGTCATGTCTAGGGAGGGCCAGGAGGTGTTGGGAGTAACCAAAACCCAGAACAATTCAGGTGGGACCGTCCAACCCAGGCTTTTTTTGCCTTGGCAAGTCCCTCCAGGCTTCCCCAAGGCTGTTTGCTTTGTGAAGAAAATCTCCCTCCTCAGGTGAGGCACCTCACAGGGCCGTGGGAAAGCTCATGCCTACACATCCAGGCGAAATCCTTCTTGATTTGGGAGCCAAGGCAAGAGGCTGGCAGGAGGCTTGGCAGGAGGCAGTCAGCTGCTGCAGCTTTCAGCTGCTGGGCTTCCCCCTGGGAAGAGACACAGCCCACGGCGGCTGAGTCACGGTGGAGACACCTTCACGGCTGCCAGCTCCTGCCTTGGCTCTTGCTCTCCAAATTCAAACAAGCCCTTGCTGAGATCCTGGTCCCACTCAATCCCCTGCTCCTAGGGGGAGGCAGTGGCACAGAGCCACACAGTTTGAGCTGGAGCAGAAAGAGGGCAGAGTCTCACAGCTGGTACCTGTGCCAGGAGAACCAGGCACCTTTGCACACACCAAGGAGTTCAGACAGGAGGGACAGGATGTCTGTCAGGAAGCATTGCTCCAGGCTGGGCTGCTTCAGGCAGCATTGCCCCTGGCTGGGCTGCTTCAGGGTAGCATTGCCCCTGGCTGGGCTCCTTCAGGCGGCATTGCCCCTGGCTGGGCTGCTTCAGGTAGCATTGCCCCTGGCTGGGCTACTTCAGGGTAGCATTGCCCCTGGCTGGGCTGCTTCATGGTAGCATTGCCCCTGGCTGGGCTGCTTCAGGTAGCATTGCCCCTGGCTGGGCTGCTTCAGGGTAGCATTGCCCCTGGCTGGGCTGCTTCAGGTAGCATTGCCCCTGGCTGGGCTGCTTCAGGTAGCATTGCCCCTGGCTGGGCTGCTTCAGGCGGCATTGCCCCTGGCTGGGCTACTTCAGGGTAGCATTGTCCCCGGCTGGGCTCCTTCGGGCGGCATTGCCCCTGGCTGGGCTCCTTCGGGTGGCATTGCCCCCGGCTGGGCTCCTTCGGGCGGCATTGCCCCCGGCTGGGCTCCTTCGGGCGGCATTGCCCCCGGCTGGGCTCCTTCGGGTGGCATTGCCCCCGGCTGGGCTCCTTCGGGTGGCATTGCCCCCGGCTGGGCTCCTTCGGGCGGCATTGCCCCTGGCTGGGCTCCTTCGGGTGGCATTGCCCCCGGCTGGGCTCCTTCGGGCGGCATTGCCCCCGGCTGGGCTCCTTCGGGCGGCATTGCCCCTGGCTGGGCTCCTTCGGGTGGCATTGCCCCCGGCTGGGCTCCTTCGGGCGGCATTGCCCCCGGCTGGGCTCCTTCGGGTGGCATTGCCCCCGGCTGGGCTCCTTCGGGTGGCATTGCCCCTGGCTGGGCTCCTTCGGGTGGCATTGCCCCCGGCTGGGCTCCTTCAGGCGGCATTGCCCCTGGTTGGGCTCCTTCGGGTGGCATTGCCCCTGGCTGGGCTCCTTCGGGCGGCATTGCCCCTGGCTGGGCTCCTTCGGGCGGCATTGCCCCCGGCTGGGCTCCTTCGGGTGGCATTGCCCCCGGCTGGGCTCCTTCGGGCAACATTGCCCCCGGCTGGGCTCCTTCGGGCGGCATTGCCCCTGGCTGGGCTCCTTCGGGCAGCATTGCCCCTGGCTGGGCTCCTTCAGGTGGCATTGCCCCTGGCTGGGCTCCTTCGGGCAACATTGCCCCCGGCTGGGCTCCTTCGGGTGGCATTGCCCCTGGCTGGGCTCCTTCGGGCAACATTGCCCCCGGCTGGGCTCCTTCGGGTGGCATTGCCCCTGGCTGGGCTCCTTCGGGCGGCTTTGCCCCTGGCTGGGCTCCTTCAGGCGGCATTGCCCCCGGCTGGGCTGCTTCAGGGTAGCATTGCCCCTGGCTGGGCTCCTTCGGGCGGCATTGCCCCTGGCTGGGCTCCTTCGGGCAACATTGCCCCCGGCTGGGCTCCTTCGGGCGGCATTGCCCCTGGCTGGGCTCCTTCGGGCGGCATTGCCCCCGGCTGGGCTCCTTCAGGCGGCATTGCCCCTGGCTGGGCTCCTTCAGGCGGCATTGCCCCCGGCTGGGCTCCTTCGGGCGGCATTGCCCCTGGCTGGGCTCCTTTGGGCGGCATTGCCCCTGGCTGGGCTTCTTCGGGCAGCATTGCCCCTGGCTGGGCTCCTTTGGGCGGCATTGCCCCTGGCTGGGCTTCTTCGGGTGGCATTGCCCCTGGCTGGGCTCCTTCAGGCGGCATTGCCCCCGGCTGGGCTCCTTCGGGCAGCATTGCCCCTGGCTGGGCTCCTTTGGGCGGCATTGCCCCTGGCTGGGCTTCTTCGGGTGGCATTGCCCCTGGCTGGGCTCCTTCATGTGGCATTGCCCCTGGCTGGGCTCCTTCATGTGGCATTGCCCCTGGCTGGGCTCCTTCGGGCGGCATTGCCCCCGGCTGGGCTCCTTCGGGCGGCATTGCTCCCGGCTGGGCTCCTTTGGGAGGCATTGCCCCTGGCTGGGCTCCTTCGGGTGGCATTGCCCCCGGCTGGGCTCCTTCGGGCGGCATTGCCCCTGGCTGGGCTCCTTCAGGTGGCATTGCCCCTGGCTGGGCTCCTTCGGGCGGCATTGCCCCTGGCTGGGCTCCTTCGGGCGGCATTGCCCCCGGCTGGGCTCCTTCGGGCGGCATTGCTCCCGGCTGGGCTCCTTCATGTGGCATTGCCCCTGGCTGGGCTCCTTCATGTGGCATTGCCCCTGGCTGGGCTCCTTCGGGCGGCATTGCCCCTGGCTGGGCTCCTTCGGGCGGCATTGCCCCCGGCTGGGCTCCTTCGGGCGGCATTGCTCCCGGCTGGGCTCCTTTGGGAGGCATTGCCCCCGGCTGGGCTCCTTCGGGCAGCATTCCTCCAGGCTGGACTTCCAGTGCACTTGGTGGGAATGCCAGGAGCAACGTTGCCTGCACCAAACCTGCTGTCCTCCCTGCTGGCACTGCACCCACACACTGCAGCTAGGTTGTCCTCCAAAGTCCTCTGCATTTGCAGTTCACTGTGTCTCAAGGAATCACAGGATTCTTGAACCATAGCATGGTGTGGGTTGGAAGGGACCTTCAAGATCATCCAGTTCCACCCCTCCTGCCATGGGCAGGGATGCCTCCCATCAGCCCATTTTGCTCAAGGCTTCCCATGATCTGGTCTTGAACACCTCCATGGAGGGGACATCCACAGCCTGCCTGGGCAACCTGTGCCAGTGTCTCCCCATCCTCACTGGAAAGAATTTCTTCCTAACCTCCAGGCTCCATTTCCCCTCTTCCAGCCCACCTCAGCAGGCTTTAAAAAACAAACCAAAACTAAACAAATTAGAAAGAAGGCTCAGAACTTAAATAACTGAGAAAGAACTAAACCAAACTAAACCAAAACTCGATAAATTAGAAAGAAGGCTTCTTGTAGACATCTGAAGGATACTTCAGCCCGGGCCCAAGATGCTCCTCGTGGTTACCTTCCTACATCAAATCCCTCCAGGGCTTTGCAGCCCTGGTTCACACTGAGCCTCTCATCAGCCTGAGCACTTGGTGATTCACCAGCCCCAGCACACACACACACACACCCCCTCCCCACCACCCTCCAAGCAATTCTGCAGACGTCTGCTGCTCCTGTCAATCTGCCTCCTTGTGCACAGGCGGCGAGAGAGCGAGCAGAGATCCCTGACAGTGGGCAGATTAATAATGCATTTATTTGCTCCATGCATCATGAGGAAGAGGAAGAGTCGTAACTCAAGAGCCTCCCTGAGAGCTTTGCAAATCCTTCACGGCAGGAGAGGAGAGCAGGGAAGGAGCTTTTTGTGCTCCAGCTCTTTAAAGCCGGTGCCACTCTCTATTGTAATGTAACATTGAAGAGGTGCACAAAGGACTGCGCTGCACCCTAAATACCAAGCGAAGATAGGAAGCCAGGCGATGCAGCCAGGGCAGCATTTTCCCCTCAGCTCTCAGGAGCAGGAGATAGCAGCAAAATGTGGCTCTCTCAAGGCACTGAGGGCTCCTTGGTGTCTTTAAGAGCTTTTTTGGAGCACCCAGAAAGGGTCTGAATTGGAGCACATCTCCATGGGGAAGCTGTGATTGTGCTGCAGAGCAGGGCTGCTCATCAAGTCATGGAATGGTTTAGGTTGGAAGGCTCTTTAAAGACCATCTGCTTCCAACCCCTACACCCTGGAGGTGTTCAAAAAAAGGACTGGACATGGCACATGACACCAACTAAAGGTAGTCATGAGGGGTTGGGTGATAGGTTGGACTTAATGATCTCTGAGGTCTTTTCCAATCTTATTGATTCTGTGGTTCTATGATATCCCACCAGCCCAGGTTGCTCAAAGCCTCATCCAGCCTGGCTTTGAACACTTCCAGGTAATGGACAACCTCCCAGGGCAACCTGTTCCAGTGTCTCCCCACCCTCACTCCAAAGAATTTCTTCCAATCTCCAGCCTCAATCTCCCCTCTTCCAGCTCAAAGCCATTGTTCCTCATCCTGGTACTCCCAGGCCTTGTCAAAAGTCTCTCCCCAGCTCTCCTCTAACCCACTTCAGGTACTGACAGCTGCTCTAAGGTCTTCCTGGAGCTTTTTCTTCTCCAGGCTCAACAGCCCCAACTCCCACAACCTGTGTAGGGAAGGTTCTCCAGCCTTTTGACTATCCTTGTGGCCCCACCTGGACCTGCTCCAACAGTTCCAGGTCCTTTCTGGTCCAGTTCCAGCACCAGAACACACCAGCGCTGCAGGAGGGGTCTCAGCAGAGCAGAGCAGAGCAGAGGGGCAGAATCCTCTCCCTGTGCTGCTGCTCACTGCTTTTGATGGAACCCAGGACATGCCTGCCTTCTGGGCTGCAAGTGGCCATTGCTGGCTCATGGTCTGTGGCACCAGGGAAGGTCTGGTTGTCCTGCACTGCCCTTTTTGTGGAGACACATTTGCTTGGCAAGTGAAACACATGCTTTGAGTGAGGAGAAATGCTGGATCTAAACAGGCATGGCAGAAAGCTGATAATGCCAGAAGCACCTGGTCTTACTTCAGAGCTTGCAGGCAGCAATAGGGAGGTGGTGGAGTCACCATTCCTGGAGGTGTTCAAGAAAGGCTTGGATGTGGCACTTGGTGCCTTGGCTTAGTTGTCAGGAGGTGTTAGGTATTAGGTAATAGGTTGGACTTGATGATCTCTGAGGTCTTTTCCAACCTGGTTGATTCTATGATTCTATTATGGTAGCTCCTGCCTGCCCCTGCACTGTCCTCTGCTGCTTTTCCCACTGGCACCTCCCAGCTTGCCCTTCCAAGATGGATTTCTCTTCCTATCTCTTCTTTTACCTCTCAGCTTCCTAAAGTTTCAACACTGCCAGAATGAAAAGGATGAGGCAGGACCAGTACTGTCTGCATTTCTTGTCCACTTGTCCTGGTTCAACAGCACCTGAACACTGGGGCTCCCATTTAGGGAAGGAATTTGTCATTTAAAAAGCCAAAGCCATGTCTTTCTAAAAATAGATCTATTTATCTCCCCTATGTCTTTTGCACATTCACCTACTGTCATAGAATTGTTAGGGTTGGAAGGCAACTCAAGGCTCAGCCAGTTCCAACCCCCCTGCCATGGCCAGGGACACCTCACACTACAGCAGGTTGCTCACAGCCACATCCAGCCTGGCTGCAAACACCTCCAGGCAGGAGGCTTCCACCACCTCCCTGGGCAGCCTGTGCCAGGCTCTCACCACCCTCATGGGCAACAACTTCTTCCTAACATCCAATCTCAGTCTCCCCATTTCTGGTTTTGCTCCATCCCCCCCAGTCCTATCACTCCCTGACACCCTCAAAAGTCCCTCCCCAGCTTTCTTGGAGCCCCCTTCAGATCCTGGAGGGCCACAAGAAGGTCTCCTCAGAGCCTTCTCTTCTCCAGCCTGCACAACCCCAACTCCCTCAGTCTGTCCTCATAGCAGAGCAGCTCCAGCCCTCTGCTCATCCTCGTGGCCCTTCTCTGGACACCTTCCAGCCCCTCCAGATCCTTCCTGGCAGAGAGGATCTAGAACTGGCCCCAGAGCTGCAGCTGTGGTCTCAGCAGAGTGGAGCAGAGGGGGAGAATCCCCTCCCTGGCCCTGCTGGCTGTGCTTCCCTTACTGCAGCCCAGGATGGGATTGGCTTTCAAACAAAGGGAAGAAGCAAAAGAAAAGATTTTCTGCTAGTGGTGTTGGTTTCCACAGCTGATGGGTAGGTACAACCAGGGGGATAATGAAGGCACATTGGGATGTGTTAATCCAAACCACACAGAGAAAGGCACAGGCTGGGACTGTGTTGATACCTCCCTTTCCTCACAGGGGTTTGTTGTTGGCTTTTTTTTTGGGGGGGGGGGGGGCGGGGAGGGGCTTGTTTTATTTGGTTTTGGAAACCTCAAGAAGAGGACAACTTAGAGAAGTAACAATTAAAATTCCCCTCACATTGTTTGCACTTCAGAGAGCAGACCTCAGCTTGCCTACCCAAGCACACAGGAGCAGCGGGGTCCTCCTTTCCTTAGGGCTGTGCAAACTGGAGCAAAGCCAACAAAGGAGAGAAAAACCCAAAGTGAGACGTGCAGGCAAGGAAGCAAGGGGAGAAGCTGAGCTCATGCCTTGGCCAAGAGGCCCTCTAGCTAACCTGACCAAGAGACTGTCTTTTATAGTACCATAGAATCATAGAACTGTTGAAGCTGGAAGAGACATTTAAGATCATCAAGTCCAAAGGCAGACCAAAGGTCAGGAAGTGCTGAGTGCTGGAAGCCCACTCTGAACATCTCTCACTTCCCCAGATGACAAGATATGCAGACAGGGATGTAAGGGGAGAAGCTGAGCTCATGGCTTGGCCAAGAGGCCCTCAAGCAAACCTGACCAAGAGACTGGCTTTCAGAGAATCACAGAATCAGAGCATCTCTGAACATCTCTCACTTCCCCAGATGCCAAGATATGCAGACAGGGATGCAAGGGCAGAAGCTGAGCTCATGGCTTGGCCAAGAGGCCCTCAAGCAAACCTGACCAAGAGACTGGCTTTCAGAGAATCACAGAATCAGAGCATCTCTGAACATCTCTCACTTGCCCTCCAGATGACAAAGGCCACCCTGGGCTCCTTGCTGAGCACAGCCAGCAGTGCACAGGTCTTGGTTTCCTTTCTGGTGAGACTTTGATGTCTCACACAAGGTTTGAGTCAGTCTCAGCCAAGTTTGAGGGAAATGGTTCAGAGCCCAGGCTGAACCCCAGGTGCTTGTGGTGCAAGCAGTGATGGCTTCAGGGAAGCTGTGCCCACTTCCTGGCCCTGCACTGCTCCTTTGATGCACAGCTGGCTCACTGAAGCTCCTCTTTCCCAGAGGTTAAGCTGGAGTGAGGCAGCATGGTCTGGAGCCACACAAAGTACAGGAGAAGCTGTGATGTGGCACAGCAAAGTCTGTGCCTCTGAGTCCTAGCTTGGAACCATAGAACTGTTGAGGGTGGAAGAGACCTTTGAGATCATCAAGTCCAATCCCTTGCCTACAGCTCACAATCCACCCCTGCTGCTCAGCCACTGCCATTAAACCACATCCCTCAGCACCACATCCATGCAACTTTTGAACCCCTCCATGGATGGTGACTCCAGCACCTCCCTGGGCAGCCTGGGACAGGTCTGAGAACCCTATCTTGGAAGAATTTGTCCTCATGTCCAACCTGAACCTCCCCTGGTGCAACTTGAGGCCATTCCCTCTTATTGTGCCACCTGACACTAGGGAGAAGTGACCAACCCTCACCTCACTCCAACCTTTCAGTGAGCTGTAGAGTGCAATGAGATCTCCCCTCAGCCTCCTCATGCCAGCTACTGAACTGAGACCAGAGCTGCTGTCTGCCTAAGTACTAAAATCACTTTTCTTTCCAAAACTGATAAAAGTGACAGCCCAGGGTGATGCTATTCTACCAACAGCACTGTAAGTCATGGCAATATGCTACAAAGAGAGCCCCTGCAATACACAAGACCTTGCAGGACAACCTGAGTCCTCATGGCATCATGCAGAAACCAGATGTCAGAGGTATCATGCAATCATAGAATGGTTGGGGTTGGAAGGGACCTCCAAAGATCATGCAGTCCAACCCTCCTGCATTCAGCAGGGACATCCTCCACTAGATCAGACTGCCCAGAGCCCTGTAGAGCCTCACCTTAATTAATTCCCAGGGTGGGGCCTCAGCTACCTCCCTGTGCAACATGTTCCAGTGTCCCACCACCCTCCTGGTAAAGAACTTGTTCCTAACATCCAGTTAGGAGAAGTGGTTTACCTCTTCTCCTGTCAAACCATCACCCCTTGTGCTATCACTTCAGGCCTTTGCACAAGGTCCCTCTGCAGCCTTCTTGTAGCCCCCTCCAGATGCTGGAAGGCTGCTATTAGGTCTCCCTGAAGTCTTTCCTTCTCAAACCCCAGTTTTTAAGGGACTGAACTTAGCAAGGAGTGGAAACTACAGCTTCCAACCTGCTTGCACCACCAGGAACTGTTCTGCTCATGACCTAGCATTATTGCCTCCTCAGCTATGCTTATGTTGGATGCTGTTGGGTCATCATCTGAGGCAGCAGCGCTGCCATTCCATCACTCATTGACTTTAGAGGTCTTTTCCAACTGAAACAGTTCTACAATTCACCTTCCCTGAGCAGGGGGCAGATGAGGGCTTTTCTCCAAGCTCTTCAGATGTCCCTGATTGCTCAGATTAACCATTTCTGTTCAGCTTGATGTGTCAGGTCACTGTTTGAAGAGGAGAGGAGAGGAGAGGAGAGGTTCGGAGAGGAGAGGAGAGGTTCGGAGAGGAGAGGAGAGGTTCGGAGAGGAGAGGTTCGGAGAGGAGAGGTTCGGAGAGGAGAGGAGAGGAGAGGTTCGGAGAGGAGAGGAGAGGAGAGGTTCGGAGAGGAGAGGAGAGGAGAGGAGAGGAGAGGAGAGGAGAGGAGAGGACCAGGTTGGAAAAGACCTCAGAGATCATCAAGTCCAACCTATCACCCAGCACCATCTGATCAGCTAAACCATGGCACCAAGTGTCTCATCCAGGCTCTGCTTAAACCCCCCCAGTGATGCTGTTGGGTCATCATCTGAGGCAGCAGCACTGCCATTCCATCATTCATTGACTTTAGAGGTCTTTTCCAACGGGAACTGTTCTACAATTCACCTTCCCTGAGCAGGGAGCAGATGAGAGCTTTTCTCCAAGCTCTTCAGATAGAATGTCCCTGATTGCTCAGATTAACCATTTCTGTTCAGCTTAATGTGTCAGGTCACTGTTTGGATAGGATAGGATAGGATAGGATAGGATAGGATAGGATAGGATAGGATAGGATAGGATAGGATAGGAATGGAATAGAATAGAATAGAATAAGAATAGAATAGAATAAGAATAGGAATAGGAATAGAATAGAACAGAATTAACCACGTTGGAAAAGACCTTTGTGATGATCAAGTCCACCCTATCACCCAACACCATCTGATCAACTAAACCATGGCACCAAGTGCCTCATCCAGGCTCTTCTTAAACCCCCCCAGTGATGCTGTTGGGTCATCATCTGAGGTAGCAGCACTGCCATTCCATGACCATCTCAATTACAAAGCTCCTTTGCAGAGATTAATAACACAGCTCATGCTTAAAGCCAAGAAGCAATTTCCCCCCTCCCCCCCAACCCTTCCTCCTCCCCCTTCAACATTTCATTAAAGCCTGCTGACAGAGCAAAATGCACACTGGCTTTTTTGGTGCTTTCAGAGGCTGCTTCCCTATTCTCTCAGCAGAGAGAAATTTTGCTCCAGGCAGTTAGGTCCTAGCTGGGACTGATTATTCCTGACCTCTACCATCGCAAGGAAAACACAGATCCTACAAAGCCCAAATCCCTCTGCAAGAAGTCTGGGCAGCAGCAGTGGTTTTCCTGCTGTAGCAATGGATATAGTCTGCATGGTCATTGTATGAGACCCAACAAGGCTGGGTCCTGCATTTGGGTCAAAACCACCCCATGAATGCTGCAGGCTGGGGGCAGAGTGCCTGGAAACTGCCCAGCAGAGAAAGACCTGGGGGTGTTGGTTGGCCACTGGCTGAAAATGAGCCAGTGTCCGGCCAGGTGGCCAAGAAGACCACGAGCACCTTGGCCTGGATCAGCAATGGTGGGGCCAGCAGGAGCAGGGCAGGGATTGTCCTCAGGTATTCAGCACTGGGGAGGCCACACCTTGAGTCCTGAGTTCGGTTATTGCTCCAAGAAGGACATTGAGGAGCTGGAGCAGGACCAGAGAAGGGCAACCAAGCTGGGAAGGGTCTGGAGAACAGGGCTGGGGAGGAGCAGCTGAGGGAGCTGGGGGTGTTCAGTGTGGAGAAGAGGAGGCTGAAGGGAGACCTCATTGCTCTCTACAGCTCCCTGGAAGGAGGCTACAGTGAGGTGGGGGTTGGGCTCTGCTCCCTAGTAACAAGTGACAGGATGAGAGCAAATGGCCTCAAGTTGCATGAGGGGAAGTTTAGATTGGATATTAGACATTGGAACAGGCTGCCCAGGGAGGTGATGGAGTCACCATACCTGGAGGTGTTCAAAACACTTGCAGACCTGGCAGTTTGGGCCATGGTCTAGTGGCCATGCTGGTGACGTGTTGATGGTTGGACCTGATGATGTCACAGCTCTTTTGCAGCCCTAATTATCCTGTGATTGTGCTATTCTCTACAGCAGCCCTTTGGGTGATACTCTCAGTACTGACCACAGTCTCACAGTCTCACAGTATAACCAAGGTTGGAAGAGACCCCAAGGATCATCAAGTGCAACCTGTCCCAACAGACCTCCCAACTAGACCATGGCACCAAGTGCCACCTCCAATCCCCTCTTGAACACCTCCAGGGATGGGGACTCCACCACCTCCCTGGGCAGCACATCCCAATGACGAACGACTCGCTCAGTGAAGAACTTTTTCCTCACCTCCAGCCTAAACCTCCCCTGGTGCAGTCTGAGACTGAGTCCTCTTGTTCTGGTGCTGGTTCCCTGGGAGAAGAGACCAGCCCCCACCTGGCTACAGCCTCCCTTCAGCTGGAGGCCTGGAGCAGGCTACCCAGAGAGGCTGTGGAGTCTCCTTCTCTTTGAGGCACTCAAAACCCACCCGGACATGGCGATCCTGTGCAAACTGCTCTGGGCCAAGCCTGCTGTAGCAGAGGGGTCGGACTGGATGATCTTCAGAGGTCCCTTCCAAGCCCTGCCACGCTGGGGTTGCATGGCTGGGATGTTCCAAGCCAGCCAAAGCCATGAATACTAAGATCTGCCCAAGCTGCAGTGATTGATTACCCAAACAAGCCACAAGTATTGAAGAAGTGTTGGGAAAACACATCGCTTTCATCAGGTTTTAAGAGAACCCTGGTGGAGTGGGGGGGGAGGGGGGAAATTAATTAATGACACCCTGAAACATTTTACTGATTGAATCCCTGACCCCAGCCCTTGTAAGGTCATCCAGTGATAGATTAGCACTCCGTGGAGTATCACGAATGGCGCTGGCACCGGGAAGCTCATTATAAGAGACGTCAGGTCATGTAAATCATCAGAAACCAACACAAGCAGCCCTCAGGAACACAAAAAAATATGCACACAGTCATTACAGGCAGCAGAGAGGAGCTGAAGTATTAGGCAGAATTTATTTTGAGCATTAGAGCACAAAGAGGTGGCACAATCCCCCCCCCCCCCCCCCCCAGCCTTTCACAGAGCCATGGAATTTCCAGGTTGGAAAACACCTCAGAGATCATCAAGTCGTAGAATCAGAGCCTCATAGGATCAATAAGGTTGGAAAGGACCCCTCAAGGAGCATCAAGTCCAACCTGTCACCCAACACCTCCTGACTACTAGACCATGGCTCCAAGTGCCACGTCCAAGTCCCTCTTGAACGCCCCCAGGGATGGGGACTCCACCACCTCGCTGGGCAGCACATCCCAATGGCCAATCTGTCTTTCTGGACACCTTCCACCACCTCCAGATCCTTCCTGGCACATAGGCTCCAGAACTGGACCCAGAGCTGCAGCTGTGGTCTCAGCAGAGTGGAGCAGAGGGGCAGAATCCCCTCCCTGGCCCTGCTGGCCACACTTCTCGTGCTGCAGCCCAGGCTCTGCCCAGGGGGCCAAGAGGGCCAATGGCATCCTGGCCTGCATCAGGAACAGTGTGGCCAGCAGGAGCAGGGAGGTCATTGTGCCCTGTGCTCAGCACTGCTGAGGCCACACCTTGAGTCCTGTGTCCAGTTCTGGGCTCCTCACTTTAGGAAGGATGTTGAGATGCTGGAAGGTGTCCAGAGAAGGGCAACAAAGCTGGGGAGGGGTCTGGAGCACAGCCCTGGGAGGAGAGGCTGAGGGAGCTGGGGTTGCTTAGCCTGGAGAAGAGGAGGCTCAGGGGAGACCTTCTTGCTCTCTCCAACTCCCTGAAGGGAGGCTGTAGCCAGGTGGGGGTTGGTCTCTTCTCCCAGGCAAGCAGCACCAGAACAAGAGGACACAGTCTCAAGCTGTGCCGGGGAGGTTTAGGCTGGAGGTGAGGAGAAAGTTCTTCCCAGAAAGAGTAATTGGCCATTGGAATGTGCTGCCCAGGGAGGTGGTGGAGTCCCCATCCCTGGAGGTGTTCAAGAGGGGCTTGGATGTGGCACTTGGAGCCATGGTTTAGCTGTCAGGAGGTGTTGGGTGACAGCTTGGACTTGATGATCTCTGAGGTCTTTTCCAACCTTGTTGATTCTATGATGCTATGATGGTCTTGCAGAAATGCTGAGAAAGTAAAGTTAGAAGAATGGGAGAGTTGTGAGGGATGGAATGAAAACCAGTGCCATCAGCTGCTGTGCCTTCTTGTATCAGGAAAGGTTCCTGACCTCCTCAGAGATGGTGACCTTGAAAGACCATGAAGCCTGGTAAGTGGGGCAGAAACTTCTCAACCTCAAAAGGAAGGGTAGGTTTTATGAAGGTCTTGTTCCATGCTGGGTGTTTTAATTGCCAGGCCTACATCTGAACCTCCTGCTGTGGGCCCACCATGAGGAGCACTTGTGTACCAGGGCAGTAGGTAGGATTAAGGCTCCACAGAGGTTCTTGTGAACGAGCAGACAGTGTGACCTGCTCCTGGGAAGTGGTGCCTAGCATGGACCTTCCTGGGGAGCCAGCACAGCCTGATGTTCCCCCCAGCTCCCCATGGCTGAGTGCTGGTATGAACATCCCTGCTCATCTGTGATGCATGGCTTAGAGGTGCTGGAGCAGGTCCAGAGGAGGGCAACAAAGCTGGCAAAGAGTCTGGAGATCAAGGCTGGAGAGGAGCAGCTGAGGGAACTGGGGGTGTTCAGTGTAGAGAAGAGGAAGTTGAGGGGAGACCTCATTGCTGGCTACAGCTCCCTGAGAGGAGGTTGGAATGAGGTGGGGGTTGGGCTCTTCCCCCTAGTAACAAGTGATGAGAGGAAATGGCCTCAAGTTACAGCAGGAAAGATTTAGGTTGGATATTAGAAGAAACTTCTTGACTGAGAGGATTCTCAAAGCCTGGCACAGGCTGCCCAGGGAGGTGGTGGAATCCCCATCCCTGGAGGGGTTTGGAAGAGGCAGAGCTGTGGTGCTGAGGGCCATGGCTTAGCACCAGCCTTGGCAGAGTCAGAGAATGGTTGGATTTGAGCATCTTCCAGGTCTTTGCCACCTGAAACCATTCTCTGATTGCATGACAAGATGGATGGCACTGCCTCGTGAGGCTACACTCTGTCCTGATGCTACGTCATGGCTTAATGTATGACCCCAGAGAAGCTCACCTGGTGACATCTCTATCTTGAGAGCAGCAGCAGCCACTCTGCTATTTACAGCTTCATAGGCTTGCTTTCAGCACCTCCCCTGCTGTTCCTTGGGTGAAAGCCCCAGGTGAGTTCATCCCAAAGAGCAGAACATTGATGCCTCAGGTGACCACACAGGAGCAGGAAAGGAGCCCGCTTATTAGTCCTGCCCTTTTCTCACACACCAGCTGGCAATCAGGGCTTCCAGGGGGCCTTTACCTTGCCCAGCAGGCCTTATCTCTTTAGATGGGCAGTGGCTGTCCACATTTGTGATGGGGATAATGCCAGTCCAGGAACCAGAGCACCCTGCCCCAGACACACACCAGCAACAAGCAATTGCCCTGGCGCTGGAGACAGGGGAGGAATTCACACTTGAAGCTCATCTTGTCCAAGGCCCCTGCAGTGAGCAGAGACATCTCCAACTAGATCAGGTTGATCAGGGCCCCATCAAATTTGACCTTGAATGTCTTCAGGGATGGAGCCTCTACCACCTCTCTGGGCAACCTGTGTTTCAGTACACTTCCACTACTTCACCACTCTCATTGTGCAGAACTTCTTTCTAATGTCCAACCTAAATCCACCCTGCTCTAATTGCAAACCACTGCTCCTCATCCTATCTCACAGGCCCTTCTAAACAGTCCCTCCCCAGCCTTCCTATAGGTCCCCTTCAGACACTGAAATGCTGCTACAAGGTCTCCACCAAACCTCCTCTTCTCCAGGCTGAACAGCCCCAGCTCTCTCAGCCTGTCTTCTTAGGAGAGATGCTAGAGCCCTCTGATCATCTTTGTGGCATCCTGGATCTGCAGGTCCATGTACTTCTTGTTTTGGGGGTCCCAGAGCTGGACACAGTATTCCAGGTGAGGTCTCCCCAGAGCAGAGGGGCAGAATCCCCTCTCTGAACCTGCTGGCCACACTTTTGATGCAGCCCAGGCTGTCGTTGGCTTTCCAGGCTGCAAGTGCCCATTGCTGGCTCCCATCCAGTTTCTCATACACCAAGTCCTTTTCTGCAGAGCTGCTCTCAGTCTCATCATCCCCCAGCCTGGACTGACAATGAGGATTGCCCTGACCTAGGTGCAGCACCTTGCACTTTGCCTCACTGAACCTCTGGAAACTCTCTTGAGCTCACTTCTCCAGCCTGTCCTGGCCCCTCTGTCTGGTGTCCTGTCCTTCAGTCTTATCAACCACACCAGTCAGCTTGGCATCATCAGTGGTCTTGCTGAGGATACCTCAGGCTTGCTGTCTATAGCATTGATGAAGATATTGAACAGCTCTGGTTGCAAGTGTGGACCCCTGAGGGACACCACACATCACACATCTCCATGTGGACATTGACTTCTTAGAGTCTCCTGTGAAGCATAGACTCACAGAATTGTCAGCATTGGAAGGGACCTCAAGGCTCAGCCAGTTCCAAGCCCCCTGCCATGGCCAGGGACACCTCACACCACAGCAGGTTGCTCACAGCCACAGCCAGCCTGGCTGCAAACACCTCCAGGCAGGAGGCTTCCACCACCTCCTTGGGCAGCCTGTGCCAGGCTCTCACCACCCTCATGGGGAACAACTTCTTCCTCACATCCAATCTGAATCTCCCCACTTCTAGTCTTGCTTCATTCCCCCCAGTCCTATCACTCCCTGACACCCTCAAAAGTCCCTCCCCAGCTTTCTTGGAGCCCCATTCAGATCCTGGAAGGCCACAAGAAGGTCTCCTTGGAATCTTCTCTTCTCCAGGCTGAACAACCCCAACTCTCTCAGGCTGTCTCCAGAGCAGAGCAGCTCCAGCCCTCTGCTCCTCCTCGTGGCCCTTCTCTGGACACCTTCCAGCACCTCCAGATCCTTCCTGGCACAGAGGCTCCAGAATTGGCCCCAGAGCTGCAGCTGTGGTCTCAGCAGAGTGGAGCAGAGGGGCAGAATCCCCTCCCTGGCCCTGCTGGCTCTGCTTCTCTTGCTGCAGCCCAGGCTCTGCTTGGCTCTCTGGGCTGCAAGTGCTCACTGCTGGCTCCTGTTGAGGTTCTCATCAGGCCCGAAATGACCACTGTGGTTTCTCAACAAGCCTGAGTCCTGCAGAGCAGCTCAGGCAGCTGCTGGTTCCTCTTTGTAACCCACTTTTGAGGCTGCCCCAGGGAAGCAGCGGGGTTTGTCGCCGTGCGGCAGAGCCCAGCGTGGCCTGCCGGGCTGGGAGAGGCTCCTGGCCTTTAGTGGCAGCCATCTGCAGCCTCCTATAACTTAGCAATGTTCCCAGCTGGGATTGATGGAGGGTGCTTAGCTTTATGGTGTAATCTTTACTGTTTTACAGGGTTGCCTTTTTCTCAGTTAAATGTTGTTTTCTGAATCATCCCAAGCTGCCAGACGGCTTACAGAGGAGCAAACTGCAGCGGAAGGAAGCTCTCCTTGCTTTTATTTACTCCTGTCTGAGGACTCTCTGCTTCTGCCTCCATTCTGGAGATTTACAACGGTGCTGTGGTTGCCTCCCTCACCCTCATTTTATGGATTCCTGCTGCAATCATTTTGAAAGCCAGAAAGCTGGCAGGAAAATTAGGAAACGAGAGAGAGCACGTTCCTCTTGCCTCCAGTGCCCTGACAAAGAAGGGGAGAAGAAAAAGAAACTGGAGGGATGAAAAAGAACACTCCACACCCTGGGGTCACAGAATCATAGGACCACAGAACTGTTGGGGTTGGGAGAGACTTTTGGGGTCGTCAAGCCTGACCTCTGGCCTGCAGCTCACAATCCACCGCTGCTGCTCAGCCGCTGCCACCGAACCACAGCCCTCAGCACCACATCCAGGCAGCTTTTAAACCCCTCCAGGGATGGGGACTCCACCTGAGAAGCCCTGCTGGGAAGACATTTTTCCTGATACCCAGCCTGAATCACTTGAGGCTGTTTCCTCTTGTCCTGTCACTTGTTGCATGTGAGAAGAGCCCAACCCCCACCTCACTCCAACCTCCTTTCAGGGAGTGATGAAGTCAGCCAGGCAGGGAGGGACCTGGGGGTACTGGTGGACAGCAGCTGAACATGAGCCAGCAGTGTGCCCAGGCAGGCAAGAAGGCCAATGGCATCCTGGCCTGCATCAGGAACAGTGTGGCCAGCAGGAGCAGGGAAGTCATTGTGCCCTGTGCTCAGCACTGGTTAGGCCACACCTTGAGTCCTGTGTCCAGTTCTGGGCTCCTCAGTTTAGGAAAGATGTTGAGATGCTGGAAGGTGTCCAGAGAAGGGCAACAGAGCTGGGGAGGGGTCTGGAGCACAGCCCTGTGAGGAGAGGCTGAGGGAGCTGGGGTTGCTTAGCCTGGAGAAGAGGAGGCTCAGGGGAGACCTTCTTGCTCTCTCCAACTCCCTGAAGGGAGGTTGCAGCCAGGTGGGGGTTGGTCTCTTCTGCCAGGCAAGCAGCACCAGAACAAGAGGACACAGTCTCAAGCTGTGCCAGGGGAGGTTTGGGCTGGAGGTGAGAAGAAAGTTCATCCTAGCAAGAGTAATTGGCCAGTGGAATGTGCTGCCCAGGGAGGTGGTGGAGTCACCATCCCTGAAGGTGTTTAGGAAGGGCCTGGAGGAGGCACTTGGTGCCCTGGTTTAGTTGATCAGGTGGTGTTGGGTGATAGGTTGGATGGATGATCTCAGAGGTCTTTTCCAACCTGGATAATTCTATTCTATTCTATTCTATTCTATTCTATTCTATTCTATTCTATTCTATTCTCCCCTCAGCCTCTTTTTCTGAAGCCTAAGCAAATCCAGTTCCCTCAGTCATTCCTCATATGGCACAAGTCAAGGCTCTCCCCGAGCTGAGTTGCTCTTTGGACACACTCCAGTACCTCAATGTCCTCCTTGCCCATTCTGGAGTCCCTTTGCTGATGCTGGCACCTCCTCCGAGCATCCCACCACATCCCAGCCTGCTGATGTTGTTCTCACCTTGTGACTGCCAGGCTAGGAGTGGTCCCTGTGGTGGCTGTTGAGGCAGCAGTGCTCCAAGTGCCAAGCTCACAGGTTAATTGTTTCTCAGGTTTTAATTGGTGCTGGTGGTCTGTGGCCCAGCAGCTCCCTGCTCTGAAGTCACTGAAAATAGTCACCCTGGAAAGAGGGAAGTGATGGCAGTGAGCCCAGGCTTTGGGGCTGGGGCTGGCCTGCCTTACCATGTATGACATGAGACATCAACTCCATCACCCAGCCTTGAGGAGGCTTAGGGGAGACCTTGTGGCCATGGAGCAGTGCATGGAGGGTGGAGACTCCCTTTTAACAGAGAGTCTTGTGGGAAAGACAAGGGGGGATGGGGACAAGTTACTGCTGGGGACATTCCCATTGGACACCAGAGGAAAATGTTTCCCCATAACAGTCAGGCACTGGAATCATCTCCCAAGGGCAGCAGTGGAGTCCCCCACAGTTTTAAGACTCAGCCTGACAGGGTGCTGAGCCAGCTCATTGTGACTGCACTGTCACCTAGAAAGGCTGGGCCAGACTGAGGGAGTTGGAGCTGATCAGTCTGGAGAAGAGAAGGCACCTAGGAGACCTTCTTGTGGCATTCCAGTATCTGAAGGGGGCTCCAAGAAAGCTGGGGAGGGACTTTTGAGGGTGTCAGGGAGTGATAGGACTGGGGGGAATGGAGCAAAACTAAAAGTGAGGAGATAGAGATTGGATGTTAGGAAGAAGCTGTTCCCCATGAGGGTGGTGAGAGCCTGGCACAGGTTGCCCAGGGAGGTGGTGGAAGCCTCCTGCCTGGAGGTGTTTGCAGCCAGGCTGGAGGTGGCTGTGAGCAACCTGCTGTAGTATGAGGTGTCCCTGGCCATGGCAGGGGGGTTGGAACTGGCTGAGCCTTACGGTCCCTTCCAACCCTGACAATTCTATGATGCTGTGGTCCCTGGGGTCCCTTCCAACCTGGCCTTCTGTGCATGTTGACATCTCATTTAAATGATCAGTTCTTCTCATTAAGGGACTTGCCCCCTGATGGTCTGATAAACAAGAGAGGATTTTCTATCACTGAACATAACATAAAGCTGCAAGTGGAGGGGGAAAATGCAGTAGAAATAAAGTCACAATAAAGCCAAGAGGACTCAAAGGGGCAACTGCCTGCAGGGTGGGGACTCAGATGTCCTAGGGAACCAGCCAGCCAGGCAGCAGGCTTGGAGGCCAGGCAGATGTCTGGCTTCTGCTGAGGGCTTGGCTGGCACTGACATGTTCCCACAGAGCACCTTGCTAGCATGGGGTCAGCATTTGCCAGCAGAAAGTGGCAGAGGAAACTGTTCTGCTGGGAAATTGCTGAGCTGCTCGACCGGAGGCTGACAGTCACTGAGAGGTGCAGCTGAGGCAGGCACTTCCCAATGCACTCATAAGCAAAGGAGCAAGCTCTCTTCTCCCCAGCAGGGAGCTGGGCACCCTCCTTCTTGCCTTCCCTCTCCACCTTCACACCACTCACACATCCCTAGCCTTTCACCTTCGGTCATGTCTTTAAGCAAGAGCTCTAAACCTGTGGAGCTTTTCCCTCCCCCCAGGCTGGTGTCTCTGTCTAATGACATTTGTTGTCTTCCTCACACTGCCTCGAGATCTCTTACAGGCTTTCTGCAATGGGTAAGCAGACCTGCAGGCAGGATGGGAGCTGTGGGTGTGCAGGGATCTGACCATGGCATAGGACAAGGAGCAATGGATGTAAGGTTTAAGAAGGATGTACCCTTTAAGAAGGACAGTGAGACGCTTGAGCATGTCTAGAGAAGGGCAACGAGGCTGGGGAGGGGTCTGGAGCACAGCCCTGTGAGGAGAGGCTGAGGGAGCTGGGGTTGCTTAGCCTGGAGAAGAGGAGGCTCAGGGGAGACCTTCTTGCTCTCTCCAACTCCCTGAAGGGAGGTTGTAGCCAGGTGGGGGTTGGTCTCTTCTCCCAGGCACCCAGCACCAGAACAAGAGGACACAGTCTCAAGCTGTGTCACGGGAAGTTTAGACTAGATTTGAGGAGAAAGTTCTTCCCACAAAGAGGAATTGGCCATTGGGATGTGCTGCCCAGGGAGGTGGTGGAGTCCCCATCCCTGGAGGTGTTCAAAAGGGGATTGGATGTGGCACTTGGTGCCATGGTTTGGTTGTCAGGAGGTGTTGGGTGACAGGTTGGACTTGATGATCTCTGAGGTCTTTTGCAACCTTATTGATTCTATGATTCTAAGCTGCAGCACAGGAGGTTCCATCTCAACACAAGGGGGAACTTCTTCACTGTAAGGATCACAGAGCCCTGGAGCAGGCTTCCCAGAGAGGCTGTGGAGTCTCCATCTCTGGAGACTTTCAAGGCCTGTCTGGATGTGTTCCTCTGTGACCTGAGCTAGATTGTATGGTCCTGCTCTGGCAAGGGGGGTTGGACTGGATGATCTCTTTGGGTCCCTTCCAACCCCTGACATCCTGTGAGCCTATGAAAGTGCTGCCCCTTGTTCTCACAGCTTTTCCTCCACCCTCCCTCTGGCCAGAAGACAATGCCAATGTTTGAAGAGGAGCAGGCACAAAGGCTCCAGCACATTTCATAGAGTCATTGAATCATTAAGGCTGAAAAAGACCTCTAAGATCATCAACACCAGCAGTCAACCCAACACAGCCATGCCCACTAAACCACGTCCCAGAGTGCCATGGATGCATATTCCTTGAACACCTCCAGGGAAGGTGATTCCACCACCTCCTTGGGCAGCCTGTGCCAATCCCTGACCACTCTTGCTGCAAAGACATTTTCCCCCATCTCCAACCTAAACCTTCCCTGGTTGCCTGGGAGAAGAGACCAACCCCCACCTTGCTCCAACCTCCTCACAGGGAGCTGTAGAGAGCAATTGGGACTGTGAGCTCTAGGTGAGAGCTTGGACTTGATGATCTCAAAGATCTCCAACCTCAACAGTTCTATGATTCCATGACATGCTCCCACCTCTTTATGGTGAAAACTGAAGTCTCCCTTACCAAAGGCCTGCTTCCTTTGCACAAAGTGTGGAAGTTTGTAGGATCTAAAAGCTATTCAGAAAAGCCTTAACATGAGAAGGCCAGGAAGCAGAATTCAGCTCTACCTCTGCCAGTGTAGAGCTGAGGAGGGCAGGCAGGACCTTCGTGGGGTGGCTCTGTATTGCTCAGTTTGGAATGAGAATTGATTTTGGTACAATCACATTGCTAATCCTGGCCTGCATCCAGAGCAGCATTGCCAGCAGATCCAGAGAGGTGATTCTGCCACTTTGTTCTGCTCTGGTGAGACCTCACCTGGAGCATTGAGGTCTGGAGCCCTCAATATAGGAAGGACATGGAGCTGTTGGAGCAGGTCCAGAGGAAAGCCTTGAAAATGCTCAGGGAGTTGGAGCAGCTCTGCTACAAGGACAGGCTGAGGGAGCTGGGGGTGTTCAACCTGGAGAAGAGGAGGCTCTGGGGAGACCTCATAGCAGCCTGCCAGGACCTGAAGGGGCTTACAAGAAGGCTGGAGAGAGACTGTTTACAAAGGCCTGCAGGGACAGGATGAGGAACAATGGCTTCAAACTAGAGCAGAGAAGATTTAGCTTGGATGTGAGGAACAAGTTCTTCACTATGAGGGTGGTGGAACACTGGAACAGGTTGCCCAGGGAGGTGGTTGAGGCCCCATCCTTGGAGATATTGAAGGTGAGGCTGGACAGGGCTCTGGGCAACCTGATCTAGTTGGGGATGTCCCTGCTGACTGTGGGGAGGTCAGACTGGATGAGCTTTGGAGGTCCCTTCCAGCCTGGACCATTCTATGTTCTATGATTCTGTGATTCTGTGAGTCCATGACTCTAATCCCTTTGGATCACCAAAGAGTTCTTCACTGAGAGAGTCATTTGCCATTGGGATGTGCTGCCCAGGGAGGTGGTGGAGTCCCCATCCCTGGAGGTGTTCAAGAGGGGATTGGATGTGGCACATGGTGCCATGGTCTAGTCATGAGGTCTGTGGTGCCAGGTTGGACTTGATGATCTTTGAGGTCTCTTCCAACTTTGGTGGTACTGTGATACTGTGCTACCTCCTTCCCTGTCTGCTTGCACTGCATGCTCCTCAGCAAGGCTGCAGCTTTCTCCACTGGGTGTTTGCCTGTGTCCAGACACAGCCAACGACCTGGGAGAGATGGGGAAGGGGCTGCTGGTACTGGGAGGCAGGCAATGAAATCCGATCCCAAATCCTTTCTGGTAAATCAGATTTAATACTTTTATGCTATTACAAGCTCCATTTGAAAGCAGTGCAAAGACTCTCCAGCAAATCTGTCCCCTAGGTGCCTTATGTCTGTATTTATTCTGTCTTTTGGAATTCAGTCATTTACCCAGTTAAGTTTGCTGCTTCTGGGTGTTAGTTTGGGTTGGGTATGGGTTGGGTTTGGTTTTTTGGGGTGGTTTTTTTCCCCCCTCCTCCCTTCTCTTTTTTATCCAGCATGATTTAATTTTGTACTGGGGACTGAGTTTGCAGCTTGCACTGTGCTAGCTAAATAAGTTCATGAGATGCTGGGAGTGTCTCTCTGGTTACCAGTACAAATGGTATCTGGTTACCAGTATAAATTCATCAGGATGGAAATAATGACATCTTAAACCTATTACACTTCAACCCTCTGTGTGCTCAAGCCCAAGAGCGCAGGCACGGCAGCCAATGGCAAGCAAATGCCACCCCACCACACTCAGAAATTCCAAGGCAGGAGAAAATGAGCTGGATTGAGGATGCCTGCGAGGCAAATCAGGGCTGTCAAAATCCTATCATCCCTGGGAGGAATTTACATAGCTCAGATGAAAGTCACCAGAGCGCCGGGAAACCTGGCGGAATGAAACGCTGAGGGGAGGAGGGAGGAGGGAGGAGGGATGCTGGAGGGGCCTTCGCCAGCAGGGCTCTGCGACAGGAGGAGCTGCAACAGGGGTTCCCCCAGGAGCAATCAGGGTGTCCTGGAGACTGGGGAAGGGCTGGAGTGAGCTGAGCTGCTGCAAAGGGGAGAGGAGCAGCAGGTGGCCAAGAAGAACAATGGCATCCTGGGGTGCGTTAAGAAAAGAGTGACCAGCAGGTCAAGGGAGGTTCTCCTCCCTCTCTGTGCTGCATTGCTGAGGCCACATCTGGAGTATTGTGTCCAGTTCTGGGCTCCCAGGTTCAAGAGCAGAATAGAATAGAATAGAATAGGATAGGATAGAATAGAATAGGATAGGATAGAATACAATAGACTAGACTAGAATAGAATAGAATGGGATAGGATAGAATACAAGAGGATAGGATAGGATAGAATAGACTAGACTAGAATAGGATAGGATAGGATTGAATAAGATAAAATAGAATAGAATAGAATGGAATGGAATGGAATGGAATGGAATGGAATGGAATGGAATGGAATGGAATAGAAGTAGAATGGAATGGAATGGAATGGAATGGAATGGAATAGAATGGAATGGAATAGAAGTAGAATGGAATGGAATGGAATGGAATGGAATGTAATGGAATGGAATGGAATGGAATGGAAGGGAAGAGAAGAGAAGAGAAGAGAAGAGAAGAGAAGAGAAGAGAAGAGAAGAGAAGAGAAGAGAAGAGAAGAGAAGAGAAGAGAAGAGAAGAGAAGAGAAGAGAAGAGAAGAGAAGAGAAGAGAAGAGAAGAGAAGAGAAGAGAAGAGAAGAGAAGTAGAGTGGAATGGAATTGAATGGAATGGAATGGAATAGAATAGAATAGAATGGAGTGGAATAGAATAGAGTGGAATGGAATGGAGTAGAATCAGGAGGAGACTGGATGGGGTGCTTGGTGCCATGGTTTGGTTGATCAGATGGTGTTGGGTGATAGGTTGGACTCAATGATCTCCAAGGTCTTTTCCACCCTGGTTCATTCTGTATTCTGTACCCTTGTTAAAGCAATGACAGTGATGCCAAATCATCAGGCTGTCTCTGGGTGAAAGGGAGAAGGACAGGGAACCACATGGATGCAGCTTCTTTTTTTCACTTTCATTGTCTTTGAGATGTTGAGCATTTGAAGGACTTTTCCCATCAGGTGCAAACAGCTTCAATTTTGAGCCCAGCCGCTCCAAATTGATTTTGATCTCATTTAAAACCCAACTAATTAATTAAAACCACTTGACAATGCCCCTTTCATGTTTAACCAAGGAGCACATCGTACTCCAGCTGAGCTGCTAAATGTTTATCTTATTAGCAGGCTTCCCAAAGCTTGGAGAAAAGGATTTCCATGCAAGTTCTCAACCTGCCTTTAATTACACCTAAAGAACTCAGCTCATTAAAACTCCACTGCAAACTTTGCTCACAAGAGCATCCTGCAACCTGCATCTGGGTTCAAGAGGGGATTGGATGTGGCACTTGGTGCCATGGTTTAGGAGGTCATGAGGTCTGTGGTGACAGCTTGGGCTTGGTGATCTTTGAGGTCATGAGGTCTGTGGTGACAGCTTGGGCTTGGTGATCTTTGAGGTCTCTTCCAATCTTGGTGATTCTGTGATTCAATACCTTCTCCCACACTCATTCTCATCTGCCTCTCTCCATTTCCCAGTGGAAGTTCCTCAGCTGCAGGCCTCAGAAAGCCATCCTGCTCCATTTCTGGTACAGTGAGTGCTCTGGAATTAATTCAGCTATGAAATAAATACACTGTGGAGATAGGCATCATGGAATCATTGGATGGTAGGGCTTGGAAGGGACCTCCAGACAGCATCGAGTCCAATCCCCCTGCCAAAGCAGGATCACACAGGAACACATCCAGATGGGGCTTGAAAGTCTCCAGAGAAGGAGACTCCACAACCTCTCTGGGCAGCCTGCTCCAGGGCTCCAGCACCCTCACAGCAAAGTTTTTCCTCATGTTCATTGAATCAGAGAATCACAGAATCAATAAGGTTGGGAAAGACCTCAGAGATCATCAAGTCCAACCTATCACCCAACACCTCATGACTAACTAAACCATGGCTCCAAGTGCCACAGCCAATCCCCTCTTGAACACCTCCAGGGATGGGGACTCCACCACCTCCCTGGGCAGCACATCCCAATGGCCAATGTGTCTTTCTGGGAAGAACTTTCTCCTCACCTCCAGCCTAAACTTCCCCTGGCACAGCTTGAGACTGTGTCCTCTTGCTGTTGAAGGAGATCTTCCTGCGTTCATTTGTGTTCATCGTCCCTCAGCCTATCACAGGAGCCCACTGAAAAGAGCCTGGGCCCTTCTTTTTGGCCTTCAGATACTTAGAAACATTCAGAAGATCTCCTGAAATTAGAAACCTCGTTAGAATTCATCGATGTGGAGATTTACAGCCAGCAATCAACAAGCTCAGGGAACCTGCAGGGAGCTGGGGCTGTGGGTGGCGTACAGCAAGGGTGTGAACGGCTCTCCCGCACGGGGGGGTTCCACCATATGCTCCTCTCTCTTTCCCACCCCTCACAGAAGCTGTGTGTGCAGCAGAGAGCTGTGCTGGCTGGAAGCTGCCTGGGTGCTGTGGTACCCCCTCTGAGCTCGCCTCTTCCAGCCACCCTCCTTGGATTTGGGTTTCTGGCTCCACACAAGACCTCTCCTCATCCCACTCAGCCCCACGCCACACATGTACTGCCCTGCAGCTCACAGAATCACTGAGTGAGGGGGGGTTGGGGGGGGGGGAGGGGAGGGGGTGGAGGGTTGGAAGGGACCTCTGGAGATGGTGGTTGAGTCACTCAGTGCCATGGTTTAGTTGAGTGAGGCTCTAGCTGTGCTCGAGTGCCTGCTGTGGCCTCGCTCTGTCTCACCTGGAGGTGTCATCTTCATCAGTGGCCCCAGATTTCTCCAGTGCACAACTTCAGTGAGGATGGCTGAGGAGGCTTTGGGCCAGGGAGGAGCTCAGGAGGGTTTTGGCCAGGGAGGAGATGAGAGGAGGATTTGGGTCAAGCTGAAGCTCAGGACAGTTGTGGCTTCATTTTGGGTTGCTCCCTCCAAAGCTTCTGCTTGGGGTGGGCAGGGCAGGTGACTTTCTGCACCTTGCCTCTGCTGCCAGTTGGCAGGTGACCCATCCTTGGTCTTCCAGGTGTTCAGAAAAGGCTTGGCTGTGGCACTTGGAGCCATGGTTTAGTCATCAGGAGGTGTTGGGTGACAGGTTGGACTCGATGATTTCTGAGGTCTTTTCCAACCTGGTTAATTCTCTATTCTGTATTCTGTCATTTAGATGACCCAGTCCAACCCCACTGCTAAAGCAGGGTCACCCACATCAGGTTGCACAGGAACATGTCCAGGTGGCTCAGGAATCCTTTCAGAGGAGACTCCACAACCTCTCTGGGGAGCTTCAGGGCTCCAA
Organism: Dryobates pubescens; assembly: GCF_014839835.1. Taxonomy (NCBI): domain Eukaryota; kingdom Metazoa; phylum Chordata; class Aves; order Piciformes; family Picidae; genus Dryobates; species Dryobates pubescens. Next base: position 21,048,698 of record NC_071629.1, on the reverse strand, counting down.
CACCCTCACAGCAAAGAAGCTTTTTAAGTTCAAGTGAAACCTCCTGGGTGCCAGCCTGTGCCTGTTGCCACTTGTCCTGTCACTGGGTGCCACTGAAAAGAGCCCAGCCCCATCCTCTTGCCTCCCACCCTTTAGCTATCGATCAGCATTGATCAGATCCCCTCCCCTCTCAGGCTGCTCTTCTCCAGGCTATAAAGCCCCAGGCCTCTCAGCTTCTTCATGTAAGAAAGATGCTGCAGTGCCCTCAGCATTTTTGTAGCCTCTGTTGGACTCTTTCCAGCAGTTCCCTGTCCCTCTTGAGCTGGGAAGCCCAGAACTGCACACAATACCCCAGATGTGGCCTCACCAGAGCAAAGCAGAGGGGCAGGAGACTCATCCTTGACCTGCTGGCCACACTCTTCTTAGTGCACCACAGGATAGCATTGGCTTTCTTGGCCACAAAAGCACATTGCTTGGCTCATGGGGAACTTGTTGTCCACCAGCACTCCCAGGTGTGCAGAGCTGCTTCCCAGCAGGTCACTGCTCACCTGTGCTGCTGCAGGGAGTTATCCCCTCCCAGCTCTGCACCATTCCCAGCTTCCACCCAGAAGCTTCAGAGCTGGGACCAGAGCCTGTGGGGCCACATTTCTGCAGCTCCCTGGCTGCAGGGTCGAGATGCAAATACTCTTCTGCTAGACAAGGCTGGGGCTGGACTTTGAGCATCTCCCATGGTATTTTTCCACAGCAACAGATGCCTCCCAACGTGCAGATGGTTAGTCACACGAAGCAGAAATAACACAGAATCCAGATCAGATTGGGCCTCCCTCCTTTCCCCAGCCTGGAGGCTGGGAGGATAATTTGCCTGTGCTCAAGGAGTCCTTTTGGAGAACACAAACAACATCTTGCCACGTGCTGGCCTTTTTGTGTTGACTGGGTTGGATTTCAGTGCCTGAAAGAGAAAACAACCAAGCCTACAAGAACCTGTTGTGACATCCTGGTGGAGAGATGCTCCTCCAAAGTGTTGGCTGAGCTGAGTGACATCATTGATGCCAGCTCAGGACTCCTATTTGCCCCACATGGTGGGGCCATGCCAGCCTCATGAAGTTCAACAAGGCTAAGTGCAAGGTCCTGCACCTGGGTCAGGGCAATGCCGAGCACAAATAGATGCTGGGCGAGGAGTTGCTTTGAGAGCAGTCTGCAGCAGAAGGCCTTGGGGGTGTCAGCTGGTGACAAACTCCCCAGGAGCCAGCACTGGTCCCTGGCAGCCCAGCAGGCAGCTGTGTGCTGAGCTGCATCCAGAGCAGGGAGAGCAGCAGCACAGGGAGGGGATTCTGCCCCTCTGCTCCGCTCAGACCCCACCTGCAGCACTGCCTCCTGTTCTGGGGCCCCCAGCACAAGAAGGACCTGGAGCTGCTGGAGAGGGTCCAGAGGAGGCCATGGAGATGATCAGAAGGCTGAAGAACCTCCCCTATGGGGCCAGGCTGGGAGAGTTGGGGCTGTTTAGCCTGGAGAAGAGAAGGCTCCAGGGAGACCTTAGAGCAGCCTTCCAGTACCTGAAGGGGCTCCAGGAGAGCTGGGGAGGGACTTTGGACAAGGATCAGGAGTGATAGGATGAGGAACAATGCCTTTGAGCTGGGAGAGGGGAGATTGAGACTGGAGATGAGGAAGAAATTGTTGAGAGTGAGGGTGGGGAGACTCTGGCACAGGTTGCCCAGGGAGGCTGTGGCTGCCTCCTGCCTGGAGGTGTTCAAGGCCAGGCTGGATGAGGCGTTGAGCAACCTGGGCTGGTGGGAGGTGTCCCTGCCCCCAGCAGGAGTTTGGAACTAGATGAGCTGTAAGATCCTCTTTCAGATGATCCTTTCCAACCCACTGCATGCATGCTGTGGTTCTGTGCAATGACTTACCAGGTAAAAGAGCCTGGCCCAGTTCCAAGCAGCCACCATCCCTCTCAGAGTCTGGTGTGGCAGCAGGGAGAGGAGGCTGCCTGTGAGGCACAGCCCTCAGCCCTCTCCCTCTCCCTGCTGCTCCATCAAACAGCTCCATCAGGATTTCCCCCTGCCGAGCTGGGATTATTTCCTACACTTCTCTTTCTTGTTCAAATGTATAGAAATTAATTTTTCTGGTCATAATTTCAGTCCCCCCCCTGGGACATTAGCAGGCTGGATGTAAAAATGGAACATCATTAGGGTGTCAGGTAATGGGGATGAGTGTGACTAATAACCGGAGTGTCATTGATTTAATAATCTAATAACTCCCCTGCACGCTCAGCCTCCCAAAGCTGCTGATGGAGATTTAAACCTGGCTCCAGCCAAAGATTGGAATCAGCACCTCAGCTTTAGGGATCAGAACCAGTGATAAGCAACCCCATGCCTGGGATCCAGAGCAAATACTCCAGCAGGGGAAGGAGCTGGCTGCTATCTGTCTGCGGCTCGCGCCGCGAAGCTGGAAGGTTCTTCATTCCCCGGGGCCCACAGCAGCAGGAGGTCACAGCTCCTGCACAGAGATGCTTCTCAGGCTCAAAGAGGAATACTGCTGTGGTGGGTGGAAATTCCACCCCTCCCCCCAGCATCAAATTGCCAGAGCAGCTCATCTGGAAGCAAATGAAGCTGTATTTACAAGCATGACTACAACCTACAGTAGGAAATGTGATGAATCTGTGCAGAATTTCAGAAGGACATTGAGAGACTTGAAGGTGTCCAGAGAAGGGCAACGAGGCTGGGGAGGGGTCTGGAGCACAGCCATGGGAGGAGAGGCTGAGGGAGCTGGGGTTGCTTAGCCTGCAGAAGAGGAGGCTCAGGGGAGACCTTCTTGCTCTCTACAACTCCCTGAAGGAAGGTTGTAGCCAGCTGGGGGTTGGTCTCTTCTCCCAGGCACCCAGCACCAGAACAAGAGGACACAGTCTCAAGCTGTGCCAAGGGAAGTTTAGGCTGGAGGTGAGGAGAAAGTTCTTCCCAGAAAGAGGAATTGGCCTCTGGAATGTGCTGCCCAGGGAGGTGGTGGAGTCCCCATCCCTGGAGGTGTTCAAGAGGGGATTGGATGTGGCACTTGGAGCCATGGTTTAGTAGTCATGAGGTGTTGGGTGATAGGTTGGAATTGATGATCTCTGAGGTCTTTCCCAACCTTATTGATTCTGTGATTGTATGAAAATAATCAGTGTTTGCATATGTTTGCAATTTATAAACAGCACAAGAACCCCCCTGGATAAAACCAGGGGGTTACCAACAGCTTCCCCCTCCCTGCTCCCTTCCCTCCCCTGCTGTACACGGGACAAGAGAAAGAAGAGCAGTGAGTAGTTTGTTAGTACTTAGCCACAACAAAGCAATGCAGCCAAGGTCAGCAAAGCCAGCAGAAGCCAGAGCCAGTATCTGCTAGAGCAAGGAAGCTGCAAAGAGAGAAAGTTAGTTTACAGCTCTAACTTGATGTTGGTTTTCAGACCAGTGGGATTATTTGTATCATAGAATCATAGAATGGTTTATGTTGGAAGGGACCTTAAAGATCTTCCAGTTCCAACCTCCCTTCCATGGGCACTTCCCACTGGACGAAACCCAAAGCCCTCTCCAACTTGGCCTTGAGCACCTCCAGCAAGAAGCATCCACACAACCTCCCTGGGCAACCTGTTCCAGTGTCTCACCACCCTCACTGTAAGGAATTTCTTACAGTCTCAATCTACTCTCTTCCAGCTTTGGGACACAAATCTTCTGACCTGGAATAACTTCAGGTATTCATTTGGAGGACAGCTCCCACACCAGCATCTGAGCTCCTTGCAGAGGTGTTTAAGGGTCATGGTAGGTGCAGCACTTAGGGTACATGGCTTAGTCAAGGGGTTGTTGGTGTGAGGCTAATGTTTTGACTCAATGATCTCAAAGGTCTTATCCAGTCTAGGCAATTCTGGGATTCTGTGACCACTTCCTCCTTAGAGCATCTCTTCAGCCAGGCCTGTCCCTCACCCTGAGTTTTGGGGTTGCAGCAACACCAGGCCAGCCCCACCCTGTGGGGCTGTGGGATGGGTGCTAAAGCTGTTGCTTCCCCCTGGCAGCTCCAGGCTGAGCGAGGAGATGGATCTCAGCCACGGGGTATGAAAGCACCCAGAGATGCCTGCTAACGAGACATGACAGCAGGTTTATTATCATTTGGTTGGAGCAGGGACCATCCATCTTGTCAAACTGCCTGTGAAAATCCCATTCCCCAGCAAGGCACCTCCAGGCTTGGCCAGTCTGGGCTCTGTGTGCCAGTGTTCATGCAGCAAAACTTGCCTCTACCTGGCGCTGCGCTGACCCCGGGGAGGACAGATGCCCTCTAGGCAGAATCTTTGGCTGCAGGAGCTTCAAGCCCCTTCTAGGAGGAGTTTTCTGCTAACAATTCTGCCCTTTTTTTTTCCCCTTTCCAGGCTGTGCTCTGAAGGCCACATCAGTCTTTGCCAACACCACTTCACCTCAAGCATATTTACTTGTTTCCAGTTAACTTCACCCAGATAACAGGAAAACTCCCCAGGGAGTTGCCATAGAAACACCTGATGAAGACCAGGCGAGATTAGGGCAGCAGAGCCCAAAGATACTGTTAAGATTAAAAGAGATTTAGCTCCTTGCTCTGTGGGTATCATTCCCCTGGAAAAGGAGCAAAAAGAGGAGGTGAAATGGAAAATGCCCTGCGTGGTTAGTGATGGAGCAGCTGCTGATAGCTCCATTCCCACCGGCACATTCATCACCACAAAGCAGCAGAAAAGCCTCTCCAAGCTCCCCTCTGAAAGTTTCCAGCCTCACAGAAACATAGAATCATTTTGGCTGGAAAAGACCTCCAAGATCATTGAGTCCAGCTGTCAAGCCAACACCACCATGGCCATCAAACCAGGGCCCAAGATTTCAGTTGGAAAACATCTCTGAGGTCACCAAGTCCAGCTGTCAAGCCAACACCACCATGGCCATCAAGCCAGGTCCCCAGATTTCAGTTGGAAAACATCTCTGAGGTCACCAAGTCCAGCTGTCAAGCCAACACCACCATGGCCATCAAACCAGGTCCCCAGATTTCAGTTGGAAAACATCTCTGAGGTCACCAAGCCCAACTGTCAAGCCAACACCACCATGGCCATCAAACCAGGGCCCAGGTTTTCAGTTGGAAAACATCTCTGAGGTCACCAAGCCCAACTGTCAAGCCAACACCACCATGGCCAAAGTGCCATGGCCACAGGCTTCTTGAACCCCTGCAGGGATGGGGACTCCACCACCTCCCTGGGCAGCCTGTGCCAACCCCTGACCATGCTTGCAGCAAAGACATTTTTCCTCATCTCCTAACCCTCCCTGGTGCAACTTGAGGCCATTTCTTCTCATCCTACCACTTGATGCTTGGGACAAAGACCAACCCCCCCACCTGGCTCCAGCCTCCCTTCAGGGAGTTACAAAGGAGCAAGTGCAGCTCTGCTGAATCTCAATAGGACATTCTAGTCCCATCTGCAAGAAGGTGTTGAAAACGTGCCCAGGCCTTTTCCACTGCCCAGTGACATTGACAATGCTTTCAGCAAAGCAGTGTCCTTCTGCATAATGGACTGAGAAGGTTAGGATTAAATAGAAGAGAGAAATGGAACAAGAAGTCAAGGGCTTAGCTACCATTAGCAGCTGCCTGAGTGTCAGGCAGCCTCGTTTCGGGCGATTTCCCCAAGCCTCTGTCCAAGCCATTCATTCAGCAAAATGCTATTAAGAAAAGAGATGTCCTAAGAGGTGCTTCTTAATATATGAAATATTAAATTGTTTTTTGCTACCCAGCTCCATTCCTTGGATGGAATTCTGCTAAGTTTCAAACAGAAAGGCCCAGTGATGAGAAGGTGGTGTCCTGGGCTTCCGCACGAGCCAAACTGTGGGGACTGCTGCTGGGCTTCCTCCTGTCTGGTGCTCACACCCACAGGTACTGAGGGGCAGCAGAAATTAGTTGTCCTTAACTGTGAAATAGAAGAGGAGAAGGTGGCCAAGAAGGCCAAAGGCATCCTGGCCTGGATCACAAATAGTGTGGCCAGCAGGAGCAGGGAAGTCATCCTGCCCTGTGCTCAGCACTGGTTAGGACACACCTTGAGTCCTGTGTCCAGTTCTGGGCTCCTCAGTTTAGGAAGGATGTTGAGATGCTGGAAGGTGTCCAGAGAAGGACAATGAGGCTGGGGAGAGGCCTTGAGCACAGCCCTGTGAGGAGAGGCTGAGGGAGCTGGGGTTGCTTAGCCTGGAGAAGAGGAGGCTCAGGGGAGACCTTCTTGCTCTCTACCACACTTCTCTACCTTAAGGGAGGTTGTAGCCAGGTGGGGGTTGGTCTCTTCTCCCAGGCAAGCAGCACCAGAACAAGAGGACACAGTCTCAAGCTGTGCCAGGGGAGGTTTAGACTGGATGTGAGGAAGAAATTTTTCCCAGCAAGAGAGATTGGCCATTGGAATGTGCTGCCCAGGGAGGTGGTGGAGTCCCCATCCCTGGAGGTGTTTAGGAAGAGCCTGGATGAGGCACTTGGTGCCATGGTATAGTTGATCAGATGGTGCTGGGTGATAGGTTGGACTTGATTACCTCAAAGGTCTTTTCCAACCTGATTAATTCTATTCTAAGACTCCAGGGAGACCAGAGAGCAGCATTCCCCTACCTGAAGGGAGCTACACAAGAAGTTTGAAGGGACTTTTGATGAAGGCTGGGAGTGACAGGGCAAGGGGCAAAGGCTTTGAACTGGAAAAGGGGAGGTTGTGAGATACTAGAGCAGGTTGCTCAGGGTGGTTGGGGATGTCCCCTCCCTGGAGGTGTTGAAGGCCAGGTTGGATGAGGCCTTGAGCAACCTGGGCTGGTGGGAGGTGTCCCTGCCCATGGCAGGGGCTTGGAACTGGATGACTCTTCCAACTGAAACCATTCTGTGACTCTATGATTCTGAGATTCATGAACTCTCCCATCTTTTCTGATGTGTGTGTAGCTCCTTTGGCAATTAGTCACTGAGGGAAAGCTTGCCTCAGTCCTGTGAAGCACATTTCAGTTGCAGCAGGTTTCCCTATCCTAACAGCAAGCTTCCCTTTGCACTATTTTTCCTCATGGGGACTGTCAGCTGGAATTTGCAGGCGTATTTCTCTTACAGCCAATGGGCTGGTTAATTAACACATACTCCATGAATCAAAGGTGGAGCTGATGAAGGCAGGGAGCCTGAAGAAAATAGGATCTTCATCAGGATTGGATGTGTGCCCACCCAGGACCCGGAGGACAAACAGCCCTTAGCAGAGAGGTAAAACCGTGAGCACGAGCTCTGAAATAGCTCATGGGAGGAAAGAAAAACAATCACTGCACACCAAAAAACAACAAGAAATTTGGAAGGAGAGGAAAACATGGAAAGAAACCTCCCCCTGCTCCACTCTGCTGAGACCACAGCTGGAGCTCTGCATCCAGTTCTGGAGCCTCTGTGCCAGGAAGGATCTGGAGGGGCTGGAAGGTGTCCAGAGAACGGCCACAAGGATGAGCAGAGGGCTGGAGCTGCTCTGCTGTGAGGACAGACTGAGGGAGTTGGGGCTGTTCAGTCTGGAGAAGAAAAGGCTCTGAGGAGACCTAATTGTGGCCTTCCAGGATCTGCAGGGGGCTCCAAGAAAGCTGGGGAAGGACTTCTGAGGGTGTCAGGGAGTGATAGGACTGGGGGGGATGGAGCAAAACTAGAAGTGGGGAGATTGAGACTGGATGTTAGGAAGAAGTTGTTCCCCATGAGGGTGGTGAGAGCCTGGCACAGGTTGCCCAGGGAGGTGGTGGAAGCCTCCTGCCTGGAGGTGTTTGCAGCCAGGCTGGATGTGGCTGTGAGCAACCTGGAATAGAACAGAATAGAATGGAACGGAATGGAATAGAATAGAATAGAATAGAATGGAATAGAACGGAATGGAATGGAATGGCATGGAATAGAACGAAATGGAATGGAATGGAATGGAATGGAATGGAATGGAATGGAATGGAATAGAATAGAATAGAATAGAATAGAATAGAATAGAATAGAATAGAATAGAATAGAATAGACCAGGTTGGAAAAGACCTCTGAGCTCTAGTGTGAGGTGTCCCTGCCCATGGCAGGGGGGGTGGAATTGGAGGATCTTTGATGTCCCTTCTTACCCTAACAACTCTATGATCCTATGACTTGATAGACAGCACACAGCATGGCCAAAAATCCTGACTGTAAGGCAGAGGAGGTTGGGCAGAATCCAGTGGGAGCTGTGTGAGTCCATTTATCTTAATTGCATTCATGTGGTTGCAGGGTGATTCGATTTGACCTTGAGATAATTGATGTCTGATTTTTTTGTTATGTGCCTTTCTGACAGGTGTGAAGGGCACCTCGAGCAGGGGATGGATTGTACCTGTGCTCAAAGTTGTGGGAAATGTTCTTCATGGCAAAACAAAGTAGTGTATTAAATCCCACAAAGAAAGTGGGATGCAAACTGGGAGTCAGGGTAAGTGGTATCAATGACTGTGGTTTACACCACAGGCTCACAGGCTCACAGGATGTCAGGGGTTGGAAGGGACCCAAAGAGATCATCAAGTCCAACCCCCACTGCCAGAGCAGGAACAGAGAATCCAGCACAGGTCACACAGGAATACATCCAGATGGGGCTGGAAAGGCTCCAGAGCAGGAGATTCCACAACCTCTCTGGGCAGCCTGCTCCAGGGCTTCAGCACCCTCACTGTAAAGAAGTTTCTCCTCATGTAGAGTTGAAACCTTCTCTGTTCCAGCTTGAACCTGTTGCTCTCATCACTGTGCACCACAGAAAAGAGCTTGGCCCCCTCCACGTGACCCCCACCCCTCAGCTATTGATAGTCATTGATCAGATCCCTCTCAGCCTTCTCCAGACTAATCAGCCCCGGAGCGCTCAGTCTCTCTTCACAGGGGAGATGCTCAAGTCCCCTAATCATCCTTGTGGCTCTCTGTTGGACTCTCTCCAGCAGGTCTCTGTCCCTCTTGAACTGGGGAGCCCCAAACTGGACAGAGTATTGCAGGTGTGGCCTCAGCAGGGCAGAGTAGAGGGGCAGTAGTGTCAGCAGGGGCCGACAGGCTATCTATCTGCACAGCCTACTCACATCTCCCACTGAGTGAAGGCACAAGAATTTTTTTGCCCCCTGCCAGGAGTACCTGGCAGGTCCTGGCTTTGGAAACACAAAGTGAGAATCCATAGTTAATCACAGAATCAACCAGGTTGGAAAAGACCTCAGAGATCATCAAGTCCAAACTATTAGCCAATACCTCACACCTCCTGACAACTCAACCATGGCTCCAAGTGCCACATCCAAGCCTTTCTTGAACACCTCCAGGGATAGAGACTCCACCACCTCCCTGGGCAGCACATCCCAATGGCCAACTACTCTTTTGGGGAAGAACTTTCTCCTCACCTCAATCCCCAGGAGGCTGGGGACACCCTCATAGCTTCTGAAGTCACAGAAGCACAGAACCATTTAGCTTGGAAAGGAACTTCAGGATCACTGAGTCCAACCATCAACCCTACTCTACCAAGTCCACCACTGGGCCATATCCCCAGGCACCATCTGCAGACAGCATTTCAATACCTCCAGGGATGGTGGCTCCACCACCTCCCTGGGCAGCCTGGGCCAGTGCCTGACAACCCTTACTGTGAAAGGTTTTCCCCTAAAGTCCAGCCTGAACCTCCCCTTGAGGGAGCTTGAGGCCATTGCCCTCTTGTTCTACCACTTGGCTGCTTGGGAGAAGAATAATGTTATGATATTATTTTTTCAATACCATCAATCCATAAAATGTGGATGCATGGGGCCTGCAGGTGCCTGGATTTATGGGTGCTCATCAACCCCAAATGCAGGCATGGGACCTCCTGCTTGACTCATTTCAGCTCTGGGTGGATTTGAATTATTGAGGAGGGTCACCAGAATCCCAAGGTCTTTATTCTCACAAACCTTCTGGATTTGACAGTGACAGACTGAGAGGGGATCTGCTCAGTGCTGATCAATATCAAAAGGGTCATGAGGGTGAGGCTGGGCTCTTTTCAGTGGCTGATCAATAGGCTCCTTACTCTGTGAGGAGAGGCTGAGGGAGCTGGGGTTGCTTAGCCTGGAGAAGAGGAGGCTCAGGGGAGACCTTCTTGCTGTCTACAACTGCCTGAAAGGAGGTTGTAGACAGCTGGGGGTTGGTCTCTTCTCCCAGGCAACCAGCACCAGAACAAGAGGACACAGTCTCAAGCTGTGCCAGGGGAGGTTTAGGCTGGATGTTAGGAAGAAATCCTCCCCAGCAAGAGAGATTGGCCATTGGGATGTGCTGCCCAGGGAGGTGGTGGAGTCACCATCCCTGGAGGTGTTTAGGAAGAGCCTGGATGAGGCACTTGGAGCCATGGTTTAGTTGATCAGATGGTGTTGGGAGATAGGTTGGACTTTATGGTATCAAAGATGTCTTCCAACCTGGGTAATTCTATTCTGTTCTATTCTATTCTATTCTATTCTATTCCATCCCATCCCATCCCATCCCATCCCATCCCATCCCATCCCATCCCATCCCATCCCATCCCATCCCATCCCATTCTATTCTATTCTATTCTATTCTATTCTATTCTATTCTATTCTATTCTATTCTATTCTATTCTATTCCATCCCATCCCATTCCATTCTATTCTAATATCAAAAGGGTCATGAGGATGGGGCTGAGCTCTTTTCAGTGGTGGCCAGGGACAGGACAAGGGGCAATGGGTGCAGACTGAAACCCTGGAGGTTTCACTTGAACTTGAGAAAGTTCTTTGTTGTGATGGTGCTGGAGCCCTGGAGCAGGCTGCCAAGGGAGTTTGTGCCTGCTGCCCCTCAGCCCTTCAGGTTGTCTGGGGCTCTGAGCAACCTGATTTAGTTGAAGATGTCCCTGCTAGGTGCAGGGTGGCTGAATTAGATGATCATTAAAGGTCCCTTCCAACCCAAACCTTTCTGTGACACATGAAGGCTGTAGGTACAAACCACAAACCTTCTTCATTTCCTGGATGTGCTCTTCAGAGGGATCATTTCCTGGTGTAGACCACATGTGGCATGGGATACACTCCAACAGTTCTCCATGGAGGCTTTGATATTGAACAGTTAAATGCAATATTAAAGAGCCACAGTTGCAGGGAAATGCTTTGCTTCATTGACCAGCTGTAAAATAAAGTTCTGCAGGAAGATCACAGGCTGACAGGATGTCAGGGGTTGGAAGGGACCTCTGAAGATCATTGAGTCCAACCCCCCTGCCAGAGCAGGAGCAGAGAATCCAGCACAGGTCACATAGGAACACATCCAGATGGGGCTGGAAAGGCTCCAGAGAAGGAGACTCCACAACCTCTCTGGGCAGCCTGCTCCAGGGCTCTGGGACCCTCACAGGGAAGAAGTTCCTCCTCATGTTGAAGTGGAACCTCCTGTGCTAGAGTTTACATCCATTGCACCTTGTCCTATCACTGGAGCAGGCTTCCCAGGGAGTTTGTGGAGTGTCCTCTGAAGGGAGGTTGTAGCCAGGTGGGGGTTGGTCTCTTCTCCCAGGCGACCAGCACCAGAACAAGAGGACACAGTCTCTGCAAGCACCAAAGCTTTAACACATCCAAGTGCCAGGTTCTGCACATTGGCCACAGCAACCCCAGGCAGTGCTACAGGCTGGGGTCAGAGTGGCTGGAGAGCAGCCAGGCAGAGAGGGACCTGGGGGTGCTGGTTGATGGTAGGCGGAGTCACCATCACTGGAGGTGTTCAGGAGGAGACTTGACAGGATGCTTGGTTGCATGGTTTAGTTGATTAGATGGTGTTGGGTGATAGGTTGGGCTTGATGATCTTGAAGGTCTCTTCCAACCTTGTCTCTCCTCTCCTCTCCTCTCCTCTCCTCTCCTCTCCTCTCCTCTCCTCTCCTCTCCTCTCCTCTCCTCTCCTCTCCTCTCCTCTCCTCTCCTCTCCTCTCCTCTCCTCTCCTCTCCTCTCCTCTCCTCTCCTCTCCTCTCCTCTCCGAACCTCTCCTCTCCTCTCCGAACCTCTCCTCTCCTCTCCGAACCTCTCCTCTCCTCTCCTCTCCGAACCTCTCCTCTCCGAACCTCTCCTCTCCTCTCCTCTCCGAACCTCTCCTCTCCGAACCTCTCCTCTCCGAACCTCTCCTCTCCTCTCCTCTCCTCTCCGAACCTCTCCTCTCCGAACCTCTCCTCTCCGAACCTCTCCTCTCCGAACCTCTCCTCTCCTCTCCGAACCTCTCCTCTCCGAACCTCTCCTCTCCTCTCCTCTCCTCTCCTCTCCTCTCCTCTCCTCTCCGAACCTCTCCTCTCCGAACCTCTCCTCTCCTCTCCTCTCCTCTCCTCTCCTCTCCTCTCCTCTCCTCTCCTCTCCTCTCCTCTCCGAACCTCTCCGAACCTCTCCTCTCCGAACCTCTCCTCTCCTCTCCTCGCCAGCAGCAGGGCAGGAGCGGGCAGGCAGGCACGGGGGCGTCAGGGCAGGGAGGCTGAGCCAGAAGAGGCACATTTCCTGCAGGCTCCCTTCAGACACAAACAGCTCTTCTCCAGGAGACGTTAAGTGACACCCCCCTCCCTCCACCCCTCCTCCCGGTTGCCTGCTTGCATTAGCATTCACCAGCTGTCAAGCTCTTGCTCAGTTCCAGGGAAATCTCCTGGATCTTCTCTGCTTTCAGTAATTCTGTTGAACTGCTGGGGTGAGCTCCTGCTGACACTGCAATTGTCAGATCCCCCTCTGCTTTTGTTGTATCTTCTGGGGTTTTTTTCCTCCCTTTCTCTTTGCTAACTTGAACCAATGCAGGCCCCAGCAGCGAGCTGATGCTCCCTAGCAGGGCACTGCAGTGCCTGCCAGCTCCTCAGGACTGTCTCCTAATGGAAAGCTCAGGCTCTTTGTAACAGCAACAACTCTTAGAGACACCAAGAGCTCACAGCCCTTACCCAGGAGATGACACAGACTCCACATCTTCAAGAGCTGTCTAAACTAGAGAGGGAAAACAAGGAACTGGCCTGAGACTGTGCCAGGGGAGGGCTAGGTTGGAGATGAGGAAAAATGTCTCTGCTGCAAGAGTGGTGAGGGGTTGGATCAGGCTGCCCAGGGAGGTGGTGGAGTCCCCAGCCCTGGAGGCATTCAAGAAACCTGTGGCCATGGCACTTGGGGCCATGGTTTCATGGCCATGGTGGTGCTGGGTTGGAGGTTGGATTTATGGCCTTGGAGATGTTTTCCCACTGAAACAATTCTATGGTTCCATGATCTCCTGCTGCTTTGTGAGAATGGCCAGGCTGGCTCAAATGGAAGGTCCCTCTAGCCAGGTGTCCTGTCTCCAACACCAAGTGGTTGTACTGGCTGGGGTTGTAGTGGCTGGAGAGCTGCCAAACAGAAAGGGACCTGGGGGTACTGGTTGACAGCAGCTGAACAGGAGCCAGCAGTGTGCCCAGGGGGCCAAGAAGGCCAATGGCAACCTGGCCTGCATCAGGAAGAGTGTGGCCAGCAGGAGCAGGGAAGTCATTGTGCCCTGTGCTCAGCACTGCTGAGGCCACACCTTGAGTCCTGTGTCCAGTTCTGGGCTCCTCAGTTTAGGAAAGATGTTGAGCTGCTGGAAGGTGTCCAGAGAAGGGCAACAAAGCTGGGGAGGGGTCTGGAGCACAGCCCTGTGAGGAGAGGCTGAGGGAGCTGGGGTTGCTTAGCCTGCAGAAGAGGAGGCTCAGGGGAGACCTTCTTGCTCTCTCCAACTCCCTGAAGGGAGGTTGTAGCCAGGTGGGGGTTGGTCTCTTCTCTCAGGCAATCAGCCCCAGAACAAGAGGACACAGTCTCAAGCTGTGCCAGGGGAGGTTTAGGCTGGAGGTGAGGAGAAAGTTCTTCCCAGCAAGAGAGATTGGCCATTGGGATGTGCTGCCCAGGGAGGTGGTGGAGTCACCATCACTGGAGGTGTTCAAGAGGGGATTGGATGTGGCACTTGGTGCCATGGTGCAGTAGTCATGAGGTCTTGGCTGATAGGTTGGGCTTGATGATCCTTGAGGTCTTTTCCAACCTTGTTGATTCTATGATTCTATGATTCTAGATGCCTAGAGAAAAGGTTAAGAATAGTACAAAAGCACAATGATAACTGCCCAGGATTCTTTGATGGTCCCCAGTGATCCAGGCTTAGAGACTTTCTGATCCAGAGGTGATCTCCTCATGTGGAACAGTCCCACTGCATCCCTCTGCCATGATCACACCAGAGGCCACCAGAGCCTCCTGTGGCAATGAGAGCCATAGTCTTGCTCAACATCTTCATCACTGCCCTGGATGGAGAGACAGAGTGTGCTCTCAGCCAGTTTGCTGATGGTACCAGACTGGGAGGAGTGGCTGACAGCCTGTCATGCTGTGCTGCTATTCAGCCAGACCTGGCCAGGCTGCAGAGCTGGGCAGAGGGAACCTCATCGAGTTCAACCAGGGCAAGTGTAGGGTCCTGCACCTGGGGAGGAACAACCTCCTGCAGCAGTACAGGTGAGGGGGGACCTGCTGGGAAGCAGCTGTGTGGAGAAGGACCTGGGAGTGCTGGTGGACAAGTTTACCATGAGCTAGCAATGTGCCCTCATGGCCAAGAAGACCAACAGTGTCCTGGGATGCATTAAGAAGAGTGTGGCCAGCAGGTCAAGGGAGGTTCTCCTCCTCCTCTACTCTGCCCTGGTGAGGCCACATCTGGAGTATTTTGTCCAGTTGTGGGGTCCCTTGTTCAAGAGAGACAGGGAACTACTGGAGAGAGTCCAACAGAGGGGTGATGAGGGGCCTGGAGCATCTCTGTGAGGAGGAGAAGCTGAAGCCTGAGGCATTTAGCTTGGGCAAGGGCAGCCTGAGAGGGGATCTGATCAATGCTGATCAATAGCTAAAGGGTGGAGGTCATCAAAATGGGGCTGGGCTCTTTCCATTGGTGCCCAGGGACAGGACAAGGAGCAACAGGCACAAACTGGAACCCAGGAAGTTTCACCTGAACATAAGGAGAAACCTTTGCTGTGAGGGTGCTGGAACCTTGGAGCAGGCTGCCCAGAGAGGCTATAGGGTCTCCTTCTCTGGTGTTCCTGGTGCAGCCTGCTCTGGGTGACCTTGCTTTAGCAGGGGGGGTGGACTGGATGATTTCCAGAGGTGCCTTCCAAGCCTTACCATGCTGTAATTGTGTGAACATGTCAGGGGAGGACACAGCTCCTTCCTTTGTGCTGATAATTCCTCAAGCTGCAGCTGAGTTCCCTCTCTCATGAAAAGCCCATTGCACCAAGGCACCTCTCTCCTTGCTAGCCTCCAAGCTCCAAAGAAAGCCCAGCCAGGGGCTCTCACTCATAGCTACCAGCCCCAGTGCCACCTTCTAATGGGCAGATATAATTGTTGGAGGGCAGAAAGAGACCTGGACCCCAATGTGACTCAGATACCAATGACTGTGGAAGGTTTGGTTCCTCAGAGCTCTGCAGCCACATAGCATAGGATCATAGAATCACAGAATGGTCAGGGTTGGAAGGGACCTCAAGGATCAGCCAGTTCCAACCCCCCTGCCATGGCCAGGGACACCTCACACTACAGCAGGTTGCTCACAGCCACATCCAGCCTGGCTGCAAACACCTCCAGGCAGGAGGCTTCCACCACCTCCCTGGGCAACCTGTGCCAGGCTCTCACCACCCTCATGGGGAACAACTTCTTCCTAACATCCAATCTCAATCTCCCCACTTCTAGTTTTGCTCCATCCCCCCCAGTCCTATCACTCCCTGACACCCTCAAAAGTCCCTCCCCAGCTTTCTTGGAGCCCCCTTCAGATCCTGGAAGGCCACAATTAGGTCTGCTCAGAGCTTTCTCCTCTCCAGACTGAACAGCCCCAACCCCCTCAGTGTGTCCTCAGAGCAGAGCAGCTCCAGTCCTCTGCTCATCCTCGTGGCCCTTCCTCTGGACATCTTCCAGCACCTCCAGATCCTTCCTGGCACAGAGGCTCCAGAACTGGACCCAGAGCTCCAGCTGTGGTCTCAGCAGAGTGGAGCAGAGGGGCAGAATCCCCTCCCTGGCCCTGCTGGCCACACTTCTCTTGCTGCAGCCCAGGCTGTGGTTGGCTCTCTGCTGGCTCCTGTTGAGCTTCTCCTCCACCACTGGACAAAACCTGTAAACCCCTGGCTCACCTGAGCCCCTCTGGGCATTAGGTCAGTGAATGTTGCCCCCCAAAGCAGGCTGTGAGCTGGGTATAGGCAGGCAGGCTTCCCTCCAATCCACTCAGGAGCTTTTTCGAAGTCATTTTTTCTCCCCAAGCCCAATTTAGCAGCCGCAGAGCCTCGCCGCGTTCGTGCAGACGCTCGCATCGCCACAAGTGCTGAGCTGAGCTGGGATTTGAAGGGAAGGCTTCCTTGCTGTTCCTCCTGCCATTTAAACACCAAGCAAGGGGTACACTGGCAGAGAGGGCCAGAAAT
Organism: Dryobates pubescens; assembly: GCF_014839835.1. Classification (NCBI taxonomy): domain Eukaryota; kingdom Metazoa; phylum Chordata; class Aves; order Piciformes; family Picidae; genus Dryobates; species Dryobates pubescens. The sequence continues at coordinate 21,032,371 of NC_071629.1, read as the reverse complement.
AGAATCTGCAACTTTCAAAGTGTCAAAATTGAATCCTGATGAACTGGGGGATTGAGAGGCAGCCAGCCAGCGTTGCCTGGGCCTCAGAAGTGCCACTGCCAGCTGGCAGCCAGGCACCAGCGGTGTCCCCCAGGGAGCAGTGCTGGGCCCCAGCCTGTTCAATACCTTTATTGATGTTCTGGATGAGGGCACTGAGTCCATCAGCAGTAAATGCGCAGGTGACACCAAGCTGGGGGCAGGAGTTGATCTGGTAGAGGGTAGGAGAGCTCTGCAGAGGGATCTTGCCAGGCGGGACAGATGGGCAGAGGCCAAGGGCATGAGATTGAACACATCCAAGTGCCAGGTGCTGCACTTTGGCCACAACAACCCCAGGCAGTGCTACAGGCTGGGGTCAGAGTGGCTGAGAGCAGCCAGGCAGAGAGGGACCTGGGGGTGCTGGTCAATGGTAGGCTGAACATGAGCCTGCAGTGCACCCAGGGGGCCAAGAAGGCCAATGGCATCCTGGCCTGCATCAGGAAGAGTGTGGCCAGCAGGAGCAGGGAAGTCATTGTGCCCTGTGCTCAGCACTGGTTAGGCCACACCTTGAGTCCTGTGTCCAGTTCTGGGCCCCTCAGTTTAAGAAGGACATTGAGAGACTTGAAGGTGTCCAGAGAAGGGCAATGAGGCTGGGGAGGGGTCTGGAGCACAGCCCTGTGAGGAGAGGCTGAGGGAGCTGGGGTTGCTTAGCCTGGAGAAGAGGAGGCTCAGGGGAGACCTCTCTACAACTACCTGAAGGGAGGTTGTAGCCAGGTGGAGGTTGGTCTCTTCTTCCCCCCTGGGCACACTGCTGGCTCCTGTTCAGCTGCTTGTCCATGAGCACCCCCAGGCCCCTTTCTGCCAGCAGCTTTCCAGCCACACTGCCCCAAGCCTGGAGCACTGCTTGGGGTTGTTGTGCCCCAAGAGCAGGACCTGGCACTTGTTGAAGCTCCTCCTGGTAACGTTGGCCATGGACCCAATCTATCCAAGTCCCTCTATAGAGCCTCTTTGCCCTCATGAAGATCATCACCCCCACCCAATTTGGTGTCATCTGCAGGCTTACTGCTGACACACTCAGTAAGTTCTCAGGTGAACAGCTGAACACTGGGTGTGGAGTCTGACAACAAGAAGGTAGGAAACAACCAAGAGAGTCTCCAAGCAAGTCATGGCAAAGCAATCTGTCAGCATCATTAGAGGCATGGAGGCAAAGGGGAGCAGCAGGTGTGATACATCTTGGCTTGGGAGGGCTCTTGACACCTTCTCATTTAACTTTCAGGTGAACAAATTGAGGAAATGGAAGCTAGATGGAAATTTACCACAAGTCCAGGCTCTCAAAATTGTTATCTGCAGCTCACCATCAGACACAGGCCTGGCCTGCAGTCCATCTTCCTGCTGGCAGCACAGCTAGCTCAGCTACAGCCCTGCACATGAACAGCTGCACAGGGGCAGCAGGATCACTGTTGGCCAAAGGACCTCCCTAGACCATAGAACTGCTTCAGCTGAAAAACACCTCTGAGATCATCAACTATGACCACTCTCTAACTCTCCTGAGGCTGGGGCTAAACCTCACCTCAGCACCACATCTCTGCCTCTTGGAAACAGGGATGGGGATTCAACCACCTGATGGCTGATGATTCAACCACCTGATGGTTTATTGATTCAATCACCAGATGGGAGAACTGACCCACCAGCACCATGGTGAGGTTCAGTAAAGCCATTAGTGGACTGCTGCAACTCAACAAGCAGAGTGAGCCTCTCTAAAGCTGCCCCTTTGCCTCTTGGTGGGAGGAATAGCTCCCTTCCTTGGGAAACTTTCTGCTGAGCTCACCTTGAGAGCTTCTCCTTGCAGTTCAAACTCAGAGAGCATTTCCAGCAACAGCTGGGTTTCATCTGTGTCTCATCTCCAGGTAGAACCATAGAATCATAGACTTGTCAGGGTTGGAAGGGACCTCAAGGATCAGCCAGTTCCAAGCCCCCTGCCATGGCCAGGGACACCTCACACCACAGCAGGTTGCTCACAGCCACATCCAGCCTGGCTGCAAACACCTCCAGGCAGGAGGCTTCCACCACCTCCCTGGGCAACCTGTGCCAGGCTCTCACCACCCTCCTGGGGAACAACTTCTTCCTAACATCCAATCTCAATCTCCCCACTTCTAGTTTTGCTCCATCCCCCCCAGTCCTATCCCTCCCTGACACCCTCAAAAGTCCCTCCCCAGCTTTCTTGTAGCCCCCTTCAGATATTGCAAGGCCAGAGCTGGGTCTCCCTGGAGCCTTCTCTTGGATGATGGCAGTGTGCCTTGCTCCTTTCCCCTTGCTGCTGCCTTGTTGAGCCGCATGAGGTTCTCCTCAGCCCAGCTCTCCAGCCTGTCTACATCCCTCTGGATGACATCTTGTCCTCCAGTCTTGTCAGCTCTACCACTCATCTTGGTATCATCTGCAGTTCTCCTGAGGGAGCACTCAACCTCACTGCCTACAGCAGTGATGAAGATTTGAGGATCACTTATTTCCCCAGTGCCACAATTCAAGCTCTCAGGAGAATCCAGCACTGTGCCCACATGTCAGATGTCAGCTCTCTGACCAGCAGGAGCAAGGCTGTGAGAAGTGAATGGCTTTGACTCTGCTGGGTGACAATGGCTCCTGCAGGATCCTGGGTAACAAAGCTTTGCAAGGAGAGTTTGGGTTACACACTGCATTTCATAGAATCATAGAGTTGTTAGGCTTGGGAGGGACCTCAAGGATCATCCAGTTCCAACCCCCCTGCCCTGGGTCAAGGGAGGTAATTCTCCCCCTCTACTCTGCTCTGCTGAGACCACAGCTGGAACTCTGGGTCCAGTTCTGGAGCCTCTGTGCCAGGAAGGATCTGGAGGTGCTGGGAGGTGTCCAGAGAAGTGCCACGAGGATGAGCAGAGGGCTGGAGCTGCTCTGCTATGGAGACAGACTGAGGGAGTTGGGGCTGGGGAGAAGAAAGGGCTCCCAGGAGACCTTCTTGTGGCCTTCCAGGATCTGCAGGGGGCTCCAAGAAAGCTGGGGAGGGACATTTCAGGGTGTCAGGGAGTGCCTGGATGTTAGGAAGAAGTTGTTCCCCATGAGAGTGGTGAGACTGGCAGAGGTTGCCCAGGGGAATGGTGGAAGCCTCATGCCTGGATGCTTTTGCAGCCAGGCTGAATGTGGCTGTGAGCAACCTGCGGTAGTGTGAGGTGTCCCTGGGCATGACAGGGGGGTTGGAACTGGCTGATCCTTGAGGTCCCTTCCAACCCTGACAATTCTGTGATTCTGTGATGCTATGCTATGAGGCTGTGAGCAACCTGCTGCAGTGTGGGGTGCTGGTGACAGCCATGGGGAAATGCACGGTGATGAGGAAGCGCTAGCACGGCAGAGGAGTTCATATGAGGCAAGGAGATTTCCCAGCTCCTCCTGGCACCAGCCATGATCTGCTCATTATGAGCTGGCAAAGAGCAATCCCTCTGATGGTGAGAGGGGCACCAGCACACTGAGATGGCCATCAGTTTGAATGGGAGAGATGCAATCTGTGATGCTCTTGTTTCCATGGGTCCTTACCAGCCCAGCTCTCCTCTGAGGAGCAGCGGAATTTCGAACAGCCCACGACGCTTGGTTTCTGAGGATATTTTCCCTCTCCAGATCAATCCCATGCCAGATTCTTGTGTCTTAGAGCATCTCTTACACCATTTCTTATAGTATCTCTCATACCATATCTTGTAGCATCACTTACACTATTTCACACAGCATCCCTTAACACCATTTCTTCCTATATCATCTCTTATAGCATCCCTTACACCACTTCTTCCTACAGTATCTCTTAGAACATCTCTTACACCATCTCACAACCTCTTACACCATCTCACAACATCTTACACCATTTCTGCCTATATCATCTCTTATAGCATCTCTTAGACTATTTCTTCCTACATCTCTTATAGCATCTCTTACCCCACTTCTTCTAGCATCTCTTACACCATTTCTTACTGCATCTCTTAGACCATTTCTTCCTACAGCATCTCTTATAGCATCTCTGACACCATTTCTTCCTACAGTATCTCTTGCAGCATCTCTTAGACCATTTCTTCCTATATCATCTCTTACAGCACCTCTTACACCATTTCTTATAGCATCTCTTAGACCATTTCTTCCTACAGCATCTCTTAACACCATCTCTTACACCATCTCTTACAGCATCCCTTACACCATTTCTTCTTATATCAGCTCTTATAGCATCCCTTATACCATTTCTTCCAGTATCTCTCACACCATTTCTTCCTAAGCATCTCTTATAGCATCCCTTACACCATTTCTTCTTATATCAGCTCTTATAGCATCCCTTACACCATTTCTTCCAGTATCTCTCACACCATTTCTTCCTAAGCATCTCTTATAGCATCCCTTACACCATTTCTTCCAGTATCTCTCACACCATTTCTTCCTAAGCATCTCTTATAACACCTCTTACACCTTTTCTTCTTATATCATCTCTGATAGCATCCCTTACACCATTTCTTCCAGTATCTCTTACACCATTTCTTTCTACAGCATCCCTTACACCATTTCTTCTTGTATCATCTCTTACAGCATCCCTTATACCATTTCTTCCAGTGTCTCTTACACCATCTCTTACCACAGCATCTCTTACAGCATCCTTTACACCATTTCTTCCCACAGCATCTTACAGCATCCCTTACACCATTTCTTCTTATATCATCTCTTATAGCATCCCTTATACCATTTCTTCCAGTATCTCTCACACCATTTCTTCCTAAGCATCTCTTACAGCATCCTTTACACCATTTATTCCCACAGCATCTTACAGCATCCTTTACACCATTTCTTCTTATATCATCTCTTACAGCATCCTTTACACCATTTCTTCCAGTATCTCTTACACCATTTCTTCCCACAGCATCTCTTACAGCATCCTTTACACCATTTCTTCCTACAGCATCTCTTACATCATTTCTTCTCCTCCTTGCTCCACTCAAATGGCTGTTCCAGTCTACACCCACGTTGACTCACCACCAGTTAATGGAGCATAACTAAGAAGAATTAATGTATTTAGCAAAAGAAAAAAAGTGTTATTTCTACCCCATTAAAATAAGTGGGAAGTGGCTCACATAAGGCACTAAACCTGTACAAAACATCACCACAGGTTTATCTTTGCAGATTCTGCCAAGCCCTGTGGCCACGAGTCGCCTCGGTCCCACTGTTCCAAAGAGTGGCAGCAAATAGCCACGGAATCACTGAGTGGTGGGGGGTTGGATGGGACCTCTGGGGAATCATCTAGTCTAATTCTCCTGCCAGAACTGGTTTATCCAGATCAGGTTGCACAGGATGGCATCCAGGTGGGTTTTGAATGACTCCAGAGATGGAGATTCCATCACCTCTCTGGGCAGCCTGTTCCAGTGTTCTGCCTGTAAAGAAGAGTAAAGCAGTAAAGAAGAAGAGAGTAAAGAAGAGTAAAGAAGTAAAGAGAGTAAAGAAGAGTAAAGAGGAAAAGAAGAGAGTAAAGAAGTAAAGAGGAAGAGAGTAAAGAAGAGCAAAGAAGTAGAGAGTAAAGAAGATAAAAGAAGAGAGTAAAGAAGTAGAGAGTAAAGAAGAGTAAAGAAGTAAAGAAAAAGAGTAAAGAAGTAGAGAGTAAAGAAGAGTAAGGAAGAGTAAAGAAGAGTAAAGAAGTAGAGAGTAAAGAAGAGTAAAGAGGAAAAGAAGAGAGTAAAGAAGAGTAAAGAAGAGCAAAGAAGTAGAGAGTAAAGGAGAAAAGAAGACAGTAAATAGAGTAAAGAAGTGTAAAGGATAAAAGAAGAGAGTAAAGAAGAGTAAAGAAGAAGAGAATAAAGAAGAGTAAAGAAGTAGAGAGTAAAGAAAAGAAGTAGAGAGTAAAGAAGAGTAAAAAATTAGAGAGTAAAGAAGAGTAAAAAAGTAGAGAGTAAAGAAGAAAAGAAGACAGTAAAGAGAGTAAAGAAGAGCAAAGGATAAAAGAAGAGAGTAAAGAAGAGTAAAGGATAAAAGAAGAGAGTAAAGAAGAGCAAAGAAGAAGAGAGTACAGAACAATAAAGAAGAAAAGAAGAGAGTAAAGAAGAATAAAGAAGAAAAGAAGAGAGTAGAGGAGAGAAAAGTAGTAAAGAAGAGTAAAGAAATAAAGAAGCGAGTAAAAAGGAAGAGAGTAAAGAAGAGTAAAGGAGTAAAGAAGAAAGTAAAGAAGAGAGTAAAGAAGTTCCTCCCCATGTTTAGATGGAAATTCCAAAGTTCAGGTTTCTTTAACCTCTTCACTTGATGGTAACCTGGAATATCCTGTGGCTGATTTATAAGGTCAGTAAATATCCACCTGACCTCCTTTGTCTCTAAGAAGATTTGGTGTTTCCTGGGGGAGAGTCCATGAACATGGGAGTGTCTGGTCCTGGCCACCAAACTTCACATACCCATGTGGCAGAAAGATGCACCATGAGCTTCACCTTCACAAGGAACTCAGTAAGAACTCCAAACTAGAGGAGGGGAGATTCAGATTGGATGTTAGGAAGAAGTTGTTCCCCAGGAGGGTGGTGAGAGCCTGGCACAGGTTGCCCAGGGAGGTGGTGGAAGCCTCCTGCCTGGAGGTGTTTGCAGCCAGGCTGGATGTGGCTGTGAGCAACCTGCTGTAGTGTGAGGTGTCCCTGGCCATGGCAGGGGGGTTGGAACTGGCTGAGCCTTGAGGTCCCTTCCAGCCCTGACAATTCTGTGATTCTGTGAAGTCAAAGTGAGGAGTCATTCCCAGGACCAGGTGGGAACACTGATCTCCATGCTTTGTCCATACTCACTCCAAATCCTCTGTTGCTGACATTCTTTCCCTCTCTTCTGTCTGTGTTGCTGGAGGTGGCCATCTGTAAACATTTCCAGATACTTCAAGATCATTTCTGAGCCCAGACCTCAGCATGTGGAAACCCTCCAGGCTTGCCAGCAACAATGTCTCATGCTTATGGTTCACTCATCACTGACACTCATCTGCTAACCAGCAGCCAAAACCTCTGTCCCTACCCCACCTTGTGGAGAAGAGGGGATGAAGAAAGGATCATGTACAAGCCTCAATGCCATCCAGAACTTCCATACTTGCATACATCAGACCTACCTAGGAGCACAGGGCTGATCAAGTCAGATCTTCTCCACAGGGAGGGTTCCCAAACATTGGAATGGTCTGCCCAGGGCAGTGGTGGAGTCGCTGTCGCTGGAGGTGTTCCAGAAGTGTGTGTGGACCTGGAGCTTAGGGACATGGTTTAGTGTTGACTCTTCAGTGCTGGGTCAAGGGCTGGACTGGATGATCTCTGAGGTCTCTTCCAACCAGACAGATTCTGTGACACTGAAGCTGAAGCAAATTCCCCCTTGCAGTGTAACTCACTCCTTCATGTACCTGCTTTTCTTCTGTTACTGCTCTGTTTGTGCATCCACACATTAGCCAACCAGCCATCTCCCAGAGCTGTTGATGACAAGCCTCCAACCCAAAGGAGCCTTCATCTCTCCTGGAAGCCCAGGGTGATACCTGAAGATGGACAGAAGACAGAAGATTTTCACATCCTACTGTTAATATGTGTCTAGAGAAGGGCAATGAGGCTGGGGAGGGGTCTGGAGCACAGCCCTGGGAGGAGAGGCTGAGGGAGCTGGGGTTGCTTAGCCTGCAGAAGAGGAGGCTCAGGGGAGACCTTCTTGCTCTCTACAGCTACCTGAAGGGAGGTTGTAGCCAAGTGGGGGTTGGTCTCTTCTCCCAGGCAGCCAGCACCAGAACAAGAGGACACAGTCTCAAGCTGTGCCAGGGAAGGTTTAGGCTGGAGGTGAGGAAGAAATTCTTCCCAGCAAGAGAGATTGGCCATTGGAATGTGCTGCCCAGGGAGGTGGTGGAGTCCCCATCCCTGGAGGTGTTTAAGAAGAGTCTGGCTGAGGCACTTGGAGCCATGGTTTAGTTGATCAGATGGTGTTGGGTGATAGGTTGGACTGGATGATCTCAGAGGTATTTTCCAACCTGGCTTATTCTATTCTATTCTATTCTATTCTATTCTATTCTATTCTATTCTATTCTATTCCATTCCATTCCATTCCACTCCATTCCACTCCATTCCACTCTATTCTATTCTATTCTATTCTATTCTATTCTATTCTATTCCATTCCACTCTATTCTATTCTATTCTATTCTATTCTATTCTATTCTATTCTATTCTATTCTACTCTATTCTATTCCATTCCACTCTATTCTATTCTATCCTATCCTATCCTATCCTATTCTCCACTTCCATGCCAGCTGAGTGGATTTAAAGAGTGCATTATTTGATTTAATCTTAGAATCATAGAATCAACGAGGTTGGAAAAGGCCTTTGAGAAGGTCTGGAGAATTGCAGAATCACAGAATTGTTTGGGTTGGAAAAGAGCTCCAAGGTCATCGAGTGCAGCCAGCAGCACAACACCACCATGGCCATTAAGTCATGGCCCAAAGAGCCAGGCCCACACGTCTCTTGAACACCTCCAGGGGCAGTGACAAAGCTCGTGGAGCAGCTCTTGGAAGGAGGCCCTGAACACTTGTGTGTGGCAGCTGCATGGAGAACCCTACCAGAGATGCCATCAGTGGGTAGGACAGGAATTGGATGGTAATTACGAGGAGTGAATGGAAGAGAGTGTCTCCCTCCAGCATGAAATTCAAGCCCTGACCTTTTCCAACATAATGACTAACTCAACCTTTACATAATAACGTGTGTGATATTTGGAGAGCACCACATATGTGTCATTTTAATTAATTGAACAGAAATAGATTCACAGAAGAAAGAGGAATTAACCAATCAGCCATCAGCCCTCTCTCCATTTGCCAGCAGAGTAATTAGTTTATTCTCCTAATCTCTTGACCCTTCTGGAAATCCTCAGCCTGCTGACCTCCTTGAGAGCAGGAGCTCCTTTGAATGGCACCAGAATTGTGCTCTGGGTGCATTATCATCTCATCTCATTTTTATTAGGTGATCTTCTCCCTCCTTGCTACATCCCTCTCTAGAGGACGGCTGACCCAAACCCTGGGAAAGACTTTAGGGCTTTGCTCACTGTGCTTTGGATCAAAGCCGTGGCCAGCAGAACCCTTCCTCCTAGAAAGCCACAGAATTAGCCAGGTTGGAAAAGACCTCAGAGAGCATCCAGTCCAACCTATCCCCCAACACCATTTAATCAACTAAACCATGGCACCAAGTGCCTCATCCAGGCTCCTCCTAAACACCTCCAGGGATGGTGACTTCACCACCTCCCTGGGCAGCACATTCCAATGGCCAATCTCTCTTGCTGCGAAGAACTTTCTCCTCACCTCCAGCCTGAACTTCAATCTCTCTTGCTGGGAAGAACTTTCTCCTCACCTCCAGCCTAAACCTCCCCTGGCACAGCTTGAGACTGTGTCCTCTTGTGCTGGTGCTGCTTGCCTGGGAGAAGAGACCAACCCCCACCTGGCTACAACCTCCCTTCAGGGAGCTGGAGAGAGCAAGAAGGTCTCCCCTGAGCCTCCTCTTCTGCAGGCTAAGCAACCCCAGCTCCCTCAGCCTCTTCTCACAGGGCTGTGCTCCAGACCCCTCCCCAGCTTTGTCGCCCTTCTCTGGACACTTTCCAGCCTGTCCACATCTACCTTTTGTCTTAAAGCAGGGACCAAAACTGGATGCAGTGCTCCAGGTGTGGCCTGAGCAGCCCTGAGCAGAGCCGGATAACGACAGCAGCGTTCAGCCCAGCAGTTGCAGCCTGTTAACAGCCAGCGAACGCTTCAACAAGCTCCCCATTTGTTCCAGAATGCTCAAACGACCCTGCAGAGTGAATTACAGGGTGAAAAAAAAAAATAAATGCAAAGTACTGTGTAGATGCACAAATGATGATTTCATTATCTGGCCAACGTAGGAGAGACAGATACAAATTGTTCCAGTCGTGGAGCGATGAAAGAGTAATGAACAACGGGTTCTTGAGTGAGCACAGGAAGAAAATAATGAATTGCAGTTTAAATGAAAGCAGAATTCAATGGAGTGGAGCCCAGACTGTCCTTCAGATGCTGGGATTTTGCACTAGTTAAGCACTGCCATTCGGAGAAACCTCCCTTAGGAGGAAGGGATCTTAATGGGGCAGAGGAAGAGGTCCGTGTGATCAGCCTGGCCACAGGCTTGCCTTCACAGAAGCCACCAGGTTGGAGGAGACCTGGTGGTTGAAGAATCTGGATCATCAACACCAACCTATCACCTATCACCCAGCGCCTCCTGACAGCTAAACCATGGCTCCAAGTGCCACATCCAAGCCTTTCTTGAACACCTCCAGGGATGGGGACTCCACCACCTCCCTGGGCAGCACATTCCAATGGCCAATCTCTCTTGCTGGGAAGAACTTTCTCCTCACCTCCAGCCTAAACTTCTCCCTGACACAGTTTGAGACTGTGTCCTCTTGTTCTGGTGCTGCTTGCCTGGGAGAAGAGACCAACCCCCACCTGGCTACAACCTCCCTTCAGGGAGCTGTAGACAGCAATAAGATCTCCCCTGAGCCTCCTCTTCTCCAGGCTAAGCAACCCCAGCTCCCTCAGCCTCTCCTCACAGGGCTGTGCTCCAGACCCCTCCCCAGCTTTGTTGCCCTTCTCTGGACACCTTCAAGTCTCTCAATGTCCTTCTTAAACTGAGGAGCCCAGAACTGGACACAGGACTCAAGGTGTGGCCTAACCAGTGCTGAGCACAGGGCACAATGACTTCCCTGCTCCTGCTGGCCACACTGTTCCTGATGCAGGCCAGGATGCTTTCTTGGTCCCCTGGGCACACTGCTGGCTCCTGTTCAGCTGCTGTCATCCAGCACCCCCAGGTCCCTCTCTGCCTGGCTGCTCTCCAGCCATTCTGCCCCCAGCCTGTAGCTCTGCATGGGGTTGGTGTGGCCAAAGTGCAGCACTCAGCACTTGGACTTGTTCAATGCCATCCTGTTGGCCTCTGCCCATCTGTCCAGTCTGGCAAGGTCCCTCTGCAGAGCTCTCCTAGCCTCTAACAGATCAACTCCTGCCCCCAGCTTGCTGTCATCTGCAAACTTACTAATGATGGATGAATTCAGATCATCAATAAAGATACTGAATAGGATCAGGCCCAACAGTGATTCTGGGGGCACACCACTAGTGACTGGCTGCCAGCTCGATGTGGCACCTTTCACCACTGCTTTCTGGCTGCGGATGGTGGCACATCCAGCATGCTGGATTGCAGCATTCCCATTCCTGCTGCTTTGGTCATTCACACAGTGATCAGCAGGCCACAGACTGGCAACTTGCCCTCAGCAAAGCCAGCTGACAATTGGTACTTTTGCCTTTTCCTTTTTGTACCCTTGCTCTTTCCTCTACTGCTCAACTGCTTTAAGGCAACAGCTGAGAAGACCTCTTCACACACCCACAGAAAGCCAGGTCAGAAGGGACCCCAAGGGCAGTGAGGCTGGTGAGAGGCCTTGAGCACAGCCCTGTGAGGAGAGGCTGAGGGAGCTGGGGTTGCTTAGCCTGGAGAAGAGGAGGCTCAGGGGAGACCTCATTGCTGTCTCCAACTCCCTGAAGGGAGGTTGTGGCCAGGAGGGAGTTGGTCTCTTCTCTCAAGCAACCAGCACCAGAACAAGAGGTCACAGTCTCAAGCTGTGCCAGGGGAAATTTAGGCTGGAGGTGAGGAGAAAGTTCTTCACTGAGAGAGTCATTAGGCATTGGAATGTGCTGCCCAGGGAGGTGGTGGAGTCCCCATCCCTGGAGGTGTTCAAGAGGGGATTGGACGTGGCACTTGGTGCCATGGTTTAGTCATGAGGTCTGTGGTGCCAGGTTGGACTCGATGATCTTTGAGGTCTCTTCCAACCTTGGTGATTCTGTGATTCTGTGAGGTGGTGGAGTCCCTGTCCCTGGAGGTGTTCAAAAAGGGATTGGATGTGGCACCTGGAGCCATGGTTTAGCAGTCAGGAGGTGTTGGGTGCCAGGTTGGACTTGATGATCTTTGAGGTCTCTTCCAACCTTGGTGATTCTTTGATTCTGTGTGATTCTGTGATCATCTGGCCCAAGCTTTCTAGGTAACAGCAGAGTTGAAATGAGATGGCCCAGCACCAGAGAATCACAGAATACATCTGGTTGGAGGAGACCTCAAAGATCATCCAGTCCAACCCTTTAGCCAGCGCTGAAGGATCAAGCTGAGTCCTAAAACTGACTGATGGGAGGGAATCCACTGCTGCCCTGGGGAGATCACTCCAGTGCCTGATTGCTCTTTGCTGTGAAGAGCTTTCTTCTGCATTCCAATCAGAGGCTCCCCAGGAGGAACTTGTACACCTCACCTCTTGTCTTTTACACATCACTTGGGTGCAGAATCAAGAAACCCAGGCACCAAAAGCTTCTGGGGAAGGAAGTGTTAGGAATATGCAGAAATAACATACATGGCAAAAGCCTTCTTTCTTTCTCTTTGTTTTGTTGTTGTTGTTGTTGTTGTTGTGAAAGCTTTGTGCAGGAGAGGGATTTATCTTCTTTTCTTTTGATGATACCAATAACCCCAGAAGCAGCCCAGGATTTCTAATGTTGTTTTCAAAGGCAGGTGTCACATTTGGTGCATCATACCTATCCATCACACTCCACAGCATCTTGTTAGATCTGTACTGCAGCTGCATTCCCCTCCCAAGTGCAGGACACTTGGACCATTTTAGCTCTCTGTACAGAATTTCTATGAAGGCATCATCTTAGAGGCCAGCTGGTTTGCCAGGCAGAGCTCAAAGAGTCTCATAACCCAGCTCCCTCCTGCTGCTGCCCTGCCCCCTCAGCATCTGCCCTCCTGTCCCTTGTATAAGGGCCAGCACAAAAGCCAGAGGCAGCACTTCAAGACCTCAGCAAAGGATGTGGTGCTGTGGGCTGGGCACCCCAGAGGGAAAGGTCACTTTTCATCACCTGGTGTTCAATAGCCTCAGGACAGCTGGAAACCAAGAAAGTCCCAAATCCAGTAGGCATCAGCACCATCCAAAGCCAAAGAGTGATGGCAGCAAAGTGAAAAAGAAGGGACCCCGTGTCCTGCTTGCCTTCTGCACAGCAATGGATGCTCTTGGAGAAGAAACCAAAGGAGAAAGGTGGCTGTGAGAGTGACTGAGAGGCCACTGGCTTCTGCTCAAGTCAATGACATCTTCTGTGCAGCTTTGCTCCCCTGCAAGGTCAAAGGAAACTTCATGTGAGGCAACGTCCCTAGAACACCACCCACCCATCACTGCCTGCAGGCAGCCTGGCCAGCAGCTATCAGACCACAACCACCTGCAGCCCTTTACTCTTCCTCTTATCCCAGGTCTGTTGTGACAGACAGTCCTGATGCTAGAAGCACAGAAGCCCCCCAGCAGCTCCATCAGAGTGCCCAGGGCTGCTAAAACAAGCCAAGACAACCAGGCCACCACACCAGAGGCAGCCTGTAGAGCACTGTTAATGTATAGAGAGCAGGGGCAAAATACCTTCTGGAGGGGGAGGAAAGGGAATGAACCCAGGGATGCAGTGGCAGGGAGTGGGGAGGAAAGGGAATAAACCCAGAGATGCAGTGGCAGGGAGTGGGGATGAAAGGGAATGAACCCAGAGATGCAGTGGCAGGGAGTGGGGAGGAAAGGGAATAAACCCAGAGATGCAGTGGCAGGGAGTGGGGAGGAAAGGGAATAAACCCAGAGATGCAGTGGCAGGGAGTGGGGAGGAAAGGGAATAAACCCAGGGATGCAGTGCCAGGGAGTGGGGAGGAGCCCTGAGGACAGTTCTTCTCTCCTCTGTGCCAGCCTCTGAAGAGGTGCTTTAAAGCACAGCCACCTCCCTCTCCTCTGTTCCAGAGGCTTTTTCATAGAATCACAGAATGCTTTGGGCTGGAAAAGACCTTTAGATTCATGGAGTCCAACCATTCTCTGACTCTCCCAAGGCTGGTGCTAAACCATGGCCCTCAGCACCACATCTCTGCCTCTTTCATCCCTCCCAGGGATGGGGATTCAATCACCTCCCTGGGCAGCCTGTCCCAGGCTTTGAGAACCCTTCCAGGGATGAAGTTTCTTCTAATATCCAACCTAACCCTCCCCTGATGCAGCTTGAGGCCATTTCCTCCTTTCCTATCACTTGTCACTAGGGAAGAGAGACCAGCATCCACCTCACTACAACCTCTCAGACAGTAGAGACCCCCAGCTCCATCACCCATAGTGTGTCTGTGGCTGCTGCCAGCTGTCTGCAGAGAGCCCTGCCCCTGTGCTGCAGAGGAGGCCTTGCTGGTGTCCCCAAACCCTGGCACTGGGGAGGGGAGGGGAGGGGAGGGGAGGGGAGGGGAGGGGAGGGGAGGGGAGGGGAGGGGAGGGGAGGGGAGGGGAGGGGAGGGGAGGGGAGGGGAGGGGAGGGGAGGGGAGGGGAGGGGAGGGGAGGGGAGGGGAGGGGAGGGGAGGGGAGGGGAGACTAAATCAAACAATCAAAGCCCAACCAAAACAAAACATTCCCCAAAACACACAAAGTGCAAATGCCAGAAAGGATACATCCTGTGCTAAATGGGATGTACTCCAGCCCAAGCTCCCGGCCCTGGTGGCTGAGTCCCACCTCCCCAGCAGAAAAGCTGTGTGACCAGAGTGTGCCAGCACAGCCTAGATAGCATCAGTGACAGCAGCAGGAAAACAGGCTGCCCAGAGAGGTGGAGGAGTCTGCATCTCTGGAGGTGTTCACAACCTAGATGGATGTCTTCCTGTGTGATTTAGTTTGGGTGGACCTGCTCTGGCAGGGGGGTTGGACTGGGTGATCTCCAGAGGTCCCTTCAGCTACCATCCCTGTGTGATTCTGTGTGTGATTTTGTAGGACAGACCAACAGCCACATCCCAGAGGTGAATGGTGCCATCCTGCTGCAGGGCTGAGCTCTGCTGGCTGCACAGACTCACAGGAGCATCCTCATCATCAGCTGCACACCTCTGAGCATGAGGCAGGTCAGAGCATCCCTGCCAGCCTACCTTAGTGAAGGTCTGTCTGCTCACACTGTGCATGTAGCAGCTGCCAGAGGTTAATCTGCAGCATCTCTACCTGGCAGCAAGCATCACTGCTGCTGGGAAGGCTGGGGGAGTTCTGAGGAACACCTGCAACCCCCCAGCCCAGAGCCCAACCCTTCTGCTGCTCAGACCTGGGTGAGTTGAAAGCAAGATGCTAAACCTCCGAAACTCACAGCCAGTCACTCAGTCTGTGCCACCAGCACCCATGGCCAGGCAAAGAGAATCAGAGACTTGTCAGGGCTGGAAGGGACCTCAAGGATCAGCCAGTTCCAACCCCCCTGCCATGGCCAGGGACACCTCACACTACAGCAGGTTGCTCACAGCCACCTCCAGCCTGGCTGCAAACACCTCCAGGCAGGAGGCTTCCACCACCTCCCTGGGCAACCTGTGCCAGGCTCTCACCACCCTCCTGGGGAACAACTTCTTCCTAACTTCCAATCTCAATCTACCCACTTCTAGTTTTGCTTCATCCCCCCCAGTCCTATCATTCCCTGACACCCTCAAAAGTCCCTCCCCAGCCTTCCTGTAGCCCCCTTCAGATACTGGAAGGCCACAATTAGGTCTCCCAGGAGCCTTCTCCTCTCCAGACTGCACAACCCCAACTCCCTCAGTCTGTCCTCACAGCAGAGCAGCTCCAGCCCTCTGCTCATCCTTGTGGCCCTTCTCTGGACACCTTCCAGCACCTCCAGATCCTTCTCCTATAGCATCTCCTGCAGGAGCTTGGCAATATTAAGAACTGCTGCTTGCAACATCCTCCTGGTGAAAGAGTCAGCAGTGGATTGAATCTCAACAGTGCCTGCCCCAGGGTGCTGCAGGCAAGGGGTCCCTATTCCCTTGAGCCATGCTCCAGCACATCCAAATCCCCCTGCCTATGGCACTCCCCAGCCTGAGAAACAACTTGACAGCCAGAAGCTGCTTGCCACAGGCTGATCAGACCTCCTCGCCTCCCTCCAGCAGCACAGACCTAGGAAACAACCACAACTACCCCCTTGCTTTGCCCTGCAGCTGAGGAGGTGCTGCAACAGAGGGTGCTGGGAGCAACAAGGCTATGGTGAAGGTTGCATAACCATGCAGGAGGGAGGGGGGAAATGACAGGAATCAGCCTCTTCACTAGGAGTGCTCCACAGCAGGAGATCTGTGCACTGTACATCACCTGGAACAAAAAAGCCTTTCTCTGTCTTTGCTCTGAGCACTCCCTGTGCCCAGCTCAGTGTTATAAGGCTCCAAGGCAGATGCATTGCATTGATTTGCAAGGTGACTCCCATAACTACCTACACTTGTAGTGCTCTCACCTCATCACCCTCTACAGCTGTCTCAAAGGAGGTTGGAGTGAGGTGAGGCTCCTCTCTTCTCACATGCAGCTAGTGGCAGGACAAGAGGAAATGGCCTCAAGTTGCACCAGGGGAGGTTCAGGTTGGATATCAGGAGAAATTTCCTCCCTGACAGGTTGGAGTGAGGTGAGGGTTGGTCACTTCTCCCTAGTGTCAGGTGGCACAATAAGAGGGAATGGCCTCGAGCTGCACCAGGGGAGGTTCAGGTTGGATATCAGGAGAAATTTCCTCCCTGACAGGTTGGAGTGAGGTGAGGGTTGGTCACTTCTCCCTAGTGTCAGGTGGCACAATAAGAGGGAATGGCCTCGAGCTGCACCAGGGGAGGTTCAGGTTGGACATGAGGACAAATTCTTCCAAGCAAGGGTTCTCAGACCTGTCCCAGGCTGCCCAGGGAGGTGCTGGAGTCACCATCCATGGAGGGGTTTAAAAGCTGCATGGATGTGGTGCTGAGGGATGTGGTTTAGTGGCAGTGGCTGAGCAGCAGCCAATTGTGAGCTGTAGGCAAGGAATTGGATTTGATGATCTCAAAGGTCTCTTCCACCCTCAACAGTTCTATGGTTCCAAGCTAGGACTCAGAGGCACAGACCTTGCTGTGCCACATCACAGCTTCTCCTGTACTTCGTGTGGCTCCAGACCATGCTGCCTCACTCCAGCTTAACCTCTGGGAAAGAGGAGCTTCAGTGAGCCAGCTGTGCATCAAAGGAGCAGTGCAGGGCCAGGAAGTGGGCACAGCTTCCCTGAAGCCATCACTGCTTGCACCACAAGCACCTGGGGTTCAGGCTGGGCTCTGAACCATTTCCCTCAAACTTGGCTGAGACTGACTCAAACCTTGTGTGAGACATCAAAGTCTCACCAGAAAGGAAATCAAGACCTGTGCACTGCTGGCTGTGCTCAGCAAGGAGCCCAGGGTGGCCTTTGTCATCTGGAGGGCAAGTGAGAGATGTTCAGAGATGCTCTGATTCTGTGATTCTCTGAAAGACAGTCTCTTGGTCAGGTTTGCTTGAGGGCCTCTTGGCCAAGCCATGAGCTCAGCTTCTGCCCTTGCATCCCTGTCTGCATATCTTGGCATCTGGGGAAGTGAGAGATGTTCAGAGATGCTCTGATTCTGTGATTCTCTGAAAGACAGTCTCTTGGTCAGGTTTGCTTGAGGGCCTCTTGGCCAAGCCATGAGCTCAGCTTCTCCCCTTGCTTCCCTGTCTGCATATCTTGGCATCTGGGGAAGTGAGAGAGTAAGTCCTGCAGCCTCCTGCCAGCCTCTCCCTGCAAACCCCCTCCAGCTCCCAGGATCCCCATGGATACACTCAGCTGTCTCCCAAGATGCAGAGGGACCTGGCCAGGCTGGACAGATGGGCAGAGGCCAACAGGATGGCATTCAACAAGTCCAAGTGCCAGGTGCTGCACTTTGGCCACAGCAACCCCATGCAGAGCTACAGGCTGGGGTCAGAGTGGCTGAGAGCAGCCAGGCAGAGAGGGACCTGGGGGTACTGGTTGAGAGCAGCTGAACATGAGCCTGTAAGTGTGCCAAGGTGGCCAAGAAGGCCAATGGCATCCTGGCCTGCATCAGGAAGAGTGTGGCCAGCAGGAGCAGGGAGGTCATTGTGCCCTGTGCTCAGCACTGCTGAGGCCACCCCTGGAGTCCTGTGTCCAGCTCTGGGCTCCTCAGTTTAGGAAAGATGTTGAGCTGCTGGAAGGTGTCCAGAGAAGGGCAACAAAGCTGGGGAGGGGTCTGGAGCACAGCCCTGGGAGGAGAGGCTGAGGGAGCTGGGGTTGTTTAGCCTGCAGAAGAGGAGGCTCAGGGGAGAGCTTATTGCCATCTACAACTCCCTGAAGGGAGGTTGTAGCCAGGTAGGGGTTGGTCCCAGGCACCCAGCACCAGAACAAGAGGACACAGTCTCCAGCTGTGTCAGGGGAGTTTTAGGCTGGAGGTGAGGAGAAAGTTCTTCCCAGCAAGAGAGACTGGCCATTGGAATGTGCTGCCCAGGGAGGTGGTGGAGTCCTCATCCCTGGAGGCTTGGATGTGGCACTTGGAGCCATGGTTTAGCTGTCAGGAGGTGTTGGGTGACAGGTTGGACTTGATGCTCTCTGAGGTCTTTCCCAACCTGGTTGATTCTGTGATTCTATGTCCAGAGTGGGCTTCCAGCACGCAGCACTCCCTGACTCCTAGACCTCTGTTGATTTTCCTTTCTCATCCCCACATTAGCATTTCTGTGTTATGGAATATTTCTGCTGCACCTCCCCTGCTTCATGGCTTCCCTCCTTTATTTGCAGCATTAATACCAGGCTCACAGTATTCAACCTGAAATCCATCAGAGGGCTTCTGAGCTTTAGCTTCGCCTCCGCTTCCCACGAGGAAGGACATCTGTAAATCACCCTGGCAAGAGCAGAAAGGAAGGCTGCATGGGAGCAGCAGGAGCAGATGGACAGCATCCTTCATGTCAGAAGCAGCTGCAAGTAAACTTCTGCTAATTGAACTGGTTGTAAAGCTGTGAATTACAAACCAGCTGTGCCCTAAATCAGAGCCACCGATGCCCTAAGCCACAGCACCGCAGCATCCTTTTGGTTGGAAGTGATCACAAGGTCCTTAAGAAGGGTGACCAGCAGAGAGAGTGAAGGGATTCTGCCCCCTCTGCTCTGCTCTGGTGAGGCCCCACCTGCAGCACTGCCTCCAGTTCTGAGGCATCTGAGAACAAGAAGGACCTGGAACTGCTGGAGAGCATCCAGATGAGTCCATGAAGGTGAATCAGACAGCTGGAGAAGCTCCCCTACAGGGACAGGATGAAGGGGTTGGGGATCTTCAACCTGCAGAAGAGAAGGCTTCAGGGAGACCTTAGAGCAGCCTTCCAGTGCCTAAGGTGGCTCCAGGAGAGCTGGGGAGGGACTTTTGGCAAGGGCTGGGAATGCCAGGACAAGGGACAATGGCTTTGAGCTGGGAGAGAGGAGATTGAGACTGGAGATGAGGAAGAAATTGTTGAGAGTGAGGGTGGGGAGACACTGACAGGTTGCCCAGGGAGGTTGTGGATGTCCCCTCCCTGGTGGTGTTCAAGGCCAGGCTGGATGAGGCCTTGAGCAACCTGGGCTGGTGAGAGGTGTCCCTGCCCATGGCTGGAGCTTTGGAACTGGATGAACTTGAAGGTCCCTTCCAACCCAAGCTAATCTGAAGATGTAAAAGCAGAGCTAAGGGACAGCACATGGGTCCTGGGGTGTGCTCAGAGGAGAAACAGAGTCTAAGGTGATGTCACACCCTGGAGACAATCTGTCCCAAGACTCTCTTCTGTACATCCTGGGTACATAACTGCTCAGACATGAGATGCTGCCAGCTCCAAATGCACATCCCAGACAACTCCAGTTCTGCACTTCCCTGGGTGCCTTCCCTGGGTCCTCACTGCAGAGATGGGAAGGTCTGCAGCTTCCTGCTGTGTGGTGCAACACTGCTGGGGAGGGTACCCAGCATCTCATTGACTCCAGATGGGAGGCTGAGGTCACCTGCAAAGGAAACCTGGTGACTAAATCAGCACATGGAAAGGAGGAAGCAGAAATGAATGGATTAGCCTGCACTACAGTCATCCTGCTCAAAAGCTGAGGAGCATGGGCTAGCAGCAGTGGCTTAGCAGTAGTGGTGGAATTACAAGCTCTAGGCAATTGGTTGGACTTGATGGTCTCAAAGGTTTCTTCCAACCTCAACAGTTCTGTGATTCCATAATCATATGAAACCTAAACCACAGATGAGGGGAAAAGCCCCTGGGAAAGCCAAGGGGCTCAGGAGCACCACTTGAAATCTGCTCTTTAGAGAAAACATGCCCCAGGTTTTGACAGAAAGCAGCTCCAGCAGAAGGTATCCTTGGCAGGATGGGATCCCCCACAGCATGGGCTGCATCCAGAGAAGCAGAGCCAGCAGGGCCAGGGAGGGGATTCTGCCCCTCTGCTCCACTCTGCTGAGACCACAGCTGGAGCTCTGGGGCCAGTTCTGGAGCCTCTGTGCCAGGAAGGATCTGGAGGTGCTGGAAGGTGTCCAGAGCAGGGCCATGAAGATGAGCAGAGCGCTGGAGGTGCTCTGCTATGAGGACAGACTGAGGGAGTTGGGGTTGTGCAGGCTGGAGAAGAGAAGGCTCTGAGGAGACCTAATTGTGGCCTTCCAGGATCTGCAGGGGGCTGCAAGAAAGCTGGGGAGGGACTTTTGAGGGTGTCAGGGAGTGACAGGACTGGGGGGGGATAGAAAAAACCTAGAAATGGGTAGATTGATATTGGCTGTCAGGAAGAAGTTCCCCATGAGGGTGGTGAGAGCCTGGCACAGGTTGCCCAGGGAGGTGGTGGAAGCCTCCTGCCTGGAGGTGTTTGCAGCCAGGCTGGATGTGGCTGTGAGCAACCTGCTGCAGTGTGAGGTGTCTGTGACCATTTGAGGCTGTGCCTTTAAGAAAGGGTCAGTGCTGGGACACTCTGGCTGAATATTTTCTAAACAACCCCCCCATGGCAGGGGGTTGGAGCTGGCTGATCCTTGAGGTCCCTTCCAACCCTGACAGTTCTGTGATTCCATGCTGCAAGTAGCCCCCTGCCAGCATGGTGGTGGCTGCACCCAGAGCTTGGCTCCAGCCACACTGCAGCAGCCAAGCTGCAAAGCACAGATAATTCTCCCATGGCTGCTTACCCACCTCCCACTTTGAACTGCAGCCTCCTGCTAGGGCAAACCAGCTTTGCACAGGGACACTCCACTCAGCCAGCCCCCAGGGTGCCAGCAACACCACCCTGTGGGGCAGGAGCTACCAACTGCACCTGGATGAGCTGCAACCTGTCCCAGTACCCCACTAAACCTTTTGCCAAGGCTATCCTGCAGGCACTGCTGCTGCACCCTGGGTGGGCTGGAAGTGGCACAAGTTTGTGCTGGAAGCATTCATCTCCTGGAGCAAACACTTGATGCCTCTTGGATCCCTCTCCAGGGAAGCCCAGCTCACATGCCCAGGCACATCCAGGGAATGTAATCATGCCCCTGTCCTTGGCACTGGTGAGGCCACACCTTGAGTCCTGGCTTCAGTTTTGAGTCCTTCCAAGAAGGACACTGAGGTGTTGGAATGTAACAGGAGAAAGGTAAGAAAGCTGGTGAAGGGTCTGGAGAACAGGGCTGGTGAGGAGCAGCTGAGGGAGCTGGGGGTCTTTAGCCTGGAGAGGAGGCTGAGGGGAGACCTCACTGCTCTCTACAGCTCCCTGAAAGGAGGTTGGAGCCAGGTAGAGATCAGTCTCTTCTCCCAAGTAACACATCCAACCATCAGCCTCACACCACCAAGCCTGCTAAACCAAAGTGCCATGGCCACACAATCCTTGAACCCCTCCAGGGATGGTGACTCCACCACCTCCCTGGGCAGCCTGTGCCAATCCCTGACCACTCCTGCAGCAAAGACATTTTTCCTCATCTCCAACCTAACCCTCCCCTGGTGCAACTTGAGGCCAATTCCTCTTGTCCCATCACCAGATACTGGGGAGAGGAGAGCAACCCACACCTCCCTCCAGCCTTCTCTCAGGGAGATGTTTTGCTGCTGGCTGAGACAGACCCCACCTCTAGCATTTTCACAGTCTCACAGTATCACCAAAGTTGGAAGAGAACTCAAAGATCATCAACTCCAACCTATCACCCAAGTCCTCATGACTGGAGCATGGCACCAAGTGCCACATCCAGTCCCCTCTTGAACACCTCCAGGGGTGGGGACTCCACCACCTCCCTGGGCAGCACATCCCAAGGGCCAATCTCTCCTGCTGGGAAGAACTTTCTCCTCACCTCCAGCCTAAACCTCCCCTGGCACAGCTTCAGACTGTGTCCTCTTGTTCTGGTGCTGATTGCCTGGGAGAAGAGACCAACCCCCACCTGGCTACAACCTCCCTTCAGGGAGTTGGAGAGAGCAAGAAGGTCTGCCCTGAGCCTCCTCTTCTCCAGGCTAAGCAACCCCAGCTCCCTCAGCCTCTCCTCACAGGGCTGTGCTCAAGGCCTCTCCCCAGCCTTGTTGCCCTTCTCTGGACACCTTCAAGTCTCTCAATGTCCTTAAACTGAGGGGCCCAGAACTGGACACAGTACTCAAGGTGTGGCCTAACCAATGCAGAGCACAGGGCACAATGACCTCCCTGCTCCTGCTGGCCACACTGTTCCTGATGCAGGCCAGGATGCCCTTGGCCTTCTTGGCCCCCTGGGCACACTGCTGGCTCATGTTTAGGCAGCTGTCAATCAGCACCCCCAGGTCCCTCTCTGCCTGGCTGCTCTCAGCCACTCTGACCCCAGCCTGTAGCTCTGCCTGGGCTTGCTGTGGCCAAAGTGCAGCCCCTGGCACTGGGACTTGTTGAATGCCATCCTGTTGGCCTCTGCCCATCTGTCCAGTCGGTCGAGGTCCCTCTGCAGAGCCCTTCTGTCCTCTAACTGACCAACCTCTGCTCCCAGCTTGGTGTCATCTGCAAACTTGCTGATGCCTGACTCAACCCCCTCCTCCAGATCATCAATGAAGATGTTAAAGAGGATGGGGCCCAGCACTGATCCCTGGGGCACACCACTGGTGCCTGGCTGCCAGCTGGCTGTGGCACCATTCACCACCACTCTCTGGGCTCAGCCTCCAGCCAGTTCCTAACCCAGCTCAGAGTGCTGCTGTCCCAGCCAGGGGCTGACAGCTTAGCCAGCAGTTTGCTGTGGGGGACGGTGTCAAAGGCCTTGCTGAAGGCCAGGCAGACCACATCCACAGCCTGCCCCACATCCACCAGGCAGTCACCTGGGCATAGAAGGAGATCAGGCTGGAGAGGCAGGACCTGCCCTTCCTAACTCCACATTGGCTGGGATGACTTTGTCATCATTCTCTTCCCTTTCTACTCTTTGCTTTATGCTTTGGGGAGGAGAAAAAAAAAGAGAGAGAGAGAGAGAGAGAAAGAAAGTTATTTCAGGAGCCCTTTGAACATTAAAATTTATATCATGCCTGCTACTTTCTTCAAATATTTTAAAATATTCCAAACATAAGGCCCTGGGCAGCCTGCCCAGGATCCTGTCTTTCTGGATAGAAGTCTCAGATAACTGACACATCCAATTGCCAACTCTCCCCCAAGAGGTCATCTCCACTCGGGCTCCAGAGCGGAGCAGGGCAGGTACCAGAGGTCCCCCCAGCTCCACAAAAGGTTAGCACCATCTGCATGGTTGCTAATTAAAGCCAAGGCCCTCCTGTGCCTGACCCACTTCTGCCTGCCTTTCAGGAGCTTTTTACCTGAGTGTCTTCCCACCACTGAAAAATTAAAGTGGTTAATAATGCATCAGAGCCAAACGCTACCCAGGGGCTGGCGGCGTGGGGGAGCTTGGTGCTGCTTGTGGATGGCATCACCAAAAGCTGCTGAGAGGCAGGGATGCCCCCAGCCTGCTTCCCTGCCTTCATTCCATCACACACACACCCCTCTCTGCCACTTACTGATGTCCCTTTGTGCCACTTACTGATGTCCCTTTGTGCCACTTACTGATGTCCTAAACCTCTCTGGGCTGGTTTGTGTTAGTGTTGAAGAGCACGCTGGCCACAGCAGGAGGGAAAACTTGGCTGAGCTGTTCAGCTGGCCCCCAATGCATCCTTCTGCTCACTCCATGAGAGAGAGAAACAAGGGAAACCCTCCTGGGAGGACCAAGGCAAACCCTCCTGGGAGGACCAAGGGAAACCCTCCTGGGAGGACCAAGGGAAACCTTCCTGGGAGGACCAAGGGAAACCCTCCTGGGAGGACCAAGGGAAACCTTCCTGGGAGGACCAAGGCAAACCCTCCTGGGAGGACCAAGGGAAACCTTCCTGGGAGGACCAAGGCAAACCCTTCTGGGAGGACCAAGGCAAACCTTCCTGGGAGGACCAAGGCAAACCCTCCTGGGAGGACCAAGGCAAACCTTCCTGGGAGGACCAAGGCAAACCCTCCTGGGAGGACCAAGGCAAACCCTCCTGGGAGGACCAAGGGAAACCTTCCTGGGAGGACCAAGGCAAACCTTCCTGGGAGGACCAAGGCAAACCCTCCTGGGAGGACCAAGGCAAACCTTCCTGGGAGGACCAAGGCAAACCCTCCTGGGAGGACCAAGGCAAACCCTCCTGGGAGGACCAAGGCAAACCTTCCTGGGAGGACCAAGGCTAGAAATGTGAAGCTACCTTTCTGAACACACCACAAAGAGTCTGGTGAAGAGAGAAACGTTATTCAGCCCAGAGAAAAGAGGCCTGCAGGGAGATCTTAGAGCTGCCTTCTGATACCTGAAGGGATCCTACAGAAAGGCTGCAGAGAGACTTTTCCTGAGGGTGTCTAGAGGGAAGACAAGGGAGAATGGTTTGAAGCTGAGGGAGAGTAGGATCAGACTGGAACTAAGGAAGAAGTTCTTCAGTACAAGGGTGGTGAGACTCTGGAACAGGTTGCCCAGGGAGGCTGTGGCTGCCTCCTCCCTGGGGGAGTTGAAGGCCAGGCTGGATGAGGCCTTGGGCAGCCAAGTCTAGTTGAGAGATGTCCCTGCCCATGTAGGGGGATTGGAGGAGAAGATCTCTAAGGTCCCTTCCAACCAAAGCCATTCTGTGATTCAGTGATTCCGTGGGAGAAGCAAGACAAACCTGCATGCATTCCTGCCACCCCTGCTATTGTGCCTGCTCCTGGTTGCCATCTCCTCGGGAGTTTCATCTTCGTGGGGTGAGCAGCGGGGTGTTGCTGAGCTCAGGAGCAAGGACTTGGGCATTTTGCTTCGTGCCTTGCACGGCCATCAGGTCAGACATTCGCGCAGGCAGGTTTCGAGCTGCTATGCTTTTTACTTGGCTGCCACTTAGTGGCAGTGCGAAGCAATAGCCTGGGGAGAGGCAGCAGCAAAGCCTGCAGACCCATTTCATATCACAGATTGCTAGGGTTGTAGGATTGCTAGGGTTGGAAGGGACCTCAAGGATCAGCCAGTTCCAAGCCCCCTGCCATGGCCAGGGACACCTCACACTACAGCAGGTTGCTCACAGCCACCTCCAGCCTGGCTGCAAACACCTCCAGGCAGGAGGCTTCCACCACCTCCCTGGGCAACCTGTGCCAGGCTCTCACCACCCTCATGGGCAAAAACTTCTTCCTAACATTCAATCTCAATCTCCCCACTTCTAGTTCTGCTCCATCCCCCCCAGTCCTATCACTCCCTGACACCCTCAAAAGTCCCTCCCCAGCTTTCTTGGAGCCCCCTGCAGATACTGGAAGGCCACAATTAGGTCTCCTCAGAGCCTTCTCTTCTCCAGGCTGAATAGCCCCAACTCCCTCAGCCCTCAGTCTGTGGTGGTAATAATAATAATAGTAATAATTGTAATAATAATAATAATAATAATAATAATAATAATAGTAGTAGTAGTAGTAATAGTAATGTTCAACTCTCACCCATCCATCAGTTGCACCTCTTGTTCTAATCACAGCTCCTGCAGCAGCCCAGTCACCTGAAAGGCTTTCCTGCACCCAGCAGCTCACATCCCTCATGCATCAACCCAGCCCAGCCTGGAGTGCCCTTGCTGGAGGAGGTGGCAGTAGGTATTGCCTTTCACTGTCACATCCAGCAGGTAAGGGACACCATAACTCCGCTTCCTCATCCTGTCTGGACTCACCTGGAGACCTCACCACACTAGGAACAGATGGCAGCTCTCCTTTCATAGAACCATAGAAGTGTTGAGGTGGGAAGAGACCTTTGAGATCATCAAGCCCAACTGCTCAGCCAGAGCTCACAATCCACCACTGCTGCTCAGCCACTGCCACTGCACCACAGCCCTCAGCACCACATCCGCACAGCTTTGAAACCCCAGCAGGGATGGTGACCCCAGCACCTCCCTGGGCAGCCTGGGACAGTGCCTGAGAGCCCTTGCTGGGAAGGAATTGTTCCTAATATCCAACCTGAGCCTCCCCTGGCACAACTTGAGGCTGTTTTCTCTTGTCCTCTCACTTGAGGCCGTGAGCAGAGCCCAGCCCTCCCCTGGCTCCAGCCTCCTTCGAGGCAGTTGTAGGGAGTAATTAGGTCTTCCCTCAACCTCCTCTTCTGAAAACTAAACAGCCCCAGTTCCCTCAGCTGCTCCTCATCAGGCTTCTGTTCAAGTCTTTATGACCATTCAGGGCTTTACCCTGTAGAGTTTCAAATGTCATCCTGGGGTGTGGAGGAGAAGCCCCCCACCCACCAGCCCAAGCATGGAGGCATGCAGGACCTCCAGGTCCTGCTCTCAGCGGTGGGGTGGGGAGGTTCTTCATCTTGCCCATGGGGACCACAGCAGCACCCTGCCTTAGCAAGCTCCATTCTAGGTGGAAAGAAGCCTCTGTTGGTGCTGTGGATTTCTTTGCTCTGAATTGGAAAGGTGCTTTGGACGAGTTGAGCCACGGTCCCCAGCCCGTCTGGACAGCTCTACCTGAGCTGGCATTCAGACAAAATGTTTGCTTTCCACACCTCTGCAGTGTAAACTGAGCTGAAGTCCAAGTGCTGGGTGCTGCACTTTGGCCACAAGAACCCCATGCAGAGCTACAGGCTGGGGTCAGAGTGGCTGAGAGCTGCCAAAAAGAGAGGGACCTGGGGGTGCTGATTGACAGCTGCCTAAACATGAGCCAGCAGTGTGCCCAGGGGGCCAAGAAGGCCAATGGCATCCTGGCCTGCATCAGGAATAGTGTGGCCAGCAGGAGCAGGGAGGTCATTGTGCCCTGTGCTCAGCACTGCTTAGGCCACACCTTGAGTCCTGTGTCCAGTTCTGGGCCCCTCAGTTTAAGAAGGACATTGAGACACTTGAAGGTGTCCAGAGAAGGGCAACAAGGCTGGGGAGGGGTCTGGAGCACAGCCCTGTGAGGAGAGGCTGAGGGAGCTGGGGTTGCTTAGCCTGGAGAGGAGGCTCAGGGGAGACCTCATTGCTCTCTACCACTGCATGAAAGGTGGTTGTAGCCAGGAAGGGGTTGGTCTCTTCTCCCAGGTAACCAGCACCAGAACAAGAGGACACAGTCTCAAGCTGTGCCAGAGGAGGTTTAGGCTGGTGGTGAGGAGAAAGTTCTTCCCTGAGAGAGTCATTCGCCATTGGGATGTGCTGCCCAGGGAGGTGGTGGAGTCACCATCCCTGGAGGTGTTCAAGAGGGGATTGGATGTGGCACTTGGTGCCATGGTCTAGTCATGAGGTCTGTGGTGTGGTTGGACTCGATGATCCTTGGGGTCTCTTCCAACCTTAGTGATACTGTGAGACTGTGATACTGTAATCCAGCTTTGGGCAAGCTTGAGCCTGCCTAGGAATTCAGATCCCTTTTCATCCACTTTATCAACTGTCTCCTGGAAGAAACGTTTTGCCAAGGCTGGGGATGATTAAAGGCTCAGGAGCAGATGCCCAGGGGGCAGCCCCCAGCACCTGCAGCAGGGCCCTGAGCATGGGGACTTTGTGCTGCTGCTGCCATTTCTGTCCAACAGGGAAATGGCTCCCAAAGTGCCCAGTGTCCAGTGAGACCCTGGCACAGGTTGCCCAGGGAGGTGGTGGAAGCCTCCTGCCTGGAGGTGTTTGCAGCCAGGCTGGAGGTGGCTGTGAGCAACCTGCTGTAGTGTGAGGTGTCCCTGGCCATGGCAGGGGGTTGGAAGTGGCTGAGCCTGGAGGTCCCTTCCAACCCTGTCAATTCTATGATTCTATGATCTCCATGGTTAACCCATGGGAGCAGCAGAGGCAGATTCTCCTCCCCTGCTGCTGTCTACACTTCAATATCTGAAGGGGACCTAGAGGAAAGCTGGGGAGGGACTGTTCAGAAGGGCCTGTGGGGATAGAACAAGTGGCAATGGTTTGAAGCTGGAGCAGGGTGGGGTTAGGTTGGACATCAGGAGGAAGTTCTGCACAATGAGAGTGGTGAAATACTGGAACAGGTTGCCCAGGGATGTGGTTGAGATCTCATCCTTGGAGATATTCAAGGTGAAACTGGATGTGTCCTGGGGCTTCCTGATGTGGTTGGAGGTGTCCCTGCTGACTGCAGGGGTGTTGGACAGGATGACCTCCCTTCCAATTCGATGCAATCTGTGAATCTGTGTGAGGGTTGTCTCCTGATGGCACTTCCCTGTCAGGCACCTTGAAGAGCCTCACTTCATCTGGCATTCAATGATGGTCAGCTCATAACCACCCTTGCCCACCCATCCTGTTTGCACCTGGGGTCTGGTGGACACTTCCTTTCTGACTTGTGATGCAGCACAAGGTCAACATCGAGCAGAGCAACCTGCTGCTGCTAAAGAATGCACACAAAAAGAAATCCTCCCAGCTCCCATGACTTCTGACTTTGCTGGATTCATTTGCACTGTGAACCATGGAGAAAAGTCTCAGGCTGGGTGTCTGGTCTGGTGCAGATGGACATAGCTCCACAACAGGCTATGCCTGAGGGAAATTAGGGTAACTAATGGTTTGCTGATGTGGTTCATCAGGTCCAGGAAGAGCCATCATGAACAGGCAGCTGCAAGAACAGGTAACCTTCAATTCATTCCTTGGTGAGAACGAGGTGACAGTAATAACACAGAACCACAGAATGCCAGGGCTTGGAAGGGACCTCTGGGCAGCATCCAGTCCAAGCTCCCAGCCAGAGCAGGTTAGTGTGGCCAGCAGGACCAGGGAAGTCATTCTGTCCTGTGCTCAGCACTGCTGAGGCCACACCTTGAGTCCTGTGTCCAGTTCTAGGGCCCTCAGTTTAAGAAGGACATTGAGACTCTTGAAGGTGTCCAGAGAAGGGCAACAAAGCTGGGGAGGGGTCTGGAGCACAGCCCTGTGAGGAGAGGCTGAGGGAGCTGGGGTTGCTTAGCCTGGAGAAGAGGAGGCTCAGGGGAGACCTTCTTGCTCTCTCCAACTCCCTGAAGGGAGGTTGTAGCCAGGTGGGGGTTGGTCTCTTCTCCCAGGCACCCAGCACCAGAACAAGAGGACACAGTCTCAAGCTGTGCCAGGGGAGGTTCAGGCTGGAGGTGAGGAAGAAATTCTTCCCAGCAAGAGAGATTGGCCCTGGGGATGTGCTGCCCAAGGAGATGGTGGAGTCACCATCCCTGGAGATGTTTAAGAAGCGCCTGGATGAGACACTTGGTGCCATGGTTTAGTTGGTCAGATGGTGTTGGGTGATAGGTTGGACTTGATGATCTCTGAGGTCTTTTCCAACCTGGTTAACTCCTATTCTATCCTATCCTATCCTATCCTACCCTACCCTATTCTGTTCTATCCTATCCTATCCTATCCTATCCTATCCTATCCTATCCTACCCTACCCTACCCTACCCTATTCTGTCCTATCCTATCCTATTCTATTCTATCCTATCCTATCCTATCCTATCCTATCCTATCCTATTCTGTCCTATCCTATCCTATCCTATCCTACCCTACCCTACCCTACCCTACCCTATTCTATTCTATTCTATTCTATTCTATTCTATTCTATTCTATTCTATTCTATTCTATTCTATTCTATCCTATTCTGTCCTGTCCTATCCTATCCTATCCTATCCTATCCTATCCTATCCTACCCTACCCTATTCTGTTCTATCCTATCCTATCCTATCCTATCCTATCCTATCCTATCCTATCCTATCCTATCCTACCCTATTCTGTCCTATCCTATCCTATTCTATTCTATTCTATCCTATCCTATCCTATCCTATCCTATCCTATCCTATCCTATCCTATCCTATCCTACCCTACCCTACCCTACCCTACCCTACCCTACCCTACCCTATTCTATTCTATTCTATTCTATTCTATTCTATCCTATCCTATCCTATCCTATCCTATCCTATCCTATCCTATCCTACCCTATCCTACCCTGTAAGTTCAAGGCCCTTGTAGGTGCTCCCACTTGAGACTCCTCTCCCCAGCACCCCAGAGTGATGGGCTCAGCAGGAACAAGCACTTTTTTTTTCCTTTGGAGGTAATATTTTTGTTGGGGGGGTGGAAATGGGATAACTGCATTTTTGTCACACAAGGCAGGGGGAGGTGGTCAAAAGCAGCCCTGCAGTTCTGCCCTGCTGGCCTCCCCTTGGTCAGGGCAAGTAATTTTTTTGACAGGTGAATAAAATATCATTAGTTTCTCCACTGTCATCGATCATCAAAGTGAAGGCTGGGCGAGTAACCTCTCCAGACAGTCCTGGGGACTGCCTTAGTTTCTAAAGCAGCAGAGAGGGGCCAGGGCAGGAGGCTCCCTTTCTAGCTAAATGCATGGGAGGCAGACAGCTCAAACCTCTCCCCAGCTTTGACTTTTCTTATGCTAGTTCCCCCCTCCCCGCCCCCCTCCTCGAAGTGTTAGAAGCTGACAACAGCATAGAAATGGAGATTTCACGTTGTCACCATCGCCTTTTGGTGGCCAGGTAGCCCAAGCTGGGCTAGATAATTGTATTGGGGCATTGCTGAGAGCAGCAGAATAAGCTAAGGAGAGAGAATGGCCAAATCTGAAGCTTTTTGTCCAAAGGTCACACACTTGATGCTTCTTTCGCATTTGTGTGAGTTAATTTACTTTAAGGGGGGGGGGGGGGAGAGAGAGCAACAAAACTCTTCACAACAAAGCAAAACGAACAGAAATCTGTCCCTGAGAGTGCCGTGGCCGTGAACTTCCAAAGCCATTGTGGTTTCAATAGAAGAATAGGAGCCACTGCCATCGAAAATGCCATTGATATTGTAACAGATCATTGCCTAAATAGACCATAGCAGCCCCCCTTTCAATGGCCGCTGAGAAAAGCCTTAACCCCTTCCTGCCTGGGAGTCGGCCGCGATCGCTGCGTGACACATCAAAGGAGACACATCCGATAGAAGGAATTTCACACCCTTTGGCCTGCCGCTGGCAGCTCCTCTGAGCTGCCCCGGCCCTTCCCTTTTCCGCACCGCACCGCAGCTCGCCGCAAGGGCAAATCCGTTTAAGCGCAGGCAGAAAACCTGGGCTTAGGGCATTGTCTCGCCCACCCCCCACCCCTGCTGCCCGAACCACCCAGGAGAAGGCAGAGCCTTCCCCAAAGCTCCCTGCCTCAGTGGCAGGGGCTTTTATCAAATGTGTGTGTGTGTGTGTGTGCATAAAAGAGAGAGATAGAGAGAGATGTAGGGAGATGGATTGGTAGATACGGGTAGGTAGATGGATGGATGGATGGATAGATAGAGAGACAGATGGAGAGATAGATAGATGGATAGATAAATGGATAGACAGATATGTGGATAGATAGAGAGATAGGCAAATAGATTATAGGTGGATGGATAGATAGATAGTAGGTGGATAGATAGATACATGGATAGATAGATAGATGGATGGATAGATAGATGGATAGATGGATGGATAGATAGAGGGATAGATAGATACATGGATAGATAGATAGATGGATGGATAGATAGATGGACGGATAGATAGATGGATAGATGGATGGATAGATAGAGGGATAGATAGATACATGGATAGATAGATGGATGGATGGATAGATACATGGATAGATAGATAGATGGATGGATAGATAGATGGATAGATGGATGGATAGATGGATGGTTAGATAGATGGATAGATGGATGGATAGATAGAGGGATAGATAGATACATGGATAGATAGATGGATAGATGGATGGATAGATGGATGGATAGATAGATGGATAGATGGATGGATAGATAGATGGATGGATGGATAGATACATGGATAGATAGATGGATGGATGGATAGATACATGGATAGATAGATAGATGGATGGATAGATAGATGGATGGATAGATAGATGGATAGAAGGATGGATAGATAGAGGGATAGATAGATACATGGATAGATGGATGGATGAATGGATAGATAGACAGATACATGGATAGATAGATACATGGATAGATGGATAGATAGATACATGGATAGAAAGATGGATGGATAGATAATAGGTGGATAGATAGGTACATGGATAGATAGATACATGGAGAGATGGATAGATAGACAGATACATGGATAGATAGATACATGGAGAGATGGATAGATAGATACATGGATAGAAAGATGGATGGATAGATAATAGGTGGATAGATAGGTACATGGATAGATAGATACATGGAGAGATGGATAGATAGATACATGGATAGAAAGATGGATGGATAGATAATAGGTGGATAGATAGGTACATGGATAGATAGATACATGGAGAGATGGATAGATAGACAGATACATGGATAGATAGATACATGGATAGATAGATAGACAGGTGAGTAGATAGATGAATACATAGATAGATGGACAGATAGATGGGTAGATAGATATATGGATAGATAGATAGATAGATAGATAATAGGTGGGTGGATGGATAGATGGATAGATAAATAGATACGTGAACAGATAGATACATGGATAGATAAATAGAGAGATGAGTAGATAGATACATGGATAGATAGAGAGATGAGTAGATAGATGAGTACATAGATAGATGGATAGATAGATGGACAGATGGGCAGATAGATAGATAGATAATAGGTGGGTGGATAGATGGATAGATAAATAGATACATGAATAGATAGATAATAGATGGGTAGATGGATAGATAGAAAGATGGATAGATAGATAGATATTTAGATATTTAGTATGTTTTAATTTCCAGTGGACCAAGCCCCAAAGCCTTCCAACTCTGACAGAACTTTTGAGGAAGTATGTTTTTGAACAACACCCAAACCAATTTTATTTGTTGGGTTTGGGGTTTTTTTAGGAACTATGTGTCCTCCAGACCCAGGAAGCTATTGCAGCAGGGGCCCATTAAGCTCCTCCTGGGGGTTGCTTGGTTAGATTAGTCTTCAGCACTGTGCTATGTCCCACCACTGGCACCTACTGAAATATTAAGCTAAAATAATAGAACTGTTGGAGAGGGTCCAGAGGAGGCCATGAAGATAACAAGAGGGCTGGAGAACCTCCCCTGTGGGGACAGGCTGAGAGAGCTGGGGCTGTTCAGCCTGGAAAAGAGAAGGCTTCAGGGAGGCCTTAGAGCAGCCTTCCAGGACCTGAAAGAGCTCCAGGAGAGCTGGGGAGAGACTTCTGACAAGGGCTGGGAGTGCCAGGATGAGGAACAATGGCTTTGAGCTGGGAGAGGAGACATTGAGACTGGAGATGAGGAAGAAATTGTTGAGAGTGAGGGTGGTGAGACACTGGCACAGGTTGCTCAGGGAGGCTGTGGATGTCAGGTTGGATGAGGCCTTGAGCAACCTGGGCTGGTGTGAGGTATCCCTGCCCATGGCAGGGGGCTGGAACTGGATGATCTTTCAGGTCTATTACCAACCCAAACCATTCCAATATTCTATGAAAAAGATCTTTCAAAATGTGTCCTCTCTCCCTGACTTACAGATCCTGGGGAGGCAAAGAATGAAACAAGTTCAAAACAAAGCAAAGCAAAGCAAGCCAACCAACCTCACCAGAAGAGGACAAAACAAAAGGACAAGGCTATTTCCATCATTCTTCAGGTTGATTTAATATCAGTTCTATAATTCTGGTGGTGGAAGCCTCCTGCCTGGAGGTGTTTGCAGCCAGGCTGGAGGTGGCTGTGAGCAACCTGCTGTAGTGTGAGGTGTCCCTGGCCATGGCAGGGGGGTTGGAACTGGCTGAGCCTTGAGGTCCCTTCCAGCCCTGACAATTCTGTGATTCTACAGTTCTTCACTGATTTACTCTGGGACCACATTTGCCTTTACTGAAGACAAGACAGATGCCAGGCTAAGCTGTGCTGGCTACACAGAGCACGACTCCTGCCTTCCCTGCATCATGCTCAAGGCAAACACCACTCTGGGTGTCACAGTATCACAGTACCACTAAGGTTGGAAGAGACCTCAAAGATCATTGAGTCCAACCTGTCACCACAGACCTCATGGCACCAAGTGCCACATCCAATCCCCTCTTGAACACCTCCAGGGATGGGGACTCCACCACCTCCCTGGGCAGCACATTCCAATGGCGAATGACTCTCTCAGTGAAGAACTTTCTCCTCACCTCCAGCCTAAACTTCCCCTGGCACAGCTTGAGACTGTGTCCTCTTGTTCTGGTGCTACATGATTTCATTTCTTCTCAGGCATGTCCATGTATCATAGAATCCCAGAATTCCAGCTTGGAAGGGACCTCAAGGATCATCTGGCATAACCACTCTAGGTGACAGTGCAGCTGCCATGAGCTGGCTCAGCACCCTGGCAAGCTGAGTGTCAAACTGCCCAGTGCAGGGCACTCCACTGCTGCCCTTGGGAGATGATTCCAGTGTCTGACTGTGCTCATGGCAAACATTTTCTCCTGGTGTCTAATGGGAATGTCCCCAGCAGTAACTTGTCCCCATCCCCCCTTGTCTTTCCCACAAGACTCTCTGTTAAAAGGGAGTCTCCACCCTCCATGCACTGCTCCATGGCCACAAGGTCTCCCTTAAGCCTCCTCAAGGCTGGGTGATGGAGTTGATGTCTCATGTCATACATGGTAAGGCAGGCCAGCCCCAGCCCCAAAGCCTGGGCTCACTGCCATCACTTCCCTCTTTCCAGGGTGACTATTTTCAGTGACTTCAGAGCAGGGAGCTGCTGGGCCACAGACCACCAGCACCAATTAAAACCTGAGAAACAATTAACCTGTGAGCTTGGCACTTGGAGCACTGCTGCCTCAACAGCCACCACAGGGACCACTCCTAGCCTGGCAGTCACAAGGTGAGAACAACATCAGCAGGCTGGGATGTGGTGGGATGCTCAGAGGAGGTGCCAGCATCAGCAAAGGGACTCCAGAATGGGCCCCTCACTGCAAGAAGGACTTAGAGTTGCTGGATTCCAATCAGTGGGTAGCCACCTAGAGATGTGCATCAGTGACTATGAATATAACTCAGGCATGTGGCCTCCCCACCCCACAATTTCCCCTTCTGCTCAGCTCTTCATCCTCAGTTTCTCCAGGCTGATTTTCTTTCCTAGTCCAGGCTGCCCTGTGGTACTGCAGCTGGTTGCTGTTTCATGAGTTTGAAAGCTCCTTGCTGCAAGTCCTGCAGTCTCATCTTCTCCAGAGGAGTAAGAAATGCACAAGAAGTGCCCCAGATTTCCCTGGCCCCCAAGTCAGGACCCTTCTCCCTGCTCCAGGCCATGGCCCAGAGTCCCTGCTCAGCAATCTGCCACCCAAAAGCACCCTGAGGCCGGCGGCCACAGAGGTACAGGGACCTTTCCTGGGGCTTTCAGCTGTTACCAGACATCACAGAACCACAGAGTGGTGGGGGTTGGAAGTGACCTCTGGAGATCATCTAGCCCTACACCCCTGCCACAGCAGGACCACCTCGAGTCAGTCACACAGGAACATGTCCAGCCAGGTGAAACTGGACCAGTGGCTGCTTCTGGAGGGACCACAGGGATGCTCTTGGTGCCTGGCCTGAATGAATACAGGCACCCAAGCTTCAGCCCACTTTGCTGTTGAGGTCTGAGCAAGGTGTGCCCCAGTAAGATGCACTTCTCAGACACTGCTGGGAGGAAGGCACCTACGTTTTCACTTCATAGAATCAAAGAATGGTTTGGGTTGGAAGAGCCCTTAAAAAGCATCTAGTTCCAGCACCCCTGCCATGGGCAGGGACACCTCCCACCAGCCCAGCTTGCTCAAAGCCTCATCCAACCTGGCCTTGAACACCTCCAGGGAGGGCACATCCACAGCCTCCCTGGGCAATGTCTACCAGTGTCTCCCCACCCTCACTCTCAGGAATTTCTCCCTACTCTCCAGTCTCAATCTCCCCCCTTCCACCTCCAAGCCATTTCCAAACTGCCCACTGGTTATGACCCTTAATTGCTTTCGCTTTTCCAGGAGACTGGGAGGCCACAGCCCTGAGAAGCCTTCCCTCCCTGCAAGCAAAAAGGCAGCTGGCTCACAGAGCTACCACCAACTGCCTCCTCCGACCCCCTTGTCCTGCCTGACGGCGACCCTCTGGGAGAGCCCCGCGCGGTGAGAAACGAATCCACGCGTCGCAGAGCTTCGGTGGCAATTTCCTCCCCATATGTTTCTCAAGACACTTTCTTAATTTAGTTTGCCTATAGTGCATTCTGTCATTACTCCAAACATCCATTCTCATGACCTACCCTTGCAGCATATCACCACCGAGGATCTTTTTTTGGCTATCCAATCTCCCCGGGGAGCCGAAAATTGTCTCCGTCTGCGGCGCGGCTACGCCGGGGAGCAGCCTGGAAAACAGATCCGAGATTATTCCCTTTCTGTGTCAGTCATTTAAGCCTCTTTGTGTTAAAGTTGACATTTGTCTCGATCCTGTCTCAATAGACCCTGCTGGCTGGGCTTCATTCAGAGCCTGGAGCCGGGGGAGGACTTGCCTCTTGTTTTACTTTCAGGCCATTATAGTGCCAAAGCGTGAAGGGAGGGAAGTGAATAACCACAAACAGGTGAGGCGGGGAGAGGCTTTTCTCTCTCGCTCTCTGCGCTCAGCTTTGCGAGAGCTGAGCTCTTTGGACGCCTTTCAAAGCCAGGAGAAGCCAAAAGCAATAATCCCCACCATGGGAGCAGGCAGGAAGGAAGGGTATCTGGTGTTGGCCAGAGATGTCCCAGCGCAGGGGAAGCGCATTCCCGCCCGGTGACATCGCCGGGAGCCAGGACAGCTTCGCCGGGGCCAGGAACCCACAGCCTGAACCCTCTCCAAGCTCCACACCCACCCTGACTGGAGCTGCTGAGCAGCAGGGTGGTGGCCAGGGAGGCTTTTCAAGTCTAAGCACATGAAAGGGCTGCTAAGGCGAAGGGACTTCTCCGTCACACGCTGCTGCCCCTGCCTGCTCCTGCTAAGCAAGTGGTGAGGTTTGGAGCTGCTGGAGAGGGTCCAGAGAAGGCCATGAGGATGATCACAGGGTTGAAGCACCTCCCCTGTGGACACAGGCTGAGAATTGGGGCTGCTCAGCCTGGAGAAGAGAAGGCTCCAGGGAGACCTTAGAGTAGCCTTCCGATACCTGAAGGGGGCTGTAGGAGATCTGGGAAGGGACTCTGACAAGGGCTGGGAGTGCCAGGATGAGGAACAATGGCTTTGAGCTGGGAGAGGGGAGATGGAGACTGGAGATGAGGAAGAAGTTTTTTAGAGTGAGGGTGGGGAGAAACTGCCACAGGTTGCCCAAGGATGCTCTGGATGCCTCCTCCCTGGAGGTGTCCAGGGCCAGGCTGGATGAGGCCTTGCAGTATCTGCAGGGGGCTACAAGAAAGCTGGGGAGGGACTTTTGAGGGTGTCAGGGAGTGATAGGACTGGGAGGGATGGAGCAAAACTAGAAATGGGGAGATTGAGATTGGAAGTTAGGAAGAAGTTGTTCCCCAGGAGGGTGGTGAGAGCCTGGCACAGGTTGCCCAGGGAGGTGGTGGAAGCCTCCTGCCTGGAGGTGTTTGCAGCCAGGCTGGATGTGGCTGTGAGCAACCTGCTGTAGTGTGAGGTGTCCCTGGCCATGGCAGGGGGCTTGGAACTGGCTGAGCCTTGAGGTCCCTTCCAACCCTGACAATCCTATGAGTCTATGATCTAGTCCCACCTCCTCCTTCCAGAGCAGGATCACCTAGAGCAGGTCACACATCCCAAGAGAAGAACATCAGCACTGCCAGCCTGGATCTCCTTGTCACAGTCACAGTGCCTATGGTCAAAGATTATTTCTCCTCTCAGGGCCCAGTTTGGAACCATGCAGGAAAGAAACCATTTCCCAGCCAACCTTGGCTGGCAGAGCTGGTTTGTAATCAGCCAGGACACATGGGAACACACAATACCTTGAACCCAATCAAGCAAACATCCCAGGAATGCTTGTTAATGTGAACCTTTGGAAGGGTAAAACAGCCACTCAGATCACAGCAGGATGATTGATTCCAACCTACCAGAAAAGCACAAATCAAACTGATTCCTATCCAGGGGGAGGGGTGGAAAAAAAACACCCCAAACTCAGTTTGATCTGAAGCAAGGCTTTGACAGCAGATGAATTCAATTTCTCTCTAAGCTTCCAAGATAAAGGAATACCAGGGAAACCTGGATGCACAGGCACTTATTAAAGCTGGATTGGGGAGTCCCAGTGAGGAGCTTTGTGACTGAGGGGTTACAAACCACTCCAGGGAGATCTCCAGCAGCCTTCCTGAAGGGGGACTACAAGAAAGCTGGGGAGGGACTTTTGACAAGGGCTTGTAGTGATAGGACTGGAAGAGGGGAGATTGAGACTGGAGATTAGAAAGAAACTCTTTACACTGAGGGTGGGGAGGCACTGGCACAGGTTGCCCAGGGAGGCTGTGGATGTCTCCTCCCTGGAGGTGTTC
Source organism: Dryobates pubescens (assembly GCF_014839835.1). NCBI lineage: Eukaryota > Metazoa > Chordata > Aves > Piciformes > Picidae > Dryobates > Dryobates pubescens. The sequence continues at coordinate 20,993,867 of NC_071629.1, read as the reverse complement.
AGGGCTAAGTTGGCCAGGGCCCTAAGTGACCTGATCTAGAGGAAGCTGTTCTTGCCAGCTGATCATAGAATCATTAGGGTTGGAAGGGACCTCAAGGATCTCCAGAGGTCCCTTCAGCTACCATCCCTGTGTGATTCTGTGTGTGATTTTGTAGGACAGACCAACAGCCACATCCCAGAGGTGAATGGTGCCATCCTGCTGCAGGGCTGAGCTCTGCTGGCTGCACAGACTCACAGGAGCATCCTCATCATCAGCTGCACACCTCTGAGCGTGAGGCAGGTCAGAGCATCCCTGCCAGCCTACCTTAGTGAAGGTCTGTCTGCTCACACTGTGCATGTAGCAGCTGCCAGAGGTTAATCTGCAGCATCTCTACCTGGCAGCAAGCATCACTGCTGCTGGGAAGGCTGGGGAAGTTCTGAGGAACACCTGCAACCCCCCAGCCCAGAGCCCAACCCTTCTGCTGCTCAGACCTGGGTGAGTTGAAAGCAAGATGCTAAACCTCCGAAACTCACAGCCAGTCACTCAGTCTGTGCCACCAGCACCCATGGCCAGGCAAAGAGAATCAGAGAATTGTCAGGGCTGGAAGGGACCTCAAGGCTCAGCCAGTTCCAACCCCCCTGCCATGGCCAGGGACACCTCACACTACAGCAGGTTGCTCACAGCCACCTCCAGCCTGGCTGCAAACACCTCCAGGCAGGAGGCTTCCACCACCTCCCTGGGCAACCTGTGCCAGGCTCTCACCACCCTCATGGGCAACAACTTCTTCCTAACATCCAATCTCAATCTACCCATTTCTAGGTTATTTTTCATTCCCCCTAGTCTTATCATTAAGGTCTCTAAGGTGCCATCCCACCCCAGCCATTCTCTGATTCTCTCATGCTGGGGGCATTGCTTTCCTCCTAGGAAGCATTGTAGCCAGGTGGGGGTTGGTCTCTTCTCCTAGGAGCTGGGGTTGCTTAGCCTGGAGAAGAGGAGGCTCAGGGGAGACCTTCTTGCTCTCTCCAACTCCCTGAAGGGAGGTTGTAGCCAGGTGGGGGTTGGTCTCTTCTCCCAGGCAAGCAGCACCAGAACAAGAGGACACAGTCTCAAGCTGTGCCAGGGGAGGTTTAAGCTGGAGGTGAGGAAGAAATTCTTCCCAGCAAGAGAGATTGGCCATTGGGATGTGCTGCCCAGGGAGGTGGTGGAGTCCCCATCCCTGGAGGTGTTTAAGAAGAGCCTGGATGAGACACTTGGTGCCATGGCTTAGTTGATTGGATGGTGTTGGGTGATAGGTTGGGCTTGATGATCTCTGAGGTCTTTTCCAACCTGGTTAATTCTGTATGTTGTACCTTTTGCATCCCTGTTTTACCTCCCAACCACATCCCCCCCCCCCACCCCCTTAAAAAAAGAGTTATGCCTTTGCAAGGGCCTGGGCAGCAGCTCCAGCTGATGTGAGAGGTCACCTTCCTCTTCTTAAAACTTCCCCCCCAGTGCAGCATTCTAATCCCACGTGTCAGCATGCATTTGGGTTTATAAACCAGGCATGCAACACAGCCAGAAGAAAAATTGCACCTGTCAAACGGCCTAGTCCATGAAATAAACCTGGGCAATTTCACTTTTCACCTAGTAAATACCCAAGTGCTCTCCAGAGCAGCCCCTTCCAGCATTCAAATCTGTTTCCATTAATACTAGGAGTTAGGAGGGTTTGGGAGAGGGGAAGAAAAAAGGAAGGAATTGATTAAAAGCAGATGGTATTCATTATCTTGCTAATCACAATCCTGCAGGGTTTGTGCAAAAAGGAAGGGAGGAAAATAAAGAGGGTGAGGGAGGGGTTGGGGGTGGGGGAAGCAAAAGCAACATCAAGAAGAGGTCATGCTAGGACTTTTCAAATCAAACATTGGGAAAATAACACTTCCAAGGATTTGCTCTCCTCCTCCCCCCCCCTCCTCCCTTCTCCAGAGAGAAGCAGCTTGTTTCAGATCACAGCTCTCAGTCACGCTGGGAAAATGCCTTTGTGATTCAGACATCATTCTCACTTTTGGTGCTGGGGCTGCCAAACCTCTGAGAAAACACAAACAACAAAACCCCAAAACTGGTGAAAGGGTTCTTCCTGCATCCCCCCAGCCTGCCCTGGCACTGCTCTGCCTCCCAGCCCTATGGAATACAGAATTCAGAATCAACCAGCTTGGAAGAGGCTTTCGAGATCATCCAGTCCAACCTGGCACCCAGCACCATCTGATCAACTCAACCATGGCACCAAGGGCCTCAGCCAGGCTCTTCTTGAACACCTCCAATGATGGTGACTCCACCACCTCCCTGGGCAGCACATTCCCATGGCCAATCTCTCTTGCTGGGAAGAATTTCTTCCTCACTTCCAGCCCAAACCTCCCCTGGCACAGCTAGAGACGGTGTCCTCTTGTTCTGGTGCTGGGTGCCTGGGAGAAGAGACCAACCCCCACCTGGCTACAACCTCCCTTCAGGGAGTTGTAGAGAGCAAGAAGGTCTCCCCTGAGCCTCCTCTTCTCCAGGCTAAGCAACCCCAGCTCCCTCAGCCTCTCCTCACAGGGCTGTGCTCCAGACCCCTCCCCAGCTTTGTTGCCCTTCTCTGGACACCTTCCAGCAGCTCAACCTCCTTCCTAACCTGAGGAGCCCAGAACTGGACACAGGACTCAAGGTGTGGCCTAACCAGTGCTGAGCACAGGGCACAATGACCTCCCTGCTCCTGCTGGCCACACTGTTCCTGATGCAGGCCAGGATGCCATTGGCCTTCTTGGTCCCCCGGGCACACTGCTGGCTCCTGTTCAGCTGCTGTCAACCAGCACCCCCAGGTCCCTCTCTGCTTGGCTGCTCTCAGCCACTCTGTCCCCAGCCTGCAGCACTGCCTGGGGTTGCTGTGGCCGAAGTGCAGCACCTGGCACTTGGATGTGTTCAGTCTCCTGCCCTTGGCCTCTGCCCATCTGTCCAGCCTGGCAAGGTCCCTCTGCAGAGCTCTCCTACCCTCTAACAGATCAACTCCTGCTCCCAGCTTGCTGTCATCTGCAAACTCACTGCTGATGGACTCAATCCCCTCCTCCAGAACATCAATTAAGATATTGAACAGGCTGGGGGCCAGCACTGATCCCTGGGGGACACCACTGGTGCCTGGCTGCCAGCTGGCAGAGGTCTGGTTGGTTGGTTTGGTTTTTTGTTTTTCCTGAAGGGAAGTCACAGATAGGGACATAAAGCCTCCCAAGCCAGCCAGGAACAAAGCCAATGAGCAGTTTTTTGGCCATGGTGGGAAATGTGAGAGTGGATCATGCTCAGGCTTCGTCATGCTCGAGCTTGCCTGGATGGAGTTTGTGCTGAACGATGTTCTGGGGAGGATTTTTGCTCCTGGTGTTCAGTCCTGCTCCCATTGAAGTCCATGGAAGTGCTGTTATGAACCACCCACAGCACCAGGAGAGGGTGATGTGTCAGCAACAAAGGTATACAGCCACCAGAGTCATCCAGGTCATGTCCAGCTTTACTTCAGGACAGCAGAAGAGAATCATAGGATTGGTTCAGTTGGCCTCTAAGAGTCCAAATCTCAGCCCAAGCCCACCATGGCCATCAAACCATGCCCCAAAGTGCCATGGCCACAGGTTTCTGGAACACCTCCAGGGCTGGGGACTCCACCACCTCCCTGGGCAGCCTGATCCAACCCCTCACCACTCTTGCAGCAAAGACATTTTGCCTCATCTCCAGCCTAGCCCTCCCCTGGCACAGTCTCAGGCCAGTTCCTTGTTTTCCCTCTCTATTTTAGACAGCTTTTGAAGATGTGGAGTCTGTGTCATCTCCTAGGTAAGGGATGTGAGCTCTTGGTGTCTCCAAGAGTTATTGTTGATATAAAGAGCCTGAGCTTTAGATTAGGAGAGAGTCCTGAGGAGCTGCTGCTGTGCCCTGCTGGAGAGCATCACCTCACAGAACCATTCTGCTTGGGAAAGATGCCCTTCACAGAGAGGCAGCTTGTGAAAGACAACCTCTGTGGCCTTTTTCAACTGCAGGAGGACAACCATTGCTAGCTCACCACCACACTCTCCTCTGGGCTCTCAAAACCCAGCTGTCCTTCCCAAAATCTACCCAGGAAATGTGTTAAGCCAAACCTTCTGGACAGACTGGAGAGCTGAGCAAAGGAGAACCCAATGATGTTCAGCAAGAGAAAGCAGGGAGTCCTGCACCTGGGGAGGAACAAAACATCATCCAGCAGTGCAGGTGAGGGGCTGATCTGCTGGGAAGCAGCTCCATGGAGAAGGAACTGGCAGTGCTGGTGCACAAGGAGTTATCCATGGGACAGCAATGTGCCCTTGTGGCCAAGAAGGCCAGTGGTATCCTGGGGTGCATTGAGAAGAGTGTGGCCAGCTGGTCCAGGGTGGTTCTCCTCCCCCTCTACACTGCACTACTGAGACCACACCTGGAGTAGTGCCTCCAGTTCTGGGCTCCCCAGTTTAAGAGAGACAGGAAACTATGGAAGAGAGTCCAGTGGAGGTTATGAGGATGATGAAGGGACTGGAACATCTGTGTGATGAGGGAAGGCTGAGTGACCTGGGGCTGTACAGCCTGGAGAAGAGAAGGCTGAGAGGAGAGGTTATTAATGTTGGCAAATACCTGCAGGGTGGGTGTGAAGAAGCGGGGCCAGGCTCTTTGCAGTGGTGCCCAGTGGCAACAGACACAAACTGGAACCCAGGAAGTTCCATCTCATCATGAGGAGAAACTTCAGTGAGGGTGCTGGAGCCCTGGAGCAGGCTGCCCAGAGAGGTTGTGGAGTCTCCTGCTCTGGAGCCTTTCCAGACCTGATGAATGTGTTCCTGTGTGACCTGCCCTGGGTGACCCTGCTTTAGCAGGGGGATTGGATCCAATGATGTCCAGAGCTCCCTTCCAGTCCCTGTGGTTCCTGTGATGCTGTGATTTTATGATTGAGTAGGTTCTGGTGTTCACCACCTGCCTCTGTGTAGCCAGGACAGGGGACATCTCTCCCCCTAAGGTCTTGGGGTGAGTTCAGCAAAGTCAGGCTACTGAATCCAGAGGCACCTGGGCAGGCTGCAGAGCTGGGCCCATGACAACCTCATGAGGTTCAACAAGACTAAGTGCAAGGTCCTGCAGCTGGGGCAGGGCAATCCCAAGCACTGATATAGGCTGGGCAGGGACTGGCTTGGGAGCAGCCCTGGAGAACAGGTCCTGGGGGTGCTGGGGGATGAGAAGCTCAACAGGAGCCAGCAGGGAGCACTTGCAGCCCAGAGAGCCAGCCACAGCTTGGGCTGCAGCAAGAGAAGCAGAGCCAGCAGGGCCAGGGAGGGGATTCTGCCCCTCTGCTCCACTCTGCTCAGACCACAGCTGGAGCTCTGGGGCCAGTTCTGGAGCCTCTGTGCCAGGAAGGATCTGGAGGGGCTGGAAGGTGTCCAGAGAAGGGCCACGAGGATGAGCAGAGGGCTGGAGCTGCTCTGCTCTGAGGACAGACTGAGGGAGTTGGGGCTGTTCAGTCTGGAGAAGAGAAGGCTCTGAGGAGACCTAATTGTGGCCTTCCAGGATCTGAAGGGGGCACCAAGAAAGCTGGGGAGGGACTTTTGAGGGTGTCAGGGAGTGATAGGACTGGGGGGAATGGAGCAAAACTAGAAGTGGGGAGATTGAGATTGGATGTGAGGAAGAAGTTGTTCCCCATGAGGGTGGTGAGAGCCTGACACAGGTTGCCCAGGGAGGTGGTGGAAGCCTCCTGCCTGGAGGTGTTTGCAGCCAGGCTGGAGGTGGCTGTGAGCAACCTGCTGTAGTGTGAGGTGTCCCTGCCCATGGCAGGGGGTTGGAACTGGCTGAGTCTTGAGGTCCCTTCCAACCCTGACAGTTCTATGATTGCATGATTCCATAATCCAGTCAGGATGGGCTCAGCCTCTAGGAATGAGAGGCACCAGGACACAGCAGCTGTTGTCAGGGACAATGGGCTTGAGTCTTTTCCTGTGATTTCTTTTTTGGTCCAGGAAGTGGTTTCACGACCTGCAGCCAAGCAGACATGGTGCTAGGGGAGCCAAAATGCTTTGGGCTGGAGAGGCCTTGTGGTCTTGGGGCTGAGATTCCTAAAGAGCTATTTATGTGATATGTTTTATATTTTATTCTCTTTCTGAACCCCAGTGACTCAATGCTGAATGGCAGCAGCTTCCTTGTTGAAGTTCTCCTTGTGCCATCTCACAAGGCTCTGAACAGCTCAGAGACCACAGAGTCCCAACTGTGCCTGCACAGCTCTCCTGCTCCCCATCGGGGGAGGCACATTAGAATGGAATGGAATGGAATGGAATGGAATGGAATGGAATGGACCAGACCAGGTTGGAAAAGACCTTCAAGATCATCGAGTCCAACCTATCATCCAACACCACCTGAGCAACTAAACCATGGCACCAAGTGCCTCATCCAGGCTCTTCCTAAACACCTCCAGGGATGGGGACTCCACCACCTCCCTGGGCAGCACATCCCAATGTGTAAAACTTCCTCCTCACCTCCAGCCTAAACCTCCTCTGGCACAGCTTGAGACTGTGTCCTCTTGTTCTGGTGCTGGTTACCTGGGAGAAGAGACCAACCCCTTCCTGGCTACAACCACCTTTCATGCAGTGGTAGAGAGCAATGAGGTCTCCCCTGAGCCTCCTCTTCTCCAGGCTAAGCAACCCCAGCTCCCTCAGCCTCTCCTCACAGGGCTGTGCTCAAGGCCTCTCCCCAGCCTTGTTGCCCTTCTCTGGACACCTTCAAGTCTCTCAATGTCCTTCTTAAACTGAGGGCCCCAGAACTGGACACAGGACTCAAGGTGTGGCCTAACCAGTGCTGAGCACAGGGCACAATGACTTCCCTGCTCCTGCTGGCCACACTGTTCCTGATGCAGGCCAGGATGCCATTGGCCCTCCTGGCTGCCTGGGCACACTGCTGGCTCCTGTTCAGCTGCTCTCAACCAGTACCCCCAGGTCCCTCTCTGCCTGGCTGCTCTCAGCCACTCTGACCCCAGCCTGTAAGCACTGCCTGGGGTTGCTGTGGCCAATGTGCAGCACCTGGCACATTTGTGCTGGCATATAGGCTTGACCTAAGGCTTTCCATCAACTGTCCTCACACTGTCCTGCTGGCATTTTCATTCTCTCAGGTCAGGCCTTTTGCAAAGGAGGCTCCTGCCTGCAGAACAGTTTTGTTTCCTAGGCTGGGTGAAAAAGTGTGACATGGAAACAGAGAAAGGGAGAGCTAGCCCAACACCCCCCCAGGTCTTTCTCTGCTGAGCAGTTTCCAGCCACTCTGCCCCTATGTCTGGTGTGTTCATGAGGTTGTTGTGACCAGGTGGCCCCAGGAGGACCCAGCACTTGGCCTTGTTGAATCTTACACACTTGGACTCAGCCCACTGATCTATCCTGTCCAGGTCCCTCTGCAGAGCCTTCCTACCCTCAAGCAGATCAACATTCCCTCCCACCTCAGCATCACAGAATTGCCAGGGTTGGAAGGGACTTCAAGGCTCAGCCAGTTCCAACCCCCCTGCCATGGCCAGGGACACCTCACACTACAGCAGGTTGCTCACAGCCACATCCAGCCTGGCTGCAAACACCTCCAGGCAGGAGGCTTCCACCACCTCCCTGGGCAGCCTGTGCCAGGCTCTCACCACCCTCCTGGGGAACAACTTCTTCCTCACAGCCAATCTCAATCTCCCCATTTCTGGTTTTGCTCCATCCCCCCCAGTCCTATCACTCCCTGACACCCTCAAAAGTCCCTCCCCAGCTTTCTTGGAGCCCCCTTCAGATACTGGAAGGCCACAGTTAGGTCTCCTCAGAGCCTTCTCCTCTCCAGACTGCACAGCCCCAACTCCCTCAGTCTGTCCTCATAGCAGAGCAGCTCCAGCCCTCTGCTCCTCCTCGTAGCCCTTCTCTGGACACCTTCCAGCACCTCCAGATCCTTCTCCTGTAGCATCTCCTGCAGGAGCTTGGCAATATTAAGAACTGCTGCTTCCAACATCCTCCTGGTGAAAGAGTCAGCAGTGGATTGAAGCTCAACAGTGCCTGCCCCAGGGTGCTGCAGGCAAGGGGTCCCCATTCCCTTGAGCCCTTCTTTGCCTCTTATCTTGCCTGCAAGTCCAAGTCTCCGCGGTGCCTGCGAGAGGCAAGCAGCAAACACCTCACCGCTTAGGGCTTAGCAGCTGCAAGCCCTCAGCTAAAAGCAAGGAGCACTGCACCGAGGCTGACACTGCAGAAAGGCAAACAGCAGCCTGGAGGCCTCGGGGTGAGGGGGTGGAAGGAGGGGGGGGTCTGAGTTATCTGGTTAAATAAAAGGCTCCACCCTGTGTGCGGAGAGCGAAGCGGAGCGCTGCGGTCACTGCCCGGCGGTGAGCTCAGCCCGACAGCCGGCCAGGAGAGACCACCACACCCAGGAGAAGCAAAGCCCTCCAGGAAACACGATTCCCCTCCACATCAGCTGCTGCTTTCCTGATCTTGGTATGTTTCCATTAGGCTTCCTTGATCTGCAAGCAGTTCTGCCGGGTCAGTGCTCTCGTCGCCCAAAGCCACCAGCCAAAAGCTTCTCCTCTCGGACTCGTTTATCCCCTCCCTGTGGGTCGATGCAGTTCATGAGGGGAAGGTCCAAACAGCATGGGATCAGAGAAAGGTTTGGGTTCAAAAAGGCCTTTGGGATCATTCAGTCCAACCACTCATAGAATCATAGACTTGTCAGGGCTGGAAGGGACCTCAAGGCTCAGCCAGTCCCAACCCCCCTGCCATGGCCAGGGACACCTCACACTGCAGCAGGTTGCTCACAGCCACATCCAGCCTGGCTGCAAACACCTCCAGGCAGGAGGCTTCCACCACCTCCCTGGGCAGCCTGTGCCAGTCTCTCACCACCCTCCTGGGGAACAACTTCTTCCTAACATCCAATCTGAGTCTACCCACTTCTAGTTTTGCTCCATATCACTCCCTGACACCCTCAAAAGTCCCTCCCCAGCTTTCTTGGAGCCCCCTTCAGATCCTGGAAGGCCACAATTAGGTCTCCTCAGAGCCTTCTCTTCTCCAGACTGCACAACCCCAACTCCCTCAGTCTGTCCTCACAGCAGAGCAGCTCCAGCCCTCTGCTCATCCTCGTGGCCCTTCTCTGGACACCTTCCAGCCCCTCCAGATCCTTCCTGGCACAGAGGCTCCAGAACTGGCCCCAGAGCTCCAGCTGTGGTCTCAGCAGAGTGGAGCAGAGGGGCAGAATCCCCTCCCTGGCCCTGCTGGCTCTGCTTCTCTTGCTGCAGCCCAGGCTCTGCTTGGCTCTCTGGGCTGCAAGTGCTCCCTGCTGGCTCCTGTTGAGCTTCTCCTCCCCCAGCACCCCCAAGGCCTTTTCTCCAGGGCTGCTCTCAAGCCTGTATCAGTGCTTGGAATTGCCCCAGCCCAGCTGCAGGACCTTGCATTTATTGTCTAACTCTGCCAAGGCTGCTGCTAAGCCATGGCCCTCAGCACCACAGCTCTGCCTCTTTGAAAGACCCCCTGGGGAACACACCCCCAGACACCTTCCTTTTTAATTCCCCAGTCAGCATCACGCACAGCTATTTTGGGAGGGCAGAAGGAAATCCTCTGCCCCTCACACCTGTGCCACTGCAGCCCATTCCCAGCCTTCCCCAGCTGTTCAGCATGACCTGCTAGGGTCACACAATGTGCTGTGATCTTTTGGTGGTGCCCCAAAGCTGAGCCACCTGTGGAGGGGCAGAGGTGGAGGAAAGTAAAGCACCCTGGTAATGCTCCTGGGCTGGCTGGGCTTTTGGGCTGGGGCTGGGTTCCTGACCTCAGTGGGCTCATTGATGACCTTGCCATGCATCTGCCTTGCTCCCTCATGGCTGCATTTGGTCTGTAGCTCTAGATAATAATCTTTTGGGCTAGGACCAAATGTGATTAAAATTAAAAGGTGAACTTCTTAAAGGAGAGGCTGAGGGAGCTGGGGTTGCTTAGCCTGGAGAAGAGGAGGCTCAGGGGAGACCTCATTGCTCTCTACAACTACCTGAAGGGAGGTTGTAGCCAGGTGGGGGTTGGTCTCTTCTCCCAGGCAACCAGCACCAGAACAAGAGGACACAGTCTCAAGCTGCACCAGGGGGAGGTTTACACTGATGTTAGGAAGAAGTTCTTCATAGAAAGAGAGATTGGCCATTGGGATGTGCTGCCCAGGGAGGTGGTGGAGTCACCATCCCTGGAGGTGTTTAGGAAGAGCCTGGATGAGGCACTTGGTGCCATGGTTTAGTTGATCAGATGGTGCTGGGTGATGGGTTGGACTCGATGGTCTCGAAGGTCTTTTCCACCCTGGTTAATTCTATCCTATCCCAGGTGGACAGAGGGAGGAGGAACATTCATTCATCCACCAGAGTGGGCCCATCAGTATTTAGGCAGAGGAGGTTTCCTTGCCTGGAAAAACCACCCCCAGCAACACAGCTTCCTGGCAGTATTTCTTACTTCAGTGATGGTGGTTTCTCTTTATTTTTGCCATGGAGATTTTGGGGCACGGGGAAGGTTTGCTGGCTGATGCCCTGGGGGGAGTTAAGCCTTGGGACTGCTCCTGCACAGCAGAACCCCGTTCTCCACGCCTGGGGAGAGCACCTCCGAGCCTCCAGAGCTCAGGAGTGGTCATGGGAACTTCCAGCAGCTCCCTGGGCCTTGGGAGAATGGCTTTGCAGGAAGGGGCTCCAGCTGAGCACATGAGATTTTCCACCAGACAAAAGGCTTTTCCTTTCTCTCTTTCTCTCTCTCTCTCTTCCCTCTCCTCATGGAGGCGATGGGAAACTGTGTGCAAAGCTCACAGCTATCCCCTATGGAAAAGCCTGCAGGCATTCAGAAAGAGTGCAACAGCTGCATTCCTTAAAAGTCACTGGAGTGGAATGTGATGGAAGGTGAGATCTTCCCCGGCCCTGTTTTGCCAATGCCTCTAAGAATTCGGTGGCAGAGATCTCATTTTCTGTTAAGCTCCACCAGGAGGCTGCAAACCAACTCCACTGAGATAAAACCCTGCTGCTCAGCACCCCCTGCCTCAGGTGTGCTTTCCCTTCCTTTCTTCCCAGAGAATCTAACCTTCACCTCGACACCAAACTGCAGAGCTTCAGCTGTAATTGGCAGACAGAGCTCCCCCGCTGAAAGACAGCTCCGTGCCGCCAGCATCTTCTGAAGCAGCCATTGGGGCTGTTCATTCTGTTAGGGAAGTGCTAACATCAGCCCTCAGCTTCAGAGGCAGCTGGCTCTGTCCTTACACACCACTTAATCAGCCTGAGACAGCAGCCCTCTGAGCTGGGTTAGGAACTGGCTGGAGGCTGAGCCCAGAGAGTGGTGGTGAATGGTGCCACAGCCAGCTGGCGGCCAGGCACCAGTGGTGTCCCCCAGGGACCAGTGCTGGGCCCCATCCTGTTCAATAGCTTTATTGATGATCTGGAGGAGGGGATTGAGTCCACCATTACTAAGTTTGAAGATGACACCAAGTTGGGGGCAGGAGTCAGAGGGTAGGAGAGCTCTGCAGAGGGACCTTGCCAGGCTGGACAGATGGGCAGAGGCCAACAGGATGGCATTCAACAAGTCCAAGTGCCAGGGGCTGCACTTTGGCCACAACAACCCCAGGCAGAGCTACAGGCTGGGGTCAGAGTGGCTGAGAGCAGCCAGGCAGAGAGGGACCTGGGGGTGCTGATTGACAGCAGCTGAACAGGAGCCAGCAGTGTACCCAGGTGGCCAAGAAGGCCAAGGGCATCCTGGCCTGCATCAGGAACAGTGTGGCCAGCAGGAGCAGGGAGGTCATTGTGCCCTGTGCTCAGCACTGCTGAGGCCACACCTTGAGTCCTGTGTCCAGCTCTGGGCTCCTCAGTTTAGGAAAGATGTTGAGCTGCTGGAAGGTGTCCAGAGAAGGGCAACAAAGCTGGGGAGGGGTCTGGAGCACAGCCCTGGGAGGAGAGGCTGAGGGAGCTGGGGTTGCTTAGCCTGGAGAAGAGGAGGCTCAGGGGACAATTTATTGCTGTCTACAACTCCCTGAAGGGAGGTTGCAGCCAGGTGGGGGTTGGTCTCTTCTCCCAGGCAAGCAGCACCAGAACCAGAGGACACAGTCTCAAGCTGTGCCAGGGGAAGTTTAGGCTGGAGGTGAGGAGAAAGTTCTTCCCAGCGAGAGAGATTGGCCACTGGAATGTGCTGCCCAGGGAGGTGGTGGAGTCCCCATCCCTGGAGGTGTTAAAAAAAAATCCTTGCATGTTGCACTTGGAGCCATGGTTTAGTTGACCAGGAGGTGTTGGGTGACAGGTTGATGATCTCTGAGGTCTTTTCCAACCTTATTGATTCTCTGATCCAATGATCCATGTGAGATCTGCAGGGCTGCTCCCCTGGCCACGCAGCACCAGGAGCTTCTCACTCCTGGTTTGCCAGCTGGGCTCACAGGGATCATTTAGGAGCTGTTCTATCTCATTTGGGGAGATTGCCTTTAGAACTGGATAGTTTGGGACTTTTTGCCCTGGTTCATTGCAGTAGCAGAAGAGCACAGAGCTGCTCCAGCTCCTTCATTCAGAAAGCCTACCTGTAAGGGTGGCAGGGATGGGGAAGGGCAGGGTGGTGTTTAGCAGCTACATCACAGAATGCAATGCAAAAATCACAGAATCACAGACAGGTGAGGGGTTGGAAGTGAGGCAGAGCTGGGGCTGTTCAGCCTGGAGAAGAGAAGGCTTCAGGGAGGCCTTAGAGCAGCCTTCCAGTACCTGAAGGGGGTTACAGGAAAGCTGGTTAATTCTATCCTAAGACTCCAGGGAGACCTCAGAGCAGCATGCCCCTGCCTGAAGGGAGCTAGACAAGATTCCAACCTTATTGATGCTATGATTCTAAGATGGGTGGAGGGACTTTTGACAAGGGCTGGGAGTGCCAGGATGAGGGACAATGGCTTTGAGCTGGGAGAGGGGAGATGGAGACTGGAGATGAGGAAGAAATTGTTGAGAGTGAGGGTGGGGAGACTCTGGCACAGGTTGCCCTCCTCTTCTCCAGGCTAAATATTCCTTCAGCCTCTCCTCCCCATCCCTGTTGCCCAGCCCCTTCCCCAGCTCTCTGCTGGCAGATATTTTTGCTTCCTCAGACAAGTATTGTGTTTGCCTAAGTCAAAGGAGGAGGCAGGTGGTGGGGTGGCAATTGCAGTGCAGCTCAGCACTGAGCTACAAACCACCAAGTTGATGGAGGATTGCTCAGCAGCTCAAGCATCAGCTCCCAGGGAATACAGCATACAGAATTAACCAGGTGGGAAAAGACCTCAGAGATCATCAAGTCCAACCTATCACCCAGCGCCATCTGATCAACTCAACCATGGCACCAAGTGCCTCATCCAGGCTCTTTTTAATCACTTCCAGTGATGGTGACTCCACCACCTCCCTGGGCAGCACAGCCCAAAGGCCAATCTCTCTTGCTGGGAAGGCTTTCTTCCTCACATCCAGCACACAGAGCTGGCTCCCCACAACAGGAGAGTTGCCATAGTCCATCAGGAGGGGCACCACGTGGCAGTGGTGGGGCTGGAGGTGCAGGGCAGTGAAGCAGGGGGTTAATGAGAGCAGGCAGCCCTGCAGCAGCACTTCCAGCTCACAGCTCTCTCAGTCCTCTGCTGCAGATCAGGTTTTATTGTTGGTTCCTCCCAAGGGGGAACAGAGACAGGGATGCCAAAGATCATACAAAATACATCTCCCTTTCAAAACACAAGGCAGGAAACCAAGGGCTTGCTGACTGACAGCACTGCAATGGCCCAAACAACACCCTCAGGCCAAGTCCTCCTTCTGGGAAGCTCCACTGAGCACAAACACTTCTTTTTTTGTTGTTATTTTCCAAGAGCTCAGCTCAGCTCTAAGCCTTGCATCTCCCTGGGCAGGAAAGCCAGCCAGCTCCTTTTCCATGGAAACCTGAGTACCCAAAATGGTGTGAGCAGCTCTCCCCACAACCAAACCCTTCCTTACAGGCAAGGAGAAGGGTTGTGCAAGCCTGCAGAGCAGTGCTGCTCCATGAAGTCTCCTCAGCTCAAGTAGGATGAAAAACATCTGGCCCTTGTGGCCAAGAAGGCCACTGGGGTCCTGGGGTGCATTGAGAGGAGTGTGTCCAGCAGAGCCAGGGAGGTTCTCCTCCCCCTCTACTCTGCCCTGGTGAGGCTCCACCTGGAATATTGCATCCAGCTCTGGGCTCCCCAGTTCAGGAGGGACAGGGATCTGCTGGAGAGAGTCCAAGGGAGGGCTCCAAGGATGCTGAAGGGACTGCAGCACTGCCTGGGGAGGAGAGGCTGAGAGCCCTGGGGCTGTTTGCTCTGGAGAAGAGAAGACTGAGAGGGATCTGATCAATGTCTATCAATATCTGAGAGCTGGGGGGCAGGAGGGAGGGGACAGGCTCTGCTCAGTTGCACCCTGGGATAGGCCAAGGGGCAATGGATGGAAACTCCAGCACAGGAGGTTCCATCTCAAGATGAGGAGGAACTTCTTCCCTGTGAGGCTCACAGAGCCCTGGAGCAGGCTGCCCAGAGAGGTTGTGGAGTCTCCTGCTCTGGAGCCTTTCCAGCCCCATCTGGATGTGTTCCTGTGTGACCTGTGCTGGATTCTCTGCTCCTGCTCTGGCTGGGGGTTGGACTGGATGATCTCCAGAGGTCCCTTCCAACCCCTAACACCCTGCAATCCTGTGAGCTACTGGAAAGAGTCCAGCACAGGGCCACTGAGATGCTGAGGGCACTGGAACAGCTCTCTTATGAGGAGAAGCTGAGACCTGGGGCTGGTTAGCTTGGAGAAGAGGAGGCTGAGGGGGATCTGATCAATGCTTACGGATATCTAAGGGGTGGGTGTCAGAAAGATGAGGCCAGGCTCTGCCCAGTGGTCCCCACTGACAGGACAAGAGGTACTGGGCACAACCTGTGACATAAGAAGTTCCATCTCAACATGAGAAGGACCTTGAGGATGGCAAAGCCCTGGAGCAGGCTGCCCAGAGAGGTGGTGGAGTCTCCACCTCTGGAGACATTCAAGACCCACCTGGATGTGCTCCTGAGTGGGTGGTGCCACTCTGGCAGGGGGGTTGGACTGGATGATCTTCAGAGGTCCCTTCCAAGCCCTACCATTCTGTGATGCTGTGATGCCACCAGTTTGTCAGGGGGTCCAGCAGGAGCACAGACCTCACTGTCCAGTGGGAAGCTTATCCTCAACTTTTTCTTTATGGAACCATAAAATTCATAGAGCTCAAGAACCACAGAATGCAGTGGGTCAGAAGGGACTTCTGGAGGTCATTTGGACCAACCTTCCTGCAGCAAGCAGGGACATCCTGAGTGGTTTTGCAAGAAAATCACTGATCACACAGCTGAGCAGCTTGGAAAGCCCCATGGGTGCTTGGAGAAGCTACCACCACCCAGGCAGTGCTTTTGTTGGCAGCCACATGCCAGCACCCAGTCTGGACACCCCAGGCAGCTGAAGGAAGCTCTAAATCAAACACAAGCCAGGGTCAGCACACCTGAGTGCCCCAGGAGGACACAAGCTGGAGACTGTAGATTGTTCTGGGGGAGGGTAATCCCTTGCTGACTGCCCTCTGGGAAGGCAGGGATTCTGTTTGACTTGAATCATAGAATTGTCAGGGTTGGAAGGGACCTCAAGGAGCAGCCAGTTCCAACCCCCCTGCCATGGCCAGGGACACCTCACACTGCAGCAGGTTGCTCACAGCCACATCCAGCCTGGCTGCAAACACCTCCAGGCAGGAGGCTTCCACCAGCTCCCTGGGCAACCTGTGCCAGGCTCTCACCACCCTCCTGGGGAACAACTTCTTCCTCACATCCAATCTCAATCTCCCCACTTCTAGTTTTGCTCCATCCCCCCCAGTCCTATCCCTCCCTGACACCCTCAAAAGTCCCTCCCCAGCTTTCTTGGAGCCCCCTGAAGATCCTGGAAGGCCACAATTAGGTCTCCTTAGAGCTTTCTCCTCTCCAGACTGAACAGCCCCAACTCCCTCAGTCTGTCTCCAGAGACTACTCAGGATATTGCTTTCAAGACAGACTACAAGGAGAGGCACAACCAATGATGCAGTAGTCCCTGTGAAGCCTTGGGGCTGGTGCTGGCAGGGCAGGAGGTGTTTGCAGTCTTGGAGCACAAACACCCAAGAGGGCATCAAGTAGCCTTATCTCCATGTTGTTGAAAGTCCCCTGGCTCTGGGGTTGGGCAGATGGCCTGGAGAACTAGCCCTGGGGTGGGCTTGGTGTTTTCAGGGATATGGCTGTGCTTGCTGATCTGCCCCAGGTATCTCTCCTGGATTTAACAGCCTTGGTTTGCTCTCTGGGCGAGGATAAATAGACTAGACTAGACTGGAATAGAATAGAATTAACCATATTGGAAGAGACCTTTGAGATCATCACGTCCAACCTACCCCCCAGCACCATCTGATCAACTAAACCATGGCACCAAGTGCCTCATCCAGGCCCTTCCTAAACACCTCCAGGGATGGTGACTCCACCACCTCCCTGGGCAGCACATCCCAATGGCCAATAACTCTTTCTATGATGAACTTTCTCCTCACCTCCAGCTTAAACTCCCCTGGTGCAGCTTGAGACTGTGTCCTCTTGTTCTGGTGCTGCTTGCCTGGGAAAAGAGACCAACCCCCACCTGGCTGCAACCTCCCTTTAGGGAGTTGGAGAGAGCAAGAAGGTCTCCCCTGAGCCTCCTCTTCTGCAGGCTAAGCAACCCCAGCTCCCTCAGCCTCTCCTCACAGGGCTGTGCTCCAGACCCCTCCCCAGCCTTGTTGCCCTTCTCTGGACACCTTCAAGTGTCTCAATGTCCTTCTTAAACTGAGGAGCCCAGAACTGGACACAGGACTCAAGGTGTGGCCTAAGCAGTGCTGAGCACAGGGCACAATGACTTCCCTGCTCCTGCTGGCCACACTGTTCCTGATGCAGGCCAGGATGCCCTTGGCCTTCTTGGCCCCCGGGCATGCTGCTGGCTCAGATGCTGGGATAGAAGAGCACAGGAACAGCAGCATGGTGCCTTTGGCCCTTCCAAAGCAGCTGAGAGTCCCAGGAGCAGGTGGCAGTTCAGGAAGACTCAGAGGTTTGCAGTTCTTCTGGTTTTGGGGATGCTTTTCAGATCTTCAGTGCCAGCTGCTGTACCCAGGAAGCCCAGTAACCACCACTCAGGTGCACCCTCTTCCCACTGCTGCTGCTGGGCTTCAGTGCTGCTGGTCCCAGCCCAGCATGCACAACTGGGTGAGAAACTCAGAAAGCAAAGGCAGGCCCAAGGCTCTTGCTGGAGACACCAAAACAGGGAGCCAGGAGGTGCTGCTGACCTCCTGATGTCTCTGCTCTTCAGACTTGGTCTCCCTTAAGACTTGTTCAACTCACCTGCAGGGCTGAGCAAAGACCACTTCTTGCTGTGTGCTCAGTCAGTGCCCAAAAGTGGGGCCCTGGGCTGGACCAGAGCTGCTAAGGTCAGCACAACTCATGCCCTAAGCCACACTAACCATGCCAGCAGCTCTGGGATGCTCAGGTCCTGGCATCCAGGACCCAGCCTATGTTACCCTGCAGGTATTTCTCTCTCACAGAAGCTTAGAAAGAAACCCCACAGATTATCCCCACCAGCACTGCTGAGCCCAGAGCAGCTGGGGGCCGTGCAGCCCCAGCCCTCCCTGCTTGCCAAGCACTGCCCAAGAGGCTGCTCTCGCAGTGGGCAGCGGTGTCAAGGTGCCAGTGCCCTGTAGCTAAGTTGGCAATGCCATCTAGTGCATAGAGACAGAAACAGCAGAGTGGCCAAGGGCTGCCAGGTGTACATGGCACCAGATGTGCAGTCCAGATGTGCCCTCAGACAGGGCAATGGAGTTGGTGGCGGCACAGGGTCCAGCCATAACCCCGGGGTACTGCTGCCCTCGGCTGTGCTTGCAGCCCCTGAGATGAAGGTCCCTGCAGGCTGACCACACAGAGACTCCTGGAATGGCTTTGGATGGAAGGGATCTGAAAGCTCATCCAGCTCCAACCCCCTGCCATGGGCAGGGACACCTCTCACTAGACCAGGATGCTCAAGGCCTCATCCAGCCTGGCCTTGAACATCTCCAGGGAGGGGACATCCACAGCCTCCCTGAGCAACCTGTGCCAGAGTCTCACCACCCTCACGCTCAAGAATTTCTTCCTCATCTCCAGTCTCAATCTCCCCTCTCCCAGCTCAAAGCCATTGTTCCTCATCCTTTCACTCCCAGCCCTTGTCAAATGTCCCTCCCCAGCTCTCCTGGAGCCCCTTCAGGTACCAGAAGGCTGCTCTAAGGTCTCCCCAGAGTCTTCTCCAGGCTGAACAGCCCCAACTCTCTCACCCTATCCCCATAGGAGAGGTTCTCTCATCATCTCCATGGCCTCCTCTGAACCCTCTCCAGCAGCTCCAGGTCCTTCTTGTGCTGGGGGCCCCAGAGCTGGAGGCAGTGCTGCAGGTGGGCTCTGAGCAGAGCAGAGGGGCAGAATCCCCTCCCTGTGCTGCTGCTCTCCCTGCTCTGGCTGCAGCTCAGCACACAGCTGCCTGCTGGGCTGCCAGGGACCATCGCCGGCTCCTGGCAAGCCTGCCCTGGATCTTTTCCCCACCAGCAAAAGCCTGGCCTTATCCAGAAACCCCAACTGGCCTGGGTAGGTAGGGAGGAAGGAGGGGAAGTCCTCTCCTTTCCCCAGAGGCTTCCAATCAAGGCGTCCCAGCTTCAGCAGGCTGTGGGCTCTGCAGCCAGCGCAGCTGAGGGCTTTGGCTCTCTGGCGTCACTCGGATGTAAAACATCTCCCCTCACATCTCCCCTCACAAACATTCTTCCTCTTTTTTTTTTTTCCCCTCTTTCCATGCAAGGCAAACACTTTCTCACTAACAAGAAACATTTCCTTGCTTCCACAGGAACAAAGGGTGAGGTTTTCTCCAGACAAAGGCAGCGAGGGTTTCCTTTCATGGAGAGCGATTGTGGTGACGCAGACTGAGATCGTTTCGGGCTTGGGGTTTTGGGGTTGGGTTTTTGCCTTCCCAAATCCTTCTTCCCCCCCCCCCAGAAAGAAATATCTTTAGGCTGATGACAATTTTCTTCTTGTGCAATTTCCACCAGTGATTGAAAACATTGCTCCTTCCTTTCTTCTTCTGATGGAACAAAAATCATCATCGTGGTGATGGTAATAATCGTTTGGCTTTTAGGAGTGATTTGGGTCTTTTGCCTTGCTTAAACCGGGACAAGGCTACGTCTGCCACCAAGAATGTGTGACCTCTGCAAGCAAAATATCTCAGCAGCTCTTGCAAACAGCAGATGAGGCTGCTAAACCCCTCTCTATTCTGTTCCACAAGTCCTGGCAGTCTGGGGAAGTCCCCACAGGCTGGGAAAGGGGAAACATTCCCCCCAGTTTCAAACAGGGTAAGCAGGAGGAACCAGGGAACTGCAGGCCAGGCAGCCTCACCTCTGTGCCCGGAGAGATCATGGAGCAGAGCCTCCTGGAGGCACTACTGACTCAGAAGAATAGTGAAGAGGTGATGGGGAACAGTCAGCATGGCTGCACCAAGGGCAAATCCTGCCTGACCAACCTGGTGGCCTTCTCTGAGCAGGTGACAGCATCAATAGCTGAGGGGCAGCAACTGCTGTCGTTTGCCTGGCCCTGAGCACAGCCTTCCACACTGCCCTGCACCACAGCCTGGGCTCCAGGGTGGTGACACAGGGGTCTGAGGGGTGACCACTAGATGGATACAGAACTGGCTTGATGGCTGCACCCAAAGAGTGGCTGTCCATGGGTCCATGGCCCAGTGGAGGCCAGGGACAAGCAGAGTCCCTCAGGGGTCAGCCCTGGGACCAGGCTTGTTCAACATCTTTGTGGGTGCCAGGGACAGTGGCACTGAGTGCACCCTCAGCAGGGTTGCTGATGGCACCAAGCTGTGTGGTGCAGCAGACAGCTGGAGGGAAGGGATCCATCCAGAGGGACCTGGACAGGCTGGAGAGGTGGGCACAAGCCAACATCAGGAGCTTCAACAAGAGCAAGGGCAGGGTCCTGCAGCTGGGTGGAGGCAATCCCAGGCACAAATCCAGGCTGGGCAGGGACTGGCTGGAAAGCAGCCCTGAGGAGAGAGACTTAGGGGTGCTGGGGGAGGAGAAGCTCACCAGGAGCTCTCAGTGTGCACTTGCAGCCCAGAAAGCCAAGCAGAGCCTGGGCTGCAGCAAGAGAAGTGTGGCCAGCAGGGCAAGGGAGGGGATTCTCCCCCTCTGCTCAGCTCTGCTGAGACCCCACCTGGAGTACTGCCTCCAGTTCTGGAGCCCCTATTGCAAGAGGGATCTGGAGGGGCTGGAAGGTGTCCAGAGAAGGGCCAGGAGGATGAGCAGAGGGCTGGAGCACCTCTCCTGTGAGGACAGACTGAAGGAGTTGGGGCTGTTCGGTCTGGAGAAGAGAAGGCTCCCAGGTGACCTCATTGTGGCCTTCCAGGATCTGAAGGGGGCTCCAAGAAGGCTGGGGAGGGACTGCTCAGGATCTCAGGTAGTGATAGGACTGGGGGGAATGGAATGAAGCTGGAGGTGGGGAAATTCAGGCTGGAGGTGAGGAGGAAGTTCTTCCCCATGAGAGTGGTGAAGCCCTGGAATGGGTTGTCCAGGGAGGTGGTTGGGGCCCTGTCCCTGGAGGTGTTTAAGCCCAGGCTGGATGAGGCTCTGGGCAGCCTGATCTAGTGTGGGGTGTCCCTGGCCATGGCAGGGGGGTTGGAGCTAGCTGATCCTTGTGGTCCCTTCCAACCCTTCCCCTTCCCCTTCCCCTTCCCCTTCCCCTTCCCTATATCCAAGGAGGCTGCTCCTCATTGCAAAGCCTTTGCCTTGCAAGCCCATCATACATTTAATAGGCACAAAAGGTCAGAGGAGAGGGGAAATTGGTCTACCTGGGCTTGATTTAGAAGTAGATAACATATAGATCAGGTCCACCCCCACTCATCACCACTGAAGTCTGTGGGTCTGAGAGCCAGGCTGGCTTCCCACTTCAGACTGAATTATCATAGAGTCACAGAATTGTTTCAGTTGGAAAAGGCCTCTAAGGTCATCAAGTGCAACTGTCCACCCAGCACCACCATGGCCACCAAACTATGCCCCAAAGTGCCATGGCCATGGCTACACATGGCTATACTAACCCAACCCTCCCCTGGCACAATTCCAGGCCACTTCCTCTCCTCCTCTCACTTGTCACTAGGGAGATGAGACCAGCTCCTCCCTCGCTCCAACCTCCCTCCCAGGCAGTTTGCAGAGAGAGTTAGCTGAATGCTGTGGAGGGGATATTTCATGGTGGCCTCTGGTGTGTTCAAAGGGTTAAAATCCACCTTGGCCATGCAAGGAGCAGCAAATCCTCTCTGCAGATGAAGCTGTAGGGGCTGGAGGAGGCAGGACTGGAGCAGGTTCCATCCAACTGCTGCTGGAGTCAGCGGGAGCTGCTCCACAGCCTTGGAGCTAAGTCAGGGCTTAAGTAGCAACTGGAAGGATAAAAGCTTGTGGGATCAGGCCTTAAACCACCAGCTCCTGCCTGAGCACAGCCTTGGAGAATGCCTAAAATAACCAGCATCATCAGGGGCCTGCATGTTAAAATAAATGAGAATCAATAATGTTAACAGCCATTAATTCTTGCTAACAGAAGCACTGCCTCAGAAGCAGAGTTAATAAACCCAGCTAGACCACCGCCACCATCCAGGCCTTGAAAAGATCCCAAACCATTTAACTATTGACCACATTCCTTTGAAATTAAGGAGTATTTCCTTGGGATTTAGGCATTGATCTGGGCTGAGCCCTGCTTGACATCTGGAGCAGTTAAAATAGCAACCTGAACGGGCTCGAGTCTGCCACCGGCGCTGGGAAGCAAACCCAAGCCCCGCTGTAACTTGTGGGCTCTCATTAAAACCACTCCGCTGTCTCAGCGCTGGAGAGCCACAACCCACCACCCACAGGCTGCTGCTGCTGCTGCTGAGGTTAAGCCCCAGGGCTGCTTCCATGCTCCTCAAAATCCTCAGCTTCCTGGAGGAGGAAAGGCACCTTGCAGAGAGTCCTGATCCTCACTCCCCCAGCAGAGGCATCCTCTCCTTGCTTACAGGCAGCCGGGGAGGTTGGGTTCAGTGCCCCCTGCAGTGCTCCAGCCTTGGGGCAGAGTGGCTGGAAACTGCCCAGCAGAGAAAGACCTGGGGGTGTTGGTTGACAGCTGCTGAACATGAGCCATTGTGTGGCCAAGTGGCCAAAAAGGCCACCAGCAGCCTGGCCTGCATCAGCAATGGCAGGGCAGGGATTGTCCCCCTGGACTCAGCACTGGTGAGGCCACAGCTTGAGTGCTGGCTTCAGTTTTGGGTCCCTCACTCCAAAAAGGACACTGAGGTGCTGGAGTATGCCCAGAGAAGGGCAATGAAGCTGGGGAACAGTCTGGAGAACAGGGCTGGGGAGGAGCTGCTGAGGGAGCTGGATCTGAGGGGAGACCTCATTGCTCTCTGCACTTCCCTGAAAGGAGGTTGGAATGAGGTGGGGGTTGGTCTCTTCTCCCCAGTAACAAGTGACAGGACCAGAGGAAGTGGCCTCAAGTTGCACCAGGGCAGGTTTAGGTTGGACATTAGAAGACCCTTCTTCCCTGAAAGGGTTCTCCAAGACTGGAACAGGCTGCTCAGGAAGGTGGTTGAAGCCCCATCCCTGGAGCTGTTTAAATGCTCTCTAGATGCAGTACCCAGCAGAGTGAAAGAATGGGACAGGAAATAAGTAGGTGGCAGAGATGCAGCTCAAGTGCTGCCTATGGCACCCATCTGGTGCCTCCTTTACATTTCTACCCATTACCTCTTGGCCTCACACTACTGGGAGCCCCTGGAAAAGCCTCTGTCTCCCCCCCTGCCACGGCTGTACCAAAGTGATGGAGAACATCCCCAAGGAAGGGAATTCCTCCCTCTTCTCTACTGGCTAGTTTGTCCTGTGTGGAAGAGCATGCTGGCTCCAGGCAGCCAAAGGGCAGCTCTGCTTACCATCCCTCCAGCCACGAGCTCCCCAGAGACCTCATACCCATCCCTCTGGTCAGCACCAGGCTCCTCATCAGCTGTGCAGAGCACAGTCCTCCCCATCTCCTCCATGGGGGCAAGCAGGGGGCTCCTGGGGATGCTGGTTGACAGCCTCCTGAATATGAGCCAGCAGTGTGCCCAGGTGGCCGAGAAGGCCAATGGCATCCTGGCCTGCATCAGGAACAGTGTGGCCAGCAGGAGCAGGGAGGTCATTGTGCCCTGTGCTCAGCACTGCTCAGGCCACACCTTGAGTCCTGTGTCCAGTTCTGGGCTGCTCAGTTTAAGAAGGACATTGAGACACTTGAAGGTGTCCAGAGAAGGGCAATGAGGCTGGGGAGGGTTCTGGAGCACAGCCCTGGGAGGAGAGGCTGAGGGAGCTGGGGTTGCTTAGCCTGGAGAAGAGGTGGCTCAGGGGAGACCTTCTTGCTCTCTCCAACTCCCTGCAGGGAGGTTGTAGCCAGGTGGGAGTTGGTCTCTTCTCCCAGGCACCCAGCACCATAACAAGAGGACACAGTCTCAAGCTGTGCCAGGGGAGGTTTAAGCTGGAGGTGAGGAGAAAGTTCTTCCCAGAGAGAGTTGTTAGCCATTGGGATGTGCTGCCCAGGGAGGTGGTGGAGTCCCCATCCCTGGAGGTGTTCAAGAGGGGATTGGATGTGGCACTTGGTGCCATGGTTCAGTCATGAGCTCTGTGGTGCCAGGTTGGACTCGATGATCTTTGAGGTCTCTTCCAACCTTGGTGATTCTGTGATAACAGAGCAGCTGAGCTATCTGCTGGATCTACCTTGGCCCTTTGGCTAGGAAGCCAAACCAGAAGTACTCAGCACAGAAGACACAGGGAACAGAACAAGCCTAATTCATTTGGCTAATTCTTTTCAGACAAGGAGGCTCCAGAAGACCTCTACCCAAGACAACAGCTCCTTTGTAACATGGATTCTG
This sequence comes from Dryobates pubescens, assembly GCF_014839835.1. Classification (NCBI taxonomy): domain Eukaryota; kingdom Metazoa; phylum Chordata; class Aves; order Piciformes; family Picidae; genus Dryobates; species Dryobates pubescens. Next base: position 20,969,986 of record NC_071629.1, on the reverse strand, counting down.
CCAGCCCCTGGCTAGCTGAGAGCCTTTGTTCTCCCCCCTCCAAACACTGGTGCTCAACTGACATAGAGTCATAGAATCACAGAATGGTAGGGGTTGGAAGGGACCTCCAGAGATCATCCAGTCCAACCCCCCTGCCAGAGCAGGGTCACCTAGGGCAGGTCACACACAGAGGAACACATCCAGAGGGGGCTTGAAAGTCTCCAGAGAGGAAGGCTCCACAGCCTCTCTGGGCAGCCTGCTCCAGGGCTCTGTCACCCTGCTCAGACCTGCAGTTCCCACCACGGTTTTGCAGCAGCAGATTCTTCCTGAGCTCTGAATGCACAAGCAAGCCAAGAATCTCAGCAATGAATAAACACTGATTACACAGTTGATTTTTTTTCTCCCCCAATTTTGGAATTCCTTGGTTTTTTTTCCTATGGGAAAAGCACAAGCAGCAAAGCTGCAACACCCCCAGCCCAAGTGCCCACTTGCCCCAAGACATGGAGACACTGGAGCCTATCTCATCCTCTGGGACACTGAACCTGAAGTGCCCTCAAGAAAGCACCATGGGCTGTGCTAGGGGACAGGGAATTCAGAGCAAACCACAGTCACAGACTCACAGAAACATTCAGGTTGGAACAGACCCTCAGGATCACCAAGTCCAACCCAGAACCCTGCTCTGCAAGGCTCACCCCTGAACCATAGCCCCAAGCACCACATCCAAACCATACATCCAGGCTTGGGGACTCCACCACCTCCCTGGGCAGCACATTCCAATCCCTGACCAGTCTGGATGGGAAAAAACGTTTCCTAATGACCCTGCCCAGTCACAGCCTGAAGCTGTTCCTCTTGTCCTGTCACTAATGACCTGTGAGGAGAGACCATCAGCAGCCTCTCCACAACCTCCTGTCAGGGAGTTATAGAATCACAGAATTGTCAGGGCTGGAAGGGACTTCAAGGACCATCTGGTTCCAACCCCCCCTGCCATGGGCAGGGACACCTCACACTACAGCAGGTTGCTCACAGCCACATCCAGCCTGGCTGCAAACACCTCCAGGCAGGAGGCTTCCACCACCTCCCTGGGCAACCTTCCCCTCATGGGGAACAACTTCTTCCTAACATCCAATCTCAATCTCCCCACTTCTAGTTTTGCTCCATCCCCTCCAGCCCTATCACCCCCTGACACCCTCAAAAGTCCCTCCCCAGCTTTCTTAGAGCCCTCTTCAGATGCTGGAAGGCCACAATTAGGTCTCCTCAGAGCCTTGTCCTCTCCAGACTGAACAGCCCCAACTCCCTCAGTCTGTCCTCACAGCAGAGCAGCTCCAGCCCTCTGCTCATCCTCATGCAGACAGCTGTAGACAGTCATACAGGCCTGTCCAAGTGCCAGCCACTTCTTCTCCTACTCTTACTCCATCATCCATTGCATCTATTGGGATGCCCAGCTCCTCTCCTGCAAACAGGGCAGGGTGGCCACTCACCCCAAATCAGAGGAGTGTTGTGAACATGTATTGAAAGATGCCTCCAGAGCCCAGTCACACCACAGAGAATCATGGAATCAGAGAATGCATCAGCTTGGAACAGAGCCCCAAAGGTCATCCTGTCCAACTCCCCTGCAGTCAGCAGGGACATCTCCAATTAGATCAGGCTGCCCAAGGCACCATCGAGTTTGAGCTTGAATGTCTCCACAGACTGGGCCTCCAGCACCTCTCTGGGCAACCTGCTCCAGTGTCTCACCACCCTCATGGTAAAGAACTCCTTCCTTATGTCCAGCCTAAATCTGTGCTGCTCTAGTTTCCATAGCCCCTTATCCAATCATAGAATCATTAAGACTGGAAAAGACCTCTAAAATCATCATGTCCAACCTTCCAGCCAACACCTCCATGACCACTAAACCATGGCCCCAAGTGCCATGTCCCCAGGTTTCTAGAGCAGCCCAAGGGATGGGGACTCCACCACCTCCCTGGGCAGCCTGTGCCATGCCTGACCACTCTTGCAGGAAAGGCATTTCTCCTCCAGCCTAACCCTCCCCTGGCACAACTTCAGGCCATTTTCCCTTGTCCTGTCACTTGTTACTTGGGAGAAGAGACCCACATCCACCTGGCTCCAACCTCCTTTCAGCAAGCTGTAGAGAGCAATGAGGTCTTCCCCAGCCTCTTCTTCTCCATGCTAAACGTCCCCAGTCCCTCAGCTGCTCCTCCCCAGCCCTGTTCTCCAGCCCCTTCACCCAGGGAACGCAGGGGCAAGAGGAAGAGTGAAGCAGGGGCAGCAGCATGGCTCCCTGGGCAGCCTGTCCCAATGCTTGACCACTCTCAGTAAAGAAATTCTTCTTAATATCCAACCTCCACCTTCCCTGGCTCAGCCTGAGGCCATTCCCTCTCATCCTGGACTTGGGAGGGGAGAGAAATCTGAGTAAACCTCTGTGTGACTGCCCACAGCCCTGTGAGGAGAGGCTGAGGGAGCTGGGATTGCTTAGCCTGGAGAAGAGGAGGCTCAGGGGAGACCTTCTTGCTCTCTCCAACTCCCTGAAGGGAGGTTGTAGCCAGGTGGGGGTTGGTCTCTTCTCCCAGGCAAGCAGCACCAGAACAAGAGGACACAGTCTCAAGCTGTGCCAGGGGAGGTTCAGGCTGGATGTTAGGAAGAAATTCTTCCCTGAAAGAGAGCTTGGCCATTGGGATGTGCTGCCCAAGGAGCCATGCTGCTGCCCCTGCTTCACTCTTCCTCTTGCCCCTGCTTTTCCTGGGTGAAGGGTCTGGAGAACAGGGCTGGTGAGGAGCAGCTGAGGGACCTGGGGGTGTTTAGGGAGGTGGTGGAGAAAGTTCTTCCCAGCAAGAGAGATTGGCCATTGGAATGTGCTGCCCAGGGAGGTGGTGGAGTCCCCATCCCTGGAGGTGTTTAGGAAGAGCCTGGCTGAGGCACTTGGTGCCATGGTTCAGTTGTCAGGAGGTGCTGGGTGATAGGTTGGACTCGATGATCCTTGAGGTCTTTTCCATCCTGGCTAATTCTGCAATTCTGTGAACCAAACTCCAAGCCTGGCCACTTCCTCCCCTGCCAGGTTTTCAGGCTGGCCTCGCTTTTTCTGGCTGAGCTTTACAAAGCCCTGAAGAAGAAAGCAGGCTTGGAGCTGAGCTACCCTGTAGCAAGACCGACCACCACCACACAATAGGGGCTGCCAGCAACCACCGGCAACCGCATTCCACCTTGCTAATCCTGCCTGTTCCCCCCTCCCCCCTCGGGAAGAAAAGAGGAGATGCTTTAACTCCTGCTAACATCCTCACCATGATCTCCATGCAAATACAGTCAGCAGGCAATTACCAGGCCCGGCCAAGGGCCGGCCATTGTGCAGCTGACAATAGCTTGTCAAGCCCCAAACAAATCCCTCAACCTGCTCCCAGAGTTGAAGTCTCATTAGCAGAAATCAGTAACCCAATTGATGAGGGCTTTAGCCTGCTGATTTGCATCAGGTCCCCGGGAACTAATGGCACAGGTGGAGAGGACAATGTGGCAGGACAGGCCGGGAAGAGGAATTGCTGCGCAGGGGGATTGGATTGCCACAGCAGATGAAAGAATCCTAGACTCAGAGAATTGTCAGGGTTGGAAGGGACCTCAAGGCTCAGCCAGTTCCAACCCCCCTGCCACGGCCAGGGACACCTCACACTACAGCAGGTTGCTCACAGCCACATCCAGCCTGGCTGCAAACACCTCCAGGGAGAAGGGCATGGGCACCCCAGATTTCAGGATGGGGATTTCAGTTGATGATGAGCAGCTGATGATAATGATGATGAGCACAGAACCACCCAGGTTGGAGGAGACCTCAAAGATCATCAAGTCCAACCTGGCCCCACAGAGCTCATGACTAGACCATGGCACCAAGTGCCACATCCAATCCCCTCTTGAACACCTCCAGGGATGGTGACTCCACCACCTCCCTGGGCAGCACATTCCAATGCCTAACAACTCTCTCTGGGAAGAACTTTCTCCTCACCTCCAGCCTAAACCTCCCCTGGCACAGCTTGAGACTGTGTCCTCTTGTTCTGGTGCTGGCTGCCTGGGAGAAGAGACCAACCCCCTCCTGGCTACAACCTCCCTGCAGGGAGTTGTAGACAGCAATGAGGTCTCCCCTGAGCCTCCTCTCCTCCAGGCTAAGCAACCCCAGCTCCCTCAGCCTCTCCTCACAGGGCTGTGCTCCAGACCCCTCCCCAGCCTTGTTGCCCTTCTCTGGACACCTTCAAGAGTCTCAATGTCCTTCTTAATCTGAGGAGCCCAGAACTGGACACAGGACTCAAGGTGTGGCCTAAGCAGTGCAGAGCACAGGGCACTACCTACCTACCTATATCTATCTATCTATCTACCTACCTACCTCTATCTACCTGCCTACCTATATCTATCTACCTACCTACCTACCTATATGTATTTATCTACCTACCTACCTCTATCTACCTAATTCTACCTACCTACCTATGTCTACCTACCTATATCTATCTACCTACCTACCTACCTACCTACCTACCTACCTCTACCTACCTATATCTACCTACCAATCTACCTACCTCTACCTACCTACCTATCTATTGATCTATCTACCTACCTACTGCTATCTACCTACCTACCTATATCTACCTACCTACCTATATCTACCTCCCTACCTCCCTCCCTCCCTCCCTCCCTATATCTATCTACCTACCTACCTCTGTCTACCTACCTCTATCTACCTACCTACCTACCTCTACCTACCTACCTCCATCTACCTACCTCCCTCTACCTCCCTCCACCTACCTCCCTCTATCTACCTACCTATATCTATCTTATCTACCTTCCTACCTATATCTACCTGTCTACCTACCTACATCTATTTCACTCTATCTATCCATCCATATCTTTATATCACTCTATTTCTATTTATCTATCCATCCATCTCTCTCTATCTCTAGATCTATATCTATCACTCTATTTCTATCTGTCCATCCATCCATCCATATCTCTATTTCTATCACTCTATTTATTTCTATCCATCCATCCATCCATCCAATTCTATCACTCTATTTCTGTTTATTTCTATCTATCCATCCATCCACATATCCATCCCTCTATATCTATATATATCTCTGTATCTATCTATCACTCTATTTCTATTTTTTCTATCTATCCATCCATATACCTCTATCTCTATTTATCTATCTATGATCTATCTATCTATTTATTTATTACCATGAGCCCTTGATGGCAGAAGGAGAAGCAGCAGGGGGCAGACCACTCTCCTTCCAGCCCTGCAGTTACACAGTACTGACTTATGGACCATTGCCATTGGCAATCACATCAGGCAGGTGGCCATTGGCCATCACATCAGGCAGAGACTTGAGACATCAACACTCTGCAGTTCTCCTGGATACTCCTCCTGGCTTCCATGGACAAAGCAAATCAGCAGCATTCAAAGCAAAAATAACCTCAAATTGCAAGTTGTTTGCTTGCAGCAATCCACCAAATGAGGTGGATTTATCCAGGCTTGGGGTTCCTGCAGTAGCCATGCCCAGCAGCTTCCATACTCAGTCCTTGGTCCTGAGGGTCCCCAAGATGCTGTAAGGCTGCCTGCAGCAGCAGGACCTGGGCAGCTGACACTCCTAGCTATGGAGAAGGCTGAGGGAGCTGGGGCTCTTTAGCCTTCGGAAGAGGAGGCTGAGGGGAGACCTCATCACCCTCAACAACTGCCTCAAAGCAGGCTGGAGCCAGGTGGAGGTCAGTCTCTCCTTACATGCAGCGTCAGGACAAGAGGAAAAAGCCTCAAATTGCACCAGGGGAGGCTCAGGTTGGATATTAGGAAAAATTTCTTCCCAGCAAGGTTTCCCAGGCACTGTCCCAGGCTGCCCAGGGAGGTGCTGGAGTCACCATCCCTGCAGGGGTTTCAAAGCTGTGTGGATGTGGTGCTGAGGGTTGTGGTTCAGTGGCAGTGGCTGAGCAGCAGGGGTGGATTGTGAGCTCTGGGTATTTGGACTTGGTCTCTTCCAACCTCAGCAGCTCTCTGGTTCTAGGTGTCACCAGTGTGTGCTTCTCTGGGGACAAGAAATGAGTGGATTTGTGCTGGCTAGGGAGGGCACCATCAGGGCAGCAGGTCCCTGGTGCCAGCTTCCACTGCTCTGCTTCCTGCCATCACCATGAGGTGTCACTGCCAGTCACACTGGGGCTGCCCAGAGGTGGGAGGGAAAAGCTTGGGATTAGGGGCAGGGTGACAAAGAGGTGGAGTGATGGCTGTGGGACACAAGATAATGAAAAGCATCCAGACAGACAGAAGGCATTTTGACATGCCTTGCTTCAACAGCACCAGATGCTCTCAAGGAGCCAGGAGCACACCCAGACCTCTTGGCTGGTCCAGCAAGACTTAGATCCAGCTAAAGCCATTAGAGGGCAGTGATGGGAACTCCAGCACCACCAGGTCTAGGAAATGACCAATGTACCAAGAGGTTGCACTTTCCAACTTCACCATGAGGATGGTGGACAGGTTGCCCAGGGAGGTGGTTGGGGCCCCATCCCTGGAGAGATTCAAGGTGAGGCTTGACAGTGTTCCTCTAGGCAACCTGATCTAGTGCAGGATGTCCCTGCTGACATCCAACCTGTCACCCAACACCCCATGACTACTAAACCATGGCACCAAGTGCCACATCCAACCCCTTCTTGAACATCTCCAGAGACAGTGACTCCACCACCTCCCTGGGCAGCACATTCCAATGGCCAGTCTCTCTTGCTGGGAAGAACTTTCTCCTCACCTCCAGCTTAAACCTCCCCTGGCACAGCTTGAGACTGTGTCCTCTTGTTCTGGTGCTGGGTGCCTGGGAGAAGAGACCAACCCCCACCTGGCTACAACCTCCCTTCAGGGAGTTGGAGAGAGCAAGAAGGTCTCCCCTGAGCCTCCTCTTCTCCAGGCTCAGCAACCCCAGCTCCCTCAGCCTCTCCTCACAGGGCTGTGCTCAAGGCCTCTCCCCAGCCTTGTTGCCCTTCTCTGGACACCTTCAAGTCTCTCAATGTCCTTCTTAAACTGAGGGGCCCAGAACTGGACACAGGACTCCAGGTGTGGCCTCAGCAGTGCTGAGCACAGGGCACCATGACTTCCCTGCTCCTGCTGGCCACACTAGTCTTGATGCAGGCCAGGATGCCATTGGCCTTCTTGGCACCTTGACATAACCTCACCCACTGCCAACACCACCACCTTTTGGGGTTATTTTGCATTTGAAACTTGTTACCAAGTCACAGAATCACAGAATGCATCAGGGTGGAAGGGACCCTCAAAAGTCATCTTGTCCAACACCTGCAGTCAGCAGGGACATCTCCAGCTAGATCAGGCTGCTCAGGGACACATCAAGTCTGACCTTGAACGAATCCAGGGACGGGGCTTCCACCACCTCCCTGGGCAATCTGTTCAGTATTTCACCACTCTCACTGTGCAGAACTTCCTCCTGATGGCCAACCTAAATCTGCCCTGCTCCAGTTTCATACCATTGCCTCTGGTCCTACCCCACAAGCGCTTCTGAACAGTCCCTCCCCAGCCTTCCTGCAGATACTGAAATGCAGCTCTGAGATCTCCCCAGAGCCTTCTCTTCTCCAGGCTGAACAGATCCAACTCTCCCAGCCTGTCCCCATAGGAAAGGTTTTCCAGCCCTCTGATCATCTTTGTGGCCTCCTCTGGACCCACTCCAGCAGGTCCATGTCCTTCTTGTGTTGGGGACCTTTTATATGGACACTACTCCAGGTAGTCCCCAGAGCACAGGGGCAGGATCCCCTCTCTCCATTTCTGGCCACACTGCTTTGGATGCAGCCCAGGCTGCCATTGGCCTTCTGTGCTGCCAGTGCCCATTGCTGGCTCCTGTTCAGCTTCTCATCCAGCAGCACCCCCAAGTTCTTTTCTGCAGGGCTGCTCTCAATCTCATCACCCCCCAGCATGGACTGATAATGAGGATTGCCCTGCCCCAGCTGCAGGACCTCATGAGGTTCACCTGAACCTACTTCTCCTCCTCTCCTTCACTTTCATCATCTGCAGCGCTCAGCATGGTGTCATCAGCAAACTTGCTGGGGATGCCTCAAATCTCCCTGTCCATAGCCTTGGTGATATTAATCATCAGTTCTATATATGGGACTTGCTCCTCAAACCCAGCTGTTTATGGTGGTGGCCATGTGAAATGAGATCCATCCTGGAAGGGAGGGAGCTCTGGCCTTCCTGGCAGCCAGCAGCACGCCTCCTTCCCTGCTCGCCCGGTTTGGTTTACAAGCTCATGTCAGAGAGCCAATTTCGCACTCAAACACAACATAAAAGCAGGAAGAGAACTTTTGATCATCCCACACTGATGTTTACTCTTGCTTCCTGTAGCCCCAGGTGACAAATCTGCTGTCCTTCGGGGAGCAGAGGACGCTCGGGCTGTTAACAAAGTCAACCCCCTTGCACGCGGAAGCTCCTGGGGTTGGTGGTGGCTTGTACCAAACTAAGGAAGGACAATTAGCAAGCAACTAGCTGCAAAAATGATACATATAAATCCAGAAACCTTTTTCTTTTTTGCCTTTCTTTCTCTGAGCAGAGACTCTGGAAAGCAGGAGAGTTTACAAGCAAGTTTCTTACACGTCAACACCTTCGGCCGAGGCGTTGAAGTCAGCCCCTCCGAACACAAGGGCTTTGGTTCCGCCACGCTCTGAGCTCTGAAGAAGTTTAATTTTCTTATTAATTAATTAATTTGCTTATTTATTATTATTTTTTTAATTATTCTTTTATTTCTTTTCTTCCCCCCCCCCCCCCCCCCCCCCTTTCATTTAACTTTGCTGGCCTGCCAGCTGGGGTATGAGCCCGAAGGGTTTATCCAGTCAGAGCTTCGCTGCGATGCATTTCCGAGGGGGGGAACCGCATCTAAAAGGGTTTGTGTTTGGTTTCCAGTTTCTTTTTCAGGCTTTAAAGAATGCATAGAATCATAGAATCAGTTGGAAGGGACCACAAGGATCAGCTAGTTCCAACCCCGCTGCCATGGGCAGGGACACCCCACACTAGATCAGGCTGCCCAGAGCCTCATCCAGCCTGGGCTTAAACACCTCCAGGGACGGCACCCCTACTACCTCCCTGGACAACCCATTCCAGGGCTTCACCACTCTCATGGGGAAGAACTTCCTCCTCACCTCCAGCCTGAATCTCCCCACCTCCAGCTTCATTCCATTCCCCCTAGTCCTATCACTGCCTGAGATCCTGAGCAGTCCCTCCCCAACCTTCTTGTAGCCCCCTTCAGATCCTGGAAGGCCACAATAAGGTCACCTCAGAGCCCTCTCTTCTCCAGACCGAACAGCCCCAACTCCTTCAGTCTGTCCTCACAGGAGAGGTGCTCCAGCCCTCTGCTCATCCTCCTGGCCCTCCAATGGGCTTAGAACCATTTCAATTCATTCAAAAAAAAAAAAAAAGAGAGAGAGAAAAAAAGGGGGCAATCAGAGGGAGGGGGGAAAAAACCCAACCCACCCAAACCCAAACTGCCATGAAACCAAACAAATCAGGAGAAGTCATGGAAACCATCAGCGCTATTTGATTCAGAAGATTTCTCTTTGTTAAGGGACCTTTCAGCTGAAAGAAAACAGCTGGATGCAGTTCAACCCTCTAAATTAAAACCAATCTAACAAGGTCTATGGGGATAACTCTTGCAGCTACATAGTGGAGACCAGATTCACTTCTACCGAGTCAATGTAATAGCACTCAAGAGCTAGAAAGGAAATTCCTCAGACCTGAGGTAGTTTTCTAAGTATCAGCACATTTTCCAGTGCCTCACAAGGCAACTTTAGGTATTTACAATCCACTCCTTTTTTGGCTTTTTATTTTTTTGTTGGGTTTTTTTTTTCCCTTCCCCTTTTCTTTCTTTCCCACACATAAATTTATAACTCTGCAATTTTATGGCCCCATGATTTATTTGGTAAAGAAAAAAATAATCTAGCCAGGAGATCCCTAACCCCTACTGCCCATCGTGTTTTAATAAATAACTGGGCTACTTCGAGTTCAATTAAGCCTCCAGGATTGTTCAGAACCAGCCAAGAGTCCTCCCTTCTTTTTTTTCCTCCCCCTCCTCTTTACAGCTTTGCAGAAATTTGGTGTGAAAATCAAGCACATAAAAAAAGCTGAATGCGAGGCTGACCCTGAGCTAGCAATAGAATAGAATAGGAATAGAATAGAATGGAATGGAATGGAATGGAATGGAATGGAATGGAATGGAATAGAATAGAATAGAATAGAATAGAATAGAATAGAATAGAATAGAATAGAATAGAATGGAACAGAATAGAATAGAATAGAATGGAACAGAATAGAATAGAACAGAATGGAATAGAATAGAATAGAATAGAATGGAATAGAATAGAATAGAATAGAATGGAACAGAATGGAACAGAATAGAATAGAATGGAACGGAATAGAATGGAATAGAATAGAATGGAATAGAATAGAATAGAATAGAGTAGAATAGAATAGAATAGACCAGGTTGGAAGAGACCTTCAAGATCATCGTGTCCAACCCATCAACCAATCCAACACAACCTAAACAACTAACCCATGGCACCAAGCACCCCATCAAGTCTCCTCCTGAACACCTCCAGGGATGGTGACTCCACCACCTCCCCAGGCAGCCCATTCCAATGGGCAATCACTCTCTCTGTGTAGAACTTCTTCCTAACATCCAGCCTAAACCATCCTTGGCACAGCTTGAGACTGTGCCCTCTTGTTCTGGTGCTGGGTGCCTGGGAGAAGAGACCAACCTCTGCCTGTCTACAACCTCCCTTCAGGTAGTTGGAGAGAGCAAGAAGGTCACCCCTGAGCCTCCTCCTCTCCAGGCTAAGCAACCCCAGCTCCCTCAGCCTCTCCTCACAGGGCTGTGTTCCAAGCCCCTCACCAACTTCGTTGCCCTTCTCTGGACACCTTCCAGCAAGTCAACCTCCTTCCTAAACTGAGGGGCCCAGAACTGGACACAGGCAGGACTCAAGGTGTGGCCTGACCAGTGCAGTGTACAGGGGCACAATGACTTCCCTGCTCCTGCTGGCCACACTGTTCCTGATGCAGGCCACGATGCCATTGGCCTTCTTGGCCCCCTGGGCACACTGCAGGCTCCTGTTCAGCCTACCATCGACCAGCACCCCCAGGTCCCTCTCTACCTGGCCGCTCTCAGCCACTCTGACCCCAGCCTGTAGCACTGCATGAATGCTTCAGTACAAAACCAGACAATCATCCTTACAACACCAAGGAGAGGGAAACGGAGCAAAACCTCTCGTGGCCGGGTTGCTCTCCTGGCCAGATCCTGGCACCCAGCCTGACCTAAAGGCTACCTAAAGCAGGAGGAGATGTGCAGAATGCCATTCTTTTTTGAGTCTTTCCAAAGATTTTGCTTTGCCCTAAAAACTCTTCTTTTAAAAAACAAAACAAACCCCAAGAAAATTCTTTCATCTCTTTTCTTAAAAATAGACATTTCTTTTATTCAGGAGTTGCTGTTCACCACAACACCGTTCCAGCTGCAAAGCACAGGGGGCAGAGAGACGGGAGAGCGTCTTGGGCAGTGCCAGTAAGCTCCACTTGCTGGGCATCAGCTCCCAGGAGACCAAACACACCAAAGAGGAGGTGTCCTCAGCCCTGGCAGCTCCTGCTCCAACCTGCCCAGGGGACGCTGCCTGCTGCTCCTTCCCTTTTGCCACCCGTCGGAGGAGGAAACAAATCTCTTGCAAAACCAAACCCCACGCCCTCTCGCCACCCCTCCCACAAAGTATTCCTTAAAAACTGGGGGTTGCAGAGGAGGGGGGGGGAAGAAAATAATTAAACCAAAGAATCCAGCATTCATCTAAGAAATATGCAGACGAGACAGACGTTGGCACGGGGAGCTGCAAGGTGACACATCGCTTCCCACCGAACAAGTTTAATGCCTTATTCCCGGGGGGGGATGCACGTCAGGAAATGACCTACAGGAGTTACAGCTACTTGCAAGGAGCCCAGGGAACAGACAGCTCTTCTTAGCCTCTGCACAACTGGAATTCCTTCTTGTCTCTTCCAATTTCCCCAAACCTCCTGTAAAGGAATAAAAAACATCCAACCCCGCTGCTGGCTTCGCCCCCGCGCTGCGCTCGAGGGGGGCGCTCGGCTCTGCCTTCACCTTCTGTTCCCACGTGATAAAGGCAAAGGACTCTTCCACTTCTTTCCAGGTAAGGCAACTGAACATAAAATGTGGGCAAATGGGAAGTCCCCTATGTGAAAGGGATGCTCTCTGCTCGTTGGGCAAACCATTGTTTTTACTCCCCAGAAGATAAGATGATAAATAAAAGACCACCACCTGCTTCTGTACAGATAAGTTCTCCTCTCAGGAACGCTCCCTTGACACAGGGCAAGAGAAGCCCCTGGGGTTGTTGGTTGGGGTTTGGTGTGGGGGAAAACGGTCAAAGAAAAACAAGGCAAAAGAAAAAGAAGGAAAAAGGGAGGGGGAGGGGGAGGGAAAAAAACTCCCAACAACCCAACAAACCAAACCGAAAGTGATTAAAGACAACAAAAGCAGAGCTAACTACAGGCTTGTATATACACTTTGATCTCCACCTCTACCACGGGCTCTTGGTGAACGGGACAGACTTGGGGTGAGGTGGCAAGTCCTCATTCCTGTTATTCCCAGAATAGCAAGGGGACACCAAAAAACAAAAATAATAACCAAACAACAAAAAAACCCCCAACCAAACCACAAAACAACCCCCAAACCCCTCAACAACCCCTCCCCTCCCCCCCCCCCCCCCAAAAAATAATAACTCAGCATTTTTTAAACCCCGGTGGCAACATAGTAAAAACTGTACACTGTTGTCCATTAACTTAAAAAAAAAAACACCCCCAAAAAAAACCCCCAAACAAACAAACAAAAAAAAAAGAGCAAAGTCCCTAGGTGGTAGAAAAGTGAAAGCAGGTTGCCTTCTAACTTTGAAGAATAAAAAGTCTCTGTCGCTGTTGCTGCTTTGTTTTGTGTTGCTTTGTTTTCTCTCTCTTCCTTTCCCCCCTCCTTGCGCCTGGGCTGCACGATTAGCTCCATAGTCTCTGCAGGGCCACGAAGAGAAGGCTGAGGAGCAAGGCTGGGGCGGGCGAGGAGCTGCTGGGGGCGGTGGAGGAGGAGGAGGAGGAGGAAGAGGAGGACGAGGAGGAGGAGGTGTTGGCGGATTTGTCGCTCTTGCTGGAGCCGCCGCTGACCTCGGTGGCATTGAACTCGAACTCCGGGGAGCACTGCTGCAGCTCGCAGCCGCTGCCGCTCTCCTCCCCGCTGCTCTCCTCACCTGAGGGGCACAAACACACCTGGTGGCCTCTTTGCTGCAGCCAAGGGGGGTGGAAAGCAAGGGTGGGGCTTGGGGGATGGTAAGCAGGGAACGGATTGGGTTGGAAGGGAACTCATAGATGCATCCATAGAATGGGTTGGGTTGGAAGGGACCTGTCACTCATAGATGCATCCATAGAATGGGTTGGGTGGAAGGGACCTTTCACTCATAGATGCATCCATAGAATGGGTTGGGTTGGAAGGGAACTTTCACTCATAGATGCATCCATAGAATGGGTTGGGTTGGAAGGGAACTTTCACTCATAGATGCATCCATAGAATGGGTTGGGTTGGAAGGGACCTTTCACTCATAGATGCATCCATAGAATGGGTTGGGTTGGAAGGGAACTTTCACTCATAGATGCATCCATAGAATGGGTTGGGTTGGAAGGGACCTTTCACTCATAGATGCATCCATAGAATGGGTTGGGTTGGAAGGGAACTTTCACTCATAGATGCATCCATAGAATGGGTTGGGTTGGAAGGGACCTTTCACTCATAGATGCATCCATAGAATGGGTTGGGTTGGAAGGGACCTTTCACTCATAGATGCATCCATAGAATGGGTTGGGTGGAAGGGAACTTTCACTCATAGATGCATCCATAGAATGGGTTGGGTTGGAAGGGAACTTTCACTCATAGATGCATCCATAGAATGGGTTGGGTTGGAAGGGACCTTTCACTCATAGATGCATCCATAGAATGGGTTGGGTTGGAAGGGACCTTTCACTCATAGATGCATCCATAGAATGGGTTGGGTTGGAAGGGACCTTTCACTCATAGATGCATCCATAGAATGGGTTGGGTTGGAAGGGAACTTTCACTCATAGATGCATCCATAGAATGGGTTGGGTTGGAAGGGAACTTTCACTCATAGATGCATCCATAGAATGGGTTGGGTTGGAAGGGACCTTTCACTCATAGATGCATCCATAGAATGGGTTGGGTTGGAAGGGACCTTTCACTCATAGATGCATCCATAGAATGGGTTGGGTTGGAAGGGACCTTTCACTCATAGATGCATCCATAGAATGGGTTGGGTTGGAAGGGACCTTTCACTCATAGATGCATCCATAGAATGGGTTGGGTTGGAAGGGAACTTTCACTCATAGATGCATCCATAGAATGGGTTGGGTTGGAAGGGAACTTTCACTCATAGATGCATCCATAGAATGGGTTGGGTTGGAAGGGACCTGTCACTCATAGATGCATCCATAGAATGGGTTGGGTTGGAAGGGACCTTTCACTCATAGACAAATCCATAGAATGGGTTGGGTTGGAAGGGAACTTTCACTCATAGATGCATCCATAGAATGAGTTGGGTTGGAAGGGACCTTTCACTCATAGATGCATCCATAGAATGAGTTGGGTTGGAAGGGACCTTTCACTCATAGATGCATCCATAGAATGAGTTGGGTTGGAAGGGACCTTTCACTCATAGATGCATCCATAGAACGAGTTGGGTTGGAAGGGACCTTTCACTCATAGATGCATCCATAGAATGAGTTGGGTTGGAAGGGACCTTTCACTCATAGATGCATCCATAGAATGGGTTGGGTTGGAAGGGAACTTTCACTCATAGATGCATCCATAGAATGGGTTGGGTTGGAAGGGACCTTTCACTCATAGATGCATCCATAGAATGGGTTGGGTTGGAAGGGATCTTAAAGATCATCCAGTTCCAACTCCCCTGCCATGGGCAGGGACACCTCCCACTAGATCAGGTTGCTCAAGGCCTCATCCAGCCTGGCCTTGAACACCACCAGGGAGGGGGCACCTACAAACTTCCTGGGCAGCCTGTTACAGTGTCTCACCACCCTCACCAGAAAGAATTTCTTCCCAGTCTTCAGTCCCAATCCCTCCTCTTCCAGATCAAAGCCATTCTCCCTCATCATGTCACTACAAGTCCCTTCCCAGCAATCCTGTAGGCCCCTTCAGGTACTGAAAGTTACCTCTAAGGTCTCCCAGGAGCCTCCTTTTAAAGATCTCTGAACTTAAAGATCATCTAGTTACAGCCCCTCTGCCATGGTCCCACCAGCCCAGGTTGCTCAAGACCTCATCTAACTCGGCCCTGAACACCTCCAGGGAGGGAGCAGTCACAGCCTCCCTGGGATAATTTATGAGATGTCCCCTGGTTAATGAGACTTCCAGGAGATGTTCATCACACCCATACTGGTGGAGGGACAACTAGACATGAGCTGGTAATGTGTGTGCTCAGCCCAGTACAGCTGTATGCTGCAGCAGATCAAAACAGACTTGGTCAGCAGGTTGAGGGAGGTGATTGCACCCCTTTGCTCCACCCCACTGGAGTACTGTGTCCAGCTCCCCAGCCTAAGAAAGGGCCTTTTGGAACAAGACCATGATGATCAGAGGGCTGGGGCACACCTCCTGTGGGGACAGGCTGAGAGAGTTGGGGTTATTCAAATTGGAGGACGCTCCAAGGAGACCTTAAAGCAGCCTTCCAGTACCTGAAGGGGTCTTCTGAGAAAGCTGGGGGCAGAACTCTGAGCAGGGCCTGTTGTGACAGGGCAAGGGGGGATGGTTTGAAACTAGAAGAGGGAGATTCAGGCTGGAGAGAAGGCAGGCATGGTTTACACCGAGGATGGTGAGACACTGGCCCAGATTGCCCAGCGTGCTGGCAGAAGCCCCATCTCTGGGTACATTCTGGGTCAGTTTGGACAGGGCTCTGGGCAACTCAATCAAGTTCAAGGTGACCCTGCTGACTGCAGGGGTGGGGGTGGAGAAGATGCCATTTAAAGGCCTCTTCCAAGCCAAACCATTGCAGGGGAACAACCCTCCCTGCACGGCCTGTTGGAGGCACCAGCTCCCACCCTCTTCCCGAACACGCTGAAGCTTCTGCAGGAACCCTGGGTGAGCAGGAGATGCAGTTCAGAAGCGGGGGAAGCAGCAGCAGAAGGCCAAGGAGAAGAGCAGGCATACTTATGTCAATGAAGTCGACGTCATTCCCGCTGTAGGCGTTCTTCAGCTTGTTGGTCATCACCCGCAGGGCCATGATTTGCCGGCGGATCACCATGTCTGGCTTGGTGATGTCGACTTCTACCTCTGGGTTATTCACTTGGTTTGCTAAGCCATTGCCAGTCACTGCAAAGTCGTACCTGGAAAGGAACCGTTCCTGCTGGTACCACCGCTGCCCCTCGGCAGGGTCCCGCACCCAAGGCTGACACCGCGGCCAGCCGGCAATGCCACCGCGGCCAGCCGGCAATGCCACCGCGTCCCGGGGCCAGCCTGGGGGATTCCCTGAGCCCAGTGCCATCCCCTCCATGTGCTGATGCTCACAGACCCCTCCTCCAGCTGCTTAACCCATCTGCCCTCCCTGCAAGCTGAGCAGCATGGGGAATTAAACACCTGGAGCACCTCTCCTATGAGGACAGACTGAGGGAGTTGGGGTGGTTAAGTCTGGAGAAGAGAAGGCTCCAAGGAGACCTAATTGTGGCCTTCCAGTATCTGAAGGGGGCTACAATAAAGCTGGGGAGGGACTTTTGAGGGTGTCAGGGAGTGAAAGGACTGGGGGGAATGGAGCAGAACTAGAAGTGGGGAGATTCAGATAGGATATTAGGAAGAAGTTGTTGCCCATGAGGGTGGTGAGAGCCTGGCACAGGTTGCCCAGGGAGGTGGTGGAAGCCTCCTGCCTGGAGATGTTTGCAGCCAGGCTGGAGGTGGCTGTGAGCAACCTGCTGTAGTGTGAGGTGTCCCTGCCCATGGCAGGGGGATTGGAACTAGGTGATCCTTGGGGTCCCCTCCAACCCTGACAATTCTGTGATTAAAGACTGTGCTCCTCCAGCCTGTACCACAAGGCAAGTTTCTTCCCAGCCTGAAAAGAGAAGGTCTGGGGCTCTCTAGCAATAATGATGGCTTACAACAGCATCAATCAGCTTGCTGCAGGCAACAGAGCAAACCAACCTGCTGAGGTGCCCAAGGAGATGACACTTGTGGGAAAACAACCTTTGAGGCCAGGCTTATCCCAGGGCAACCTGGGGGTGACTGTTGGAGGCAGGAGTGTCATTCTGGCTTTGCATAATGCAGCTTAACTACCAAGCTGAGGTATTAAATGTGTCCTTCTGACCATGGAGACATGAGATGTACATGACACTATGATGGGAGGGAGTGCTGGTCTGCTGGAGGGTAGGTAGGAAGGCTCTGCAGAGGGACCTGGCCAGGCTGCATCAATGGGCAGAGGTCAATCATATGAGATTCAACAAGGCCATGTTCTATGTTCAATTTTGGGTCCCTCACTCCAAGAAGGACATTGAGGAGCTGGGCAATGAAGCTGGGGAAGGGTCTGGAGAAATGGGCTGGGGAGGACCAGCTGAGGGAGCTGGGGGTGTTCAGAAGAGGAGGCTGAGGGGAGACTTCCTGGCTCTCTACAGATACCTGAAAGGAGGTTGGAACCAGGTGGGTGTTGGCCTCTTCTCCCTAGTAACAAGTGATAGATAGGATGAGAGGCAATGGCCTCAAGTTGCACCAGGGGGGGTTAGGTTGGATGTTAGGAGACAATTCTTCCCTGAAAGGTTCTCCAAGCTTGGCACAGGCTGCCCTGGGAAGTGGTTGAATCCCCATCCCTGGAGGTGTTTCAAAGAGGCAGAGAAGTGGTGCTGGCTTAGCAGCAGACTTGGTAGAGTTAGAGAACAGTTGGACTGGGTGATCTTAAAGGTCTTTTCCAAGGAAACCAATTCTATGATTCCCTCACAACCCCAACAGGAGCTGCAGAGGAGCTCACATAACACCACACATGGAGTGCAGACCAGCACAGCTCCCCAGCCCCAGCAGGTTTGTGCCCTCAGCTCCCAGCACTTGTACATAGAGAGGCTGAGCAACAAAACACACTGAAATGTCTCCTGTCACAGGTGTTTGGAGTCTACCTTTCAGAGCAGGGAATGATGCTGTTTTCCCTCCCCTGGTTAGCTGACTTGCAAGAAAAATCACTGTGTAACAGCTGGAAACATCACTGCTCTGAGCTGTGGTGCCAACATCAGCATCACCAGAGGGAGAAAAGGAGGCCAGGCAGTCAGGTACCACCACACATCTGAACACAGAACTGTTGAGGTTGGAAGAGGACTTTGAGATCATCAAGTCCAAGCTTACCCAGAGCTCACGATCCACCACTGCTGCTAAGCCACTGCCACTGATCCACGTCCCTCAGCACCACATCCACACAGTTTGTATATACCTCCAGGGATGGTGACTCCACACTTCCCTGGGAGAGTCCCTGACCACTCTTTCAGTATCCAACCTAATCCTCCTCTGGCACAACCTGAGGCTGCTTCCTCTTGTACTGGCACTTGTTGCATGTGAGAAGAGATCAACCCCACCTGGCTCCATCCTCCTTTGAGGCAGTCACAGAGGTGATGAGGTCTCCCCTCAGCCTCCTCTTCTGAAGACTCAACAACCCCAGTTCCCTTAGCTGTTCCTCATCAGACTTGTGTCCAAGTCTTTATGATTGTTCAGGCTTTGCCCTGTAGAGTTTAAAATGTCACCCTGGGGAGTGGAGAAGTCCCCCATCCCACCAGCCTAGGCATGGGTCATGCCTGAAGAAGGCCATGATCAAACCCTGTCCTGTAGAGGGAGGGATTAGGATGATGATTTGGTTATTATTTGTGACCAGTGTTGTAAGTTTCAAAGACATCAGGGAGAGACCAAAGTGTGGAGAACTACTGGAATTTTAGGCTGAGCCAGAGAGGAAATAGGAACAGCAAAGCAAAACATCTTGCACAACCCACAGAGGATGTTCAGCCCTTCCTCTGCCTTGCCCAGTGCTCTCAGCTCTCCACCTCTCCCCCTTACCGGTGCTGGCCCTGGGGACACCTGCTGTGAAAAGCCCTGCACAGGCTGCTGATAAAGAAGACCCCAGGAGGGCAGAGCCATTTCTTGCTGCAGAGATCTCAACCACCACCATGGCCACGTGAGGCAGCTCCAGGCACACACAACCCAGGGCAAAACTGACTGTGGAAAAGGCTCAGTCTTGTGTCCCAAAACCACCAAGGGCAAACCCTGCTGTTATGTAGACAAGCTGTTGGAAAAAAACCCTTGGACAACCATTTGTTTGTTTGCTTGATGGAACCTCTTGGTTCCTCAGTAAGCAAACAGCAAACCAAGAAACTCTGGTTTCCAAAATAAGAAGTCAAAAGCAGTTACATAAACCATATGACAGAAAACTTTTGGCTTATTCAGCTCTTGGTAATTTCTTCCTTACAAGAAAACAAAAGGATCAAACCAAAAAGGTTTGGTAACTGTTTTTCCGTCACAAGAGTGCAGGAAAACTACTGGCTCCTTTGTGCCACTGACCTCAGCAGTGGAGGAGAGGACCTTTCACCAGCCTCTCTCTCCCCTGCACTTCCTCACTGAGGAACCCAGCAATAGCTCCTGGTAGGAAGCCCAGCTGGGGACACTGGGGCAGCAGTCCTGGCAGCAGTCTTCCATCAGCTGCTCTGTGGCTGTGGCACAGGACTTTGTGCAAATCACCTCCACAAACCCATGAGAGTCAACTCCAGAGTGAGATGTCCTATCTGGGTATCTAGACTCAGGTCTCTCCTTCAAAACAAACCACCATGCAGAGCTTGCAAAATGCTTCAGCTTTCTGCTCAAGCTCCCCCCATGACTGCAAAAAGGGAGAATGGCAGCTGCCTGTTTTAGGAGAGCTGGGGGTCACTCCTGTAGGAGAAGAGGGCTTGGGGAGAGGGGCTGGCATAGATTCATAGGGTTGTTTTGGTTGGAAAAGATCTCCAAGATCAAGTCCAACCATCAACCTAACATCACCACAATCATTTGACCATGGCCTGAAGTGCCATGCCCAAACCTTTCTAGAACACCTCCAAAGATGGGGACTCCACCACCTCCCTGGGCAGCCTGTTCCAATCCCTGACCACTCTTGCAGCAAAGACATTTTTCCTAATCTCCAACCTAAACCTCCCCTGGCACAACTTCAGGCCATTTTTCCCTTGTCCTGTCACTTGTTAGAATAGAATAGAATAGATTTAACCAGGTTGGAAAAGACCTTGGAGATCATCAAGTCCAACCTATCACCCAACACCATCTGATCAACTAAACCATGGCACCAAGTGCCTCATCCAGGCTCTTCCTAAACACTTCCAGGGATGGTGACTCTACCACCTCCCTGGGCAGCACATTCCCATGGCCAATCTCTCTTGCTTGGAAGAACTTCTTCCCAGAAGAAGTTCCAGCCCAAACCTCCCCTGGCACAGCTTGAGACTGTGTCCTCTTGCTCTGGTGCTGGTTGTCTGGGAGAAGAGACCAACCCCACCTGGCTACAACCTCCCTTCAGGCAGTTGGAGAGAACAAGAAGGTCTCCCCTGAGCCTCCTCTTCTCCAGGCTAAGCAACCCCAGCTCCCTCAGCCTCTCCTCCCAGGGCTGTGCTCCAGACCCCTCCCCAGCTTTGTTGCCCTTCCCTGGACACCTTCCAGCATCTCAACCTCTTTCCTAAACTGAGGAGCCCAGAACTGGACACAAGACTCAAGGTGTGACCTGACCAGTGCTGAGCACAGGGCAGAATGACCTACTTGGGAGAAGAAACCCACACCCACCTGGCTCCAACCTCCTTTCTGGGAGCTATAGAGAGCAATGAGATCTCCCTCAGCCTCTTCTTCTCCGGGCTAAACAACCCCAGCTCCCTCTGCTCCTCCCCATCCCTGTCCTCCAGACCCTTCACCCAGGACAAGGCAGAGGGGCAAGAGGAAGAGTGAAGCAGGGGCAGCAGCATGGCCCCTTCACCCAGGACAAGGCAGAGGGGCAAGAGGAAGAGTGAAGCAGGGGCAGCAGCATGGCCCCTTCACCCAGGACAAGGCAGAGGGGCAAGAGGAAGAGTGAAGCAGGGGCAGCAGCATGGCCCCTTCACCCAGGACAAGGCAGTGGGGCAAGAGGAAGAGTGAAGCAGGGGCAGCAGCATGGCCCCTTCACCCAGGACAAGGCAGAGGGGCAAGAGGAAGAGTGGAGCAGGGGCAGCAGCATGGCCAAACCTGCTCTTGGCGCTGCCGTTCCAGCACTCGTTCTCGGTGACGCTGCCCACAGACATCTTTTCGTCGTTGCAAATGTTGCCAGGGAGAGATGACCAGAATTTTTTGGCTTGTTTTAGCTTCTCTTTCACATCAGTAACCTATTAAAAGTTAAAAAAAAATTAAAATAAAATAAAATAACCCCCCCCCAAACCCCCTTCCCTCCCCCCAACCCCCAACCCACCAACCAAAAGCAAAACAAAAGAAACCCGGAGGACATAATCCAGGATACTAAATGCTCATTAAAAAAGGTATTTTTTATCACAACAGACGTGTACAGGGCCAGCTCTTCAGGCTGTGTTTTTGATGGTTGATTTACTTCTTTTAATACAAAATTAAACAGCTCTCCTCAAGCACAGATTAGTCATCAGGCAAGCCTTTAAAGCAGGCATTCTTCTGACACACAAGCGTTGCGGTAATTCACGTCCGGAGCCACGGGCAGATTCCAGCCCTCGGACAGCTCGAGGCAGCCAAAGAATATGAAGAGAGCCAGCAAGTGACAAGTGGAAAATGAGATGCCGTGGTACAGGGGTGTGAAGCACCTCCATGGCACTCACCAGTCGGTCCAAGCTGGTGCCTGCAGCTGTGGTTGGCCTCTCCTCTGGGTGGTAGGGTCTGAAACGAGCGGTGAAACTGCTTTCGGAGACGGAGCGAGCGGTGCGGCCCTGGGCAAGGGTCTTTGGCTGGCCACATCCCTGGAACACCTAAGCAAGGGAAGGAAAGGGGGGTTATGAAATGGGAGGTCACAAGAACCTCCTTTCAACAGGCTCCAGGCCGGCCCCTGCCCAAAGGAGTATCTGTTTTACATCCACTTGAAAGAGCATTAAAGAAAAAGCCCTGAGAAGGCTAGGGAAATAAAACACACTGGATAAAGCCCAAGTGCCCTCTTGGCCCTTTTACCTTCTGAGACACCTGCATGCTGTTCTCCTGCATGTTCATGATTGCATCTGAAATCTTCACATCAATAGGGTCCATGACTGACTCGATGTTGAAGGGGCCCTCCAGCCTCTCCGCTACCAGCAGCATCGAATCTAACGCAAAGAGGGGAAGGAACAAAGGCTTTTAGCGGAGAAGCTTCGAGGAGAACAGGTAACAAGGATGACCCCAAGCCCATGGACTCCAGTACCTGAAGGGGACTACAGGAGAGCTGGGGAGGGACTTCTTACAAGGGCTTGTAGTGACAGAATGAGGGGCAATGGTTTTGAGCTGGAAGAGGGGAGATTGAGACGGGAGATTAGGAAGAAATTCTTTCCAGTGAGGGTGGGGAGACACTGGAACAGGCTGCCCAGGGAGGTGTTGGCTGCCCCCTCCCTGGAGGTGCTCAAGGCCAGGTTGGATGAGGCCTTGAGCAACCTGGGCTGGTGGGAGGTGTCCCTGCCCATGGCAGGGGGGTAGGAAGTGGATGATCTTTAAGGTCCTTTCCAACCCAACCCATTCTATGAATGCATCTACGAATGAAAGGTCCCTCCCAACCCAAGCTGTTCTATGACATTAACCACCATGACTTCACCTCTGACCAGCCAACATTTTGCCTCTGTTCCCAGAGCCTACAGCTTCGCCAGGCACTTGAATACTGCCAGCACCAAGCCACAGGGTCACGTACATCAAAAGCTACGTTAATCGAGGGCGAATCATTGCAGCCTGCCAAGAGGCAGCCTGTAATCACCTCCTCCCATCAGAACAAGCATTACTAACACCCTCCTCTCCATGCTCCTTTGGTACAGGCTGCCTTGTGTCATTTGTTTTTCAAGACTGCTTTCATAGAATCAATCACAGAATGTTAGGGGTTGGAAGGGATCTCCAGAGATCAACGAGTCCAACCTCCCTGCCACAGCCGGTCACCCAGGAATGTGTCCAGGCAGGTTCTGAAAGGCTCCAGAGAAGGAGACTCCACAACCTCTCTGGGCAGCCTGCTCCAGGCACCCAGCACCCCCACAGCAAAGATGTTTTTCCTCATGTTAAGGTGGAACTTGCTGTGTTCCACTTTGTGCCTGTCGTCCTGTGTCCTATCAGAGGGCACCACCGAAGAGAGCTTGGACTTTTCTTCTTCACAACCCCCCTCAGATATTTATAAACATGGATCAAATCCCCTCTCAGTCTTCTCTTCTCCAGACTAAACTACCCTGGGGCTCTCAGCCTTTCAAAGCCACCAGCTTCCTCATCCTGATCTGGAATGCAAGGTAGCAGGGTGAAAGGGCCCAAGATCCTCATCTCTACCATCTCTCCCTCATGGATAGCTACAGGCTTTGCCGTGCCTGGGGAGGCCAAGGGCCTGCACCTTCTGGCATCAGATGGACAGTCTGCATGAGAGAGACTGTGTGAGACCAGGGCAATTGCCCTGCCCTGATGATAGGGTTGGCACATCTCTAGGCAAGGGGATGGAAAAGTCGCTCAGCCGAGACTGGGTCACCTCCTCCTGTGCCAACACGCACGTCCTCATCACATACATCCTTAAACACAGCAGCTACTCAACATCCACTGCTTCTTCTGGGCAATTATTGCTGGCACTGCAATAAAGCCCCTCCTCTGGTTCCCCCCTCTTAGAGGGTGCCTCCAGGTACAGGCCTGGTGCAAAGCACTCGCCTCAACCTTTATTGAATGTTGGTTTTCACAGCGGTCCCTCGATCCCGGAGCACCCTCTTTGCTGGTCACCCCTCCTGCATCACTTCAGGAGAGGAGAAGTGGGACTTTTTACCAAGGCTTGTAGTGACAGGACATGGGGGAATGCCTTCAAGCTGGAAGAAACTCAGTTTAGATGAGACATTAGGAAGAAATTATTCACCAGGAGGGTGGTGAGGCACTGGAAAAGGTTGCTGAGGCTCCAAACCTGGAAATGTTCAAAGGCAGGTTAGAAGGAGCCTTGAGCAACCTGGTCTAGTGGAAGGTGTCCCTGCCCATGGCAGAAGGGGTGGAACTGGATGATCTTTAAGATCCCTTCCAACCCAACCCATTTCATGATGCTCTTCCATAAACTCATCATTTTCCACTTGCATTTAATTGTTCAGTTTTTCCTAGCCTGCATGACGTGAGACATGAGGACCACAGCCCCTCTGGCCTCAAGGAAACCCTTCTCCTGAGGAGCTCCACCCTTGCTCCCCAAGGCTAGGCCTATTCCCTTCCATGAAGGAGAAAAGGGTGTTTCACAGTCAGTCCATTAATTTCCCTTGAAAAGTGTTTCTCATGCCATCCCTCCTCCTCCTAACTTCTAACAAGCAGAAAACCTCTGTGCTGCATTAAGAAGAGTGTGGCCAGCAGGTCAAGGCAAGTTCTCCTTCCCCCCCTACTCTGCCCTAGTGAGGCCACATCTGGAGTTAGTGTCCAGTGCTGGGCTCCCCAGATCAGGCAGCCAGCACCAGAACAAGAGGACACAGTCTCAGGCTGCACCAGGGGAGGTTTAGACTGGAGGTTAGGAGGAAGTTCTACACAGAGAGAGTGATTGCCCATTGGAATGGGCTGCCTGGGGAGGTGGTGGAGTCACCATCACTGGAGGCGTTTAGGAGGAGACTTGACAGGGTGCTTGGTGCCATGGTTTAGTTGATTAGATGGTGTTGGGTGATAGGTTGGATGTGATGATCTTGAAGGTCTCTTCCAGCCTGGTTTATTCTATTCTATTATTCTATCCTATCCTATCCTATCCTATCCTATCCTATCCTATCCTATCCTATCCTATCCTATCCTATCCTATCCCATTCCATCCCATCCCATCCTATCCTATCCTATCCTATCCTATCCTATCCTATCCTATCCTATCCTATCCCATTCCATCCCATCCTATCCTATCCTATCCTATCCTATCCTATCCTATCCTATCCTATCCTACTGGAAAACGTGCAATGGAGGCTAAGAGGATGATGAAGGAATTGGAACATCTGTCTGATAAAGAAAGGCAGAGAGACCTGGAGCTGTTTAGTCTGGGGAAGAGCAGCCTGAGGGGGGAATCCTATTAATGTTTCTAAATATCTGAGGGGTGGGTGTGAAGAGGAGGCCAGGTTCCTTTCAGTGGTGCCCTGTGACAGGACAAGGGGTGATGGATACAACTGGAACAAAGCAACATCTACCACAACATGAGGAAAAACCTTGTTGTGAGGGTGCTGGAGCCCTGGAGCAGGCTGCCCAGACAGGTTGGGGAGTCTCCATCTTTGGAGACTTTCAAGCCCCACCTGGATGCATTCCTGCATGATCTGCCCTGGGTGACTCTGCTCTGGCAGGGGGATTGGAGTGGATGATGTCCAGAGGTCCCTTCCAACCCCCACTATGATTCTGTGGGCTCCAGCTACCTCTTAAAGCCCTATGAAGATATTCCACATACTGAACCATTTAGCTATAGCTCTGCCTTAGGGCCTGAGCCATGTTGACCTACACTCAAACCCCCACAAACTGGTGGTAAATACACGACTAAGAACAGGTTGCCAAGGGAGGTGGTAGAGGCCCCTTCCCTGGAGACACTGAAGCTGAGACTGGACAGGGCTCTGGGCAACCTGACCTAGTTGAGGATGCCCCTGCTGACTGCAGAGGGGGTTGGACTGGATGAGCTTTGGAGGCCCCTTCCAGCCCAGCCCATTGTATGATTTGTGAATAGAATGATAATAATAATGAAGGATAACAATAGTAACAGTAGTAACAGCAATCACAGCAGTAGTAATACTGTGAATATAATGATAATAATGAAGTATGATAATAATAATAGTAGTGAGAGTAACAATAGCAGCAGTAGTATTGTGAGTATAATGGTAGTAATGAAGTATAACAAGAGTAACAGTAGTAATAGTAATAGTAGTAGTAGTATTGTGAATATAATGGTAATAATGAAGCATAACAACAGTAATAGTAGTAATAGTAATAGTAGTAGTAGTATTGTGAATATAATGGTAATAATGAAGTATAACAACAGTAACAGTAGTAATAGTAATAGTAGTATTGTGAATATAATGGTAATAATGAAGCTAACAACAGTAATAGTAGTAATAGTAATAGTAGTAGTATTGTGAGTATAATGGTAATAATGAAGCATAACAACAGTAATAGTAGTAATAGTAATAGTAGTAGTAGTATTGTGAGTATAATGGTAATAATGAAGCATAACAACAGTAATAGTAGTAATAGTAATAGTAGTAGTAGTATTGTGAGTATAATGGTAATAATGAAGCATAACAACAGTAATAGTAGTAATAGTAATAGTAATAGTAGTAGTACTGTGAATATAATGATAATAATGAAGCATAACAACAGTAATAGTAGTAATAGTAATAGTAGTAGTAGTATTGTGAATATAATGGTAATAATGAAGTATAACAACAGTAATAGTAGTAATAGTAGTAGTATTGTGAATATAATGGTAATAATGAAGCTAACAACAGTAATAGTAGTAATAGTAATAGTAGTAGTATTGTGAATATAATGGTAATAATGAAGCATAACAACAGTAATAGTAGTAATAGCAATAGTAGTAGTAGTAGTATTGTGAATATCAAGATAATAATGAAGTATAACAACAGTAATGGTAGTAATAGTAATAGTAGTAGTATTAGTATTGTGAATATAATGAAGTATAACAACAGTAATAGTGGTAATATCAGTATCAGTATCACTAAGGTTGGAAGAGACCTCAAAGATCGAGTCCAACCTGTCACCACAGACCTCATGACTAGAGTAGGGAGGACACTATTGCCCACTGCAGGCTTGAACTCATGACCTTGCCATTAAGGGTCTTGTGCACTACCAAGGCCCCATCCACCCTGTCAAAAGTAATACTAAAATAATAATAATAATAATAATAATAATAATAATAATAATAATAATAATAATAATAATAATAAGAAGAAGAAGAAGAAGAAGAAGAAGAAGAAGAAGATGAAGGAGAAGAAGAGAAGAAGATGATCAGCATCCAACACCAAAACCCCCACATGAACTGCAGATGCCTTCCTAGCCTGTAAATCTGCTTTTTAAAGACAACTCAATAGCTGGAAGACTTTCTGAGTGTAACTTAAAGGTCTCCCAGCCAATCAACCCATCCTAAAAACCACCTCAGCCAGGACTCCTGCAGCTCAGCCAAAGGTGCCGACGCTGAGGGACCGAACCCCGGCAGGAGCTGGAGCCCCACAGCCTGCAGCAGCAGGGATGGAAGTGGTGCAGGGCATGGCTGGAATTTAGCCATCAGGGACTCCAAACAGGTCCAAAAAAAAAAAAAGTAAAAATGAGAGAGAGAAGGGAAAAAAAGAAAGAAGGTAATAACAAATGAAACAAAGAGTCTTAGACTGTATTGTGGTGGGCTCCAATAAAGTGATGCTTCAAATCTCTGAGTAATGACTGCGAGCATGAATATACCATTGTGCCAGAGGGGGAGGAAAAATGCTTTTGATGTGCTACCAAATGGAGACTTTTGTAAACAAGTGGAGCACAACTTAAACATGTTCATCATTGTCAAAGCTTTTTTTTATTTGGGGGGGGGGGGGGGAAGGTTCAGGAGCATAAAGAACATCCCCAGCGCCGCTTGCAGGAAGCCGCTTGGCTTCCAAGGGAAAACCCAGGGTGCAGAGACAGCTCACAAACCCCTTCTCACACTCCCCCCCATCCCAACCCCCCCCCCAAACCCCAAAATAATATTAGGAAGAGACAGATAATAAACCACAGCAAATGCAGAGGGGGTGGGTGGGTTGGTTGCTTTGGTGGTGGTTGCTGTTTTTCCCCGTTCACGAGGAGTAAAATCCCCGTCCACTCTGCAAGTCCTTCGCTCTGCGAGCGGCCAGGGGAAGGCCGCAGATCAATACAGTGTTTGTGAAGGACTGAAAAGGAAACATAAACCCCCGATTCTTCTGGCTGTTTGGCGTCTTTGTAAACTTGGGAGCCTCGCAGGCCATCCACAAGACCATGGGAATGTAGAGCGAATTGGGCCCTTTGTTAGCGGGGGTGCCATGGCGTTCCCTGTATCACAGCCCAGGAATGCGGCCCCTGCTTTTGACTGCCCCGCCGAGAAAATGCAGCGCGGCCTCCAGCAGAGCTGCCAGAGCTGCCCAGCAAAAAAAGATAAGGGAAGTAATAATTGCCCCTTGGAGCAGATATGCAGCTGGAGCTCTTCAGCAGCAGGGCTTGATACCGATAGGAGCAATAAATGAAGGCGAGTTCTCATTTTTACAAGGACTTCTGACGAGGGCTTGCAGCGGCAGGACCGAGGGCAAGGGAGCTGAGCTGGGAGAGGGGAGATTTGAGGCTGGAGATGAGGAAGAAATTCTTTAGAGTGAGGTTGGTGAGACACTGGAACAGGTTGCTCAGGGAGGCTGTGGATGTCCCCTCCCTGGAGGTGTTCAAGGCCAGGTTGGTGGGAGGTGTCCCTGCCCACGGCAGCAGGGTTGGAACTGGATGATCACAGTATCACCAAGGTTGGAAGAGACCTCAAAGATCATCAAGTCCAACCTGGCACCACAGACCTCATGACTAAACCATGGCACCAAGTGCCACTTCCAATCCCCTCTTGAACACCTCCAGGGATGATGACTCCATCACCTCCCTAGGCAGCCCATTCCAATGATCTCCAAGGTCCTTTCCAACCCAAGCCATTCTGTGATTCTATGATTCATTATGAAGTGAGTGGGGGGAAAGGGGTGAGAGGATTGGGAGGACTCCACCTCACCCACAGTTCTGATTCTGGGGGGCAACCTGCAAGCTTCTACCTCCCAGCAGGAGCTGGCTGGTGTGCCAAGCAGCAGCGGTGGCAAGCAGTGATTCCCTCCAGCAGCCACGTTTGACATTCCTAAGGGTTGGCTAGGGTTCAAGGGGGGAGGCAGGCTGCACTAACACCAGAAACCAAGCTGAGGTGCAACTTAGCTCCCAAAAAAAGATTTTCCATCCCTGGCAGAGGGGAGCTGATGACAAACATCCATTACTGCGCTCCAGCTCTGCTGCAAAATAATTGCTATTTACAAGCCACGCTGAGGTGGCTCAGATCTCCTTCCCAAACAACAACAAACAACAACAACACAAGTCTGGCAGAGTGAAAAATGCACCCTGGCCATCTATTCTTGCAAACAGCATGACAAAAGACTGTCTCTCCTCCCTGGGATGAGGAGAAAGAAGTGGATTTGGGATGGGGGGGAGGGAGGGGGGGAGAACTCCCCGATCCACACCATATAGTGCCATCCCTTAAAGACCCTTTTCCTCCTGCATACATTTGTCCTTGCTAGTGGCATTGAGACAATCCTTGGCGACAAAGCACCTCGCTCTCATGAAGGAAAGCGATTCTTCTGCATTGTGCCACCAATAATCAGAAACCCACATCTTCAGCCTCACTGTCTGACTTGAAGAACAAAAGGCAGTTTGCAGTCTTAACCCCAAGATCTGCTTTAAAAGGGGGAGGGGAGGAGGGGGAAGACCTTGACCATTCATTAGCAACCATTTTTTTTCCCTCAATGCATTTCATTTTTCTTAAAGGGGAAGGGAGGGGAGGGGGGAAAAAAATCCTTTGCTCTAGATATGTATATAGAGCCCTGAATTTTACATCTTTGAGCAGAGTAAAACCTTTGTGGGAGTTAAAAAAAATAAGAAGGGGTAAAAAAAAACCCACCCCAAAACAAAACATGAAAAGGCAGTGGAGATTAACAGTGTTCATTCAGGAAAGCTCCAGCTTTCCTCCCCCCTTCCCTCAGCAGCTTGTTTGAAACAAAGTGTAGCCCCCTCTAATTGGTGTGAGGGCAAAAGAGGAGTTAAATCAAGACATAAAGAAAATTCAAAGTGGTCAAAGTAAAAAGGTAAGGTGGTTAAATGGGAGGAAAGAGCCCAAGTCAGCCATTATTGAAGCCACTGCAACTTTCAATGCAGAAGCAAAGAAAGTATAAATCTCCTTGTCTCAAAAGGGAAAAAACCCACCTTACAAATTTGACACCCCAGCTGGGAAAAGCTTTACCTAAGTGACTTCCATATAGCCCCACCACACATGGGCATGAATACTTTATACACACACCCCCCCCAACTTCATACACCCGTGCAGCATTCTCCACTTTAACTCTCACTTGGTCCAAACTCTGCTGCTGACAGGTAATAATCACTCAGTGTCAGAACTCAGTACTTAAACCCTTGATGCAAGAGAGCATCAGGCACACGTGCAGGTGGGATTTTGCTGCTGTTGTGGAGTGATTTGGGCATTTCTTTTTTACTTTTTTACTTACATATTTGAACCTCTAGCCACACACACACACACACACACACACACACACACACACACAGAGGCTATTGATGACACATGCCCTGCCCCAAGTACCAAATCTACTTAGCTGACTTTGCCTCAAGTGGCAAATGGAGATAGAACCCAAAATCCAGAACACAGCCAGCACCTGCTCAATTATTAAACTCACAAACTCATTAAACTTCAGCCTCCACACTCCACTGCAAGAACCAACCCAGGGCACAAGAACCGATGTACCGAAGCTTAACGCCACGCTGAAGTGACGAAGCAAGTAATGGGCAAGAAGCCCCCTGGGGGAGGAAGCACTGCAAGGGGAAAGCTTTGCTTCCAACCTGGAACTGCATCTATTTTTATTTTAGGGTGGTTGTTTTTGGGTTTTTTTGCCTTGCTTAATAATCTTAATTATTGTCTGCAGCCAGCCCCTGCTCAGCCTGGTGAGACAAGGGCTGGCTGGCTTCCCCCCCTCGCCCCGAGGTTGGTTTTTAGCTGCATACCACCTACAGCAATTAGCTGCTTGTGCTTTTGTCTGTTTTCTGGCATTATGCCCTTCCCTTTCATGGGATTCCTCTTTTCTTACTTGGACTAGATGTTTGCAAGTCTCCTGGCTTTGAGCTATTTCAGCAACAATTGTAGCTGAAATACTTAATATTCTCATGAGAAAGATGGCTGAGAGGAAGGAGGCTGGGGGCGTGTTGGGGGTGGGGGTGGAGGGTGGTGTCAGCCTCGCAGAGAACTGACTTGGAAACAGAATGCAGCGTCACATTTAACTCCCTTTATGGAATGCACAGGCCAAAAAGGAGGGGGGGTGGGGGGAAAAACCAACAACTCAAAACAATTAAAAAAGCCTTCTGAAAATCATAACCCTGCACACATCTAGTTGGCATGGGCAGCAAAGTGAAAAGGCAGCAGACAAAGCAGGGGGAACACAAGTTCAAAGATTTCAGCCCAGCCTGACGTGACAATTAAGCAGCAATTTCCCCCCCCCCTCCTGATTTTCTTTTTGTTTCTTGAAGTGAATCTTCTTTCTAATGGTCTTCTCTTTTTTTTTTTTTCATTTCCCTTCATGAGTGGGATGGGAAGAGCACCACAGCCTTGTCAGCGGTGGCAGATGCGCCACACAGAATACACCAGGTTGGGAAAGACCTCAGACACCATCAAGTCCAACCTATTACCTAATACCTAGCACCTCCTGACAACTAAACCATGGCTCCAAGTGCCACATCCAAGCCTTTTTGGAACACCTCCAGGGATGGGGACTCCACCACCTCCCTGGGCAGTACATTCCAACGGCTAACAACTCTCTCAGTGAAGAACTTTCTCCTCACCTCCAGCCTAAACCTCCTCTGGCACAGCTTGAGACTGTGTCCTCTTGTTCTGGTGCTGATTGCCTGGGAGAAGAGACCAACCCCCACCTGGCTACAACCTCCCTTCAGGGAGTTGTAGAGAGCAGTAAGGTCTCCCCTGAGTGCACTTTGTGACATACTATGTGGAGTGAAGCCACTGCTCACCATGGATGCTGGTTCACAGACAAATCAAAGCTCCTGGAAAAGGAGTGCAAAGGAAAACTCTTCACATTATCTACTGCAAACTCTGCAGAGCTTTGACCCAGGGCAGAACTTCACATCTCAGCCTAAATTTCATGTATCAGGTAATGATGTTTATAGAAGAGATTCACAGATTTGGTTCAGTTGGGAAAAACCTCTAATATCATCAAGTCCAACTGTCAACCCAACGCCATGGCCACAAAACTGTGTCCCAAAGTGCCGTGGCCACACATTTCTTGAACACCTCAGGGATGGGGACTCCACCACCTCCCTGGGCAGCCTGTGCCCATGTCTAGCCACCCTTTCAGGAAAGGCATTTTTGCTGATATCCAACCTAAGCCTCCCCTGGTGCAATTTGAGGCCATTGTCTTTCATCCTATCTCCTGACACCAGGGAGAAGAGCCCAACTCCCACCTTACTGCAGCCTCCTCTCAGGGAGCTGTAGACAGCAATGAGGTCTCCCCTCAGCCTCCTCTTCTCCACACTAAACCCCTCTTGAACACCTCGGGGATGGGGACTCCACCACCTCCCTGGGCAGCCTCTGCCAACCCCTCATCCCACTCTTTTTCCTAATATACAACCCAATCCTCTCCTGGTTCAACTTGAGGCCATTTCCTCTCATTCTATCACCTATACTAGGGAGAAGAGACCAACCCCTACCTAATTTTAACCTCCTTTTGGGGAGCTGTAGAGAGCCATGAGGTCTCCCCTCAGCCTCCTCTTCTCCATACTAAACACCCCCAGCTCCCTCAACTGCTCCTCCCCAGCCCTGTTCTCCACACCCTTTCCCAGCTTTGCTGCCCTTCTCTGGTCACACTCCAGCACCTCAACGTCCTTCTTAGATTGAGGGGCCCCAAACTGACCCCAATATTTGAGATGTGGCCCTACAGAAGGCAGGAAAGAGGAGGAAGAAGATGGCAGAAGAACTCGCCCAGTGGCACGTTAAGGCTGCGCAACATTTCCAAAGGGTGGTGGCCAAGTGCCAAATGAGCTGTTTAAAGACAGATTCAGACACACATCCCATTCCACTTCTTAAATGCAAAATACAGACCCACAGCTTTCCCTGAAGACTCCCAGGCTGCTGAGAAGGAAAACTGGCTGTGGAAGGATAGCTGTATGGTGACGGTGATGTAGAAGGAGCAGCATGGAAAGAATGGTTTGCACATATGCTGGGTTCAGCAGGAAGGGACACTCCAAGCCTACACACACATGGCAGCTCCAGCCTCCTAAAGCTTGTTGCAGCAAGTCACTGACACAACAGAAGTCTCACTCTGCTCTGGTGAGACCCCACCTCCAACACTGCATCCAGTTCTGGTGTCCCCAGCATAAGGAGGATGTGAAACTGTTGGAGTGAGCCCAGAGGAGGACTACAAGGATGATCCAAGGGGTGCAGCGCCTCTGAGGAAGCTGGAGTTGTTCAGCCTGGAGCAGACTCTTGGGGATACCTTATATCTGCTTTTCAATACCTGAAGGGGGGTATAGGAAAGCTGGAGAGGGACTTATAGGCTGTTGGGTAGTGATAGAACTAGAGGGAATGGATCCAAGCTACAGGAGGGGACATTCAGATTGGATGTTAGGAAGAAGTTGTTCCCTATGAGGGTGGTGAGACACTGGAACAGGTTGCCCAGGGAGGTGGTAGAAGCCTCATCCCTCCATGGCAGGGGGGTTGGAACTGGCTGATCCTTGATGTCCCTTCCAACCCTGGCAATTCTGTGATACTGTGACTTTTGATAAGGGTGTCTAGAGACAGGACAAGGGGCAATGGTTTTGAGCTGAGGGAGACCAGAGTTAGCCTGGATCTTAGGAAGAGGTTCCTCAGTAGGAAGGTGGTAAGACTCTGGAATAAGTTGCCTGGAGTGGTTGTGGATGCCCCATCCCTGGAGGTGTTCAAGGCCAGGATGGATGAGGTCTTGAGCAGCCAAATCTATTTGAGAGGTGACCCTGTCCAGGGCAGTGGGGTTGGAGTAGATGATCTCAGAGCCCCATCCAGCCTGGCCCTGGAGATTTTTAAAGCTGGACTGGATGTGGCTGTGAGCAATCTGCTGTAGTGTGAGGTGTCCCTGCCCATGGCAGTGGGGTTGGAACTGGAATGATCCCTTCCAACCCTGACAATTCTGTGATTCTATGACCTCTAAGGTCCCTTCCTACTTAAGCCATTCTATGATTTATTTAGAATCTCAGGTGAAGAGCACCAAGGTGTGCTGCACACAAAGGTGTGGGAGGAAAAGATACCCCCAGACACCTAAAGAACCTGCCACAGATCAGCAGGGCTGCTCACGGCAGCCATTCGGGCGACGGGGACGGCATCAAGAACCACTCACAGGCAGCCTGAACTCATATTGCCTTACCCATAAAGATATTCCACTCAGCATCCAAGTCCCCCTGGTTGGCCAAGCAGCCTCTCATGACGTTGAAGCAGTAGTTGTAGCAGGGCTTCACGGAGAGCAGGCCTCGGCAGTGCGGGCAGTACATCATCTTCAGCAGCGCGCGCGTGCCCTGCGGCGTGGGGTTCACCTGCAGCAGGGACAGAAGGGGCAAGGAGAAGGGAATTAGCCCTTGGTCACAAAAGCAAAACACTCCCCACATTTGTCCCTGGGTGGCTGGGATCAGAGCTGTGCAGAGGAGACTGTGAAGATGATCTGAGGGCTGGAGCTCCTCTCCTACACAGGCAGGCTGGGAGAGTTGGGATTGCTCAGCCTGGAGAGCAGAAGGCTCCAGGGGGACCTTAGAGCTGCATTCCAGTATCTGAAGGGGACCTACAGGAAAGCTGAGGAGGGGCTGTTTAGAAGGACCTGTAGGGATAGGACGAGGGGCAATGGTTTGAAACTGGAGCAGGGGAGGTTTAGGTTGGCCATCAGGAGGAAGTTCTGCACAATGAAGGTGGTGAAATACTGGAACAGGTTGCCCAGATGGGTGTGGAGTCCCCATCCCTGGAGACATTCAAGGTCAAACTTGATGGGGCCCTGAGTAATCCAATCTATTTGGGGATGTCCCTGCTTACTGCAAGGGAGGTTGGACAAGATGACCTTCTAGGGTCCTTTCCAACCTGGTGCATTCTATGATGCTGTGAGATGCAGTGGGGTAAGGCATCGTGGTCCAGCTGGAGCAGATGAGGTGCTGTGTCTCACCTCCTTGGGTGTACCTGCCACTCCAGGAAGCATGGGCAGTCTCCACCTCTGCATAAACTGCAGTGCCTCTTGTGTACTGTGGGACCCCTCCCCAGGCTGCAAGGACAAGCACCCAGGGAGGCCTTGCAGCTCTGGAGACCAGGGAAGGTGGATAAGAAGCAACCAAGCCAAGAGGCACAACGTGAGGCTGTGCTGCCCAAGCCCTGCTGCAAACACAGGCTGAAGAAAGCAATGCCAGCATTGCTCAGGAAAAAGTGGCCAAGCTGGTCCCAAGCCTGCTGCTATCCCCACACCAAACCCACCCAGAGTTTGCCCTCCTCCTCCTTGGCACCGAGGCTCCTCCTGGACAATCACCCAGCAGAGCTCTGGGGCAGAGAGAGCAGCTCCTTTATTTGACATCCAACTCCTGCAGCACAGCATTTACATGACAGACACCTGGGTTCATTCACACCCAGCACGCTGAGAAACGCTGCTCCCCACACCCAAGGGAGGTGGCAGCTCCAGCTCCACAGCCCAGGAAAAGCCCCCAGGAGGCCCCTTGAAGCCAAAGGTGCATCTGCTGCCTGAGCATGCAGAGCTGTCTGCAGCAGGGACGTCACCCTCTGAGCCTTCCACAAGGCCATTCTCCAAAGTGACTCATGGTCAGTTGTGTTTGATTCACTCTCTGGCCCAGCTTCAAAACACTCATTGAAACCATTCCCCCCCAGCTGGGCTGAGGAGCATCAACTCCCAACACCATGGACTGGTGGCCAGCACGTGGTGGGTCCCTCTATGGCACTAAGCTCCCTCAAGAGCAAGTGTTAATCAGCCACACATGAAAACAGCAAATGAAGATGTGATCAGAGATAGAGTGACAAAAGAGAAGCAGTCTCTCTGGTGGTTTAGGCAATGCACTGGAGGCTTCTTGCAAGGCATTAAAGGAGAGCACTCTAAGTGGGTTAAGGTCTAAGGCTGTGCTGAAGGAGGAGACAAACACAGCCCCGAGGAAGGCAGAAGCCATTCAGTGCAAACAGCCACAGATGTGGATGGCCTCCACAGGTCATCTGCTGGAGGTGTGGAAAACAGCTTCATGGCAGAGAGGATGACAGGAGATAATTGTATGCAAGGAAGACCTGACACCACACATACCCAGAGGACCTCAGCTATGGCAAAGCCCTCCTCAGCACCAAGAAACTGAATCATAGGACCACAAGAATGTTAGGGGTTGGAAGGGACCTACTGAGATAGAGTCCAACCCCCTGCCAGAGCAGGATGACCCAGAGCAGGATGGCAGCCAGGCAGCCTTTGAATGGCTCCTCCACCTCTCTGGGCAGCCTGCTCCAGTGCTCCACCACCCTCTACAGGAAGAATTTCCTCCTCATGTTTAGATGGAACTTCCTCCATCCAGGTTTGTGCCCATTGCCTCTTGCCCTGAGTGTGAGCTTCTGGTGCAAAAACCTGTTGGCAGCACATGAAACTAGGAGACAAAAAGAAACCAGAAATCCCCCACTACATGCAGGCCTTGAGCAACCTGCTGTAGTGTGAGGTGTCCCTGCCCACGGCAGGGGGGTTGGAACTGGATGATCTTTAAGGTCCCTTCCAACCCAAACCATTCTGTGATTTCATGTAGATAACCAGGATGGCTTTGCTAGTAACATCGGCAGATTTGTGAACCCTCTTTAGAGAAGAGATGACACAAAAATCAGGTGTGTTCCTCACAGCTCCACAAAGCCCCTGGGGTCTCTTCAGCAGGCACAGCAACTGGCTAGGAAGACAGAAGGACAATTTTCTGCAGCAGCTGGAGCTCAGTGCTGGTGTTTGGTGGGCCAGCAATGCTAATCATGGATACAAACTGGAAGGTTTCACCTCAAAATGAGGAGAAACTTCTTCAGAATGAGGGTGGCAGAGCCCTGGAGCAGGCTGCCCACAGAAGTTGTGGAGTCTCCTTCTCTGGAGACTTTCAAGACCCACCTGGATGCACTCCTGTGTGACCTGCCCTGGGTGATCCTGCTTTGGCAGGGGGGTTGGACTGGATGATCTCTGGAGGTCCCTTCCAACCTCTTACATTCTGTGACACATGGACACATTGACTTACCCAAGCTGCTCTCCAGGTCTTTGGGTTCTGTAACCAGGAATCTCAATTCAATCACAGAATCACTAAGGTTGGAAAAGGCCTCCTGAGACCATCAAGTTCAACCAGCAGTTCAACACCACCATGCCCACTAAACCATGGTCCAAAGTGTGTCCAACAAGGGGGAATCCACTACCTCCCTGGGCAACCTGTTCTAGTCTTCCACCACCCCCATAGTAAAGAGCTTCTTCCTAATGTCCAATCTAAATCTACCCTGCTCTAGTTTCAAACCATTCCCCTTCCTCCTGTCATCACAGGTGCTTGTACACCTCCCCAGCTTTTCTGTAGCCCCCTTCAGGTACTGGAAGGCCACTGTAAGATCTCTCTTCTCTGGAGGTCCCTTCCAACCTCTAACATTCTGTGATTCAGACATCACTTTACCCCTCTCTCTTGTCTGCAAAGAGCCTGTTGGGCTGAGCAAAAGGAGACCCAACCTAGAAAGCTGTTTGTGGTGGTTGGGAGAAGCCGATTCAGAGGCTCCAGAGCCATGCAGGCACACATCTATAGATCTGGAAGGAAGGCACAGCAGGAGCAGGAGCCCCAGCAGAGAGCTCCCTGTTGGGGCAGCGTGGCTTTTAGGCAGAGCTAGTTCAAACCCTGGGAAGAGCTGGAGCAACACAAACCAGCTACAGCAGATGATTTATGGTCAGAAAACTGCAAGCAGACAAATGTAAAGGTATCATCTGCCATCCAGATGGTGCAGGCCTTGCATAACAAAAAAGAGGGCTGGGGGAGGGGAGGCAAGAGGGAATGAAATAACATCTCACACCCAGAGACAGATGTCCCAAGATTAGTAGTTCAGTTGTTTCTCGGATAAAAATCTCTTCCTGTGTCACTTGGTGCCAGGTGTGAGGACGTCCACACCTAGTCCTGAGGCTTAACAGCAGGTTCTGGCTGTCCTGGGGGTGGTCTGCACAAAGGAGTGGTCTGCACCCTCCTTGGGAAGAAAACTGGGAAACTGTTGACAGCCCCAGGCAGGTGCTAGAGCAGTTTGAAGAGGAAGGAGGAACAGGAGAAGGAACAGGAAGCCCAGCTCTATCACAGGCCCATCAGCTGTTGAGGCTGGAAGAGACCTTTGAGATCATGAAGTCCACCCAGAGCTCACAAAGCCACCACTGCTGCTAAGCCACTGCTACTGAACCACATCCCACAGTACCACATCCATGCAGCCTTTTAATACCTCCAGGGATGGGAACTTCACCACTTCCCTGGGCAGCCTGTGTGAGCACATGAGAACCCTTTCATAGAACCATTGATTCACAGAACAGTTTGGCTTGGAAGGGCCCTAAAGGTCATCCACTTCCAACCCCCCTGATATAGGCAGAGACACCTAGCCCAGGTTGCTCAAGACCTCATCCAACCTGGCCTTAAACACCTCCAAGGGAGGGGGCATCCACAACCTCCCTGGGCAACCTGTGCCAGTGTCTCACTACCCTTACTTGAATGTGTCCAGAGAAGGGCAATGAGGCTGGGGAGGGGTCTGGAGCACAGCCCTGGGAGGAGAGGCTGAGGGAGCTGGGGTTGCTTAGCCTGGAGAAGAGGAGGCTCAGGGGAGACCTCATTGCTATCTAAAACTCCCTGAAGGGAGGTTGTAGCCAGGTGGGGGTTGGTCTCTTCTCCCAGGCACCCAGCACCAGAACAAGAGGACAGAGTCTCAAGCTGTGCCAGGGGAAGTTTAGGCTGGAGGTGAGGAGGAAGTTCTTCCCAGCAAGAGAGACTGGCCATTGGGATGTGCTGCCCAGGGAGGTGGTAGAGTCCCCATCCCTGGAGGTGTTCAAGAGGGGACTGGATGTGGCACTTGGAGCCATGGTTTAGCTGTCAGGAGGTGTTGGGTGACAGGTTGGACTTGATGATCTCTGAGGTCTTTTCCAACCTGGTTGATTCTATGATTGTATGGTTTAGTGTAAAGAATTTCTTCCTAACCTCCAGGCTGTATCTCCCTTCCTTTCTGTGAAGACATGTCTCCTAATAGCCAAGGAAAACCTCATGGAAAGCTGCAGCTTTATGAAAGGGATTGCATGGCAGCATGCTGCAAAACAGAAAAAGAAGTCCCCCACCCACCCAGCAGTGACCCTCAGGAGGTCACCTTCCCCTCTTAGGTTCCCGGGCTCGCAGTCCTGCAGCGTCCCACTGCTTTGATATTTCATAGGGGTTCCTCTTTATGAATCCTCAGCAGATGCAGGGGAAACTGGAGCTGCTTGCTCATGTTCCACAGCAGATGACATGGGATGGGCACTTAGATTAGGGCCTTTGAAAGAGAGATTGCCCTTTGCAGCGGGCTGCCCAGGGAAGCGCTGGGGTCGACGGCCCTGGAGGTGTTTAAGGAGAGCCTGGATGAGGCACTTAGTGCCATGGTCTGGTTGGTTAGTTAGGATTGGGTGATTGGTTGGACTTGAAGATCTTGGAGGTCTCTTCCAACCTGGCTGACTCTGTGATCCTGTAATTTAAAAGCAAATGGGGTTTTGCTTTCCTCCCCAAATTAGTTTGTGGCTCTGAGCCCCGCAGAGAGCCGATGGCAAAGGGGGTGATGGAAAGACAAGTCCCAGCCTGCAGTGACTGCTGGACAGAGTGGGAGAGATGGAGCCCTCAACACAGGAAGGACATGGACCTGATGGAGAGGGTCCAGAGAAGGGCCATGAAAATGATCAAGGGGTTGGAGCAGCTCTGCTACAAGGACAGGCTGAGGGAGCTGGGGGTGTTCAGCCTGGAGGAGGCTCTGGGGAGCTCTCATAGCAGCCTGAAGGGAGCTACAGGAAGGATGGAGAGAGACTGTTTGCAAAGGCCTGCAGGGACAGGACAAGGGACAGTGGCTTCAAACTAGAGCAGAGCCGATCAGATTTAGATTGGATGTGAGGAACAAGTTCTTCACTATGAGTGTGGTGGAACACCGGAACAGGTTGCCCAGGGATGTGGTTGGGGACCCTTCCCTGGAGATACTCAAGGTGAGACCTGATGAGGCCCTGGCAACCTCATCCGGTCGGGGATGTCCCTGCTGACTGCAGGGAGGTTGGACTGGATGAGCTTTGGAGGTCCCTTCCAGCCTGGACCATTCTATAGCCCACAGGGAAGCTCTCAGTTTGCAGCACTGGTGGAGGAGGACACCGTGGCAATCCCTCAGCCCAGCTCTGGCATTTTACCATGTCAGAAAGCAGCACGAATGCAGGAGAAGAGCTCACCTGGGAGAGAAATGCTTCAGGGAAGCTGGTGAGCACTTAGCCCTCCTTACACCAGGGATGAACTCTCAGCTGCTGCGTGTGGCTGCAGTGAGAAGCTCGCCCCCTGGCCAGGGGCCCGTGCCCGCTCCAAAGCGGCTCTGGAGCTGTCAGTGGGATGTGCCATATGCTGCCCTGGCAATCCTTCACAAGCTTTTAATGTCTGCTCTGCCACACCAGGTGCAAGCTCTTAAAACACCATTGGATGTAACAGTAAACCCAGATATGCTTTGTTCTGGGGGGGGTGTTTATCTTGGACAGCAACTCGGATTCATTCAAGCTCTACTCTAGACTGACCCTCAAAACCAAATAATCTCCTTCCTAACAAAGCAAAGGTCCCAAACCAAGCTTTATTTGCTGAAGAGGATTTACTCTGGTAGATCTGAGCCCAGGTAGTAGTATGCTGTAGTGCATCTAACACGTAAAAGCTTCCAGGAGAAGCAAATGCACTCCAGCTCCCTCCTTTTATCTTGTGAAATTTATCTCCTTTCCATGGCACTCCCCACCACCCCAGCAATCCATCACCCTGCAGCTCCATCATGTAAATCACAATTTGTCCCTAGCCATGGACTTTCTCAAGAGGTGAAGATTAAAAGCTGCTAACAGATGTGTTTGGGCACCGCTCTTCCCACTCGCGTTGAACTCTCCCCCGAGAAAATCCCTACGTGCACACAGGCCACAAAAGCCAAGCAAAAAGCAAACAGTTCTGGGCTGCACTCAAACAGCAGGAAGAACTTCAGTCACAGAGTGGTCAGGCATTGGAGCAGGCTGCCCAGGGAGGTGGTGGAGTCGCCATCCTTGGAGGTGTTCAAAGAAACAAGAAGATGCAGAATGGAATACAGAATAAAGCAGGTTGGAAAAGACCTTGGAGATCGAAGTCCAACCTATCACCCAGCACCATCTGATCAGCTAAACCATGGCACCAACTGCCTCAGCCAGGCTCTTCCTAAACACCTCCAGGGATGGTGACTCCACCACCTCCCTGGGCAGCACATCCCAATGGCCAATCTCTCTTGCTGAGAAGAATTTCTTCCTAACATCCAGCCTAAACCTCCCCTGGCACAGCCTGAGACTGTGTCCTCTTGTTCTGGTGCTGCTTGCCTGGGAGAAGAGACCAACCCCCACCTGGCTACAACCTCCCTTCAGGGAGTTGGAGAGAGCAAGAAGGTCTCCCCTGAGCCTCCTCTTCTGCAGGCTAAGCAACCCCAGCTCCCTCAGCCTCTCCTCACAGGGCTGTGCTCCAGACCCCTCCCCAGCTTTGTTGCCCTTCTCTGGACGCATCTCAACATCTTTCCTAACCTGAGGGGAGATGTGGCACTTCAGGGCATGGTCCAGTGGTCATGGAGGTGTTGGGCAGAAGGTGGCACTTGATCTTGGAGGTCTATTCCAGCCTTAGTGATCCTATGATTGTCTTCTATGATTTCATGTCATATTTGCTAAGGGCCCTCCCCAGCTTCCATTGACTGGTGAAGGTGCAACAGGTTCTTGTGAAAACTAAGTGCTCTTGGTATGAGTTGTAGAGAGCAAGAAGGTCTCCCCTGAGCCTCCTCTTCTCCAGGCTAAGCAAGCCCAGCTCCCTCAGCCTCTCCTCATCGGGCTTGTGCTCCAAACCCCTCCCCCAACATACATTTGGCAGAAAGTTCACCCTTAAAGCAGACACCTCTGGAGCGAAATGCCTTCTGAACAGCCCACAACAAAGCCACCACAACTCCAGACAAACAGAGAAAGTTCAGAGAAGCACCCAGGTTGCTTTCCCCCCCTCACCCCCCCTCCTTCCCAAGGCAAGGAATAGCTAAGGAAGGATGACAGAACTCCCACCAGCTGCCAAAGCCACACTTCAGACTCTTTCCCTCTCCCCTCAAGTTAACATTAAGAATGTTAATAGCAACATTTGAAATCCTGTCAGCTTTAATAACTATTTATAATAACACTGATAACTCAGGCTTGCTGCTCCTCCAAGCTTGCACAACAGCAGCGTTGCCATGCCAGCAGCACGGCCCCCAGAAAACACAGAAACCCAACTGGAGAAGAAGAAATGCAGTGGAACTGCTTCTGCTTTACCCTGGGTTTCCTTCCAACAGCAGCCCCCAAACCCCAACAGCTGAAGTAGGGTTAACACTGGAGGAGGAAGACTGAAGTGGTCATGGAGGTGTTGGGCAAAAGGTTGATGATCCCAGAGTAGAGATCAGGAAGAAAGCTTTTTTACAGGGAGGGTGGTGAGACACTGGCACAGGTTGCCCAGGGAGGCAGGGGATGTCCCATCCCTGGAGGTGTTCAAGGCTAGGTTGGAAGAGGGCTTGACCAACCTGGGCTGGTGGGAGGCATCCCTGACCATGGCAGGGGGGGTGAAACTAGATAATCATTAAGGTCCCTTCCAACCCAAATGATTCTATGAATCCATAAAACTTAGAGGT
This sequence comes from Dryobates pubescens, assembly GCF_014839835.1. Classification (NCBI taxonomy): domain Eukaryota; kingdom Metazoa; phylum Chordata; class Aves; order Piciformes; family Picidae; genus Dryobates; species Dryobates pubescens. Next base: position 20,927,077 of record NC_071629.1, on the reverse strand, counting down.
CTTTTCCAACCTTAATGATTGTCTAGGAAGGAGCAACTTCTCAGTGACACAGAGATGGGATTTGATGGCTTCAGAAACACCCTCCAAAGCTGACAGAAGGACTGTGGGATGCTGCAGGTGAGCAGCCAATTCAGACAATGGAGATATCAGACATTTTTGGGACAATCCAACCTCACTTGCATCATTTTTTCCTTCCTGTTCTGCGAGAGCATTATCTTAGAATCACAGAATTGTCAGGGTTGGAAAGGACCTCAAGGATCAGCCAGTTCCAACCCCCCTGCCATGGCCAGGGCCTGGCTGCAAACACCTCCAGGCAGGTGGATTCCACCACCTCCCTGGGCAACCTGTGCCAGTCTCTCACCACCCTCATGGGGAACAACTTCTTCCTGACAGCCAATCTCAATATACCCATTTCTACTTTTGCTTCTTCCCCCCCAGTCCTATCACTCCCTGACACCCTCAAAAGTCCCTCCCCAGCTTTCTTCGAGCCCCCTTCAGATACTGGAAGGCCACAAGAAGGTCTCCTCGGAGCCTGCTCCTCTCCAGGCTGAACAGCCCCAACTCTCTCAAGTCTGTCTCCATAGAAGAGGTGCTCCAGCCCTCTTGGCACATGTCAGTCCAGAGATTCAGCTCACTGTGGAGCAGAAGATCACTCAGGCAGCTCTTGGTTTGCTTCCCCACCCCAAACATTGCAGTGAAACTATTTCGGACCTAACTACACATTTAGCCAATCTTGCTGGCCCGGTGCTAGCACATTAATAATTTAGAAAGCATCTGGTTCAGCCACAGCTTTGGGCCTCCCAGGTCTTGCACAAGGGAGCAGCACATTCAGAAGTGATCTTTGGGAGCTGCAGGGCTCTGTGCTTCATCAGCACTCGCTACCCACGGTGATGTCTGCTGCAGCTTTATCTTGCGCGAGGCGAAGTTCAAGAGCCCAATTCCGCTCCGCTCCCTGCTTGCAGCTTTCACCCCTCCTCTGGATGTGCTGCTGCCAGAGAGCAACAGCACAGCTACTGGGAAGCACATCACAGAACCATAGAATGCTTTGGATTGGAAGGGACCTTAAACATCATCCAGTTCCAGCCCCCCTGGCATGGGCAGGGACACCTCCCACCAGCCCAGGATGCTTAAGGCCTCATCCAACCTGGCCTTGAGCACCTCCAGGGTGAGTGCATCTGCAGCCTCCCTGGGCAACCTGTCCCAGTGTCTCACCAGCCTCACTGGAAGGAATTTCTTGCTCACCTCCAGCCTAAATCTCCCCTCTTCCAGCTCAAAGGCATTGCCTCTCATCAGTCACTCGACCTGCTCATTCTTACTAGCTTTTTGTGCTTGACTTCTCCTTGTGCTTGTTCTCCCTGTCAGCACTCCCTGCCCCTGCAGAGCAGAGGGCACCTCACGATGCCAAGTGGTTGCCTCTTCCACCAAAACACTTCCAGGGTGCCACCAGGGTCTGCATTACCTGCTCTTAGTGACCTGAGGACCTAGGTGCCTTTCAAAGAAAGCCTGTTCTCCAAAGCACCCATCTCCCCCCAGCCCAGAGACACAGCAGGTAATAAGGAGCATTCTGATTGCTTTAATGAGCCAAAACAACTCCAACATCTAGCTTGGCAGCTACACCCTAGCTGTCCCTCACACTGTCTTCAAAATCAGCAGCAGAACCACAGGGCAGGGGGGAGCCAAAGGAAGAGAAGGAAAGGAGAAAGCAGCCCAGAGTGCTGGAATGCTTCTGCAAGCTGCCGTCAGCTCCGAGCCCGCATCCACGCGCGCCCTCAGCCCCTTAAATCCCTGCTGCCTGCCGCTCCAGCATGCTTTGAAGGCTATGCCTAGCACAGCCCCTCAGATGGCTGCAGCTGAAGGCAGATGCAGCCACATTCTTGGCAGGTCTTCTCAGGGTCATCTTTGATGTGGAGGAGTGCTTGGTATTGTTTTCTGCATCAATGTTTGCCCTTGGCACGTGGAAGGCAACGTCCTTGTGCGCGGCAGCCCCTCGGGCTGGCCCCCGCCGCTTGCCGCTTCGCTGCCTGGGCGGCTCTGCTTCTTGAGAGGTGACTCTGCACCACTAAAAGGGCTCCTTTGGCTCTTCTGGCTGTTTCTCAGTTGCCCAAGAACCAGCAGCATCTGCCCTCACCTTCCTTCAGTGCATGCAAGCGGCACATTTCATTTCTTTCACTGCCCTGACAGGGTTTGCCCTTGCCCAAAGGCTGCCCAGCTTTGCTGGAAGGAGGAATACAAACTTCTTGCTGAAGAAGGAAGGTCAAACCATACCAAGGGAGATTGGACCTTTGCTCCCTGACTACACTTTCAGATCCTCAAATGGATGCCCAGTGTAGCAGGAGCACAACTTTTGCTGAAATGGGAGCTCAGGGCCCTAATATTTTTTTATACAGACCTAAATTCTTTGCTTTATTGCTTTCATCAAGGCTTCCCCACAGCTAGTATCTGCTCCACATTCAGCATTCATGCCAACAAAGGCAGAAGCCACAGTCCAGGAGATGTAGCTGGAGGTATGGGAGCTCCCACAGGTCACAGAATCACAGAATGTTAGGGGTTGGAAGGGACCTCCAGAGATCATCAAGTCCAATCCCCCTGCCAAAAGCAGCATCACCACACAGGCCACACAGGAATGCATCCAGGCAGGTTTTGAAAGTCTCCAGAGAAGGAGACTCCACAACCTCTCTGGGCAGCCTGCTCCAGGGCTCCAACAGCCTCACAGGACAGAAGTGTTTCCTCATACTGAGGTGGAACCTCCTGTGTTCCAGTTTGCACCTGTTGTTCCTTGCCCTGTCACTGGGCTCCACCAAAAAATGCCTGGCACCTTCATCCTGACACCCACCCCTCAGGTATTTATAGATACTGGTAAGATCCCCTCTCAGCCTTCTCTTCTCCAGACAGAACAGCCCCAGGGGTCTCAGTCTTTCTTCACAGGAGAGATGTTCAAGTCCCTGTCACCCCTGCAGCTCTCCATTGGGCTCTCTCCAGTAGATCCCTGTCTTGAATTGAGGGAGCTTAAACTAGACACAGTATTCCAGGTGAGTATCACCAGGGATACCACAGTATCACCAGGGAAGAGTAGAGGGAGAAAAGAACCTCCCTAGACCTGCTGGACACTCTCTTCTTGATGCAGCCCAGGGTGCTGTTGGCCCTCTTGGTGGGGGGTTTATGAAGGTTCAGCAGATCACCTTCTGCTCGGTGGATGCCTCGTTAGAGATGAGGTAGCTCAGAACAAAGGGGCTTCAAAAGCTACCAGGCTCTAGCTCCAGCTTTGGAGTGGCCCGTGGAAAAGCAATCACCTGTCCCCTCTGTGATTCTCTTTCAGAAACAGTTGGAAGAAAATTTCCTCCTTGGATGCATCACAGTTCCTCAGAGAAGAAATGCTGACAGCAAGGAAGCTGAGCCTCCTTCAGCCACTGCCAACATCTCCAGCAGCTTCCTCTTGGCTAGCAGTGCCTCTTGAAGACAGCAGATGATGAGGTAGGTGTACTAGGAGCACACACAAAGCTGTGCTTGATTTCCTATGGCTCCCATCTGGGCTTCCAACCATTTCTTGGGTACAAGTGAAGCTGCTGCCTGTCCTGGACAAAACACACAGGGTCCCAAAGATCCCTTCCAGCAGCTTAACTGCTTTGGTGGCAACCACATCTCACGTGGGTTCAGCACACAAATCCTTGTCAGGAAGGTGATTTGGGAGTCTCTTAAACTCCTGGCAGTTCCTCAAATGATGGGACACAAAGGCAAGAGGGAAAAGTGGTTAAAGAACCCCAGAACAACAGCTCCTTAGCATAAACCTTGGCGGGGGGGGGCTAGAGAAAACTCTCACCACCCCTGCAGCTGCAGGAGATGCCATCCACACGTCCCCATGTGCAGCTCTTGCAGAGATGGTGATGCAAATGCAGGGGCTCAGTGCCTCATGGCTGCATGCCTTGCCCCTCACTTCCCTCCACTGCAGCCTGACCTCCCCTGCCACCCCTTGGCTCAGACAGGCTCCTCCTGACTCCACAAAACATTGTCAGGGGGCTCAGGCCCTGCCTTCACCTTCTGTCCCCACAGCAGAGACCTCCACCCCATACCTTTAGCTGACCTGCACCCAACGAGCCCCAGGGCACACTGCCCTCAGAAGTGTCCTGACCCTTGCCCAGGCTGTGGGTTTAACTGCATGTAACTAATTAAGGGAACATCTCTGCCACTTGAGAACTGCTCCCTTGTAGGTTCTCACGTTTGGGTCACTCTGGGCTTTGCTGCTCTTTGCTTCTTTTTTCCCAGCCCATGGCTGGGGCAGGAAATGTCACTGCTGGCAGCAATTTGACCTGGCTGGTTTGAGTGCCTGGCCAGGGCCACGCAGCAAAGGAGCAATTAGGAGGTGGGGGCAGGTTTCCGTCTCCTCAAGGCGAGGGTAGGAAGGTCAGAGGGACAGCACCAGGCGGCAGCAGATGACAGAGGGAAGCACTGGAGGCCCCCAGCCCCTTGCAGCCCACCTCAGATGCAAGGACACATCTCCAGCAGGCAAGAAAAAAAGGCATCCTGGAGAATTTTGTGCTTTTGGGGTCCAAAGGAGGGGTGAAGGCTTGAGCATCAGAACTGTGGTTTTTAGCCAGATTGAAAGAAGTTTGTGCTTGCTCTGCACTGTGTGTCTGGGCAGCAGTACAGGGCTCCTGCTCCAATGCTGAATTAATGCTCTCCTAGCACTCTGGCTCTGAAATCAAACACCCTTGCAGCTTTTCAGTATGACAGAACAATAGAATTGTTTCAGTTGGAAAAGATTTCCAAGATCATCAAGTCCAACTGTCAACACCATGATGGCCATTAAACCACGTCCCACAGTGCCATGGCCACAGGTTTCTTGAACACTTCCAAGGATGGGGACTCCACCACCTCCCTGGGCAGCCTGTGCCAACCCCTGACCACTCTTGCAGCAAAGACATTTTTCCCATCTCCAACCAGGTGGGGGTTGGTCTCTTCTCCCAGGCAAGCAGCACCAGAATGAGAGGATGCAGTCTCAAGCTGCACCAGGGGAGGTTTAGGCTGGAGGTTAGGAAGAAATTCTCCACAGAAAGAGAGACTGGCCACTGGAATGTGCTGCCCAGGGAGGTGGTGGAGTCACCATCCCTGGAGGTGTTTAGGAAGAGGCTGGATGAGGCACTTGGTGCCATGGTTTAGTTGTTTAGATGGTGTTGGGTGATAGGTCGGGCTCGATGATCTCAAAGGTCTTTTCCAACCTGGTTAACTCTATTCTATTCTAACCCTCCCCTGGTGCAACTTGAGGCCATTTCCTCTCAACCTATCACCTGACACTAGAGAGAAGAGACCTTTCTAAATTCATCTTCTTAGTGAAGATGTAAAATATATATATACAGGAGCATTAAAAAGCCATCCAAGGCCACCCTACTGTCAAATGCTCTCTGCTCTCCTGAGAGGAAAGTATCAAGCAGCTGGGTCTTGCAGTAGTTTGCATGTTGTCCATCATGGTTTAGCAGCAGACTTGGTGGGTGTTGGGTTAATGGTTGGATCCCACAAGCTTAGGGGTCTTTTCCAGCTGAAATGATTCTTTTGATTCCTCCTCCTGAGGCTTTTCACTTCAGTTGGTTTTTGAGTGCTACAGAGAAGCATTCCAAGTGAAAACAATTTTGCCTCACTTTGGACGTTTATTTTCCACAGAGGAGAAGAGAAGATTTATCCCTCAAGTTAATCCCTGGTATGAGCAGTCATCCCACTACAGCTCTTGAGGGAAAACACTAAGGAAGCAAAGTCACCAGAGTCATTATCCAGAGCTCAGCAGAGCTGGGCTAATGTGGATGTCATGGGGGAAGCCCCAGACAAACAGCCGCAGAGCGGCAGGCACAAACCCAGCAGCCATGAAACTCCTGGGTGGAATTTCCCACCGTGTCCTGCAGCAGTGTGGTGTTAGCTTTCCACCCAACAAGATGAAAACACTACAGAGAAGATGATGTTAGGAAGAAGTTCTTCCCCAGGAGGATGGTGAGACCCTGGCACAGGCTGCCCAGGGAAGTGGTGGAAGCCTCCTGCCTGGAGGTGTTTGCAGCCAGGCTGGATGTGGCTGTGAGCAACCTGCTGCAGTGTGAGGTGTCCCTGGCCATGGCAGAGGCGGATGATCCTTGAGGTCCCTTCCAGGCCTGACAATTCTATGATTCTATGATTATTCCCTTCCACTGCTGCAGTTGCAGCTCAGGTATTCAGCAGAGGGGGCTTTTGCCCCCCTTGCTTCAGCAAGCTGCTCTCTTGCGTGCAGGATTTCCAGCGCAAGCTGCGAGGGCGAAGTGGAAAGTGTGGTAACTGTGAGCATCCAGGCCGTGCCAGATAGGGGTTTTTTTTTGCAGCTGAGAAAGGTCTCTGGCTAACCTTCCACACTCAAGCAATTAATTCTAGACTTGAAGGCAACTCTACACTCCAGGATCTTCAAAAGGGAAAGAGAAATCACGACGCCACCTCGGGTTCAGGACTCTGATTCGTACCAGATGCGAGGAGCGAAGCCCTCGTGGTCCTGTGTCAAGTCTGGAGACATTTTGATGAATTCTGAGCAGATGGAGCATAAACCTGATCCCTCATCCAGGCACACTTACTGCCTAGCAAGTGATTGCACATTCCCCCAAACCCTACTGGGGCTTAGTGGACGGACCTCCCACCCAAATACCTCATCTGCGTTCTCCAGCGGTGGAAGTCTCATCCCCTGACCACAATACCCTGCCCCAGGGCCAGAAACAACAGCCACCACATCTGCAAAACCCAACCCAGAGGTGGGCAAGCTGGGCCAGGCACTTGGCATGGAGACACGATGCTTGGCCAAGAATGGTTCTCCCTCCCCCACACAGGAGAGCATCCCAGAGACTGGACACCCTCAGCAAGTTTGCCGATGACCCCAAGCTGAGTGGTGCGGTTGGTAAGAGTGAGGGACAGGATGGGAGGCATCCACAGGGACCTGGACAGGCTGCAGGGCTGGGCTGAGGAGAACCTCAGGAGGTCCAATAAGGCCAAGTCCTGCACCTAGGTCAGGATATCAGTGCAGGCTGGGGGGTGATGAGATTGAGAGAAAAGGACCTGGGGGTGCTGGTGGGGGAGAAGCTGGACAGGAGCCAGCACTGGGCACTGGCAGCACAGAAGGTCAATGGCAGCCTGGGCTGCATCCAAAGCAGTGTGGCCAGAGGTGGAGAGAGGGATCCTGCCCCTCTGCTCTGCTTTGGGGAGACCTCACCTGGAGTGCTGTGTCCAGCTCTGGGACCCTCAACACAAGAGACATAGGCCTGATGGTGAGGGTCCAGAGGAGACCACAAAGATGATGAGAGGCCTGGAGCACCTCTGCTACAAAGACAGGCTGAGAGGGTTGGGGCTGTTCAGCCTGGTTGAGAGAGTTGAGAGAGTTGTATTTCAACATCTGAAGGGGACCTGCAGGAAGGCTGGGGAGGCACTGTTCAGAAAGGCCTGTGGGATATGGGGCAGTGGTTTGAAACTGGAGCAGGGGAGATTTAGGTTGGACATGAATGAAGGTGGTGGAACACTGAACAGATTTGCCCAGGGATGTGGTGGAGGTCCCATCCATGAAGCCATTCAAGACCAAACTTGATGTGTCCCTGGGCAGCCTGATCCAGGAGATGTCCCTAATGACTGCAGGGGGGTTGGACAAGATGACCTTTGAGGGTCCCTTCCACCCTGATGCTTTCTGTGAGTCTGTGAACCTGGGAAAGGGGGACCCCATGTGTCACCAAGAGAGTTCCACAACACCCACCCTCAACCTCACCAAGCAGCCTGCAGACACACCTCACACTGGAGTGCTCACCAGGAAAGAGAGACTCAAGGTGTCCAAAGACATCAACCTGCTACTAAATCACAACCTGCTCCTGGAGCCCAGGCCTATTAGCAGGGCAGTTTTGCTGATATTCTCTGCCCCATCACACATGCAGGTTATCTCAGGCTGCTTTTCTCATTTGTCTTCAAGAACAATTAACCTGGAAGCAGACTTTTAATTATTGGTTTCATTTCCAGGGAGAGACCACATCTTCACATTACCCCTGTGAGACAAAGCAATTGGAATGCTTATCTCCCTTACCAACACTGCTTGTGCTGCCTCTGGAATTGCATTCTGCTTCTCAGAGCTGCTGACCACCTTTGATTTTCTCTTTTCCTCCTTTTTTTTTTCCCCTCCCCCCTTTCCTGGCACTCAGGGTGATTCAAACACTGCCTGTCCTTTCAGCCTGGTGTTTTATTCCTCTGTAAGCAGGTAGAGGTACAGTAAAGCTCTCTCTGCCCCATTAAATTGTTGCACTAAATCTTCTGTAGCCCACAGGAAATAAGCTGAGTGTGTTAAAAGGGGATCACTAATATTTCTCTTCCACAGCCATTCTAAAGGAAGTCATCAGACACACCTGCTCCTTCCACCACCCAACTCAGACTGAATCAGCAGATGGACAGAGGTGATTCTGCCCCTCTGTTCTGCTGAGACCTCACCTACAGTGTTGTATCCAGCTCTGGAACCTTCAACACAGGAAGGACATGGAGCTGATGAAGAAGATCCAGAGGAGGGTCATGAAAATGATCAGGGGGTTGCAGCACCTCTGCTGCAAGGGCAGGCTGAGGGAGCTGGGGGTGTTCAGCCTGGAGAAGAGAAGGCTCTGGGGAGACCCTAGAGCAGCCTTCCAGTACCTGAATGGGGCCACAGAGGGACTGTTTCCAAAGGCCTGCAGTGATAGCATGAGGGGAAATGGTTTGATCAGAGAAGATTTAGACTGGATGTCAGGAACAAGTTCTGCACAATAAGGGTGGTAGAGCACAGAACAGGCTGCCCAGGGAGGTGGTTGAGGCCTCATCCCTGGAGATACTCAAGGTGAAGAGGGCTGGACTAGATGACCTTTGGAGGTGCCTTCCAACCCAAACCATTCTATGTTTCTATGAGTCTATAAACTAAAGACAAATGTCATGTAAAAAGAGAAAATCCCCCCAGTTAAACCTCTCCAAAGTGGTTTATAAGAACAGGAAGTTGCCCAGGGAGGATGTGGATGAGGATGTGTCACCCTGCAAGAGGAGTGCCAGGAGACTGCTTAGGTGAATTCAGCCTCTGCTATAACTTAGGAGGTCATGGAGAAGAGGTCTTACAAGGAGAGCCTGAGAGAGCTGTGGTTGTTTAGCCTGGAGAAGAGAAGGCTGAGAGGGAACCTTATTGCTGGCTACAGCGACCTGAAAGGAGGTGAAAGTGAGGCTGGTGTTGGCCTCTTCTCCAAAAAACTAACAGCAGGACATGAGGAAATGGCCTCAAGTTGCAGCAGGGGAGGTCTGGGTTGGAGATGATGAAAAATGCCTTTGCTGCAAGAGTGGTCAGGGATTGGCACAGGCTGCCCAGGGAGGTGGTGGAGTCCCCATCCATGGAGGGGTTCAAGAAACCTGTGGCCATGCTTTGATGGTCTTGATGGTGTTAGGTTGATGGCTGGATGCAATGATCTTAGGTCTTCTCTAACCAAGACAATTCTATGCTATCTCTGTGGCTAACACATCACATCTGTTTGGCCTCCCAAGAATGTGAATGTATGATAAGAGTCTAATTCATGCTGCCTGTGTGGCACCAGGGACAACTTACTCCTGCCCTGTGCATATGGCTCTGGCTTGCTGTTATCATCCAGGTTCTGTTTTGCTCATGCCAGCAGCCTCTCCCTGCACCTGGGAGCAAGGAGCAAACCATCAGCTGCTCCTTAACAGATGCCCAGGGCACCTATGACTCACTGTAATTTGAAGGCAATATTAAGAAGAAGATGATGTGGCCATCAGACAAGCAAACACGGTCATTGCCCCTGCAGGAGGGATTTAATTTCCTGCTCATTGATGTTCCCTAGACAGGAGGACAGCATCAACCTGGGACACGTCCCTGCTGCTAGGCTGCAGCATGACACGGTAGTGCCCCCAGAATGTGCCTTGTGAGGAGAGGCTGAGAGCCCTGGGGCTGTTTAGTCTGCAGAGGAGAAGACCAAGAGGGATCTGACCAATGTCTGTAAATATCTGAGGGGGTCAGGAAGGAAGGGACAGGGACAACCTCTGCTCACTTGTGCCCTGTGATAGGACAAGGGGCAGTGGATGGAAACTCCAGCACAGGAGGTTCCACTTCAACATGAGGAGGAACTTCTTCACTGTGAGGGTCACAGAGCCTTGGAGCAGGCTGCCCAGAGAGGTTGTGGAGTCTCCTTCTCTGGAGACTTTCAAGCCTGTTCCTGTGTGACCTGTGCTGGATTCTATGGTCCTGCTCTGCCAGGAATGACTGGCTACTGGGATGTGCTGCCCAGGGAGATGGTGGAGTCACCTTCCCTGGAAGTGTTTACAAATAAGACTGGATGAGGCACTTGGTGCCATGATTTAGTTGAGCAGATGGTGTTGGGTGATAGGTTGGACTGGATGATCTCTGAGGTCTTTTCCAACCTGGTTAATTCTGTGACTCAAAGATCTCCAGAGGTCCCTTCCAACCCCTAGCACTCTGTGATCACACAACAGCACCACCTACACAGCTGGGAGTTTGGTCCCACCAAAAGCCTTAAGGCCCCTTGTGGTAGTTTTAGGCTATGCCTCTTAACATTTTGCAGACATCTTGAGCAGAAAAGCAGTAAAATGTAAACAAATCACTGCTGGGTGTGAAAAGGAAAGCAAAGATAACCCTAAACAGTCCCATTGGAGGGATATCTACCACAAAATCTTGTCCTCAAAACAATTCACTTGGTGCTGAGAGAGAGCCTGACTTGCTTCTGCTTGACTTTGGCTGCATTGGTTAGGTATTAACTCCCTGCTTCTGTCTCTTCTCCCTTTTGTACAGGGGGAGTAGGGGAAGGTAGAGAGGGAGAAGCCAGTAGCTTCCCCTGGTCTTTGTCCAGGGGGGGTTCTTGAGCTGTTTAGCAATTGTAAATCCCTGTCAATATTGTCAATCCTGTGTATTTTGAGCACATTCAATGCATCCCATTGTAGATTTGCCTGCAAAAACAGCTTCCATTTGCTTCTAAATGGGCTGGGCTGGAAAAGTTAATGATGTTGGGGGGCGGAAATTTCAACCCACCACAGCTGGTTTTGTCCAGGAGGGGTTCTTGTGCTGCTTATCAGTTGTAAATCCCTGTCAACATTGTCAGCCTGTCAACATTGTCAGCCTGTGTATTTTGTACATATGCAACGTGTCCAGAGAAGGGCCACGAGGATGAGCAGAGCGCTGAGCACCTCTCCTATGAGGACAGACTGAGGGAGTTGGGGCTGTTCAGTCTGGAGAAGAGAAGGCTCCCAGGTGACCTCATTGTGGCCTTCCAGGATCTGAAGGGGGCTACAAGAAGGCTGGGGAGGGACTGCTCAGGCTCTCAGGTAGTGATAGCACTAGGGGGAATGGAATGAAGCTGGAGATGGGGAGATTCAGGCTGGAGGTGAGGAGGAAGTTCTTCCCCATGAGAGTGGTGAAGCCCTGGAATGGGTTGCCCAGGGAGGTGGTTGGGGCCCCGTCCCTGGAGGTGTTTAAGCCCAGGCTGGATGAGGCTCTGGGCAGCCTGCTCTAGTGTGGGGTGTCCCTGCCCATGGCAGGGGGGTTGGAACTAGCTGATCCTTGTGGTCCCTTCCAACCCTGACTGATACTATGATACTATGAATCACAGAATCAACCAGGTTGGAAAAGACCTCAAAGATCATCAAGTCCAACCTGTCACCCAAGACCTCATGATACCACGTGCCACATCCAACCCCCTCTTGAACACCCCCAGGGACGGGGACTCCACCACCTCCCTGGGCAGCACATCCCAATGGCTAACAACTCTCTCAGTGAAGAACTTTCTCCTCACCTCCAGCCTAAACTTGAGACTGTGTCCTCTCATTGTGGTGCTGCTTGCCTGGGAGAAGAGACCAACCCCCACCTGGCTACAACCTCACTTCGGGTAGTTGTAGACATGGGGAGGCCATCGTAGATTTGCTTGCAAATACGGATATGGAAGCCAGCTTCCACTGGCTTCCAGCTGGGCTGGTGAGGCAAAGCTAATGTTGGGGTGGGGGTGATGTGGGACTTTCAACCCACCACCCCCCTAGTAAGGACAACAGCGAAAGGCTCCCGTCCACCCTACCCCCCTCCCGCCGCCGGGCCCAGCCGAAAGCGAGGCGCTCACCGCGGACACTTTGCCGACGACGTCCCTGGCCACGGCCAAGCCCTGGGCGAAGGTGCGGGCGGCCACGAAGGCCCTGGTCACCTGCAGCTTCAGCTTGCGGGGCACGTCGCCGAAGGGCTTCAGCTGCTCCGTGTACTTGCTGACGCACTCCAGGTACTCGTCGGTGAAGTGGTACTGGGGGTTGACCAGGCGGAACATGCGCTCCAGCAGGCGCGCCCAGAACTCGTTCAGCATCTCCTCCAGGTTGACGCTGCCCCCCACGTAGTAGCGCTTCAGCTCCACGAAGAGGTCCTTGAAGAGCTCCGAGTTCTGCATGTAGAGGCGGCCGTAGGTCCGCACGAACATGTCGTTCAGAGACTTCTCCGCGTTCTCCAGCAGCTCCTTGAAGAACTCTAAGCAAGAGGGAGGGAAAAAAAAAACCTGCTGGGTTCGGTCCTTCGGCCACAGCAACCTCCAGGCAGTGCTACGGGCTGGGGACAGAGTGGCTGAGAGCAGCCCAGCAGAGAGGGACCTGGGGGTAGTGGCGGACAGCAGCTGAACAGGAGCCAGCAGAGTGCCCAGGGGGCCAAGAAGGCCAAGGGCATCCTGGCCTGCATCAGGAGCAGTGTGGCCAGCAGGAGCAGGGAGGTCATTGTGCCCTGTGCTCAGCACTGGTTAGGCCACACCTTGAGTCCTGTGGCCAGTTCTGGGCTCCTCAGTTTAAGAAGGACATTGAGAGACTTGAAGGTGTCCAGAGAAGGGCAACAAGGCTGGGGAGGGGTCTGGAGCACAGCCCTGTGAGGAGAGGCTGAGGGAGCTGGGGTTGCTTGGCCTGGAGAAGAGGAGGCTCAGGGGAGACCTTCTTGCTCTCTCCAACTCCCTGAAGGGAGGTTGTAGCCAGGTGGGGGTTGGTCTCTTCTCCCAGGCAACCAGCACCAGAACAAGAGGACACAGTCTCCAGCTGTGCCAGGGGAGGTTTAGGCTGGAGGTGAGGAGAAAGTTCTTCCCAGCAAGAGTAATTTGCCATTGGAAGGTGCTGCCCAGGGAGGTGGTGGAGTCCCCGTCCCTGGAGGTGTTCAAAATAGGCTTGGATGTGGCACTTGGAGCCATGGTTTAGTTGACAGGAAGTATTAGGTAATAGGTTGGACTTGATGATCTCTGAGGTCTTTTCCAACCTGGTTGATTCTGTGAGGCAGGGGAAACACTGAATCAAGAGAATGCTAGCAGGATGAAGGGGACCTTTGGAGATCGTCTGGTCCAACACCACTGCCAAAGGGGGACCCAGGGCAGGCCACACAGGAATGCAACCAGGTGGGTCACAGGATCAGAGGATGTTAGGGGTTGGAAGGGACCTCTGGAGATCATCAAGTGCACCCCCCCTGCCAGAGCAGGACTATAGAATCCAGCACAGCTCACACAGAAATGCATCCAGAGAAGTCTTGAAAGTCTCTATAGAGGAGGAGACTCCACAACCTCTCTGGACAGCCTGCTCCAGGGCTCCAGCACCTTCACAGGAAAGAAGTTTCTCCTCATGTTGAAGTGGAACCTTCTGTACCTGTTGCTCCTTGGCCTGGAGCACAAGTACCACAAGGTGAGGGAGCTGGGGTGGTCCAGTCAGGAGAAGAGAAGAGTGAGAGCAGACCTCATCACACACTACAGCTCCCTGAGAGGAGGTTGAGGTGAGGAGGGGGCAGCCTTTTCTCTGTGATGACGAGTGACAGGACCAGAGGAAACGGATGCAAGCTGTGCCAGGGGAGGTTCAGGCTGGATGTTACGAAGTGTTGCTTCACTGAAAGGATTCTCAGACAGTGGAGTGGTCTGCCCAGGGCAGTGCTGGAGTCACCATCCCCAGGGGCATTCAAGTGGCACGTGGACCTAGTGCTTAAGGACACGGTTTGGTGGTGACCTTGCAGTGCTGGGTTGAAGGTTGGACTGGATCATCTTGGAGGTCTCTTCCAACCAGAGATGCAATTCTGTTCCACTGCTCCAGCCCCCTCACCATAAAGAAGTTACTGGGCAATGGGTTGTGTGTTCACACACTCCTACAACCACTGCCACTGCTCTACTGGGAAACTCAGCTTAAGGAGACCACCACCCAAATGAAAGGGAAGGGTAAGGGGCTCCCTAAACATTTGCCAACACTTTCTACATCTCACAGTTTTGGATTACTCTTCACAAAGCAACCTCAGCAACCTCTCTCTAGATTGGAAGGCTTGTGTGAGTGCAACTTCTGCTGAGGCAAAACTGGACCACCATGGCAAAAGTCAGCAGGGAGGGAAAAAGAGCAGTTTATGTGGCTTAGAAGAAGTCACTTCAAAGAGCAAGACTTCCAGAGAGCACAAAGTGGGAGGGGGGGAAAGGTTACCTAAAGTCTGGCCCAAATGGATCTTTTTCAGCCCTTGTCAATCCTTTTGAGTCAATGATTGTAAATCAGCCTCAAAAGGGAACAGTTTTCAACACAATTCAAACCCACAAAAATCTACCTGCTGCTTCCTTCCCCTCTCTTGCCAGTTTGTCAGGTCTCAGGGCAGGGCCTGTCTCTAATTACCTAATTGGCCTTGATTGCAGATGGGACTTCAGATGTTTGCAGCAGTACCAACAAAATAAAACAACCAACCCACCATTAAGCCAAAATTTACTCTAAATCCGAGGGCTACACACTTGGCACACAACTGACAAGAGATTTTTCTGTTGATGAAGGGCAGACAAGAGCCCTTGGGCTTCATCAGCTTCCAAAAGCCAATCCCCTGCTTTGGTTCCCCCTCCAACAGTGTCAGGCTGCCTCGTGCCAGAAGGCAGCTGCTGCCCGAGTGCTGTCACCACAGCCTGGCAGTGCCACACACTCCTGCAGCACTGATATCCAACTGACCTGATGGCATGTGGCACATCAGAGAATATAGAATACAACAGAATTAACCAGATTGGAAAAGACCTCTGAGATCAGCTCCAACCTATCACCCAATATCATGTAATCAACTAAACCATGGCACCAAGGGCCACATTCAGGCTCTTTTTAAACACCTCCAGGGATGGTGACTCCACCACCTCCCTGGGCAGCACATCCCAATGGCCAATCACTCCTTCCGAGAAGAATTGCTCCCTAACATCCAGCCCAAACCTCCCCTGGCACAGCTTGAGACTGTGTCCTCTTGTTCTGGTGCTGGCTGCCTGGGAGAAGAGACCTGGCTACAGCCTACCTTCAGGTAGTTCATAGAATCATAGTATAGAATCATAGAACCAATCAGGTTGGAAAAGACCTCAAAGATCATCAAGTCCAACCTGTCACCCCAGACCTCATGACTACTAAATCATGGCACCAAGTGCCACATCCAATCCCTTCTTGAACACCTCCAGGGACAGTGTAGAGAGCAATGAGGTCTCCCCTGAGCCTCCTCTTCTCCAGGCTAAGCAATCCCAGCTCCCTCAGCCTCTCCTCACAGGGCTGTGCTCCAGACCCCTCCCCAGCTTTCTTGCCCTTCTCTGGACACCTTCCAGCATCTCAACATCCTTCCTAAACTGTGGGGCCCAGAACTGGACACAGGACTCGAGGTGTGGCCTAACCAATGCTCAGCACAGGGCAGAATGACCTCCCTGCTCCTGCTGGCCACACTGTTCCTGATGCAGGCCAGGATGCCATTGGCCTTCTTGGCCATCTGGGCACACAGATGCATCTGCCTGGGCAGCTTAAAGAACATCCTCTACCCAGACAGTGCCACCAAAGCCTTGGCACGTGGGTCAAAGCAAAGACCAGCACACCACAAAGCCTTTGCCTTGGTGAGGTGTGATGGGTTGAAATTCCACACACCCCCCAACATCAAATTGCCAGAGCAGCTCAGCTGGAAGCAAATGAAGCTGTATTTACAAGCACAACTACAATCTAAACCATGAAATGTGATGAATCTGCACAAAATAGTCAATATTTGTATATATTTGCAATTTATGAACAACATAAGAACCCCTGGACAAAACCAGGGGGGGTTACCAACAGCTTCCCACCCCCTGCTCCCTTCCCTCCCCGCCCTGTACAGGGGCTTAGAGGAGAAAGGGGAAAAGCAGAGAGTTGCTGTTAGTGCTTAGCCACAACAAAGCAATGCAGCCAAGGTCAGCAAAGCCAGCAGAAGCCAGAGCAAGTGAAGGAAGCTACAAGAGAAGAGAGTTAGTTTACAGCCCTAACTTGATGTTGGTTTTCAGACCAATGGGATTATTTCAGACCTTATCATCCTTTTCCCTTTTGCATCCAGCGGTGATTTATTTCCATTCTACCACTTTCTGTTCAAGAGCTGTGGAAAAGTTTCTAGGCACAGCCTAAAACTACCCCAGTGAGGTCAGCTGTCTGAGGTTTACCAAAGCCAGCTGCTGGGTCCTGCTCTTGGCTCACAACCACCCCATGAACACTCCAGGCTTGGGGCAGAGCAGCTGCAAGCTGCCCAGCAGAAAAGGGGCTGGGGTTTGAGAAGTGGCTGGGTTTGGTGAGAAGTTTTAATTTCCTTTATTTACCTTCCTTTGGGGCAAGGAAAAGCTGCTGGCTGGAAGACTGCAGGTGCACAGGTAGCTGCTGCTCATTAGGTTGCATTTTTTTTGTGCAGGATAATTAATGAGCATAGCTGGTGCTAGCCCAGCTGGAGAGATGAAGTGCTCTACAGTTTATAGTTTGTTCAGCTTCCTGGACACAGTTTATTCAACTTCCACTCTGGAGTGCAACCAATGAAATGAGTTTGGGCAGGAGAATAAACTGGTTCTGGTTAATATGAACCACAGAATTATCATAGTATCAGTCAGGGTTGGGAGGGACCACAAGGATCAGCTAGTTCCAACCCCCCTGCCATGGCCAAGGACACCTCACACTAGATCAGACTGCCCAGAGCCTCAGCCAGCCTGGGCTTAAACACCTCCAGGGACAGGGCCTCAACCACCTCCCTGGACAACCCATTGCAGGGCTTCACCACTCTCATGGGGAAGAACTTCCTCCTCACCTCCAGCCTGAATCTCCCCACCTCCAGCTTCATTCCATTCCCCCTAGTCCTATCACTACCTGAGATCCTGAGAAGTCCTTCCCCGGCCTTCTTGTAGCCCCCTTCAGATACTGGAAGGCCACAATGAGGTCACCTGGGAGCCTTCTCTTCTCCAGACTGAACAGCCCCAACTCCTTCAGTCTGTCCTCATAGGAGAGGTGCTCTAGCCCTATGCTCATCCTTGTGGCCCTTAATTATCATAGTATCAGTCAGGGTTGGAAGGGACCTCAAGGCTCAGCCAGTTCCAACCCCCCTGCCATGGCCAGGGACTCCTCACACTACAGCAAGTTGCTCACAGCCACATCCAGCCTGGCCCTAAAAAATTCCAGGGATGAGGCTTCCACCACCTCCCTGGGCAACCTTAAAATCTTCCAGGGCTGGGTTCCTCCCTGTTCCAGTTTCTCACCAGCCTTATGGCATAGAACTTCTTGAGGTTCTATGATTCTGTCCCTGTCCCTCGAACCGGGGAGCCCAGAGCCAGAAGCAATATTCCCAGTGAGGTCTCAGCAGGGCAGAGTAGAAGGGGGGAAACCAGGTCAAACAGGCAGTGTTGGCTCCCCACCACAGTGTCTGGGAAGGGCAAAAGACCTTGTCACAAAGGGCTTTTGAGGCAGACCTGACTGCTTTGCATTCAGATCAGTGCCCAAATATCTGTGGAGGGGAAGCTTGGGTGGCAGAGAAGCAATTAAACCTTTCACCATAATCCAAGCAGGTAAGTCCCCTGCCTTACAGCACTGCTGCTGACAGGAGCTGTGCAGGAGATTTCCCCACCAAGAGAATCTCCAACTCTAATTCCTTTTGGAGGAGTTTGCTGCTGCATCTCCCAGCTCTTGTGTGTGCCTGGCGTGCAAAGTCTTTCCATCAACAAGGCGTTTGAGGGACACTAAAAGGGTCTGAGGAGCAAAGGAAGGAAGTGAGCCTTCAAAATGATTAAGTGAATTAGAAATTAATATACACCAAGCTAATCTCTGTAGTATAAACTCAACAGCCACACACCCAAAAGCAGCCTGCCCTGGAGAGGAAATGCCAGTCATGGGAACCAGAGTGGAGGCTCCTGCTGATATTGGACAGAGGACGTGTTGGGTGTTTGAAATCAATCTCTTCTTCCTTGGATCATTTCTCTTGTGCTCCTAAGAGGCTGCATTATATACAGGCATGTCAGGCACTGAGGCCCATGACTTTCTTGGTCAGGAACTCCAAGAATGTTTCAGCTTTTGCAGCAAATGTTTTCTGTGTTAGGGCTTTGTTTGTACTGGAGCACTTTGAAGAGGAGAAGCTGAAACTTCAGCATACTTGCAATACGGTTTAACAAGGTCGAAATTCACACTGGGCCAAAATATTCCCCCCCCACCCCCACCCCTGTCCCTTCTAACAACTTCTGGCTCTAAGGATTACTCCTTTGAGGATTAGGGGAGGGAAAAAAAGCCAAGGAGGCATGTTTTATTAAAAAATATTTACTGAATGTGAGTCACAGAAAGGCAGAAGCCTGCTGGTGGCATCCATGAAACGATACCCTGGCACCGTGGGGTGCCAGCATCCCCCCTGGGGCACATGATGGTGTCCCCTGGTGGCACTCACCCTTGCTTGCCTCAGCTGCATGCTGTGGAGATTTGGTCCAAAATGGCCCAAGTGTATTTGGCCTAATGGACCCCTCCCCTGTTCTTCCTTTTAACTCATCCATCACAGAACCCCAGAATTGTTTGGGTTGGAAAAGCCCTCTGAGATCACCGAGCCCAACCATCAGCCCAACACCACCATGCCCATTAAACCACGTCCAGATGTGCCATGTCCACACAATTTTTGGCCAGCTCCAGGGACTCCACCACCTCCCTGTGCAGCCTGACCAACCTTGCAGTAAAGAAATTCTTCCTGTGCTCTAACCCAAATCTCCCCTGGCAGAATTCCAGGCCTTTTCCTCTCATTCTATCACCTCAGACTGGTGAGAAGAGAGCAACCCCCTCCTCACTGCAACCTCCTTTCATCTGACTTGGTGAGTTTCATCTGAGTTTCAACAAAGCTGGGGAGGGGCTTGGAACACAAGCCCTATGAGGAGAGACTGAGGGAGCTGGGGTTGCTTAGCCTGGAGAAGAGGAGACTCAGGGGAGACCTTCTTGCTCTCTACAACAGGCAGAGGCTGGTCTCTTCTCCCAGGCAACCAGCACCAGAACAAGAGGACACAGTCTCAGGCTGCACCAGGGGAGGTTTAGGCTAGAGGTGAGGAGGAAGTTCTACACAGAGTGATTGGCCATTGGAATGGGCTGCCTGGGGAGGTGGTGGAGTCACCATCCCTGGAGGTGTTCAGGAGGAGACCTGATAGGGTGCTTGGTTGCATGGTTTAGTCGATTAGATGGTGTTGGATGATAGGTTGGACTGGATGATCTTGAAGGTCTCTTCCAACCTGGTCTATTCTATTCTATTCTATTCTATTCTATTCTATTCTATTCTATTCTATTCTATTCTATTCTATTCTATTCAATTCTATTCTATTCTATTCTATTCAGGGAGCTGGGGTTGTTCAGTCTGGAGAAGAGAAGGCTGAGGGAAGACCTCATAGCTCACTACAAATCCATGAAGGGAGGTTGGAGTGAGGAAGGGGCAGCCTCTTCTCCTTGGGGGCAAATGACAGGACCAGAGGAAACGGTTTCAAGCTGCACCACGAGAGGTTCAGGCTGGATATCAGGAAACAGTTCCTCACTGAAAGGATTCTCAAACATTGGAGTGGTCTGCCCAGGGCAGTGCTGGAGTCACCATCCCTAGGGGTGTTCAAGTGGCATGTGGACCTAGTGCTTAAGGACATGGCTTGGTGTTGACCTTTTAGTGCTGGGTTAAGGGTTGGACTGATCTTGGAAGGTCTCCTTGGAAGGTATTCTGTGATATGATACAGATAGAATCATAGAGCTGTTGAGGTTGGAGGAGACCTCTGAGAGCACCCAACGTTTTACTCTAGCTGCTAGCACACTTCAAGCCTGCATCCTCACTTTCTGTCCTCCAGCATCAGGAAATCACCTTGGGCACAGTGAGGGACATGAAGCTTCTCTCTGTGCAACCCAATCTGCAACACAGAGAAGCAAGGCCAAAAGCCCTTTTATGACTTCAGTGCTAACCTGCCTGGTAACTCCCTACATCTAATTAGATATTCATTCTCCCCTTCACAGAAACAAGCTGATCAGCAAACACCAAGGTAACCCAGCATTAACCCTGCCACCACAGGAAGAAAAATGGGGCAGGTCCTTCTCCTTACATCTTGACTGTTGGCTGGGGAAAATAAATGAGCACCTTTCATTTGTGTTAGAAGCTGCCTTGCTCTCCAACAAAGCAAACACACAAAGGCCTCGCTTGCTTATTTTACAGCACTGTAAAAGCACGTTTTACAGCTGTGTTGCAAGCAATCTGTACTCATTAAATTATCACTCTGACAGGCTTCCTGTGAAAAGCTGTCAAATGCAAACATTTCTCACACACAACAAATCATACTCGGCTGCTGCTCTCCGAGACGCTGCTATCTGGAGGCTCCCCTTCCCTTCCCTGCCTCCCTCCCCCAGCTATCTGGTTTGAACTCCCCCTCTGTCCACAAACAGGCAGGAAGGGCTTAGAAGCTCAGTTGGTAAAGACCTCCAAAATCACTGAGCCCAACCATCAATGCATGCCCACTAAACCACGTCCCATAGTGCCATGGCCACAGGTTTCCTGAACGCCTCTAGTGACAGGGACTCCACCACCGCCCTGGGTAGCCTGTGCCAATCCCTGACCTAAAACCTTGCTTCACAAACTGCCCTGTGGAACCACACAGAACCACAGAATTTACCAGGTTGGAAAAGACCTTGGAGATCATCAAGTCCAACCTATCACCCAACACCATCTGATCAACTAAACCATGGCACCAAGTGCCTCATCCAGGCTCTTCTTAAGCACTTCCAGGGATGGTGACTCCACCACCGCCCTGGGCAGCCTGTGCCAATCCCTGACCTAAAACCTTGCTTCACAAACTGCCCTGTGGAACCACACAGAACCACAGAATTTACCAGGTTGGAAAAGACCTCTGAGATCATCAAGTCCAACCTATCACCCAACACCATCTGATCAACTAAACCATGGCACTAAGTGCCTCATCCAGGCTCTTCTTAAACACTTCCAGGGATGGTGACTCCACCACCGCCCTGGGCAGCCTGTGCCAATCCCTGACCTAAAACTTTGCTTCCCAAACTGCCCTCTGGAATCACACAGAACCACAGAATTTACCAGGTTGGAAAAGACCTTGGAGATCAAGTCCAACCTATCACCCAACACCATCTGATCAACTAAACCATGGCACCAAGTGCCTCTATCCAGGCTCTTCTTAAACACTTCCAGGGATGGTGACTCCACCACTGCCCTGGGCAGCCTGTGCCAATCCCTGACCTAAAACCTTGCTTCCCAAATTGCCCTGTGGAAGCAGCACATGGCTTGAAGGTCTCCCTGGCTCTCCTGGCTAAGAGTAGAGTGTGGACAGATGTCTGGGTTACACAGAGAGGACAGACCATAGACAAGGCTTTGGAACAGGCTGCCCAAGGAAGTGGTGAAGTCACCATCCCTGGGGGGTGTTCAAAAATGAGCAGAGCTGAAACTCTGGGACATGATCTAGTGGTCATGGGGGTGTTGGGTAGAAAGTTGGACTTGAAGATCTGGATGTGGTGCTGAGGGATGTGGGTTAGTGGCAGTGGCTTAGCAGTGATGGGACTGAGAGCTCTGGGTGAGTGGTTAGGCTTGATGATCTCAAAGGTCTCTTCCAACCTCAGCAGTTCTGTGATTCTAAAGGAACTCAGAGGAAAGGAGACAAATAGAATAGAACAGAACAGAACAGAACACCCCCAGTGATGGTGACTCCACCACCTCCCTGGGCAGCACATTCCAATGGCCAATCTCTCTTGCCAGGAAGAACTTTCTCCTCACCTCCAGCCTAAACCTCCCCTGACACAGCTTGAGACTGTGTCCTCTTGTGCTGGTGCTGCTTGCCTGGGAGAGGAGACCAACCCCCACCTGGCTACAACCACTCTTCAGGGAGTTGTAGAGAGCAAGAAGGTCTCCCCTGAGCCTCCTCTTCTGCAGGCTAAGCAACCCCAGCTCCCTCAGCCTCTCCTCACAGGGCTGTGCTCCAGACCCTTCAGATGTTTCACAGCTGTTTTCCCCCTGAAGGTGAAGCCATCCCCAGCCATGCCACCTATTCCAGGAGACATTTTCCTTTCTCCTAAAAGTGCCTCACTATTTTTCACAGGCCTTCACTTCCTCCATCCATTGCACTCACTGCCTTTGTAATTTCCACCAGGGAAAAGCAACCAAGAGCTTAACAACCTCCTTCCAGCAGTGCTGAGACCCTGATGAACACACACTGCTAGCACATTTACTGCACATCAGCTCAGGAAGGGCAGGGCAAATCCACAAGCTGTTCCTCTGTCCTCCTTTCAAACATGTGTTAGCACTTACTGACATGGGAAGAGCTCTTCTGTGAAGTCTGAAGAAGTACAGGCTTCAAAATCATGCCAGGGTCACAGCAACAGCCCCAACATGTGAACCCTGGGAGAGCTAGGAGGGACAACATCATCCTGCCAGACTCTGCTTGATTAGTGAAAGGGTTCAAGATAGCAACAGCATATGGGCTGCAGCCTTAAGGGAGTTAAAGACAAAACCAAACCCCCAGGATTTCTAGGGCTTGTTGTTTCTGGAGGGCCCAGGAGCATGATCTCCATCTGCACCATGGGGCTAGCTGCAGCTCAGAAAAGCAGGGCAGAAGATAACACACAGTATGAGACCACCACCATCATCACACTGAGACCAAGCTCATGAAAAGAAAAAGAAGCCTTGAAGGGGTAGGGGGGAGGGGGGGAAGTGCAGAGATTGTGTCCTGGGCTTGGCTAGGATAGGGTGAATTTTCTCACAAGAACCTGAGAGTTGGCTCAACAACTGAAGCAGCCAATGGGGTGTTCATTAAATCCTTTGGCAAAGACCTCCAAGACCATGAGTCCAATCATTCTCTAAGTCTGGGGCTAAACCACATCCCTCAGCACCACCTCTCTGCCCCTTTGAAACCCCTCCAGGGATGGGCATTCAACCACCTCCCTGGGCAGCCTGTGCCAGGCTTGGAGAACCCTTTCAGTCAAGAAGTGTCTTCTCACATCCAACCTAAAATCCCCTGGTGCAACCTCAGGCTGCTTCCTCTCATCCTATTGCTTGTTACTTAAATCCCTGGACCTGGCTCCAACCTACTTTCAGGGAGGTATAGAGAGCCAGAAGGTTTCCCCTCAGCCTCCTCTTCTCCACATTAAACAAGAGAACAAGAACAAGAGGACACAGTCTCAAGCTGTGCCAGGGGAGGTTTAGGCTGGATGTTAGGAAGAAATTCTTCCTAGGAAGAGAGATTGGCCATTGGGATGTGCTGCCCAGGGAGGTGTTTAGAAGACTTAATGAGGCACTTGGTGCCATGGTTTAGTTGATCAGATGGTGTTGGGTGATAGGTTGGACTTGATGATCTCCAAGGTCTTTTCCAACCTTGTTAATTCTGTTCTATTCTAAATAATCCCAGTTCCCTCAGCTGCTCCTCATAAGACCTGTTCTCCAGCTAGCATATTGAGGCCATGCCAGCTAGCTAAGAGGGGGGCTGGCCCAGGCACTCTGGGATATCACAGAATCAGCCAGGTTGGAAAAGACCTCAGAGATCATCAAGTCCAACCTGTCACCCAACACCTCCTGGCTACTAAACCATGGCTCCAAGTGCCACATCCAATCCCTTTTTGAACACTTCCAGGGATGGTGACTCCACCACTTCCCTGGGCAGCACATTCCAACGGCCAACAACTCTTTCTGGGAAGAACTTTCTCCTCACCTCCAGCCTAAACCTCCCCTGGCACAGCTGGAGACTGTGTCCTCTTGTTCTGGTGCTGCTTGCTTGGGAGAAGAGACCAAGCCCCACCTGGCTACAACCTCCCTTCAGGGAGTTGGAGAGAGCAAGAAGGTCTCCCCTGAGCCTCCTCTTCTCCAGGCTAAGCAACCCCAGCTCCCTCAGCCTCTCCTCACAGGGCTTGTGCTTGAGACCTCTCCCCAGCCTCGTTGCCCTTCTCTGGACACCTTCAAGAGTCTCAATATATGTTTTAATGGCCATGGTGGTGTTAGGCTGATGATTGGACTTGATGATCTCAGAGGTCTTTTCCAACCCAAACAATTCTGGGATGCTATGATTCATTCTAGCAGATCTCTCAAACACTTCTATTATTTCTCAGCTGCTTTAGCCTGCTGACCCACCCCCACTGGGTACCAACACACCAACTTCCCACCCCAAAGAGCCATCACCACCTGCAAAACCTGAAAGTGTGTTCCTTCAGGTTGCCTCTCACTTACCCCCAGTTCAGAGCAGCTTCTTGGGACACTCATTAGGATACTTCACACATACACATTCTTCCAAGCCTCCCTTCCTGCTCCTGTGGAAGGGCCTGAGGAGGACCCACGCTGCTGCTGACTGGTGGGCACTGTTCTCTCATTCCTGTTACCTCAGTTGCCCTCACCCTGCTGTACTTCATGGAATCATGGAATTGTTTGGGCTGGCAAAGCCCTCTAAGATCACTGAGTGCAGCCATCAACCTAAGATCACCATGGCCCTTAAACCAGGTCCCCAGGTGCCACAGCCACACCTTTCTTGAACACCTCCAGGGATGGGGACTCCACTGCCTCCCTGGGCAGCCTGTGCCAACCCCTGACCAAAAGCAATTTTCTCCAAGAGCTCTTCCAGCCAAGGCCACCTCTCTTACCTCTTGGGTCCAGCATGCAAACAGCTGAGCACTGAGGCACTGCAGGATGTTTAACGCTAACCAAACAGCTCCAGCTCCACACCACTGGATCACATCCCCCAGCCCGCCACAAGACCCCACAAGAGCACCATCTGAGGGAGCAGCTCCCAGGGCTCTGCAAGCAACCCAAGCCCTAGGTGAGTCCTTTGTGCAGGAAGGAGGAAGAGAGAGTTAATTTTAACCAGACAAACAATAGCTCATTGACTGGGTGACAGCAATTAGTAACCAGAGAGGGGCAGGCTCGTTTCCTGCAGCCCAGCAGAAAGCACACTGCCTGCATCTTTGCTTTGGGGAAAAACCTGGCTGGATGTTAGGAAGAAGCTCTTCATGGAAAGAGTTATTGGCCATTGGGATGTGCTGCCCAGGGAGGTGGTGGAGTCACCATCACTGGAGGTGTTTAGGAAGAGACTGGATGAGGCACTTGGTGCCATGGTTTAGTTGATCAGATGGTGTTGGGTGATAGGTTGGACTTGATGATCTCAAAGGTCTCTTCCAACCTGGTTAATTCTATTCTATTCTATTCTATTCTATTCTACTCTACTCTACTCTACCCCAAAGAAGCCTTTACCTGGCACCCTAACACTACAACTGCTTGAACCTGAGGTGGCAGAAGACTGCTTGATGCCTTGCAAGCCCAGACATAAAGTGGCTTTGCCCATTGCTGAAGTCTTTGCTCAGCTCCACACTCTAGTCTCATCTGAGTTTGTTTCATCCCCATCTATAGGGCAGGAGCCTCCCCCACTTTGAGATCTCCTCCTTCTGAGATGATTTGACCCTAGGATCTTTCTGAGCCTCCCAAGCCAGTGGTTTGGTCCCCACCACTGTCAGGAAAGCATCCCCCTTCCCCATGAGCATGACTGAAGCTCAGGGGGGTTTACAGACCTTCTTCTGAGCATACAAACCACAGGTCTGGTCCTCTGCACTGTCAGACAAGCATCACAGAATTGTCAGGGTTAGAAGGGAGGGACCCAGAACTTGGCCTTGTTGAATCTCATACGACTGACCTCTGCCCATTGATGCAGCCTGGCCAGGTCCCTCTGCAGAGCCTTCCTACCTACCCTCCAGCAGACCAGCACTCCCTCCCATCATAGTGTCATGTACATCTCATGTCTCCATGGTCAGAAGGACACATTTAATACCTCAGCTTGGTAGTTAAGCTGCATTATGCAAAGCCAGAATGACACTCCTGCCTCCGACAGTCACCCCCAGGTTGCCCTGGGATAAGCCTGGCCACAGCAACCCCATGCAGAGCTACAGGCTGGGGTCAGAGTGGCTGGAGAGCAGCCAGGCAGAGAGGGACCTGGGGGTACTGGTTGATGGTAAGCTGAACGTGAGCCTGCAGTGTGCCCAGGGGGCCAAGAAGGCCAATGGCATCCTGGCCTGCATCAGGAAGAGTGTGGCCAGCAGGAGCAGGGAAGTCATTGTGCCCTGTGCTCAGCACTGGTTAGGCCACACCTTGAGTCCTGTGTCCAGTTCTGGGCTCCTCAGGTTAGGAAAGATGTTGAGATGCTGGAAGGTGTCCAGAGAAGGGCAAGAAAGCTGGGGAGGGGTCTGGAGCACAGCCCTGTGAGGAGAGGCTGAGGGAGCTGGGGTTGCTTAGCCTGCAGAAGAGGAGGCTCAGGGGAGACCTTCTTGCTCTCTCCAGCTCCCTGAAGGGAGGTTGTAGCCAGGTGGGGGTTGGTCTCTTCTCCCAGGCAAGCAGCACCAGAACAAGAGGACACAGTCTCAAGCTGTGCCAGGGGAGGTTTGGGCTGGAGGTGAGGAAGAAATTCTTCATAGAGAGAGAGATTGCCCATTGGGATGTGCTGCCCAGGGAGGTGGTGGAGTCACCATCCCTGGAGGTATTTAGGAGGAGACTGGATGGGGTGCTTGGTGCCATGGTTTAGTTGATTAGGTGGTGTTGGATGATAGGTTGGACACAATGATCTTGAAGGTCTCTTCCAACCTGGTTTATTCTATTCTATTCTATTCCAAGGTTGTTTTCCCACAAGTGTCATCTCCCTGGGCATGAGGCACCTCAGCAGGTTGGTTTGCTCTGTTGCCTGCAGCAAGCTGATTGATGCTGTTGTAAGCCATCATTATTGCTAGAGAGCCCCAGACCTTCTCTTTTCAGGCTGGGAAGAAACTTGCCTTGTGGTACAGGCTGGAGGAGCACAGTCTTTAATCACAGAATCATAGAATTGTTAGGGTTGGAGGGGCCCCCAAGGATCATCCAGGTCCAACCCCCCTGCCATGGCCAGGGACACCTCACACTCCAGCAGGTTGCTCACAGCCACCTCCAGCCTGGCTGCAAAAACCTCCAGGCAGGAGGCTTCCACCACCTCCCTGGGCAACCTTCTCAAGGAGCAAGACTAAAACTCACAGTGGTTTATGTCACCTCCTATAAATCTGCTGATGCAGAGGAGCCAACAAAACCAAAGACACAAAGCAGCAGCACACTTCCATGGCACAGACAAGTTGTTGCATTACTGTTGCAGTGAGGGGGCAAGCAAAACAAGAGCCCCCAAAGTGGGATCTCCTGAAGGCAGTGTGTTTGGTGGTTGCTCCCTCTTGCTGCTCCTAAATCACTCCATCCCTGCCCCAGGAAGAACAGGCCCCAACCCAAGTCACAGAATCATTTTGGTTGGACCTTTAAGATCATTGAGTCCAACCATTCTCTGTCCCTTCCCAGCTCTGGTGCTAAATCATCTCTGTCAGGACCACATCTCTGTGGTGGATTCAACCACCTCCCTGGGCAGCCTGTGCCACTCTTTGAGAACCCTTTTGAGGGTGAAACTGCTCCTAAACCTCCCCTGGTGCAACTTGAAGCCATTTCCTCTTGTCCTATAGCTTGTTCCTAGGAAGAAGAGAGCAACCCCCACCTCACTCCAACCT
Organism: Dryobates pubescens; assembly: GCF_014839835.1. Taxonomy (NCBI): domain Eukaryota; kingdom Metazoa; phylum Chordata; class Aves; order Piciformes; family Picidae; genus Dryobates; species Dryobates pubescens. Next base: position 20,899,288 of record NC_071629.1, on the reverse strand, counting down.
CCTTTCAAGTAGCTGCAGAGGACAGCTCCTGCTGTGCCACGACACCCAGAGCTGCCTCCTGCAGAGAGAATTGAGCTGGCAGCCAGGACTAACTCTATGGTCCTGGGTGCCACAGACATGGGGGGAACCTGGCACACAAGCAGGGTGAGGCCTCAGGTCTCTGCTCTTGCAGGCAGCTTCCAATCAAAGAGTAAATGCCAGCTGGAGGTCCCCAAAGGGCAGTTATTTCAGTAGGGCAGAGTGCCCCCTTGCTCTGCCAGATTCTAACTATAGGAGCAGCAGGCTGGGCACCTGCAGGGCTCATCTTTCACTGTTTGCTTCCAGGCTGACTGCAGCAGGAGAGAAGAGACCACCAAAAGCTTTCCCTCCTCCCTTCTGCCTCATTCCTGGTTATTAATACTTGCCAGCCATGTGTCTTGCTGTCCCCAGCACACCTCCCTGCTAACTCCTACCTGGAGACAGCAGCTGGAAGCCCAGGGTTTACCTCAACAACAAAAACCAAACTCAGAAATGAAATTCCCAGGGTTGTTGTCCCATTTCAGCAGGGTTTGGAAGCTGTTTGGCCAGTGCTCCCCACTACTAGACACTCACTCAGCCACAGGTCAGATACTGAAGTAACTCATGCACAGTGGGCTTGGAGCACAAGGCCAAGGGCACTCTGAGATCCATGGGACACCAATGTGTCCCTGTGGACAAGGAGGTAAGTGGTATCCTGGGGTGCATTAAGAAGAGTGTGGCCAGCAGGTCAAGGGAGGATCTTCTCCCCATCTCCTCTGCCCTAGTGAGACCACACCTGCAGTACTGTGTCCACTTCTGGGCTCCCCAGATCACGAGGGACAGGGAACTGCTGGAGAGAGTCCAATGGAGGCTGTGAGGGTGAAGAAGGGACTGGAACATCTGATGAGGAAAGGCTGAGAGCCCTGGGGCTGTTTAGCCTGGAGAAGACTGAGAGGAGATCTTGTTAATGTCTGTGGGTGTCAAGAAGCAGACACCTGTGTGTCCTGATAGGATGAGGGGCTATGGACACAAACTGGAACCCAGGGGGGGTTCCACCTCAACATCAGGAGAAACTTCTTTGCTGTGAGGGTGCTGGAGCCCTGGAGCAGGCTGCCCAGAGAGGCTGTGGAGTCTCCTGCTCTGGAGACTTTCAAGACCTTGCTAGGTGTGTTCCTGTGTGACCTGCCCCAGGTGATCCTGCTTAGGCAGGGGAGTTGGACTTGATGACCTTCCAAGCCCTACCATTCTATGATTCTATGCACAGCTACTCTGCCCAACACCAACAGAGAGCCCACAAACAGGGGCTGCTCTCCAGCCTCTGCCCTCTCCCCACACAGCAGAGGGGTGGCTGCACCACAGTCTTGGGGAGCCCTGGCCAGTTTGGGTTTCTTTCCACTCCTTGTCCCAAAGTGGTTTCACTGTACAGCTCTGTTTATCTCTTAAATGCTAATGGAAAAGAGAGGGGATCAGAAATGGGACTCAGCATTTACCAGCTTCCCAGGGGCTGGCTTGGGCTGCACTGTCTGGGCCAAATCCTTCCCTCAGTTTGGGCACTGGGAACACCAAACCTCCCACCTCACATTCCTCTCCTGCACACAGCACTCCTGTACAACATTCTGTACCTGACACTGAAATCAGTGACAGGGAAGAGGGGTCAGAGGATTTTCAGAGGAGGGGACTCTGTCCTTGCTGCTCCTTGAGAGGCTTGGCTGGGCTGGCTGACTTTTCAGTGGTGGAGATGCAGGCAGGTGACTACTTTGCTGCTGGGAGATGGGGCTGGCACTCATCCTTTCCCCCACAAGGTCAAGCCCATGGGCATCATCCTGCCACCAGGATGCTGGTAGAGACCAAGAGCAGTCCCACACTACAGAAGGGCCTCACTGCATCTTGGTGAGCTGGGATGTGGCATGCTGGAGGAAAGCAGGCCTGGGAAGGCTCCATCCTGCTGGGGCTGAGTGTGGTGCTGGGATAGGACCAGCTCCTTGGTCACAAAGAAACACCAGCCAAGGGACATGGTTTTTAGTGTGGTGAATGACTAAGGAATGTAGGAGTGAGGGGGCTGGCTGCTGGGGGGTGAGCTGGAGCTCAGGGGTGGGAGCAGAGGGCAGGACCCTCCACATCTCCTGAGCATCAAGGGCCTAACCTAGCCTAGGTAAAGCTGCTCTGGCAGGAGAGCTGGACTAGAGGGCCTGCACAGGTCCCTTCCAAGCCCTGTCACTCTGTGATGCTGAGACATGGGTTGCAGAAGCTCTCTTGCCTTCTCTAAAATCCAGAGCAGACAGAAGAAATGGCCAAGCCTTGGCCAAGCCCTTAAGAAACGCAGGGACTGTGGAGCAAAGAGCCACTTGTGGACCCAGCACCACAGTGCAGAGGCTCAGCAGCCCCTGGGGCCAGGGCTGTGTCCACCTCACCAGCCTACCAAAAAAGTAAATCACATTAAAAGAACAATCATTTCTCTTCTAGCACATGAGCTACACCTCCTGAGAGATTAGAAGCACAGAATTGTCAGGGTTGGAAGGGAACTCAAGGATCAGCCAGTTCCAACCTCCCTGGCAGGGACACCTCACACTACAGCAGGTTGCTCACAGCCACCTCCAGCCTGGCTGCAAACACCTCCAGGCAGGAGGCTTCCACCACCTCCCTGGGCAACCTGTGCCAGGCTCTCACCACCCTCATGGGCAACAACTTCTTCCTCACATCCAATCTCAATCTCCCCACTTCTAGTTTTGCTCCATCCCCCCCCAGTTCTATCACAGTATCACAGTATAACTAAGGTTGGAAGAGACCCCAAGGATCATCAAGTCCAACCTGTCCCAACAGACCCCACAACTAGACCATGGCACCAAGTGCCACATCCAATCCCCTCTTGAACACATCCAGGGATGGGGACTCCACCACCTCCCTGGGCAGCACATTCCAATGACGAACGACTCAGTGAAGAACTTTTCTCCTCACCTCGAGTCTAAACCTCCCCTGGCACAGCTTGAGACTGTGTCCTCTTGTTCTGGTGCTGCTTGCCTGGGAGAAGAGACCAACCCCCTCCTGTCTACAACCACCTTTCAGGTAGTTGTAGAGGGCAATGAGGTCTCCCCTGAGCCTCCTCTTCTCCAGGCTAAGCAACCCCAGCTCCCTCAGCCTCTCCTCACAGGGCTGTGCTCCAGACCCCTCCCCAGCTTTGTTGCCCTTCTCTGGACACCTTCAAGTGTCTCAATGTCCTTCTTAAGCTGAGGGGCCCAGAACTGGACACAGGACTCAAGGTGTGGCCTAACCAGTGCTGAGCACAGGGCACAATGACTTCCCTGCTCCTGCTGGCCACACTGTTCCTAATGCAGGCCAGGATGCCATTGACCTTTTGGCCACCTGGGCACACTGCTGGCTCATGTTTAGGCAGCTGTCAATCAGCACCCCCAGGTCCCTCTCTGCCTGGCAGCTCTCAGCCACTCTGACCCCAGCCTGTAGCTCTGCATGGGGTTGCTGTGGCCAAAGTGCAGCACCCGGCACTTGGACTTGTTAAATGCCATCACTCCCTGACACCCTCAAAAGTCCCTCCCCAGCTTTCTTGGAGCCCTCTTCAGCTACCAGAAGGCCACAATTAGGTCTCCTCAGAGCCTTCTCTTCTGCAGACTGAACAGCCCCAACTCCCTCAGTCTGTCTTCAGGAGGTGTCTTTAAGAAGCAAAAGCTAAGGACATCTTATCGAGGGAGCAAGAGAAGAGCGGAAATGCTGGAGAGTTCTGGGCTGTGTCCTGTCCCTGCTCCAGCTCCTCCAAACAGCTGAGCAATTTCCTCAGAGCCCTGCTTGGCCAGCACAGCCCCCAGTGTGGAAAACTTCAGCTGGAGAGGCTAAAAGAGGTGAAAGGTGGGAGTTTAATAAACAAGGCTGAGGGCTGATGCAGTCTAAATGTCACTATTAATCCTATGAACGTTATTAGTCCCTGGGGAGAGGGAGAGGAAGGGCACTAACTGGGGAAGATGAGACAAGGCACAGGAGATTTATTCCTCAAACCAAAGCAAATTGAAAAAACCCTAAACAAACAAACAAAATTCACACACACACAAAAAACCCCAACACAACCAACCAACCAACCAACCCCAAACAACCCAAACCCCACCAGCACCCCACAAAACGAAAGGGAGGTTCACAGTCTCACAGTATCACCAAGGTTGGAAGAGACCTCGAGGATCATTGAGTCCAACCTGGCACCACAGACCTCATGACTAGACCATGGCACCAAGTGCCACATCCAATCCCCTCTTGAACACCTCCAGAGATGGGGACTCCACCACCTCCCTGGGCAGCACATCCCAATGGCTAACAACTCTCTGGGAAGAACTTTCTCCTCACCTCGAGTCTAAACCTCCCCTGGCACAGCTTGAGACTGTGTCCTCTTGTTCTGGTGCTGGGTGCTAGAGAGGAGAGACCAACCCCTTCCTGGCTACAACCTCCCTTCAGGGAGTTGTAGAGAGCAATGAGGTCTCCCCTGAGCCTCCTCCTCTCCAGGCTGAACAACCCCAGCTCCCTCAGCCTCTCCTCACAGGGCTGTGCTCAAGGCCTCTCCCCAGCTTTGTTGCCCTTCTCTGGACACCTTCAAGTCTCTCAATGTTCTTCTTAAACTGAGGGGCCCAGAACTGGACACAGGACTCAAGGTGTGGCCTAACCAGTGCTGAGCACAGGGCACAATGACTTCCCTGCTCCTGCTGGCCACACTGTTCCTAATGCAGGCCAGGATGCCCTTGGCCTTCTTGGCCACCTGGGCACACTGCTGGCTCATGTTTAGGTGGCTGTCAATCAGCACCCCCAGGTCCCTCTCTGTTTGGCAGCTCTCAGCCACTCTGACCCCAGCCTGTAGCACTGCCTGGGGTTGTTGTGGCCAAAGTGCAGCACCTGGCACTTGGATGTGTTCAATCTCCTGCCATCTGTCCAGTCGGTCGAGGTCCCTCTGCAGAGCCTCTCTACCCTCTGAGCCCTCTTTCTACCCTCTGAGGTTGTGGTGGTGTGGTGCAGATGTGAAGCCCTGGCTGCTGTAGCTTCCTCTGTGCACAAGAGGTGATCACAGTCCCACAGGTTGGTGGCTTCCCTGCTGTTCTCACTGTCATAGAATGACAGAATTGCTAGGGTCAAGGAGGGAGAATCAAGACCCATGTCATTGTCCTGGCCTCTAGGGATAAGGTTGGGTAGATAAGAGATCCTTTGGAGAGCTCCTCCTCCTCATGAGCCCATGCTCATCTGCAGCTCTTAAGGGCTGCCTCATGGCTGGTGGTGAAACCCATTCCAAGGAAACTAAAAGCTGGCGCTGAAGAGCTCTGCAGCTTCCTCTGCTTAAGGAGAGATCACAGGATCATAGAATTGTCAGGGTTGGAAGGGACCTCAAGGCTCAGCCAGTTCCAACCCCCCTGCCATGGCCAGGGACACCTCACACTACAGCAGGTTGCTCACAGCCACATCCAGCCTGGCTGCAAACACCTCCAGGCAGGAGGCTTCCACCACCTCCCTGGGCAATCTGTGCCAGGCTCTCACCACCCTCCTGGGGAACAACTTCTGCCTAACATCCAATCTCAATCTCCCCATTTCTAGTTTTGCTCCATTCCCCCCAGTCCTATCACTCCCTGACACCCTCAAAAGTCCCTCCCCAGCTTTCTTGGAGCCCCTTTCAGATACTGGAACACCACAATAAGGTTTCCTCAGAGCCTTCTCTTCTCCAGACTGAACAGCCCCAACTCTCTCATTCACACCCACTAATTGCCCAGTGAAGCCCCACAAATGTATCTGAGATCAGGTATGCCAGGGGAAAAACAAAGGCAAATCTTCACCTCTAAGAACATCCAACTGTCAGACTCCCAAGGACATGGAACTGTTGGAGAGGGTCCAGAGGAGGAGACAAAGACGATCAAAGGGCTGGAGAACCTCCCCTGTGGGGACAGGCTGAGGGAGTTGGGGCTGTTCAGCATGAAGAAAAGAAGGCTGTGGGGAGACCTTAGAGGACTACAGGAGAGCTGGGGAGGGACTTTTGACAAGAGTTGGGAGTGACAGGAGAAGGGACAATGGCTTTGAGCTGGAAGAGGGGAGACTGAGACTGGAGAATGGGAAGAAATTCTTGCTAGTGAGGGTGGGGAGACACTGGCAGAGGATGCCCAGGGAGGCTGTAGATGCCCCCTCCCTGGAGGTGTTCAAGGCCAGGTTCCATTCTAGGGCTGACAATTCCCCAAGGATTTTTCATTTTATACAGAAAATATATATGTATGTGTGTGTGAAAAATAAATCCATGCTGGTGGTCTCAACTAGAACAGGAGAGACTCCCAGGAGCACACAGGGCTGCCATGCAAGCAGTTACTTAGACAGGATGCTCTGGCAGAGGGGTTGGACTAGATGATCTTTCGAGGTCCCTTCCAACCCCTAATGTTCAGTGAGTCTGTGTTATATATATGTTCAAGGGCAAGCAAGCTGGGGAGGGGTCTGGAGCACAGCCCTGTGAGGAGGGGCTGAGGGAGCTGGGGTTGCTTAGCCTGGAGAAGAGGAGGCTCAGGGGAGACCTTCTTGCTCTCTCCGACTCCCTGAAGCGAGGTTGTAGCCAGGTGGGGGTTGGTCTCCTCTCTCAGGCAGCCAGCACCAGAACAAGAGGACACAGTCTCAAGTTGTGCCAGGGGATGGATGTTAGAAAGCAATTCTTTCCAGAAAGAGAGATTGGCCACTGGAATGTGCTGCCCAGGGAGGTGGTGGAGTCAGCATCACTGGAGGTGTTTAGGAAGAGCCTGGATGAGGCACTTGGAGCCATGGTTTAGTTGATCAGATGGTGCTGAGTGACAGGTTGGAGTTGGTGATCTCTGAGGCCTTTTCCAACCTGGTTAATTCTGTGATTTTTCTGTGGGAAGACACAGGACTCTAAAGCTCCAATTTTCTCCAAGTATGCTAACTGGGCTGGCACAGAAAGACTGCCACATTCCCTGCTAGGAGCTGAAATGTCTTCTGGTCAGCCCTTTGGGGATGGATAATCAGCAGCTTGTTCCATGGGCTCGATTAAGAGGAGCTAATCCATTTCTGCAAGGCTTTGGTGGCAGATCAGAGCAATTCTGGCAACAGTTCCAACAGCACACAGGACTCCAGCAACAGCTGAGGCAAAGGCTCCAAAAGCCAAGGGGCATCACAGCAACCCCACAAAGGACATGCCAGCCCTTCCACTGTCCTTCTGAAGCAGCAACTGCTGCAAAGGTCAAGCACAGAAGAGAGGCAGCAAGGGTTTGCCTCTCTTCTCAGACCTGAATACCAAGGCTGAGACATTCAAGGAGGCTGTAGCCAGTTGGGGTTTGGTCTCTTCTCCCAGGCAACCAGCACCAGAACAAGAGGACACAGTCTCAAGCTGTACCAGGGGAAGTTTAGGCTGAAGGTGAGGAGAAAGTTCTTCACAGAGAGAGTTGTTAGCCATTGGAATGTGCTGCCCAGGGAGGTGATGGAGTCCCTATCCCTGGAAGTGTTCAAGAGGGGATTGGATGTGGCACTTGGAGCCATGGTTTAGTTGTCAGGAGGTGTTGGATGATAGGTTGGACTTGGAGATCTCTCAGGTCTTTTCCAACCTGGCTGATTCTCTGATTAGCAGCCAGAGAACCACCACAAAGATTTTCAAAGGGCTGGAGGTGACAGTTTGCTGCCATCCTGGAGCAGCCTTTTCCAGCATGAGGATGTGTCACCCTGCAAGAGGAGTGTCTGTCCCACTTGCCAGGAGACTACACAGGTGACTTCAGCCTCTGCAATATCTTAGGAGGTCATGGAGAAGAGGTCTTATAATGAGAGCCTGAGAGAGCTGTGATTGTTTAGCCTGGAGAAGAGGAGGCTGAGAGGGAACCTTATTGCTGTCTACAGCTACCTGAAAGGAAGTGGGAGTGAGGCTGGTGTTGGCCTCTTCTCCAAAATCACTAACAGCAGGACATGAGGAAATGGCCTCAAGTTGCTGCAAGAGTGGTCAGGGATGGGCACAGGCTGCCCAGGGAGGTGGTGGAGTCCCCATCCCTGGAGGTGTTCAAGAAACCAGCAGATAAGGCACTTCAGGACATGGTCTAGCAGTCATGGAGGTGACAGGCAGAAGAGGTCAGACTTGATGATCCTAGAGGCCTTTTCCAACTTCAATGACACTATGATTCTACAATTGTGTGCTCTGTCCCTCTCCACAGCTGCAGCAAGAGAAGCAGAGCCAGCAGGGCCAGGGAGGGGATTCTGCCCCGCTGCTCCACTCTGCTCAGACCACAGCTGCAGCTCTGGGGCCAGTTCTGGAGCCTCTGTGCCAGGAAGGATCTGGAGGGGCTGGAAGGTGTCCAGAGAAGGGCCACGAGGAGGAGCAGAGGGCTGGAGCTGCTCTGCTGTGAGGACAGACTGAGGGAGTTGGGGTTGTGCAGGCTGGAGAAGAGAAGGCTCTGAACAGACCTAATTGTGGCCTTCCAGTATCTGAAGGGGGCTCCAAGAAAGCTGGGGAGGGACTTTTGAGGGTGTTAGGGAGTGATATGGAGCAAAACTAGAAGTGGGTAGACTCAGATTGGATGTTAGGAAGAAGTTGTTCCCCATGAGGGTGGTGAGAGACTGGCACAGGCTGCCCAGGGAGGTGGTGGAAGCCTCCTGCCTGGAGGTGTTTGCAGCCAGGCTGGATGTGGCTGTGAGCAACCTGCTGTAGTGTGAGGTGTCCCTGGCCATGGCAGGGGGGTTGGAACTGGCTGAGCCTTGAGGTCCCTTCCAACCCTGACAATTCTATGATGCTGTGATTCTGTGATCTCTCCTTAAGCAGAGGAAGCTGCAGAGCTCTTCAGTGCCAGTTTTAGTTTCCTTGGAATGGGTTTAGCCACCAGCCATGAGGCAGCCCTTAAGAGCTGCAAATGAGCACGGGCTCATGAAGAGGAAGAGCTCTCAAAAGCATCTGTTTTCCACCCAACCTTATCCCTAGAGGTCAGGACAACTATATGGGTATTGATTGTCCCCTCCTTGTTGTACTTTGGGCACATTACAGCAAGAGTAGGAAGAATTACACTGGACAAGAACTCGAAGGTGCAAGGCAGAACTGACCTGGTGACCAAGCACCAGGACTGAAGGAAGGAAGCAACCACCACAGCACAAGCAGGCAAACACTTAGCAGCAGGCTCTTAAACAAACAAAACTACCACAGCAATCCAGAGTCTGAGGAACTCAGCAGGGAAACTCCTCAACTTGCCCCAGCCACCAGCAAGAGAAAGGGGTATACCTTCAGCCTCCAGATGGCTGGGCTGGAGGAGGGAGAGAGGCAATCATGATGGAAGATGGTGATCAGTTCATCTCTGCTTCCACACCAGGTAAAATGAATAGGATGGAATAGGATAGGATAGGATAGGATAGGATAGGATAGGATAGGATAGGATAGGATAGGATAGGATAGGATAGGACAGGATAGAATAAGAAATCCCTAAATCAGCTTTGTCTGCAGCGAATGAAGCAAATCTGGTACCAGCAGATGCTCAAAGACAAGGAGGACCATTAGGCTTTGGGACAAGCTGAGGAGGTTGTTAATTCTCCTTCATTAGCTTCCTACAGAGCAGAGAAAACACCCTGCAGGGACAGGCTGGGCACAGCACATCCAGGAACAGGATGCCACCATCCTCTTCCAGCTTTGCCTGCCAAGGGCTGCCAAGGCTAAGCTCAGGGCGAGCCTGGCACAAAGCAGCCTGCCAGGGAAACCAGGCAGCACAAACCAGAGAGCTGGCACAGGGCTCCCTGTCAAAGCTCACCTTGATTGAAGCCTTCTGCTTTCAAAGGGACCCAGCCCAGCTTAGTTTAATATCCCCCCTGCTGTCACCAGGCCCTGGAGCCATCTCTCACCCCACAACCAGGCAGGCACACCCAGCACTACGTCTGCAGCACGTCAGGGATGCTAATGCAGGCAGCCCTGCCTGCTCTTTGCTCTCAGTGCAGCACTCCCCCAAAGCCTCCTCGTTCATTTAAGGTGAAGCAGATGCTGCTCCTCTGCTCTCTTTGAAAGGGCTTATCTCAGGGCTGGATTTCATTAAGTGGCTTGTTCTGCATTTAATAAGCTTGCAAGTCTAGACACTTTGCTTCTCTCTCTCTCTCCCTCTCTCTCACCCCTTTAGTGTACCAGCAGGTAGAGACAGCAGAGGTGAAGAGGGAAATATTTAGCCAGCAGATTGAGATGCTATCAAGGTGATTATGTAATTCCACTTTGACTCACTGCAATTTCAGACCCAGGGACTTTTTTCTCTCACCCATGGGCCAATCCCTTTGGAAAGAAAGGGGTTGCTACCTGCTGCAGTCCTGCAGAGAAGGTTCCCAGAAAGGTCTCCAGGAAGGTCAAGGCACAACCTTTGGGGTATCAGTAGAAAAATCTATTTGGAACCAATGGACAAACAAGGGAGGAAAAAGGTCCAGAGGAGCTGTGCAGGGGAAGCACCCTCCAGAGGAGGCCACGAAGATGATCAGAGGGCTGGAGCACCAGGCTGAGAGAGTTGGAACTGTTCAGCCAGGAGAAGACTCCTGGGAGACCTTAGAACAGCCTTCCAGTATCTGAAGGGGGCTACAAGAAAGCTGGAGAGGGACTTTTGGCAGTGCTAGGATAAGGGGCAACAGATTGAAGCCTGAGGAGGGCAGGTTTAGTCTGGAGATTAGGAAGACATTCTTTAGTGAGACACTGGAACTGTTTGCCCAGGCAGGCTGTGGATGTTCCCTCTCTGGAGATGTTCAAGGCCAGATTAGAGGAGGCCTTGAGCCGCCTGGGCTGGTGGCAGGTGTCCCTGCCCATGAACTGGATGCTCTTTAAAGATCCCTTTCAACCCAAACCATTCTATGGCTCCATGAAACACGAGCAGAACAGCAGCCTCAGCAACCCAGCTTCAGCTATTTCCACGTGCATGGAAGGTGGGCAGTGCTGGCAAGGTGTGTGCCAGCTGCCTCCAGAGGGAGTTTCTCCCTGATGAGCCAGACAAGCCCTCTGGAGATCCAGTCTGACAGGCCAGGGCCGGGGATGCCAGGGCAAGGTCGAGACCAATCGTTTGCTTATCAGCCAGCAGCCTCGCTCCAGCGATGGGAACCCAGCCCAGACCTTCCTCAGTTTGTTTCTGACTCTGCCTCACACTTGAACCCTTGGCCTCCACACAAACCCAGGGCTGTGTTCAGCTGAGTGAGGTGGCTCCAAACCCCTGCTGGCTCTCCCCAGCACGCCTGTGGAGCAGGGCTGTGAGGCGGTGCAGGTTGCAGGGACAGGGATGTACCAGCACAACTAACTGCCAGCTCACCCTGAGAGCAGAAAGGCTTTTCAAAGGCATAATCACACAGCAAAATCTCTCTCTTTGAGAAACCAGCAGCCATAATCAGCAAATATTTCTCATGGGGATTGCAAAACAAGTCATGCTCTGCCCTCTGAGCCGTTGAGTCATGACCTTCCCCAGTGAAGGGGGAGGCAGAGCACAACAACTGCCCAGAGACTCACAGAATTAACCAGGTTGGGAAAGACCTCAGAGATCATCAACTCCAACCTATCACCCAGCACCATCCAATCAACTCAACCATGCCACTAAGTGCCTCATCCAGGCCCTTTTTAAACACTTCCAGGAACAGGGACTCCACAACATCCCCAGGCAGCACAACCCAATGGCCAATCTCTCTTGCTGGGAAGCATTTCTTTCTAACCTCCAGCCTAAACTTCCCCTGGCACAGCTGGAGACTGTGACCTCTTGTTCTGGTGCTGGGTGCCTGGGAAAGGAGACCAGCCCCCACCTGGCTACAATCTCCCTTCAGGGAGTTGGAGAGAGCAAGAAGGTCTCCCCTGAGCCTCCTCTTCTCCAGGCTAAGCAACCCCAGCTCCCTCAGCCTCTCCTCACAGGGCTGTGCTCCAGACCCCTCCCCAGCTTTGTTGCCCTTCTCTGGACACCTTCCAGCAGCTCAATGTTCTTCTTAAATTGAGGAGCCCAGAACTGGACCCAGGACTCAAGGTGTGGCCTAACCAGTGCAGTGTACAGGGGCAGAATGACCTCCCTGCTCCTGCTGGCCACACTGCTCCTGATGCAGGCCAGGATGCCATTGGCCTTCTTGGCCCCCTGGGCACACTGCTGGCTCATGTTTAGGTGGCTGTCAACCAGTACCCCCAGGTCCCTCTCTGCCTGGCTGCTCTCCAGCCACTCTGACCCCAGCCTGTAGCTCTGCATGGGGCTGCACTGGCCAAAGTGCAGCACCTGCCACTTGGATGTGTTCAGTCTCATGCCCTTGGCCTCTGCCCATCTGTCCAGCCTGGCAAGGTCCCTCTGCAGAGCTCTTCTACACTCTAACAGATCAACTCCTGCCCCCAGCTTGGTGTCATCTGCAAACTTACTGATGACGGACCCAATGCCTTCACCCAGAGCATCAATTAGGATATTGAACAGGATGGGGGCCAACACTGACCCCTGGGGGTGTGACACCACTGGTGACTGTTCAAGAGGGTGAGAGATTATTTTTTTTCCCCACTTTTTACCCCAAGGACAGCGAGTTCAAGGCCTCTGCACTTACCATCAAACTTCTTATACCGGGAACTAAACATGGTTTGTAGGTGATTGCTGAGCTCCACGACAGCATTCCTGAAGTCATGTTTACTCTGCTGACTGTACTTCTCCTCCATCTCTTGAGAGCAGCATGTGTAGCCCTGTGAGCAGACTTTCAAGTGGTCCCCTGAAAAGCAAAGAAAAAACAAAAACATTCTCAGTTGAAAGGATTCTCTGTGCAAAGGCAAAGAGGCCAGCTTGGGAGGCAGGGGGTGCCAAGGAGAAACCCCCTTCCTGTGAGCACTGGCATGGGATGGGATGGGATGGGATGGGATAGGATGGGATGGGATGGGATGGGATGGGATGGGATAGAATAGAATACAATAGAATAGAGTAGAATAGAATAGAGTAGAATAGAATAGAGTAGAATAGAATAGAATAGAATAGAATAGAATAGAATAGAATAGAATAGAATAGAATAGAATAGAATAGAATAGACCAGGTTGGAAAAGACCTCAGAGATCATCAAGTCCAACCTATCACCCAACACCATCTGATCAACTAAACCATGGCACCAAGTGCCTCATCCAGGCTCTTCCTAAACCCTCCAGTGGTGGTGACTCCACCACCTCCCTGGGCAGCACATCCCAATGGCCAATCTCTCTTGCTGGGAAGAACTTCTTCCTAACATCCAGCCTAAACCTCCCCTGGGACAGCTTGAGACTGTGTCCTCTTGTTCTGGTGCTGCTTGCCTGAGAGAAGAGACCAACCCCCACCTGGCTACAACCTCCCTTCAGGGAGTTGGAGAGAGCAAGGAGGTCTCCCCTGAGCCTCCTCTTCTGCAGGCTAAGCAACCCCAGCTCCCTCAGCCTCTCCTCACAGGGCTGTGCTCAAAGCCTCTCCCCAGCCTCGTTGCCCTTCTCTGGACACCTTCAAGTGTCTCAATGTCCTTCTTAAACTGAGGAGCCCAGAACTGGACACAGGACTCAAGGTGTGGCCTGAGCAGTGCTGAGCACAGGGCACAAGGACTTCCCTGCTCCTGCTGGCCACACTGTTCCTGATGCAGGCCAGGATGCCCTTGGCAATCCCTCAGCTCCAGCTTTGCACAGCACCATCACAGGCAGGTGGGCTGACGCCAAAGGGGTTCAAGCTTGGGCAAACTGTGCAAATCTTTGTCAACACTGAAGATATGATCCAAACAAAGCAGCCAGGATGGGAAACTCATCCTCCCAAATCAGATGGTATTTTAAAAGCCACAGCCTACATGTAAGCTGCTGCCTTCTCTCCCATCTCACACCCTGCTGCCAAACCTCCTCCCTCATCATGGGGAAGCAGATGGAGGGAGAAGTGAAGGCTCTTCCCCTACCTGCTCACACCCAGGAAGCCACCACCAACTTCCATCCACTACCAAGGTTCAGAAACTCACTTCCAGAGCTTGCAAAGGTCTTGCCAGCCCCCTGGACAGAAAGCAACTTCTTGACAGGCTGTGACCCATGCCCTTACTGAAGAGCCATCCCACCTGCCAGAGCAGCAAAGTGTGTCTAGAGAAACAGAAGCAGGTTTGGTGTGGTGCAAAACAAAGCCTGCCCATGACTAACACCAGCAGTTGCTGCTCTGCCTGCATTGTGCAAGATCTTCTGCTCTCATTTAGAATCATTGAGTCATTAAGGCTGGAAAAGACTTCTAAGATCAAGCCTAACCATCAGTCCAACACCACCATGCCCACTAACCCATGTCCCCCAGTGCCATGGCCACACATTTCTTGAACAGCTGCAGGCATGGGGACTCCACCACCTCCCTGGGCAGCCTGTGCCAACCCCTGACCACTCTTGCACCAAAAACATCTTTCCCAATCTCCAACCTAAACCTCCCCTGGCACAATTCCAGGCCATTTCTCTCCTATTATCTGATATCCAGGGAGAAGAGACCAACCCTAACCTGTCTCCAACCTCCTTTCAGGGAGCTGCAGAGAGCAATGAGGTTTCCCCTCAGCCTCCTCTTCTCCACACTAAACATCCCCAGCTCCCTCAGCTGCTCCTCCCCAGCCCTGTTCTCCAGACCCTTCCCCAGCTTTGTTGCCCTTCTCTGGACTGGCTCCAGCCCCTCAATGTCCTTCTTGGAGTGGGTGCCCCAAAACTGAACCCAGGACTCAAGCTGTGGCCTCACCAGTGCTGAGCACAGAGGGCAAATCCCTGCCCTGCTCCTGCTGGCCACACCATTGCTGATCCAGGCCAGGCTGCTGGTGGCCTTCTTGCCCACCTGGGCACCCCCTGGCTCATCTTCAGCTGCTGCCAACTAAACTGCTGGGCAGTTTCCAGCCACACTGCCCCAAGCCTGGAGCATTCTTGGGGTTGTTGTGACCCCCAGCACTTGGCCTTACTGAATCTCATACAACTGCCCTTGGCCCAAATTTGCCCAGCTGCTGAACCTCTCCACCTTACTCCCTAGCCTAGAAATGTTAGTAGCTCTCCTTTCAGACACATAAAAACTGTGTTAAAAGAAGATATATTTCTCTGTACATCTATGTAATTCCCAAGAACCTCTCCTCCTAAATCTGCTTTCCTGTTGCACCACAGGGTCTGTTTGTTTTGCCTGGCATTACAGAGAGACCTTGACCAACAGATAACTCTGCCAGAGTTAATTTACTGCACAGGACTGTTCACTGCTGGTGAATTACAGAGAGCTCCATGGCCTGGGCTGCAGGAAGCAGCACAGCTGAGGCACAGGGAAGGGGACACAGCCAGAAGGTTGAGGGAGGGGATTCTCCCCCTCTGCTCCACTCTGCTGAGACCACAGCTGGAGCTCTGGGGCCAGTTCTGGAGCCTCTGTGCCAGGAAGGATCTGGAGGGGCTGGAAGGTGTCCAGAGAAGGGCCATGAGGATGAGCAGAGGGCTGGAGCTGCTCTGCTGTGAGCACAGACTGAGGGAGTTGGGGTTGTGCAGGCTGGAGAAGAGAAGGCTCTGAACAGACCTAATTGTGGCCTTCCAGGATCTGAAGGGGGCTCCAAGAAAGCTGGGGAGGGACTTTTGAGGGTGTCAGGGAGTGATAGGACTGGGGGGGGGGGATAGAAAAAAACTAGAAATGGGTAGATTGAGATTGGATGTGAGGAAGAAGTTGTTCCCCAGGAGGGTGGTGAGAGCCTGGCACAGGTTTCCCAGGGAGGTGGTGGAAGCCTCCTGCCTGGAGGTGTTTGCAGCCAGGCTGGATGTGGCTGTGAGCAACCTGCTGTAGTGTGAGGTGTCCCTGGCCATGGCAGGGGGGTTGGAACTGGCTGAGCCTTGAGGTCCCTTCCAACCCTGACAATTCTAAGTGGTGGAATCACCATCCCTGGAGGTGCTCAAGAAATGAGCCCATGTGGCACTGCAGGACATGGTCTAGTGGTCATGGAGGGGTTGGGCAGGAGGTTGGACTTGACTATCTTAGAGATCTTTTCCAACCTGGGTGATTCTGTGATTCTTTCTGTCTCAGAGAAGAGTGCCCAGCATCAGACACCTTCAGGGGCACAGCACCAAGGGATGCAGCTCCATTTAGCTTGGTAAGATATTTAAAGGAGAGAATCACACTAAGTCACAGACTGCCAGCTTGGAAGGGACCCCAGGGATCCTCTGCTCCAACCTCTCCAGGTGACAGTGCAGTTGCCATGAGCTGGCTCAGCACCCTGGCAAGCTGAGTCTCAAGCTGCCCAGTGCAGGGCACTCCACTGCTGCCCTTGGGAGATGATTCCAGTGTCTGACTGTGCTCATGGCAAACATTTTCTCCTGGAGTGCAATGGGAATGTGCCCAGCAGTACCTTGTCCCCATCCCCCCTTGTCTGTTCCATGGCACTCCTTGTACAAAGGGAGTCTCCATCCTCCTGGCAGCCACCCTTCATGTGCTGCTCCATGGTGAGGAGGTCTCCCCTGAGCCTCAGGGCTGAACAAACCCAGTGAATCTCAGCCTCTCCTCACCTGGATGAGGCTCACCCAGGGTTTTCAGATCCTGCCTACCTGTCACAGAGAACACCTGGGCACTCCTCTCTGAGCCTGCCTTACTAGCTAGCACTTTAACAAACCAAAGTGTCCAAGCACCACCAACTTTGAATCTCTGCTCCAGTTCCAATAGATGACTACAGCTCTTTGACACAAGGGGAAACAGCAACAGCAGAAAAGTGATAACTACAGCTTCAGCAACACCTCCTTTGCTGGTGTCAAAACAATTCCCTTTCCAAGCTCCTCTAGCACTTGGGAGTTTGTTTGGGAGTTCTCTATCTCCACCCTTAAAGCTCTTGGTGGGGGAATCAGGTTGGGAATATTCTACCCTAAATGCACTTCATGATTTCAGTGTCATCTCCATGCTGCATGCCTGCCTGCCTGTGGTGATTACAAGTCCCACACCTCCCATTCTTTTGTGCTGGATGGGGAAGCCTCTTACCCTGCTTGCCAAAGTCAAATCAACTGATAGTGAGGTTGCTTTTTCTAGCAACCCTCTGAAAGGGTTGCCAGGCTGGACAGATGGGCAGAGGCCAACAGGATGGCATTCAACAAGTCCAAGTGCCAGGGGCTGCACTTTGGCCACAACAACCCCAGGCAGAGCTACAGGCTGGGGACAGAGTGGCTGAGAGCAGCCAGGCAGAATGGGACCTGGGGGTCCCATTCTGGTGGACAGCAGCTGAACAGGAGCCTGCAGTGTGCCCAGGGGGCCAAGAAGGCCAATGGCATCCTGGCCTGGATCAGGAAGAGTGTGGCCAGCAGGAGCAGGGAAGTCATTGTGCCCTGTGCTCAGCACTGGTTAGGCCACACCTTGAGTCCTGTGTCCAGTTCTGAGCTCCTCAGTTTAAGAAGGACATTGAGAGACTTGAAGGTGTCCAGAGAAGGGCAACGAGGCTGGGGAGAGGCCTTGAGCACAGCCCTGTGAGGAGAGGCTGAGGGAGCTGGGGTTGCTTAGCCTGCAGAAGAGGAGGCTCAGGGGAGACCTTCTTGCTCTCTGCAACTCCCTGCAGGGAGGTTGTAGCCAGGTGGGGGTTGGTCTTCTCTCCCAGGCAAGCAGCACCAGAACAAGAGGACACAGTCTCAAGCTGTGCCAGGGGAATTTTAAGCTGGAGGTGAGGAGAAAGTTCTTCCCAGAAAGAGTAATTTGCCTTTGGAATGTGCTGCCCAGGGGTCTAGTCATGAGGTCTGTGGTGCCAGGTTGGACTTGATGATCTTTGAGGTCTCTTCCAACCCTGGTGATTCTGTGCTTCTGTGAGGTGGTGGAGTCCCTGTCCCTGGAGCTGTTCAAAAAGACATTGGCTGTGGCACTTGGAGCCATGGTTTAGCTGTCAGGAGGTGTTGGGTGACAGGTTGGACTTGATGATCTCTGAGGTCTTTTCCAACCTTATTGATTCTATATAATTCTCTTCCAACCTTATTGATTCTATGAAAGCATTTCAGAAGTGGTCCCAGATGCCCTGGGATGCCTAAAACAGTGGTTCTAACAGCAACTCCAGTTCACTGATGATCACTAAAAGCTCAATGGATTTCACCACAGCTGCAATTTGTACCTATCTGTGCTACTGGACACAAGCTACCTTCCCACCTACCCCCATGAAGTGAAATCCTTTTACATTTCAATGCTTTAACATGTTCATCCTTCCCAGGGAGGGTGGGGAGACACTGGAATAGGTTTGCCCAGGGGGGGTTGTAGATGATCCCTCCCTGGAGGGGTGTTCAAGGCCAGCTTGGATGAGGCCTTGGAGCAACCTGGGCTGGTGGGAGGGGTCCCTGCCCCTGGCAGGGGGGTTGGAACTGGATGATCTTGAAGGTCCTTTCCAACCTAAACCTTCCTATGAATGAATTGGTCTTTGATCCCCCTTGTGCCAGATTCACAGAGTGCCTCTTGGGGACACACACACAAAAGCCAAGCGAGGAGGACACTTACTGAGAGTAAATCAAGATTGCCCAGACCTCATTTGGGGGATCATTAAGAAATTAGGCTGCAAAATGCAAGTCAGACACTCAAAAATGAATGACCAAGCAGTCTAATTATGGTAGATACTTCTCAGTCATGTCAGCACTATGTGCTCTTGGCTTGGGACCAACAATTAGCTCTGTCTGGAGCAGAGGAGCTCCAGCTACTCAGTGCTAATTGGAGGCTGCACTGTGTTACCCAGTGTTAGAAACCAGGAAAGTTAGGGCTCTGAGCTGCCTTTCCTGCAGCTTTCTTCTGCCACAGTAAGAGACACCAATGGAAAGTCAGCAGAAGACACTGAGGGCTCCAGTTTACCCATGAGAAGGGTTGCCCTTAGCACCTCCACATGCCTGAGAACGTGTCCCCACCTGGGGCAAAGCAACAGGCACTGAGCATTTGGAGAAATGCCATGTCCAGCCTTCACAGAACCCCAGAATCACAGCATGCCAGGGGCTGGAAGTGACCTCCAAAGCTCATCCAATCCACCCCCCCCTGCCAGAGCAGAGTCACCTAGAACAGATCACAGAGGAATGCACCCAGGTAGGTTTTGAATATCTCCAGAGGAGGAGACTCCACAACCCCCCTGAGCAGCCTGCTCCAGGGCTCTGGCACCCTCACAGGGACAAAATGTTTCCTCCTGTGCCCATGGCACTTCCTCTGCCTCAGCTTCCACCACTGCCCCTTGTGCTGGCATTGGGCAGCACCCAGCAGAGCCTGGCTCCAGCCTCTGGGCACTCACCCTGCACATCTCTATCAACAGCAATGAGGTCACCCCTTCAGATCAGCTCTCAGCATCCACCTACAGGACTCCTCCCATGCCCTGAAGCAGCGCAGCACCAGAAAACAGCTCTGAAGCAGAGCAGGGCCACAACCACGGCATGCAGGGCAATGGAGCGGTGGCCCTTGGCAAGCAGCTGCTGCCAGTGGTGCACATCAGCACCAGTCACCTGCACAGAAAACACCAACCTAAAGGCAGGAGCAAAGGCAATGCTCTACAACTTCAGAAGGGACTGTGGTGATAGGACAAGAGGCAGTGGTTTGAAATTAGAGCAGGGGAGATTGAGGTTGGACACTGGGAAGTTCTTTGCTATAAAGGTGGTGAGACACTGGAATGGGTTGCCCAGAGAAGTTGTGGACACCTCACCCCTGCAAGACCAGGCTGGATGAGGCC
This sequence comes from Dryobates pubescens, assembly GCF_014839835.1. Taxonomy (NCBI): domain Eukaryota; kingdom Metazoa; phylum Chordata; class Aves; order Piciformes; family Picidae; genus Dryobates; species Dryobates pubescens. The sequence goes on along the minus strand of NC_071629.1, from coordinate 20,879,719 downwards.
TTGAGCAGCCTGGTGTGGTAGAAGGCTCTGAGGAGACCTTATTGTGGTCCAGTATCTGAAGGGGGCTCCAAGAAAGCTGGGGAGGGACTTTTGAGGGTGTCAGAGAGTGATAGGACAGGGGGGGATGGAGCAAAACTAGAAGTGGGGAGATTGAGATTGGATGTGAGGAAGAAGTTGTTCCCCAGGAGGGTGGTGAGAGCCTGGCACAGGTTGCCCAGGGAGGTGGTGGAAGCCTCCTGCCTGGAGGTGTTTGCAGCCAGGCTGGAGGTGGCTGTGAGCAACCTGCTGCAGTGTGAGGTGTCCCTGCCCATGGCAGGGGGGTTGGAACTGGCTGAGCCTTGAGGTCCCTTCCAACCCTGACAATTCTATGAGGTATCCCTGCCCCAACAGGGGGGGTTGGAACTAGATGATCTTCGAGGTCCCTTCCAAAGGAAGCCACTCAATGATTTGACTTCCCAACTGGCAGTGAACTTCTCTAAAGAAAATGAGTTGGGTGGGGAAGGAGGGGAAGGATTATTTTAGGCTCACTTAAACAGAGCTCCAATGCTGGTGTGCAGTGTGTGAAGAACACTCCTGGTGTGTGCTCCCTGTCAAGGGCACATTTGGCAATAATTACTTCCCCAAGTTAAAACTCATCAAACAATGCCCAAAGAAGGCAACTCTTCATCTACTGTTGAGTGCTAAAGGCTCGGCAGCCTTTGTAATTTATCACCCTGTGAGCCCAGCAGAGAATATAACCCTGCCACAGCTTCCTTTCAAGTTGGGCTCTTTATTGCATTGTTTGGCCAGGAATGCAATCATCACATCAGGGGCTGCATGGTAAAAAGAGCTTAAGTAGCAGAGAACAACTCCAAATGTCTGCCCCATGTGCACACCACGGCTGCAGCCTGCTATGGATCCGCAGCAAATCTCTGCCAGGGCCCTGCTGCAGGAAGGCTTTCCCTCTATTTTGTATTGCATATGAACACAGGGAGAGAAATGAGGGACCCACAGGCAGAGATTCATAGAGTGGACTGGGTTGGAGAGGTCCTTAAGAATCATCCAGTTCCAGCCCCACTGCCATGGGCAGGGACACCTCCCAGCAGCCCAGGCTGCTCAAGGCCTCATCCAGCCTGGCCTTCAACACCTCCAGGGAGGAGGCAGCCACAGCCTCCCTGGGCAACCTGTGCCAGTGTCTCCCCATCCTCCCTCCTTCTAGAATTTCTTCCTCATCTCCAGTCTCAAACTCTTTTAGGGTGTCAGGGAGTGATAGGACGGGGGGGGGGATGGAAGAAAAACTAGAAATGGGTAGATTCAGACTGGATGTTAGGAAGAAATTGATCCCCACAAGATTGGGAGAACCCCCCCTCAGTCTCTAGTCTCAATCCCTTCCAGCTCAAAGCCATTGTCCCTCACGCTGTCACTCCCAGCCCTTGCCTAAAGTGCCTCTCCAGCTCTCCTGTACCCCTTTCAGGTCCTGGAAGGCTGCTCTGAGGTCTCCCCACAGCCTTCTTCATGCTGAACAGCCCCAACACCTCCCAGCCTGTCCCCATTAGAGAGAAGCTCACCCCCTGGCTAGCTAACAGCACCCCTCTGGAATGGAGGTGGTGTTCAAAGGCAGAAAGGCCACGGGAGGTTCTGTCACCATTTGTACTTCCAAGGAAGTGTGCTCAGAAAGTTGATCTCACAAACTTACGGCTTAAGCCATTACACAAACACCACAGCTCACAGAACCAGAGAAGCCTTTGAGATCATCAGTTCCAGGCTCAGCAGACTCCAGGTACACAGAGTTCCTTTCAAAGCAAGTAGCTCTTCTGCAACCTCCTGGAAAACAAGCTTTCATCCCATGAGTGCAGCAGTTTCAGTGGCAACTCAGGGGAGCTCCGTGACCTTAAAGAGCAGCTCCCTTCATCCATCAATTTTCCAAGGCCTTTTCAAAATGTTCTTTCTTTCTGGATGTCCAACTTGGCTTCCCAGCCTGCTTCTCCACACCCTGGCAAAGCTCACACTTCAAGTATACCTAGCTGCAAAACCAAGTTCAACCTCCAGGAGTGGTTTGCTAGGAGGCAAGGGGGGGATCAGTTCTTTAGAACACTCCCTCTAGGCCTTCACAGGCATGAGCTGGTACCCAGGGGGTTCCACCTCAAAGGAATCTTCTTTGCCATGAGAGTGCTGGAGCCCTGGAGCAGGCTGCCCAGAGAGGCTGTGGAGTCTCCTTCTCTGGAGACATTCAAACCCCACCTGGATGTGTGCCTGTGTGACCTACCCTGTGTGATCCTGCTTTGGCAGTGGGGCTGGACTAAAGAATCTCTGGAGGTCCCTGCCAACCCCTGCCAGGCTGGGATTCGCTGCAGCTCAGTAAACAAGCCCAAGGCAGTTTATGGTCAGAGATGTAACTGTTGGGCTTTGCTTCCACGTGGGAAAATGAGCCCTGGGGCAAGCTGGGCTGGTGGAGGAGTGGGAGTCAAACACTGCTGGAGGACCTGGGGCCACCACTTCAGCCCCACACACTGCCCCTTCCCTCCAGCACACACTGGCTTGTGTCATCTTTAAAAGCTTTCTGACTTCCTCTGAGCCAACGAGCAAAGGAATCCCGGACTGTAATGCCAGGCTCTAATCCCATTTCACACTAGACTTGCCTTCCAATTATCACAGAATATTAGGCTTCCACCCATCATATATAATTGACATGCCACCACAGCTTTGCAAAACCCCCAACAAAGCTGACAAGCAGCACTTAGCATCACCCCTGAGCAGGGCTGCGCTGCTCCAGCCCCACGGCAACAAGGGACCAGAAGAAGAAAGGAGAGCCCCAGCCTGGGATCCACCTCCAGCAGAGGCATTGAGGCAGGCAAGGCTACCAACCAACCAGCCCAGCCACTCACCAACTGTACCCAAACCACCCCAACCTGCCACCTTTTCTCCTGGCTACAAGATGAGTCTGGGATGCTCAGTACCTCCACCACCTCCCTGGGCAGCACATTCCAATGGCCAGTCTCTCTTGCTGGGAAGAACTTTCTCCTCACCTCCAGCCTAAACCTCCCCTGGCACAGCTTGAGACTGTGTCCTCTTGTGCTGGTGCTGCTTGCCTGGGAGAAGAGGCCAACCCCCACCTGTCTGCAACCTCCCTTCAGGGAGCTGTAGAGAGCAAGAAGGTCTCCCCTGAGCCTCCTCTTCTCCAGACTCTTCTCCAGCAGCCCCAGCAGCACACATCAGAGGCTCACAGGATGTCAGGGGTTGGAAGGGACCCAAAGAGATCATCCAGTCCAGCCACCCTGCCAGAGCAGGGCCATAGAATCCAGCACAGGTCACACAGGAATGCATCCAGACAGGCCTTGAAAGGCTCCAGAGAAGGAGACTCCACAAGCTCTCTGGGGAGCCTGTTCCAGTGCTCTGCGAGCCTTAACGCCTGGATGCAGCTGGCAGAACACAAGGGGTTAAAACTGGTGGTGGGCTCAGGCAGCAGGAGCACCAAGGGCAGATGAAGAGGGAAAAAAAAGGAAGACTCTGAAATCAGGAATTCTGCCAGTTTTTACCCCTGATAAATCCACAGGTGGAGTCCCTGTTCCTGGAGGTGTTCAAGAGGAGATTGGATGTGGCACTTGGGGCCATGGTTTAGTTGTCATGAGGTGTTGGGTGACAGGTTGGACTTGGTGATCTCTGAGGTCTTTTCCAGCCTTATTGATTCTGTGATTCCAGGAATGGCTTGGGAGCTCTTTTCCATGTGTGATGGTGCTGCCTGGAACCTCAGGATCCACACCACATCCTCCCCAGCAAGGCAAGGCTTAGCTCACCATCATCACTGATTATGCTGCTTTAGCTAGGGAATCATAGAATTGTTTTGGTTGGACAAGATCCCCAAGACCAAGTCCAACCATCAGTCTGAGACCACCATGGCCATTAAACCACGTCCAAAAGTGCCATGGCCACAGGTTTCTTCAATACCTCCAGGGATGGGGACTCCACCACCTCCCTGGGCAGCCTGTGCCAACCCCTGACCACTCTTGCAGCCAAGACATTTTTCCTGTTCTCCAAGCTAAACCTCCCCTGGCACAACTTCAGGCCATTTCCTCTCACCCTATCCCCTGATTCAAGGGAGAAGAGACCAACCCCCACCTGGCTCTAACCTCCTTTCAGGGAGTTGTAGAGAGCAATGAGGTCTCCCCTCAGCCTCTTCCTCTCCAGACTAAATATCCTCACACCTGCTGCTGTAGAGCACTGCAGAAACACAGCAGTGCCTTGGCACAGAAACATTTCCAGGTGAAATGGCACCGAGCTGCAAACACCAAAAGGAGGGAGAAAAGAGACCCTACTGTCCCCTCCTTGGCTGTCACACACACAGGCTGCTCCAAGGTGTGCTCTTGCCTGGAACAAGCAGGAAACTCCATTTTTTTTTGAGCTGCTGGCTCAGAGCAGCCCTTTTTCCACCAGGTGGTCAGTCCTCTCTGCTTGCTTTGAAGAGGTGCTGCTGTGGGGCTGGTGTTTATCTTACTGGGGAGAACACTCCTGCGGAGTCAGCCATGCGCCAGGAAGGAAGAGATGGGAAGCAGCACTGAGGTCCTGCTAACAGAGGTGATGTATCCACCAAAGGCAGCAGAGGTAGAAGTCCCTAAGCTCACATCCTGCAATGACACAGAGGTGCTGGTACCCTCTGGTCAGAGTGGGCTAACCAGGTTAGGATGTTGAGAGCCAGACCTCCCCTGATGCTGCTTCCAGCCCAAACCACCACTTCGACTGCACACGTCCAGGAGAAGCGCTTTGGGCAGCCTCCTCCCTTCACCTCCCACCACGAGACACAAAAGTATACACCCTGTGTCCAAACTGAATCACTTCCCATCCCTAAAGGCCACCCTCATGCAATCAGTGTCACCTTTCCTTTCTTCCCTCCTCACAACATTTGCAATTCCCTTCAGGATCTCAAAGCCCAAAAAGCACCGAAGAAAAAGAGAGCGAGAGCACTCTGTGTACCCTAAATCAGGTCCTGACCATGGAGAGCAGCAGCCAACACTGCCCTCCAGCTTGGCATGGGGACTCCAGCCCTTCCCCAGCCACAGAAGCCCTGTTCATGGATGTGAATGCATCAGGCTGGGAGGGAGCCTCAAAGGTCATCTTGTCCAACCCCTCTGCAGGGAGCATGGGCATCTCTCAACTAGATCAGGTTGCTCAGGGCCGCATCAAGTTTGACCTTAAATGCCTCCAGGGATGAGGTCTCCAACACATCCCTGGGCAACCTGCTCCAGTATTCCACCACACTCATGGTGAAGAACTTCCTCCCAATGTCCAGCCCACATCTCCCCTGCTCCAGTTTCAAACCATTGCCACTTGTCCTATCCCCACCCTTCCAAACAGCCCCTCCTCACCTTTCCTGAAGGTCCCCTTCAGATACTGAAATGCAGCTAGAAGGTCTCCCAGGAGCTCTCTCTTCTCCAGGCTGAACAGCCCCAGTTCTGCCAGCCTGTCCCCATAGCAGAGGTTCTACAGCCCTCTGATCATCTTTGTGGCCTCCTCTGCACCCATTTCCAGCAGGTCCATGTCCCTCTTGCATTGGGGACCGCAGAGCTGGGACACAGCCCTGCAGGTGAGGGCTCTCCCCAAGAGCAGAGTGGCAGAACTCAGAATAGAATAGAATAGACCAGGTTGGAAGAGACCTTCAAGATCATCGTGTCCAACCCATCAACCAATCCAACACCACCTAAACAACTAACCCACGGCACCAAGCACCCCATCAAGTCTCCTTCTGAACACCTCCAATGATGATGACTCCACCACCTCCCTGGGCAGCACATTCCAATGGGCAATCACTCTCTCTGTGTAGAACTTTCTCCTAACCTCCAGCCTAGACCTCCCCTGGCACAGCCTGAGACTGTGACCTCTTGTTCTGGTGCTGGGTGCCTGGGATAAGACATCTGCCTGTCTACAACCTCCCTTCAGGGAGTTGTAGAGAGCAATAAGGTCACCCCTGAGTCTCCTCCTCTCCAGGCTAAGCAACCCCAGCTCCCTCAGCCTCTCCTCACAGGGCTGTGTTCCAAGCCCCTCACCAACTTTGTTGCCCTTCTCTGGACTCGTTCCAGCAAGTCAACCTCCTTCCTAAACTGAGGGGCCCAGAACTGGACACAGGACTCGAGGTGTGGCCTAACCAGTGCAGTGTACATACCCACATGTACCTCTCCCCTTCCAACCACCCAGGATGTGTGAAGCCAGAAGCCACCCTGGGGTGCAGAGGGTTCCCCAAGCTGGTTATGGAAGCACCCGGATCGGGCAGCACGTGCCGGGGCACAGCGCCTTCAACATCCCAGGCAATCAGCAACCCCTGTTAAACAAGTGGTTTATTTGCCTTATGAATGTTCAAGCCACTTGTTCCCCTCACCCCCCAGCACCCCCTGCTTCCCCTTGGGCTGTTAATCACCTCGGGTTCCATGTCTCTAACAGCACAGAAACTAATTCCCCAGACCCCCGGAGCAAGCTTTAGAACATTGCAACGATTTGAGGCGGGTGGGTTTGGGGCTTTTTTTCCCCCCTTTCCCTTTGCAAACTTGTCAAGCAGTCAAAGCAGACTCTTTGATACCCAACCCAAAGGCCTTTAACCTCCTCTTAACAAGAGGGAACCTATTTTCAGGCCAGCTTTCCTGCCTCTGTTAACTCAGCTGCTAATCCGCGGCGCGGGCGCGGGGACCGGCGGCGCGCACAATGCCCCCGGTGCCACCTCCTGCCACACCACAAAGAGTCCCTCATTATTTCCAGAGCACCTACCTACACTTACTTAAAATATCCTACACAACCCAGGTCTGTCTGGCTTCTATTTTTCCATTTTGCTTTGTTGACAGCTTTGGGTTCCCAAATTTACTGCCATGAGAGACAGGGCCTGGAGAGAACAAGAGAGATTTATGCCCTCGTGTGTACATTAAGCCAAAAGCACATTAGGAACCTTCATTTTCTACTGGAAAGAGCAACTTAGGACACAAAGAGGGCTCTTGCCTTCCACCCTTCCAAGTCCAAATTACCACTGCAAAGCTTGGCCTCGAGCTGATGACAGAGTCAGGTCCCTGAAGGACCAAGTCTGGGCAAACGCTGCCCGCTAAGGCTGACCAAAGCGATCTCAGGACATCGCTCCAGCGTGGAGGCAGAGCAGGAGAACTCTTCCCATGCTCCTAATGCAGCTCTTCAGCCCCAAACAAGAGACAAAGACTTGCCTGCATTCTCCACTGCATCCTGGGAAAGCATTACCAGCCAGCTGAGGTCCCTTCCTGCCCACCTCTCCTGCCAAGGGCAATAGAGAGGCTCAGGTGGAAGTCCCCAAGCATCACCAGTCAAGAGAGATCCCCTCCTGCCAAGGGCAATGGAGAGGTTCAGGTGAGGGTCCCAAAGCATTACCAGCCAGCTGAGGTCCCCTCCTGCCTACCTCTCCGGCCAAGGGCAATAGAGAGGCTCAGGTGGAGGTTCCCAAGCATCACCAGTCAACTGAGGGACCCTCCTGCCAAGGGCAATGGAGAGGGTCAGGTGGAGGTTCCCAAGCATCACCAGTCAACTGAGGGACCCTCCTGCCAAGGGCAATAGAAGAGTTCAGGTGAAGGTCCCAAAGCATTACCAGCCAACTGAGGCCCCCTCCTGCCCACCTCTCCTGCAATGGAGAGCTTCAGCTGGAGGCCCCCTAGGACCACCCCAACAACTCACCCCAGTACTGCATCCTTTGCAGGTGATGCCCAAGCAAGGAGGATGCAGGATCTCACCTCCAAGCAAGGAGGATGCAGGATCTCATCTCCAAGCAAGGAGGATGCAGGATCTCATCTCCAAGCAAGGAGGATGCAGGATCTCACCTCCAAGCAAGGAGGACGCAGGATCTCACCTCCAGCAGGGTTTTAGGAGTTCCTTCAAACTCACAACCTGCTCACCTGAGGACAAATGCCATCAGTGCTCCACTTCCACAGCACTTCCCAGCAGGGTGGCCTGAGCACTGCAAGGCTTTACACCCTGGAAACCTCCACCCCGAGAGCGCTCTGCTTTCATTCCAACCAAGAGGATATTGAGCCAATTAGTGGCACACCAAACACAAACCAGACAGATGAAGATAATGCATTTCTGTACACATCAAAAAGAGAGGCAAACCACACAAAGGCCTGAATATTCCAACGAGGCAAGGCCAGAAAAGAAAACCCCAACAGCCCACAAACAAAGCACAACCACTTAATTAAACTTCTTATTTAGGCAAACCTGGAGAGCAAAATAGCTCTGGGTCAGCAGAGGATTCTCCTTGGCTCTAGCTGAGGGAGAAACTTCAATGAAAAGCAAGAGGTGTTTCTTAATTAAAACAACCAAAAAAAAAAAACCCAAAAGACAACCCCAAACCTCCCTACTTGACAGTGCTGAGTGAGAGCTTCAGAAATGCAAATGCTCTTTATTATCACCAAATTCTTTAGGCATGAAATAAGGTTTTCATAACATGTCTCTACCCAAGAGCCCTGAGTAAGAGGTGTTACACAACAGACAACTCATGCTGAAAAGCATCTTTGGGGTGGGTTTTTTCCCCCCCCTTCTCTGATGAGGAGGGCAGATAGACAAGAGATCCACCTCTGGGATGGCTGAAGGAGGGAGTGTGCTGCTGCTGGCCTCATCCAACCTGGCCCTGAACACCTCCAGGGAGGGGGCATGCCCAATCTTCCTGGGCAACCTGGTCCAGTGTCTCATATTGGGGGGGGGGGGGGGGAAGGGAAGAAAGGAAGTAGGGGGGGAAGGGGAAGAAAAGAAGGGGGGAAAGGGGAGAAAAGAAGGCGGGGGGAAAGGGGAGAAAAGAGGGGGGAAGGGAAGAGAAGAAGGGGGGGACGGGAAGAAAGAAAGGGGGGGAAGGGAAGAAAGAAAGGGGGGGGGAGGGAAGAAAGGGGGGGGGAAGGGAAGAAAGAAAGGGGGGGAAGGGAAGAAAGAAAGGGGGGGGAAGGGAAGAAAGAAAGGGGGGGAAGGGAAGAAAGAAAGGGGGGGAAGGGAAGAAAGAAAGGGGGGGAAGGGAAGAAAGAAAGGGGGGGAAGGGAAGAAAGAAAGGGGGGGAAGGGAAGAAAGGAAGGGGGGGAAAGGGAGAAAGAAGGGGGGGAAGGGAAGAGAAGGGGGGAAAAGGGAAGAGAAGGGGGGGAAAGGGCAGAGAAGTGGGCGAAAGGGAAGAGAAGGGGGGGAAAGGGAAGAGAAGGGGGGGAAAGGGAAGAGAAGGGGGGGAAAGGGAAGAGAGGGGGGGGAAAGGGACGAGAAGGGGGGGAAAGGGGAGAGAAGGGGGGAAAGGGAAGAGAAGGGGGGGGGGAAAGGGAAGAGACGGGGGGGGAAAGGGAAGAGAAGGGGGGGAAAGGGAAGAGAAGGGGGGGAAAGGGAAGAGAAGGGGGGGAAAGGGAAGAGAAGGGGGGGAAAGGGAAGAGCAGGGGGGGAAAGGGAAGAGAAGGGGGGGAAAGGGAAGAGAAGGGGGGAAAGGGCAGAGAAGGGGGGGAAAGGGAAGAGCGGGGGGGGCAAGGGAAGAGAAGGGGGGGAAAGGGAAGAGAAGGGGGGGAAAGGGAAGAGAAGGGGGGAAAGGGAAGAGAAGGGGGGGAAAGGGAAGAGAAGGGGGGGAAAGGGAAGAGAAGGGGGGGAAAGGGAAGAAGAGAAGGGGGAAGGGAAAGAAAGGGAAAATTTAACAGGAAAAAAAGGAAAATAAAGGAAAATGAAAACATAATCCCCTTGGAACAGCAAATCCAGAGAATTTCTGAAGCCTCCAGCACAAGGAACTGCAGCTAGAAGAGGCCTGGCTGGCAGACAGTTACTTTCTTTGTAAGACTCCTCATATTTTCCTGAAATCCTCCATCCAGCAGGCAAAACAAAGCCAAGAACATTGCTTGTTTGTTTTTTTGCATCCAGCCTTTTGGCTGCTCGTCAGAAAGAGCAGCTTTTAACCCCAGTGTCACAAACGCTGCCATTCAACCTCCAGGACTTTGCCCCCTCCACATCATTTCCCCTTCTCCACCTTGCTGCCTCCGCGCTGCGCAGAGCCCCGGCCGGGCACCTCCCGGGCTGCTGGCTGCTGCAGGAGGTCCCACACACGGCCAGGCAGCAGGAGCAGGAGCTGGCAACCACCTCTCCAGGGTTTTTTCTCCCCCCCCCCCTCCTCTTTCCCTTTTTCCAAGAGAGCTGATTCCAGCATCAATGCACAAAACCATGCTTCAGAGCCTCACAGTGGCTCCTTGTGAGATGCACCCCGGCTCAGCTCTTTGTGCCAGCAGCCTGGTCATCTGCTGGCGAATCCCAGGCTTTGGCAGCAGGAGACCCTTGAAAGCTTCAGCCACAATTTGAGGTCATATGGCCTGAGTGATTGTGGGAAATCTTGGCTTTACTGGGAGGGGGTGGGGGGAATATACCCAAACAAATGACTGAAGAACTCTCACAAGAAGGTGTTCATGGTCTTGTGGAGGCACTCTTGTCTGATAGTGATCTCCCCAGCTAGGAGCTGCACAGCCATGGAAAGCCACAGCTCTCCCAAAGGGTGGCACCAGCATGTTTCAAGGCCAAGAGTACTGTGCCCTGTGGTCAGCCCCTGCAAACATAGAGCCATGGCATTGTTGCAGTTCAAAAATCCATTCAAGACCATCCAGCCCAACCGTTCTTTAACTCCGCCAAGGCTGGTGCTAAGCCATGGCCCTCAGCACCACAGCTCTGCCTCTTTCAAACCCCTCCAGGGATGGGGATTCAACCACCTCCCTGGGCAGCCTGTTCCCATGTCTGGCCACCCTTTCAGGAAAGGCATTTTTTCTGATATCCAACCTAAACCTCCCCTGGTGCAATGTGAGGCCTATCGCTTGACACAAGGGAGAAGAGCCCAGCCCCCACCCCACTGCAGCCTCCTTCCAGGGAGCTGCAGAGAGCAATGAGGTCTCCCCTCAGCCTCCTCTTCTCCACACTACCCCCAGCTCCCTCAGCTGCTCCTCTCCAGCCCTATTCTCCAGCCCCTTCCCCAGCTTGGTTGCCCTTCTCTGGTCCTGCTCCAGCACCTCAATGTCCTTCTTGGAGTGAAAGACTGAAAGCTGAACCCAGGACTCAAGCTGTGGCCTCACCAGTGCTGAGTACAGAGGGCAAATCCCTGCCCTGCTCCTGCTGGCCACACCATTGTTGATCCAGGCCAGGATGCTGGTAGCCTTCTTGGCCACTTGGGCACCCCCTGGCTCATGTTCACCCAGCTGTCTATCAACACCCCCAGGCCTTTCACTACTGGGCCAGTTTCCAGCCACTCTGCCCCAAGCCTGAGGCACTCATGGGGCTGTTGTGACCTTTCCAATGCCAACAGCTACTCAGGGGCTTGACAGAAGAGAAAGTTTCCTGCCTGCAAAAGCAAAACGAAGCATGCCCCATCCAGAAAAGCTGAAGCTACCATTTCTACCTGTTGAAATCACAGAATCATAGAGTCAACAAGGTTGGAAAAGACCTCAAAGATCATCAAGTCCAACCTGTCACCCAACACCTCATGACTACTAGACCATGGCTCAAAGTGCCACATCCAATCCCCTCTTGAACACCTCCAGGGATGGGGACTCCACCACCTCCCTGGGCAGCACATCCCAATGGCTAACAACTCTCTCTGGGAAGAACTTTCTCCACACCTTCAGCCTAAACCTCCCCTGGCACAGCCTGAGACTGTGTCCTCTTGTTCTGGGGCTGCTTGCCTGGGAGAAGAGACCAACCCCTTCCTGGCTACAACCACCTTTCAGGTAGTTGTAGAGGGCAAGAAGGTCTCCCCTGAGCCTCCTCTTCTCCAGGCTAAGCAACCCCAGCTCCCTCAGCCTCTCCTCACAGGGCTGTGCTCCAGACCCCTCCCCAGCCTTGTTGCCCTTCTCTGGACACCTTCAAGTCTCTCAATGTCCTTCTCAAACTGAAGGGCCCAGAACTGGACACAGGACTCGAGGTGTGGCCTAACCAGTGCAGAGCACAGGGGACAATGACTTCCCTGCTCCTGCTGGCCACACTGTTCCTGATGCAGGCCAGGATGCCATTGGCCTTCTTGGCCCCCTGGGCACACTGCTGGCTCATGTTTAGGCAGCTGTCAATCAGCACCCCCAGGTTCCTCTCTGTTTGGCAGCTCTCAGCCACTCTGACCCCAGCCTGTAGCTCTGCCTGGGGTTGTTGTGGCCAAAGTGCAGCCCCTGGCACTTGGACTTGTTGAATGCCATCCTGTTGGCCTTTGTCCATCTGTCCAGTCGGTCGAGGTTCCTCTGCAGAGCCCTTCTGCCCTCTAACTGACCAACCTCTGCTCCCAGCTTGGTGTCATCTGCAAATTTGCTGATGACTGACTCAATCCCCTCATCCAGATCATCAATGAAGATGTTAAAGAGAATGGGGCCCAGCACTGATCCCTGGGGCACACCACTGGTGCCTGGCTGCCAGCTGGTGTGCAAAGGGCTAAGAAGAGAGCCAGCAGCAGGCAGAGCTCCCCATGGACAGGGGATCTACTTTTGCCCCACCTTGCTTTGACAGCAAAGCTCAGACAAGCCCCTTGCTGCACACAGCTGCCGGTGGCAGGGCTTTTACCTCCCACTCTGCAAAGGTAGCCTGGACTTCGGAACCTGAGCACCAGACTCCTGCTCTCCTTCTTCCTGACACCGCCTGTGCCACCAGCCACCAATCCCAGCACCCAGGGCCATCGGCCTCTGAGGACCACATGGAGGGACGGGGTGGAGGGGAACAAAATAAGCCCAAGCACTGAGGGAGAACCACTTCACCCTCTCGATTTGCAAGAGGGGTTGTGGGAAGGCAGGAGTTAGGACTTCTGGGAACTGCCAGGACAAACACACAGACTCAAAGCTCTGAGGCTTCAGGCAGAGCAAAGTCCAGGTCTAATCTAACAGTCACTTCCTGGCTGGCAATCAGCAACCTCTGCACAGCCCAGGTGTCCCCCCTCAAAAGCACCCCAGAGACAGAAAACACTGAGCTTTGGGCTGCTTCTACCAGGGATGGCTAAAACAGGAGGGGCCAAGGGAGTCACCTGGGGCAGGCTGACAATCCACACCTGCCTAGAGCCGCAGGTGAGTGCCACCACACAGAAGCACAGAATAGCTGTGGCTGGAAAAGAGCCCTAAGAGGATGGAGTCCAACTGTCAGACCAAGGCCACTGGCCCCATTTTGTCTTCACTGTGTTCCTTCAGCAACAGTAAAAGAGCTTCTACCCAGCACTGTGCACCACACATGGAATCACAGATCAAATGCATTGGGTTGGAAGGGACCTTTCAAGGACATCTTATCCAAACCCCCTCAGTCAGCAGGGACACCCCCAACTAAATGAGGCTGCTCAGAGCCCCACCAAGCCTGACCTTGCATGTCTCCAAGGATGGGGCCTCCACCATCTCCCTAGGCAACCCATCCCAGTGTTCCACCACCCTCATAGCAAAAATCTTCCTCCTAGTGCTCAATCTAAATCCACCCTGCCCAGCAGCCCCACAGCCACCGGTGAGTCCTCTCACCATCGAGGCAAATAATGAGGGGGCTGCCAGGATGGTGTCCAATAGTACCACTTACATGGGAGCAACCACATGCAACGTTCTCTTCTGGCCTGGTTGAGATCAGTTTTGACCCCATAGCACAACATCACCACCCAAAGCAATGCCCGTGACCTATCTACCCTGAGCAGTGCACTGCCAGCTCACGCCTGGGTCCTGCTGTCGGCAGCATGAGCAAAGTGCACCATAGAATCATAGAATTGTTGGGTTGGAAGGGACCTCAAGGATCAGCCAGTTCCAACCCCCACCTGCCACGGCCAAGGACACCTCACACTACAGCAGGTTGCTCACAGCCACATCCAGCCTGGCTGCAAACACCTCCAGGCAGGAGGCTTCCACCACCACCCTGGGCAACCTGTGCCAGTCTCTCACCACCCTCATGGGGCACAACTTCTTCCTAGCATCCAATCTCAATCTACCCATTTCTAGTTTTGTTCCATCCCCCCAGTCCTATCACTCCCTGACACCCTCAAAAGTCCCTTCCTAGCTTTCTTGTAGGCCCCCCTAAGATACATCCCTACCATCCTCCAGCTGTGCCACAAGCAAAGTTCACTTGTTCAAGGCAGGGATAAATTTTCCTCAGAGCACAAACCAGAATGTTATCAACTCTTTCAGTCCAGTTCCCCAGCTCCATCAGGTCCTGTTTGATGGATGGTCAGCTCCAGCCAGCATTTCACACCACTTAGGCTCACTGAGTACCAACCCTGACGGCCTTCACTTCCCACACCTCCCCTGATAAAGCCAAAGGGTACCTGTGGCCTGAAGTTAGCAAGACTTGAGCAACCAGCCTGACCTCAAGTCAAGAAAGATGTTGAGTTGCTCAAATGTGTCCAGAGAAGGGCAACCAAGGTGGGGAGGGCTTTGGAGCACAGCCCTGTGAGGAGAGGCTGAGGGAGCTGGGGTTGCTTAGCCTGGAGAAGAGAAGGCTCAGGGGAGACCTTCTTGCTCTCTCCAACTGCCTGAAGCGAGGTTGTAGCCAGGTGGGGGTTGGACTCTTCTCCCAGGCAAGCAGCACCAGAACAAGAGGACACAGTCTCAAGCTGCTGGAGGTGAGGAGAAAGTTCTTCACAGAGAGAGTTGTTGGCCATTGGGATGTGCTGCCCAGGGAGGTGGTGGGAGTCCCCATCCCTGGAGGCGTTCAGGAGGGGATTGGACATGGCACTTGGTGCCATGGTCTAGTCAGGAGGTCTTGGGTGAGAGGTTGGACTTGATGATCTTTGAGGTCTCTTCCAACCTTGGCGATTCTGTGATTGTGTGAAACGTACCTTAGTCCCCTGCGAAGAGACCCCGGTGACATTCCCCTTGCAGCCCAGGGTCGCCTCCCTGCACAGCCACATCCTGCTGCCCCTTGGTAGGACAATTAGCCTTAATCCTCGTTAGTTCTGTCCGTTTCCTTTCAATCCTGTTACCGCATTCCTCCGTGCACTCGAGCGCGGCTCGGCCGGCTCCGCCGCCCCGGCGGTGACGGTGACCCCACGGTGCCTCCCGGCTCCTGACCCGGCGGAGCTCCGCAGCGCCCAAGGGCTGCAACGCTCCTGGACTAATCTATCTTCACTGATTAGTTCTTAATCGGGAAGGCAGACGTGAAGGAAGGGTCCAGATGAAAAGGGTGAAGGGGGAGGGGAGCTAAAGAGAAGAAAAAGGGCCCAGAAGGCGGCCGTGTGCTGGGCTGCAGCCAGAGGAGAGTGAGCAGCAGGACGAGGGACAGGATTCTGCCCCTCTGCTCTTGCAAGGCATCACCTGCAGCACTGCATCCAGCTCTGGGGCCCCCAACACAAGGTGGTATGGAACTGTTGGAGAGGGTCCAGAGGAAGCCACAAAGATGATCAGAGGAATGGAGAACCTCCCCTATGGAGTTGGGGCTCTTCAGCCCGAAGAAGAGAAGGCTCCAGGGAGACCTTAGAACAGCCTCCCAGTACCTGAAGGGGGCTCCAGGAGAGCTGGGGAGGGACTTTGGACAAGGGCTGGGAGGAAATGGCCTTGAAGAGATTGAGACTAGAGATTAGGAAGAAATTCTTGAAAGTGAGGATGGTGAGACACTGGCACAGGTTGCCCAGGGAGGCTGTGGCTGTCCTCTCCCTGGACGTGTTCAAGGCCAGGCTGGATGAGGCCTTGAGCAACCTGATCTTGTGGAAGGTGTCCCTCCCTATGGCTGGGGGGTTGGAACTAGCTGATCTTTAAGGTCCCTGCCAATCCAAACTATCCTATGACTCTCCAAGGCAAGGTTCCCACACACACACTTTGCTGCTTTAGCAGGCAACTGTGAAAACTTGGTCCAAAAGTAGCATTTGAAGTCTCGCTCCTTTCGTATTTATACCGTCTGAGTCGCTCCAGAAAGCCTCTGCCAAAGCAGACCAAACCCGACTCCGACATCCACTTATTGGAGAAGTTTATTCAAGCCTTGGTTAAAGATAAACAACAGGCCTGGATGTGAAAGGACAGCAGAGCTGGGCTGCCAGAGCGGTGGGGAAGCTTCCCCCTGGCTTTGATAGCACCGAGGCACCAGATGGTATCAGCACAACCCAAAATGTTCTTAACTCCTTCCTGGAGGGGCACGGCGAAAAAACACTGGGAGCTTACTGCTTCTCCTTGGGAGGCATTCTTGCCATGCTGAAATGATGCAAAGGATTCAGCTCAGCAATCTCAGCCACAATCGAGGCATTTAGACCTTACTCATTAATGGCCAACAGTTTAACAGGCTGGAGCTCTAATTCCTCTGTCTGGGGGCCTGGGGGTGGTTGAGCCAAATGTGTTTAAACATATCTGTAGATACATATCTCCTTCTCTGGACATTGCAGTCCTGGGCAAACCTCCCCTGGGTGACCCTGCTTTAGGGGAGAGGTTGGACTAGATCACAGAATGTTAGGGATCAGAAGGGACCCCCAGAGATCATCAAGTCCAATTCCCCTGGTAAAAGCAGGATCACCTAGGGCAGGCCACACAGGAACACATCCAGGTTGGAGTTTGAAAGGCTCCAGAGGAGGAGACTCCACAACCTCTCCTGGCAGCCTGTTCCAGGGCTCTATCTCCCTCCCTGTACAGAAGTTTCTCCTCATGCTGAGGTAGAATCAGCTTATACCTCTTGTTCCTTGTCCTGTCACTGGGCAGCACCAGAAAAAGCCTGGCCCCTTCTTCCTGACACCCACCCCTCGGGTATTGATAGACAATGATCAGATCCCCTCTCAGCCTTCTCCAGACTGAACAGCCCCAGGGCTCTCATTCTTTCTTCAGAGCAGAGATGTTCAAGTCCCTGAGTCATCCTCATAACTCTGTCGGACTCTCCCTAGCAGATCCTTGTCTCAAACTGGGGGAGCCCAAAGCTGGACACAGTATTGCAGGTGAGGCCTCACCAGGGCAGAAGAGAGGGAGAGGTGAACCTCCTTAGACCTGCTGGACACACTTTTCTTGATGCCATTTGGCCCTTTTGGCCACGATGGCACATTACTGTCCCAGTGGTGGGACATGATGATCCCCAGAGGTCCCTTCCAGCCCCCACCACGCTGGGATTCTGAGTGCCAGAAGAACACAAAAGCAAGGAAAGAAAAAGAAAACACCAAAAAAAAACCCCAAACAACTTGATTTGGGGAAATCCCTTACAGCTGCACTATTAATCTGTTACTGAGGGTAGGAATCACCCTCCTGTCCAAATCAAAAGCGAAATCCAGCTCGATCAGGTCCCCACTGATTTCCAAAGGCACTAAGTGCATCAGTATTCCCACACCTTTCTCTGAGAGGGACATGGAACACAGAAGTGATGAGGAACAGGACTTAACTCAGGACTCTTTGACATGCCCAAGATGTTCAAAAGGCCAGGTTGAATGAGGCCTTGAGCAGCCTGGGCTAGTGGGAGGTGTCCCTGCCCATGGCAGGGGGGTTGGAACTGGATGATCTTTAAGATCCTTTCCAACCCAAACCTTCTGTGAATCCTCCACAAACCCAGTCTTTCAGAGCATAACTCTCCCAGGAGCAGCAGCACCTGCATGCCAAGACTACAAATAAGTCTTTGGAGCCTGCCACCCTCCTTCACTTTAAAGGTGAAGGCAACACCAAGCCGGGTTCTGCACATTGGCCACAACAACCCCAGGCAGTGCTACAGGCTGGGATCAGAGTGGCTGGAGAGCAGCCAGGCAGAGAGGGACCTGGGGGTGCTGGTTGATGGTAAGCTGAACATGAGCCTGCAGTGCGCCCAGGCAGCCAGGAGGGCCAATGGCATCCTGGCCTGCATCAGGAACAGTGTGGCCAGCAGGAGCAGGGAGGTCATTCTGCCCCTGTACACTGCACTGGTTAGGCCACACCTTGAGTCCTGTGGCCAGTTCTGGGCCCCTCAGTTTAGGAAGGAGGTTGACTTGCTGGAAGGTGTCCAGAGAAGGGCAACAAAGTTGGTGAGGGGCTTGGAACACAAGCCCTATGAGAGGCTGAGGGAGCTGGGGTTGCTTAGCCTGGAGGAGACTCAGGGGTGACCTTATTGCTCTCTACAACTCCCTGAAGGGAGGTTGTAGACAGACAGATGTTGGTCTCTTCTCCCAGGCACCCAGCACCAGAACAAGAGGACACAGTCTCAGGCTGCACCAGGGGAGGTTTAGGCTGGAGGTTAGGAGGAAGTTTTACACAGAGAGAGTGATTGCCCATTGGAATGGGCTGCCTGGGGAGGTGGTAGAGTCACCATCCCTGGAGGTGTTCAGGAAGAGTCTTGATGGGGTGCTTGGTGCCATGGGTTAGTTGATTAGGTGGTGTTGGATGATAGGTTGGACTCGATCTTGAAGGTCCCTTCCAACCTGGTTTATTCTATTCTATTCTAAAACCCAGGTTGGTTTTTTTTCCCCTGGGAAAAGCTGTTCTGCCAACAGATGGTTAACACATTGCCAAAGGGGAGAGACACCCCGAAAGGGAAGACGATGTGAACTTTGGGGACTTCAAATAAACAGATCTCAACTAATCAATCTGGGCAATCTGTTTTCTCTTTGTGGCTTTAGGCTTTGCTGTTTTATGTTTCTTTCTTCCCCCCCCCCCAATCTTTTTTTGCCTTCACTGTTTGTTTGCTTTCAATTACCCAGCCCCCTCCTTACCCCTAACCTCTGAAACTCCCTGTGCCGTCCCCAGTCAGGAGGCAGGCAGCGAGGCACCAAAGCCATGCAACTGCATCTGTGAGCTGGAGGACGGTTCAGGCATCAAAAGCCAAGGGTTTTGCTCTCAAATCCAGCTTTTTTTTTGGAGAGTCCTCCCTTCTGGTGAGAGCAGGGCACCAGCAGTTTGGTGTCCCCTCCTCCAGGGCAGAGCCAGTTTGCCGTTTCCCAGGTCATCAGGAGGCAGCAAGCAAAGCTTCCCAGATGCGGCTTTTATCACCTCCACTGGAACCGCTCTGGGCTTTATGGGAGCCCTGGTTTGCAAGGCTTTATCAGATCACTGAGCTTACAAAAAGCTTCCCTGACATGCTCACAAGCTGCTATAAAACCTCTGAGTTCAAGGTTTATTTGGGCTAGGTGGTTTTCAACTTGAAGGAGCTCCTGGCAGACGATTTGTCCTTACAAGCTTCGACTGACCGGCTTTGCTCAGCGCCCTCCAACCAGGCCTGCCTTCTGAGCAGAATTCCATCAACTCACTGACCAAAAGATGTTAAGGTTGGGTTGTTTTTTTTTTTTGTTTAAATGGGGGGAAAAAAAAAAGACCCCAAAGCAAACACCACAGAGCTTGCAGCAGAAAGGAAGTTTCAATTACTTTGTGAAATCAAGCAGACAAATTAAGATCCAAGCCAACTTTATTAGCACTGACAAGCAAATGCTGCTGCCTTTGTTTCCAATGGGCACAAAACTTTTACTAAGGAGGGCTGGGTGGGGCTTGGGGTTGGATTTTTCTTCCTTCTAAACCACAGAGGGAAGAAGAAGAAAAAAACCAAAAAGGCATATTTCTGATTTTTCAAGCCCCACAACATGTTCTTGCTACAGCTGGGTTTTGTAAAGGTAATCAAACCAAGGAACCTGGCACGGGGCTTCACAAAGCAGCTGATTCTTCTCTAAGCATCCACCAACATTTCCATGTGTCAGTAGTGCTTCATGAAGACATTTATCCATGGAAAACACACGTGAGTAAGCCTTCCCCTGCCTGCAGAGCTTGCCAAGCAGAGTAACAGAACCAAAGAATGCTAGGGGTAGGAAGGGACCTTGAAAGCTCATCCAGTCCAACCCCCCTGCCAGAGAGGGATCACCCAGGGCAGGTCACACAGGAACACAGCTGGGGGGGGTTGGAATATCTCCAGAGAGGAAGACTCCACAACCCCCCTGGGCAGCCTGCTCCAGGGTTCTGTCACCCTCACAGTGAAAAAGTTCTCCTTTGTGTTATGGGGGAACCTCCTCTGCTCCAGCTTGCATCTGTTGCCCCTTGTCCTGTCCTTGGACATTACTGAGCAGAGCCTGGCTCCATCGTCCTGAGGCTGGCCCTTCACATACTTAAACATTAACCAGATCACCCTCAGTCTCCTCTTCTTCAAGCTAAAGAGACTCAGCTCCCTCAGCCTTTCCTCACAAGGCTGATATTCCATTCCCTTAACCATCTTCATGGCTCTGCACTGGACTCTCTTAACACTGCAGACAACTTCAGAACTTGAGCCAGGTTGAAGAAACCCCAGAAAATGCCAAGACAAAAGGCCAGGTTTTCACATGCATTTTGCATCCACAAGATGCAAAGACAAAAAGAGCCAAGACAATTTGGTTCTTACCAAGCATTTTGTGGTCTGTGGTCCAAGGGAGATTGGAGGGAACTGTGGAATCACCTGAATGGAATCACAGAATAGTTGGGCTTGGAAGGGACCTTAAAGGTCATCTAGTTCCAACCCCCTGCCATGGGCAGGGACACCTTCCACTGACTTGGTTGCTCAATGCCTATAAGCTGTGGTCTGAAGCTTGCAATATAGGGGCTGTGCCCCCCACCATGAAAATTAATCATAAACTCAGTCTGAGAGATCTACACTCAGGCCTGCACTGCTCCTGCTGAAAAAACCAAACCAAACAAACAAAATGGGGAGCAAACCCCTTCCAGGCCCTGGAGAGACAGAATAGAATAAACCAGGTTGGAAGAGACCTTCGAGATCATCGCGTCCAACCCATCATCCAACACCACCTAATCAACTAAACCAAGCAACCAAGCACCCTATCAAGTCTCCTCCTGAACACCTCCAATGATGGTGACTCCACCATGGGAGACAGATGGGAGGCACCCACTCCAGCTCTGCCTTACCCTGGGCACAGCAGGCAGCATGCCCCTGTGGAGATGCCACCATGGCACAACCCCATGGCTGGGTCACTGCCTTCTCACCTGGGGCAACAGTGGCAGCCCCCAGCATAGCTGACAGGCCTAGGAGACCACCAAGAGGCATGGAGCACCTCTCCTATGGGACAGGCTGAGAGAGCTGGGGCTGTTCAGCCTGGGGAAGAGAAGGCTCCAGGGAGACCTTAGAGGAGCCTTCAAGTACCTGAAGGGGGCTGCAGGAGAGCTGGGGAGGGACTTCTGACAAGGATTTGTAGTAACAGGACGAGGGACTATGGCTTTGAGCTGGCAGAGGGGAGATTGAGACTGGAGATGAGGGAGAAATTCTTTACACTGAGCTACACTCAGGCCTGCACTGCTCCTGCTGAAACAAACCAAACCAAACATCTCCTCTGCCTGAAAAACCCTTGCAGAGCAAGTGGGCTGCAAGCTGGTGGAGCAGTTCTTTTCCCCCCTCCCATCAAGGACCAAGAAGTCTCACTTGCTTTGAACATACAATTCAGTTCAAAGAGCAAGCAGACATCAATGAGACTTCAGTTCTAAGTGGGAAGTTTTCCACAACAACCTGGAGATCCTTCTGGCACCAAAGGTGAGGCAGACCACTCGTGCTGCTCCACGCTTGCAGCTGCCTGGCTGTCCCCTGCGGTGCAGGATGACCTTCTCAGCTCAGACACAGGCAAAGCCCTTCCCATGGCTTAAGCCAGTTTCTGAGCACTGTTTCTGCCAGGAACCTCCCCCAGCTGATCAGCTTTCCCCAACAGGAGTTTGAAGAAATAGAATCACAGAAATGTCAGGGTTGGAAGGGACCTCAAGAATCAGCCAGTTCCAATCTCCCTGCCATGGGCAGGGACACCTCACACTACAGCAGGTTGCTCACAGCCACATCCAGCCTGGCCCTAAAAACCTCCAGGCATGAGGCTTCCACCACCTCCCTGGGCAACCTCTTCCAGTGTGTCACCAAGTCACTGCCATCATCCCAGAGATGCTCCTCCACAGCCTCACAGCCACAACCCAGCTCTGGGTTTATCTGTGGGAACCCAGACTACACCTCACTACATAGCTGCACACCAGCAGCACCCAGCAAAGCAGCAGGTTTGATGCAGGTAGCTTTTTCTCAGCCCTGCCCACAGGAGCATGAGAAGGCTTTTCTGGCTCCCTCAGTGACCCCAGCAACGCTGCCAAGCCCTGACTCCAGCCCACCAGCCCAGGACCAAGCCCAGAAGGGAAGGCTGCTCTGCCCCATGTCTTCCTGCTGTTCATCACTGTGGAACCAATTCCCCAGTTTCAGCTGGAGCAGAAAGAGGCACCAATTAAAGGGGTTTCAGTAATAATTAGCCTGTGTCAGCCTGATGCAAACCAGGGCTGGAGAAAGAAGCCCAGGTGAAGGGCTCTGGGAGGGAGAGCCAGCAGGGATTGATCATGCAGTAACTCTTCCACCACAGCTGGAGGACCATGGCTTCTGAGCTTCCCCCCTCCCAGCTACCAAGAGCTAGCAGGACACAGAGTCATTGAATTGTTTCATTCAGAAGAGACCTCTAAAATCATTGAGTCCAACCATAGTACCAGTCAGGGTTGGAAGGGACCACAAGGATCAGCTAGTTCCAACCCCCCTGCCATGGGCAGGGACACCCCACACTAGAGCAGGCTGCCCAGAGCCTCATCCAGCCTGGGCTTAAACACCTCCAGGGAGGGGGCCTCAACCACCTCCCTGGACAACCCATTCCAGGGCTTCACCACTCTCATGGGGAAGAACTTCCTCCTCACCTCCAGCTTCATTCCATTCCCCCTAGTCCTATCACCACCTGGGATCCTGAGAAGTCCCTCCCCAGCCTTCTTGTAGGCCCCCTTCAGATACTGGAAGGCCACAATTAGGTCAACCATCAACCCAACCCCACCATGGCCACTAAACCATGTCCCAAAGTGCCATGGCCACACATTTCTCGAACGTCTCCAGGGATGGAGACTCCTCCACTTCCCTGGGCAGCCTGTTCCACTCTCTGAGAATCCTCTCAGTGAAGAATTTTCTTTTAACATCCAACCTAACCCTCCCCTGGCCCAACTTGAGGACATTTCCTCTCCTCTGATCGCCTGATATGAGGGAGAGAGGGGAGAGAGACCAACCCCACCTCACTCCAACCTCCTTTCAGGGAGCTGTAGAGAACAAGGAGGTCTCCTCTCAGACTCTTGTCCAGGCTAAACACCCCTACTTCCCTCAGATGCTCCTCATCAGCCCTGTTCTCCAGACCATTCACCAGCTTTGTTGCCCTGGGCTCTCTGTGGCTATCAGGTCCTAGCTTGACAGGCCAGCACAGCAAGGCTGCATGAAAAAAATCAATGAGCAATCTGTGTTTTGGGGGGGGAGGGGGAATAATAAATTTAAATCATCATCATCATAGACTGCTGTCTGCAGCAGGACACCACAGCTTGACATCACTTTCCAACTTTGATGGCTCAAGAGCTCATCACAGAATGGTAGGGGTTGGAAGGGACTTCTGAGGGTCATCGAGTCCAACCCCCTCCCTCCCAGAGCAGGATCACCTAAAGCAGATCACACATCCAGGTGGGCCTTGAAAGTCTCTAGAGATGGAGAGAGACTCCACCACCTCTGTGGGCAGCCTGCTGTTGCAAGAGGCAGGAAAGCACACACTGCTCAGCAGGGAAAAACCGAGGAGGAGGATCAGATTGAAATCCAAACAGGTCCCCCACACCTCCCTCCCAAGGTGCCTGTTTGTAAGCAGGGGAAGGCAGCTTCATACACAAAGATGACACACCAGTGCCTGCTCCCAGGAGGAAAAGCTGCCTGTCAGCTCCACTCTGAGAAGTGTTCCTGTAAACAAGACAAACCTGCAAACCCACACCAGCAGAGCCTGAAGCATCGCAGGGAGGAAGGCAAAGCAGCAGCCCCACAGGAGGCAGGGGAAGCCCAGCAACAAAACAGCCTCCAGGTGCAACTTTCCCAAGACCTTTGAAATTGGCTCATCATGCACAGCAAAGAGCCAGGGAGGGACAAGAGAAACTCCTTCCAGCAAGGAGCACAGCACTGGGGTTAGCCCCCTGAAAAAGAAATGGGGAGCAAACCCCTTCCAGGCCCTGGAGAGATGGGAGGCACCCACTCCAGCTCTGCCTTACCCTGGGCACAGCAGGCAGCGTGCCCCTGTGGAGATGCCACCATGGCACAACCCCATGGCTGGGTCACTGCCTTCTCACCTGGAGCAACAGTGGCACTGGAATGGGAGCACAGCCCCCAGCATAGCTGACAGGTCCTAGGAGGCCACCAAGAGGCATGGAGCACCTCTCCTATGGGACAGGCTGAGAGAGCTGGGGCTGTTCAGCCTGGGGAAGAGAAGGTTCCAGGGAGACATTAGAGGAGCCTTCCAAGTACCTGAAGGGGGCTGCAGGAAAGCTGGGGAGGGACTTTTGACAAGGATTTGTAGTGCCAGGATGAGGGACTATGGCTTTGAGCTGGCAGAGGGGAGATTGAGACTGGAGACAAGGAAGAAATTCTTTACACTGAGGGTGGCGAGACACTGGCACAGGTTGCCCAGGGAGGCTGTGGATGTCCCCTCCCTGGAGGTGTTCAAGGCCAGGTTCCCTTCCAAGCACTCCAGGACTGGGAATCTGACACTTCCCCAAGGATTTTTCATTTTATGGAGAAGGGCAGATTGAGACTGGAGGTTAGGAAGAAATTCTTTAGTGAGACACCGGAACAGGTTGCACAGGGAGGGTTTGGATGCCTCATCCCTGCAAGTGCTTAAGACCAGGCTGGATGAGGCCTTGAGCAACCTGGGCTGGTGGGAGGCATCCCTGCACATGGCAGGGGGGTTGAAACCAGATGATCTTTAAGGTCCCTTCCAATTCAAGGCATTCTAGGACTCTCTGACAGCCTGAACCATCCACTACCCCTCCCAGCGCCGCAGCTTTTTTCTTCCCCTAGACAAACCCCACTCCCAGCCAGGACCACAGCTGGGTTTGCCAGCAAGGTTTTTACCTGCAGGAATGAAAATGTGCTTTTAAGGCCTTGGTGCTGCTCCCACCAGGCCTTCCCTGAACAGCCCAGGCATCTGTTACAGGAGCCGCTGGGCTCACACAAGCGGCGCACTGTGCTCAGCCAGCAGAACGCGACCCGCGGCCAAAATCCCATCCTGCCGCGGCTGGAAACAGACTCCCAATGTATTCCCCAGCCCTGGGACCAGCAGCCTGCCAGTGTTTGTGGAAAAGGCCAGGCTGAGCCTTTCAACCTCCCCTGGAGGAGGCGAGCAAGGGGGTGGGGAGAGCAGGGAGGCAGGATTAAGATAAGGACACGACAAAAAAAAATCAACAAGTCCTCCTCCTCCTCCAGGCCACTCCATCTGCCCCAGCTGTGCACACCAGCCTTATCTGCTGCCAGGCTCACACGGGCACCCCTTCACCTCCTCCCCCTCACATTGCCACAGAGGAATCTCAGCAGCTTTCCAACAGCTTGCAAGCCACCTTCTGCGCCAGTTTTGAGCTAAATCCTCGCGTGAGGGACGCCAGGCAAAGGACACGGCTGCAGAGGACAATCGCCTGCAGGGTGGACAGGAGGCAACTTCAGCCTTTTTAAGATGATGTGGTGGGTTGAAAATTCCTCCCCCCCCCCAGGAAATTCCACCTCAACATGAGGAAAAGCTTCTTTAATGTGATGGTGGCAGAGGCCCAGAGCAGGCTGCCCAGAGGCAGCCTCTGTGGAGCCTCCTTCTCTGGAGACTTTCAAGACCTATCTGGATGTGTTCCTGTGTGACCTGCCCTAGGTGACCCTGCTTCGGCAGGGGGGTTGGACTTGATGATCTCCAGAGGCCCCTTCCAACCCCTACCATTCCTTGATCCTTTGAAACCACCTTTTTGGTTTCCCTACCCTCCCTTCCTGCAGCCAGCAGCAGACCCTACACCCACCCAGGAAGGTTCCTTTCCCTCTAACCAGCAAAGGCTCACATTTTCTTTGGGGAAGGCAAGGCTGGGAGACCTCAGCCCCAAGCTGCACAGGGGCTGCCCACCCAGAGACCTGACTTGTGATTCCCTTTCTGCACAAGCCCAGCTGCTGTGCACAACAGCTTCAAAAGGGGTGAAAAAACAACAAGCCCAGCTGAGAGCACCTTAGCATGCCAGGGGACCAGCAACTGCATCCAGGTTTTTGCTGGCAGGCATCAAAGAGGTTTATTAACCTGGGGGGGGGGGGGGGGGGGGGGGGGGAGACTGAGTGCAAACAAGACCTTTGCCATCCACCACCCAGGCAGTACCATCCCAAATCCACTGGCAGGAAGGCAAACAGCCACTGGCAAGCTGTGTCCCCCAGGGAAAGGGAGGGCTGTGAGAAGGATGGGATGCACAATCCTCCCCAAGCAGACAAGGGGCTCCCAGCCCCTCCTCACAGCTGTTGCTGCTGTGCTGTCCCAGCTGCCTCCCTAGGCACAACCACTCTATAAAAAGGCCAGTGGCTAAAAACAGCCTGGAGGAGAGGTGGGAAGCAGGGAGGCACTCACTCAGTGACCTGCAGGTGACACAGAGCCATGCTGGCAGGGCTGAGACAAGGTTTGAGAGCCGGGTGGCATTCCTGCGTGGGCTGAGTGTCTCCAGTGGACGACTGGGCTGTGAGCAGAGCCACTTCCCACTGCAGGGATGAACCTCTCCTGGGGAGTCTATAATCACTGAGTTGTTTGGGTGGGAAAAGCCCTCTAAGATCAGCGAGTCCAACCTGCAACCCAAGGCCACCACAGCCCACACTAAACCACCTCCTGAAGCGCCATGGCCACAGGTTTCTTGAACAGCTCCAGGAACGGTGACTCCAGCAGGAGTCAGCAGGGTAAAAGAGGCCAAGAGGCAGCACCCTGAGAAGCACCTGTGGGGAAGCAGGGGGAAGCAGGGGGAAGCCATGCTGGTGCTAATCGAGAGGCCTGGGGCTCACAGATCGATGCAGGGACAGGGCAGAAAGCAGAGAGAGGGCAGGAATCCAGGAGCTAGCAGTGTCCCATCCTTCATCACCAAAAGGACAGGCATGGATGGAAGCAGCACAGCCTCCCAGCCTGGACATCCTGGGACAAAAGCCCAAGCTACTACTGTCTCCATGGGACAGTAATGTGCCCTTCTGGCCAAGAGAGCCAATGGTGTCCAGGGATGCATCCTGGGCCAGCAGGGCTGGGGAAGTGGTTCTTCCCCTCTACTCTGCCCTGGTGAGACCACAGCTGCAATCCTGTGTCCAGTTTGGGGCTCCCCAGTTCAAGAGAGACAGAGACCTGCTGGAGAGAGTCCAACAGAGAGCCACAAGGATGATTAAGGGACTTGAGCATCTCCCCTGTGAAGAGACACCGAGAGCCCTGGGACTGTTTAGTCTGGAGAAGACTGAGAGGGGATCTGATCAATGTCTATCAATAGCTGAGGGGTGGGGGTCAAGTGGAGGGGGCTAAGCTCTTTTGGGTGGTGCACAGCAGTAAGACAAGGAACAACAGGTTCAAGCTGGAACAGAGAAGAGTTCACCTCAACATGAGGAGAAACTTCTTTACAGTGAGGGTGCTGGAGCCCTGGAACAAGGCTGCTCTCCTTCTCTGGAGACTTTCCAAACCCATCTGAATGCATTCCTGTGCAGACTACCCTGGGTGATGCTGCTTGGGTGTGGGGGGTTGGACTCAGTGATCTCTGGAGGTCCCTTCCAACCTCTAACGTACCGTGGGACTGAAGTATCGAAGCATCACCCAAGCCCCCAATGAAAAGAAGATCATTTTCAAGCCTGTCACAGCCTTGGAGACAGCCCCCCCCTGCTATTTTTGCAGGGTGACATTTTTTCCAAAACAAGAGTGTTTTGCAATCCTTGAGCAACCCTTTCCTTTTCCAATAAAAAGTGAAATTCCCTTCATTCCCTGCCGGCCCAGACGCGCAACCACAAGGTACAACCACACCAGCTCCACATCCACCCACCCTGCAGACAGCCACGTCACTGCCCTCCCTCCCAGGGCTCCCGTGCTGGGCTGGCACCAGGGCAGGTCTTGCTGCCCTGAAGAATTCACAGAAGAATTGGGAAAGGTTATATTTTAACTTGAACCAGCTCAGCTTGTCCTCTGAACCCGGCTCCTGGAGCGGAGGCTTTTCGCTTCCAGCTCTCTAGCTTTCCAAGTGTGCTGCTTTTGCCATAACTTGCTTCCCCACAAAAAGAATCATAGAACTGTCAGGGTTGGAAGGGACCTCAAGGATCAGCCAGTCCCAACCCCCCTGCCATGGCCAGGGACACCTCACACTACAGCAGGTTGCTCACAGCCACATCCAGCCTGGCTGCAAACACCTCCAAGCATGAGGCTGCCACCACTTCCTTGGGCAACCTGTGCCAGGCTCTCACCACCCTCATGGGGAACAACTTCTTCCTAACATCCAATCTCAATCTACCCACTTCTAGTTTTGCTCCATCCCTCCCAGTCCTATCACTCCCTGATACCCTCAAAAGTCCCTCCCCAGCTTTCGTGGAGCCCCCTTCAGATCCTGCAAGGCCACAAGAAGGTCTCCTAGGAGCCTTCTCCAGACTGCACAACCCCAACTCCCTCAGTCTGTCCTCACAGCAGAGCAGCTCCAGCCCTCTGCTCATCCTCGTGGCCCTGCTCTGGACACCTTCCAGCACCTCCAGATCCTTCCTGGCACAGAGGCTCCAGAACTGGCCCCAGAGCTCCAGCTGTGGTCTCAGCAGAGTGGAGCAGAGGGGCAGAATCCCCTCCCTGGCCCTGCTGGCTCTGCTTCTCTTGCTGCAGCCCAGGCTGTGGTTGGCTCTCTGGGCTGCAATTGCTCACTGCTGGCTCCTGTTGAGCTTCTCATCCCCAGCACCCCCAAGGCCTTTTCTCCAGGGCTGCTCTCA
The DNA here is from genome assembly GCF_014839835.1 of Dryobates pubescens. Classification (NCBI taxonomy): domain Eukaryota; kingdom Metazoa; phylum Chordata; class Aves; order Piciformes; family Picidae; genus Dryobates; species Dryobates pubescens. The sequence goes on along the minus strand of NC_071629.1, from coordinate 20,851,144 downwards.
AGCCAGTCCCTGCCCAGCCTATATTGGTGCTTGGGATTGCCCCAACCCAGCTGCAGGCCCTCACACTTGGTCTCACTGAACTTCATGAGGCTGGCTTGGGCTCACCTCTCCAGCCTGCTAAGGTCTCTCTGGATGGATACCTTCCCTCCAGCTTAACATCTCAAAATATTTACTTTCATATATAGATCTGTATAAATTTTACTGAAAAGCCAAGAAGCAGAAGCTAACCTCTTTCCCACAGGTCCTGGAAATACTTCTGTTGCTAACAAAGGCACAGGAAAAGTAGCTCCAGACCAAAAATGCCACTGAGGCCAACAAAGAGGCTCTCTCTGAACCAAATGAGTATGGATCAAATCCCAGGGAAAGGGATTTCATGGCTCAGTCCTCCTATGCAAGCTGCCCAGTAGTTCCCCAAACTGCCAGTCCAAAGGCAACAAGCAGTAAAACTTCCATTCTGTGGTCACTCAAGACACACATCTGGTACCAGGAGCCACCCTTTAAAATCAAAGAATAATAACAAAAAGCATATTGAAAACATTTGTGGAAGAAACACCACCTAGGAACTGAGTGGGACTGAGCCACTGGATCCCAGAAGACACACAGCATAGAATCAATAAGGTTGGAAAAGACCTCAGAGATCATCAAGTCCCACCTGTCATCCAACACTTCCTGACAACTAAACCATGGCTCCAAGTGCCACATCCAATCCCCTCTTGAACACCTCCAGGGATGGGAACTCCACCACCTCCCTGGGCAGCACATTCCAATGGCAAACAACTCTCTCTGAAGAACTTTCTCCTCACCTCCAGCCTAAACCTCCCCTGGCACAGCTTGAGACTGTGTCCTCTTGTGCTGGTGCTGCTTGCCTGGGAGAAGAGACCAAACCCCCACCTGGCTACAACCTCCCTTCAGGGAGTTGGAGAGAGCAAGAAGGTCTCCTCTGAGCCTCCTCTTCTCCAGCAGCCCCAGCAGCACACATCAGAGGCTCACAGGATGTCAGGGGTTGGAAAGGACCCAAAGAGATCATCCAGTCCAGTCCCCCTGCCAGAGCAGGACCACAGAATGCAGCACAGGTCACACAGGAATGCATCCAGACAGGCCTTGAAAGGCTCCAGAGAAGGAGACTCCACAAGCTCCCTGGGGAGCCTGTTCCAGTGCTCTGCAACCCTTAACGCCCGGATGCAGCTGGCAGAACACAAGGGGTTAAAACTGGTGGTGGGCTCAGGCAGCAGGAGCACCAAGGGCAGATGAAGAGGAAAAAAAAGGAAGACTCTGAAATCAGGAATTCTGCCAGTTTTTACCCCTGATAAATCCACATTCCAGTCTGTCAGCTATCTTGTTATCCCCAGAGCTGCTGAAGTGTCTTTGGCTGCAGCTATGCATGACTCCAGTTTTGAGTAATGGAAATAAAGTCTGTGCCTTGCAACTGCAGCCTTCCTTTCCCAACCCCAGGATAAAACCAACAACAACAACAACAACCCCCCCACCACCCAACACAAAACAGTAAAGGCAGAGCAGGAGAAGATCCTAGGGGCTCGGTAGAGAGAAGCTGGGAAGCCGCTCACCCCCTACACCATCTCCCAACCCTGCCTGGGGGAAGGAAGGAAGGATGTCTGGAAGTTGGAAAGGGGATGGGTGCCAAGTTGTAGGCTGATGGGAGCAGCTTTTTGTTGCCTGTGATGGCAAACAAACAACTGCTCCTCTAGCTCCACAGGTCCAGCCTAGCAGCGGGCCACTCGGACCTGCCAAACATTTGGAAGCAGGATTGTAAAATTAAACAAAGCTATCATTTACAGGAAACCCTGCCCCCAACCCCCCCAGTACAAATTATAGACTTGTTAAGTTTATCTGGCAGTGCCTTGCCCCTGAGTGCTATATAATTATTCCTAAATCTTTCAGGAAAGAATGCAAATATTTTAAAGCCGTAATTCATTGACGAGGAGGAAGTCTCCTTTAACCTTCTCTGCATATTTTAATACCTAAAAATTAACCCCTGCAAGCCACAACTATTTTGCAGCATCCTATGGAGCTGGCAGACCCAGACCTGCTTTTGGCAAGGCTGGCAGAAAAAGCTGGCCAGGAGCACCAGGCTCATCCAGCATCCTATGCAGCTGGTAGACTCAGCCCTGCTTTTGGCAAGGCTGGAAGCAAAAGCTGGCCAGGAGCACCAGGCTCACCCAGCATCCTATGCAGCTGGTAGACCCAGACCTGTTTTGGCAAGACTGGTAAAAGATGCCCAAGAGCACCAGCCTCACCCAGCATCCTATGCATCCTATGCAGCTGGTAGACCTAGACCTGCTTTTGGCAAGGCTGGCAGAAAAAGCTGGCCAGGAGCACCAGGCTCATCCAGCATCCTATGCAGCTGGTAGACCCAGACCTGCTTTTGGCAAGGCTGGCAGCAAAAGCTGGCCAGGAGCACCAGGCTCACCCTGCATCCTATGCAGCTGGTAGACTCAGCCCTGCTTTTGGCAAGGCTGGCAGCAAAAGCTGGCCAGGAGCACCAGGCTCACCCAGCATCCTATGCAGCTGGTAGACCCAGACCTGCTTGTGGCAAGGCTGGCAGAAAAAGCTGGCCAGGAGCACCAGCCTCACCCTGCATCCTATGCATCCTATGCAGCTGGTAGACCCAGACCTGCTTGTGGCAAAGGCTGGCAGCAAAAGCTGGCCAGGAGCACCAGCCTCACCCTGTATCCTATGCATCCTATGCAGCTGGCAGACCCAGACCTGCTTGTGGCAAAGGCTGGCAGCAAAAGCTGGCCAGGAGCACCAGCCTCACCCTGCATCCTATGCATCCTATGCAGCTGGCAGACCCAGACCTGCTTGTGGCAAAGGCTGGCAGCAAAAGCTGGCCAGGAGCACCAGCCTCACCCAGCATCCTCAACCCCTTGCAGAGTGGTTCTAAAGCTGCATCAGGGCTGGTCTGGACAAGCACTGTGCCAGTCAGGATGCTCCCCACGCCGGAGCCTTCCCAGTAAGGGAGGCTTTTCAGGGCTGGTTTTGGAGCAGCAGCCTGCTGGAGCCTTCCCAGTAAGGGAGGTTTTACAGAGACAGTTTGGAGCAGCACTGTGCCAGCCAGACTGCTCCCCATGCCGGAGCCTTCCCAGTCAGGGAGGTTTTCAGGGCTGGTTTGGAGCAGCACTGTGCCAGCCACGCTGCCCCTTCCCAGCAAGGGAGGTTCTCAGGCTGCTGAAAAGGCTGGCTGTTCTTGCAGGGCTTAGCAAAAAAAAACCAGCATAAAGGAGCCTTTAATAAAGTGGAGGGCTGGAGGTATGTGGAGTTTTGCTCCACACAGGACCTTTGGACCAAGATCTCCACGTCCTTTTGGCAGGCTGGATTTTCACTGTGCAGAACCAGCCCTGAGGCCCAGCCTTTCCAGCCTCCTCTACACACCAAGCCACAGCTCTCCAGCTAGCCCAGATTAACTCAGGTTAATTAGCAGAAGACCTCTGGCTGAGAGTGCTGCCACCTTTCCCCACCTTTGGTTTCCAAAGGAGAAGAACCCAAAGGGAGTGGAGCCCTTGATCTGCCCCTGGAGTCAAATCGTTTGGGGCACATTTCTAAAGTCACCAGCAGCCAAAGAGGAGAGGGTCTGCATCCCTTGGGACACAGAAGTGGCACCTGCAAAGCCAGGCACGCAGCCTCCCAGCAGCACCCACTACCCCATGGGAGCTCATCTTGCTCTGGGGCAGCACAGCTGTGCCCCCAGGATCAGCTATGCCAACTGTGCCCTGCCTGGCAGTACAGGAGAGCTGCTCTGAACCCAGAGCACACCTGCTGTGAAGCTAAAAAGGAAAATACAAAGAAGCAAGCCAAAGGCAGCCTTGCCTTTTCAAAAGGTAGCACCCATGCTATTGTGCTCTGCCCCAGTGCCATCATTAATTTAAGAGCAGCTCAGCAGTGGGTGCCATCCCCCCCACTCCCCAAGCTGCTTGGCATTTCCTTGGCACTGTTGCTCCAAAGCCAGGATCACAGAATGGTAAGGGTTGGAAGGGATCTCTAGAGAGCAAGTCCAACTATCCTGCCAAAGCAGGGGCACCTAGGGCTGCTCACACACAAACACATCCAGATGGAGCTTGAAAGTCTCCAGAGAAGGAGACTCTGCAACCTCTCTGAGCAGCCTGCTCCAGGGCTGCAGCACCCTCACAGGGAAGTTTTCTCTCCTGCTGGGGAGGGCAGGTGCTGGCAGCCTGTCCTACAGCAATGCCACCCTTCACAGTTGTTACAACATGGGAAGCAAACAAGTAGCTCTACCAAGGGTAGGCTGCAGCAGTTATTCCAGCAGCTTCCTATACACGAACACCACCCACGACAGACATCGACCGTCACAGATTGGTGCTTCTGATACGGTGGATCTTGAAGGTTAAAGGACCTGGTTGTCTCTCCTCCTGGTGCAAGCAGGTCAGTGGATTCTCTTCCTTGCAAATAGCTAAATCCTAGAGCTTTCAGTACAAAGACAAGCACTGTACCAAGCAACCACCCAAAATGGATTTAAACCCAACTCCACTAAGATGGCACAGCGCTACACACTGCCACAATGATCCAAACTGGGCCCATGACAACCTCATGAGGTTCAACAAGACCAAGTGCAAGGTCCTGCAGCTGGGGCAGGGCAAACCAAAGCACCAATATAGGCTGGGCAGGGACAGGCTTGAGAGCAGCCCTGGAGAAAAGGACGTGGGGGTGCTGGGGAGGAGAAGCTCAACAGGAGCCAGCAGGGAGCACTTGCAGCCCAGAGAGCCAAGCACAGCCTGGGCTGCAGCAAGAGAAGCAGAGCCAGCAGGGCCAGGGAGGGGATTCTGCCCCTCTGCTCCACTCTGCTGAGAGTGTGTCCAGTTCTGGAGCCTCTGTGCCAGGAAGGATCTGGAGGCACTGGAAGGTGTCCAGAGAAGGGCCACAAGGATGAGCAGAGGGCTGGAGCTGCTCTGCTGTGAGGACAGACTGAGGGAGTTGGAGCTGCTCAGCCTGGAGAAGAGAAGGCTCCCAGGAAACCTTCTTGTGGCCTTCCAGTATCTGAAGGGGGCTCCAAGAAAGCTGGGGAGGGACTTTTGAGGGTGTCAGGGAGTGATAGGACTCGGGGGGGGAGGAAGCAAAACTAGAAGTAGGTAGATTCAGATTGGATGTTAGGAAGAAGTTGTTCCCCATGAGGGTGGTGAGAGCCTGGCACAGGTTGCCCAGGGAGGTGGTGGAAGCTTCCTGCCTGGAGGTGTTTGCAGCCAGGCTGGATGTGGCTGTGAGCAACCTGCTGTAGTGTGAGGTGTCCCTGGCCATGGCAGGGGGGTTGGGACTGGATGAGGTCCCTTGAGGTCCCTTCCAACCCTGACAATTCCATGAAACTGCCACAGTGGTCTTCTAGAAGCTGTCCCAGCGATGCAAGCCCCCTTCCCTTCCTCTCCTTGGCAACAGCAAGCTGTGAGCTCCCACGCCTGGAGCCGGGGACGGGAGGCCAGGCCAAGCTCACAGCCCTGGCGCCGCCTCCCTGCCCTGGCGCAAGCACCACAGTGTGTAAACCCAAACCAGCAGTGATTGCAGGAGAAGAAAGCAATCTCATTACCAGAGCTAATGAAAGCCCACCACAATTATCATGTAAACAGCCCCGAATCATTAGCAGACACTATCAAAGCCATTTTTGCCCCCACTGAGAAGGGAAGCCTACAATCCTGTGGCACCCTCAGCACTGCCTCCAAACTGAGCCAAAACTCAGGAGGAAGCCTGTTTGTGTCCCTCCAGTTCAACCCAAACCAGTGGCACCACTCTGACCTCTGATCTGCATGCCAGGTTTCTGCCAGCTGCTTGCTCTGCTCCCAGTACCTCTGCACCGGCACTGCCACCAGTGCCTCACTGCTTTGGTGCCACTGGGCACCCTCTGCTCCCCCTGGGCACCCTCTGCTCCCCCAAACCTGCCAGCCCAAAGGTTAGCAGATGGGCCAATAAAATAAATGAAATCCACCCTGCACATCTCAGGGCAAAGGTAAAGCCTGCCCAGGTGCCCACATGGAGCTGGCAAGGGAATGATTTTCCATCAGGCCTATAACTATGCTAGTGCCTTTGATCACACAAATGCCCTCCTCCCATGCGAAGGGGCCAGGGCAAGCCAGGGAGGGTGCAGGAGGTTATTTTTCCCTCCCTTATTGCTATCACAGCAAGTCTGTCCCTATCACAAATTTCTTCCTAATAGCACTCACTACAGCTGGGCCAAGCTGCTTGCTCTTTAATCTTGCTGGAGGGGGGAGGGAGGGGGTGAACATTTCTCTCTCAAGCAAGCAAGCAAGCAAGCTCCCTTGTAAAGAAGACACTGCCAGCCACTTGCCTATCAAGACACTCAAATGAGATCCTTGTGTTTGTAGGAAAAGCCAAAAACACACCAAACAACAACCTGCATGTCAGCCCAGTAAAAATCCTGCCTCTGCCTTCAGGTTCCAAGAATGCTGAATCAAAACAGGCTCTGCTCTTTAAGAAGAGGAAGAGTACAAGGTGGGGGGGAGACCAAAAAGTTTGTATTAAACCCCATGTAATCTTTTGAAAACATCATTATTAGAACCTGGAGCACCAGCCAAGAGTGATTTATCACCCCCTGTCATCACAGCCTGCAATACAGGGCTTTTTATACCAAACTGTCAATGCTACCACACTGAAGTCCCAGCTCGTAATGTCTTAAAGCTGGCCCTTCAGTGCCAGCAAATCCTCCAAACCCCAGGGATTTGGGGGTCTGGGGCAATGCTGCCCCTCCAGTAGATCCTCTGAAATATCCAGGGATTTGGGGGGCCAGGGCACTGCTGCTTCTCTCTCAGAGCCTCTGCAAGACTCAGGGATTTGGGGGGCCAGGGCACTGCTGCTCCTCTCTCAGAGCCTCTGCAAGACTCAGGGATTTGGGGGGCCAGGGCACTGCTGCTCCTCTCTCAGAGCCTCTGCAAGACTCAGGGATTTGGGGTCTGGGGCACTGCTGCTCCTCTCTCAGAGCCTCTGCAAGCCTCAGGGATTTGGGGTCTGGGGCACTGCTGCTCCTCTCTCAGAGCCTCTGCAAGCCTCAGGGATTTGGGGGGCCAGGGCACTGCTGCTCCTCTCTCAGAGCCTCTGCAAGACTCAGGGATTTGGGGGGCCAGGGCACTGCTGCTCCTCTCTCAGAGCCTCTGCAAGCCTCAGGGATTTGGGGGTCCGGGGCACTGCTGCTTCTCTCTCAGAGCCTCTGCAAGCCTCAGGGATTTGGGGGTCCAGGGCACTGCTGCTTCTCTCTCAGAGCCTCTGCAAGCCTCAGGGATCTGGGGGGCTGGGGCACTGCTGCTTCTCTCTCAGAGCCTCTGCAAGCTTCAGGGATTTGGGGGTCCGGGGCTCTGCTGCTCCTCTCTCAGAGCCTCTGCAAGCCTCAGGGATTTGGGGGTCTGGGGCACTGCTGCTTCTCTCTCAGAGCCTCTGCAAGCCTCAGGGATTTGGGGGTCTGGGGCACTGCTGCTTCTCTCTCAGAGCCTCTGCAAGCCTCAGGGATTTGGGGGACAGGGCACTGCTGCTCCTCTATTAAAGCCTCTGAAACATCCAGAGATTGAGGGATCTGGGGCACTGCTGCTCCTCCATCAGAGCCTTTGCCAGGGGACCAGCAGTGTAGGGCGATGTGACCCGACACCAAGCACCCAGCACACTACTTCCAAGCAGGAGGATGTTGTAAGTCAGTGTGGGTAAACAATTCCCCAAAGGTTAGTTCAGCTTCTTTCAAAAGGAAAGTCAAGAGGCTGGAAAGGCCTTTAGGCTTTAACTACCATTTTCCACTGCAGAAAGGGTTCCCTCAAGAGGCTGTGCCACGAGGTGCCCGAGCAGCCAGAGCTCCCTGCAAAAGAGGGGGGAAAAAACCAAACCCCAACAGACACCCTGACATTTTGGGGTTTCCTGTTGAAGTTGTTAACTCCAACTCCAATCACCAGCAATTCCTAGAATAGGACTACAAAACCACAAGAGGTTAAAAGTGACTGCACATGTTGACTTCAACTAACCTAAGCGTGACACTCTCCCTGCCCCCTCCCCAGGAAAGGAGCAGCTATTGGATGTTGTGGTTCTCTAGAAACTCAATTAGCAAAGCCAATTTCCTATGAGCATTGGGAAAAAAAAAAACCCAACCACCAAAACCCAGCAAACAAAGTGGGGGGGGGGGAAACCCACCCCAAACAAACAAAAAGAGGCAGCAACAACGCTGACAATGTGCAAGGGGCACAGCTGCCTCCCCCCAAAGCGGCAGGCGGTGTGCGAACGGTCCCTCTGCCCGCAAAAATGCTGAAACATACTTGAAACATTTCATCATTGTTTGCTCCCATCTGAGTTTGCTTAAAACCCAGACGAGCCTCAGCTTCCAAATTGGAAACACTGAGCGAGAGAGAGATTCCTTCAAAATCCTTTGCTCAGGGCAGCTCCTCTCTGCTGACCTGTACCTTTCCTACCCCCCAGACGGAGCCAAGTCCCTCCGCCAACGCACGCGTCCCAGTCCGCCGGACGCTGAATTACCTCAAGTCACAGAAATCCTGAGCAGAAAAGACTGGAAGTGAACAGATCCCTCTCTTTCTTTGCTTAGAAGATGAACAAAAATTAAAAAGAGAAGCATTTCTTGGAAAAAGGAAAAAAAAATGGATATAAGAATCAGGCAATGTCTTACACGGGCAAAGAGCAGGCAGGAACTGCACAAGGCGAGCGGCAGCAGCCCTCTCACACTTCAAGTACTGGGTTCAGTATTGGGCCTTCAGTCCAAGAAGGACATTAAGGGGCTGGAGGGTGTCCAGAGAAGCCAGGGAAAGTGTTTGGAGAACAGGGCTGGGGAGGAGCAAGTAATGGAACTAGCCTAGAGGTGTTCAAGGCTAGGTTGGACACAGCCTTGAGCAACCTGATCTAGTGGAAGAGGTCCCTGCCCATGGCAGGCAGGTTGGAACTAGATGGTCTTTAAAGTCTCTTCAAATTCAAACCATTCTCTGATTCCATGAACTGGGGTTTTTCAGTCTGGAGAAGAGGAGGCTGAAGGATGACCTACATTGCTCTCTACAACTACCTGAAAGGAGTTGGAAGCCTGGTGGGTGTTGGTCTTAGTAACAAGTGATAGAACAAGAGGCCTCAAGTTGTACCAGGGGAGGGTTACATTGGATCTTAGAAGAAATCTCTTCACTGAAAGGCTTCCCAAAGACTACAACAGGCTGCCCAGGGAGGTGGTGGACTCCCCATCCTTGGAGTTGTATCAAAGAGGCAGAGATGTGGTGCTGAAGGACATAGCTTAGCACCAGCCTTGGTAGAGAGAGAATGGTTGGACTTGATGATCTTAAAGTGCTTTTCCAACCAAAACCATTCCATGGTTCTATGAAGGAGGCACTACAATCCTAATTTCACACTACAATCAACACTGGGCAGCCTTTAACAGAGGCTGATCCCATCAGTAGGTACACACACACACTTCTCAAGCACCATCTCCAACCTTACAAACAACAGACTTTGCCAGGAAGGCGAGACACCGCTGCCCTTGGGGACCACGACCCCTTCCCCATCCCACCTCACCCCTCTTCCAGGCCCCACAGGGACGTTAGATGAACCCAAACCAGTGAGGAAGAGAAGCCTACAATGGCCATTTGCAAACAGAAAGCACCATTCTAAGAAAACCCATTGAGAGCAACACCCTTGCAGGGCCAAATAACCTGCTGATGGCCTGCCACACATCTGAAGCCTCTCCGACATCTCCTCACCAGCTCCATTCTGCCCATCACACTGCTTTTATCCAAGTACCTTTCCCACACCAGGAAAACGCAAACAAGAAGGAAAACAAAGGAAAAACAACCCAGAACAAACACAGTGCTTCAGCCACAGCCTCTGCAGGGCAAAGGGGCAAAAAAAACAACCCACCCACGGACAGCCCAAAATCTCTGCCATGAAGGCCAAACAGTTTTGTGAAACACTACCATTTTGAAAGTGAGAAGCAGGGAAGATGGGCTTAAAAAAAACCCCAATGATTCCCCTTTTGAATTAAAAACCTTGGAAACTTGATAAATAAATAAATAAATAATGCAATTAGCAGCTTTCTTCCCAAGATGCACAAATCCCAGCGTCCAGCACAAATTGCTTCTTCCAGGGCACCAGAGGAGTTTGATATGGGGGGTGGGGGGGGGGGGAGAATATCTTGGAGCACAGAAAGTAATTTAGGTAGCAAGGGGGAAAAGAAATAAAAAGAAACAGTTTTGCAGGGTCTTCACATTGCTTAGCAATGAGAGAAGGAAGTTATCTTCATAATCTCCAAAGAAAGAGAAAGCAGAAGGAATGCGAGGAATGCGAGGAGGTTATTGCCCCGGAGACCGAGGCTGGCAGCCCGAGGAGATGCACACCCTGACCTCTTTGGCTAACAAGAATTTCCTCCCCCAGAAGAAAAAGAAAAAGCAGGCAGAACAAAAGCAAAGAATCAGGTCCTGGAGGGTTGCTCCTTTTCTGGGAGGAGGTGAAGGATTTTAGCAGATGGGATAATCCTGATGCTCCTTGTTGGCGCTGCCCAAACCTGCAGTTTAGGGAGGAGAGCAGGAGAGAAGGTGTGAGGGACTGCACCTCCATACCCTCACAGGATCACAGGCTCACAGAATGTCAGTGGATGGAAGGGACCCAAAGAGATCATCAAGTCCAACCCCCACTGCCAGAGCAGGACCAGAGAATCCAGCACAGGTCACACAGGAATGCATCCAGACAGGCCTTGAAAGTTTCCAGAGGAGGAGACTCCACCACCTCTCTGGGGAGCCTGTTGCAGTGCTCTGTGACCCTTACAGTGAAGAAGTTCCTCCTCCTGTTGAGGTGGAACCTCCTGTGCTGCAGCTTACATCCATTGCTCCTTGTCCTATGACAGGAAGCAAGTGAGCAGAGCCTGTCCCCTCCCTCCTGACATCCAGCCCTCAGATATTTATAGACATTTATTAAATCCCCTCTAAGTCTTCTCTTTTGCCTCATGTCCATAGAGGTCCCATGGGCAGCACCCCTGGCCTTAAACAGGTACACATGGAGGGGACAGGAGGTGAGAACCACATGTTCAACACCTCTTGAGAAGCACTGGCAGTCTTCCATCCACACAGGCTCTAGGGTGCTTCCAGGGCTGGCAAGCAACTCACTGCACATAACCAGGATGAAGGGGTCTGCACAAGCCACCAGCTAACACCACACAACAGGCTAACACCATGGACATCACTACCTCAACCTGGGCCCCTCTGTCACAGAGGTCCCAGCCCACCTGGGCAGGCGCCAATCATGCTTCCAAAACAGAGGATGCTAGTCTGGGACCTTCTTCCATTAGAAGCATCTACAATAGGTATATTGCTTGCATGCAGCACTTCAGTCTGAACTTCCTTAGTTCTGCAGGTATCAAACACCACCGTGGAAGGGAGAGGCAGAGACCTCCCCCCTTTGGGGACAGGCTGGGGGAGTTGGGGCTTTTCAGCCTGGAGAAAAGAAGGCTCTGAGGTGACCAGTACCTGAAGGGGGCTACAGGAGAGCTGGGGAGGGACTTTTTGACACGGGCTTGAAGTGATAGGATGAGAGGCAATGGCTTTGAGCTGGAGGATGGGAGATTGAGACTGGAGATTGAGAAGCAATTTACAGTGAGGGTGGTGAGACCCTGGAAGAGGGAAGGAGGCGTTCAGGTCTAGGCTGGATGACACCTTGAGCAACCTGGTCTCATGGGAGGCATCCCTGCCCAGAGCAGGGCGGCTGGAACCGGATGATCTTCAAGGTCCCTTCCGACCCCAACATTCGGCGATTCTGTGAGACCCAGAGCCTTGCTGCCGCGCCGGCCTCGCCCTGCCGCCGCTTCAGCGAGAACCCAAAGCCTGTTGACACACGAAAAGCCCCAGAAAATCTCCCTGAACCTACAAAAACGGCGCTGAAAACATTGCGCGGCGCGGGCCGGGCGCGCTGTGTACACACGGCTATTCAGCCCCTTACAAACCAGCCAGGCGCCTAAAGGAAACATCTGATAATTAAGGCGATTTTAACAATAGATAATAATTTGACTATGAATTGCACGGAATGCAATGACTGCTTATTCTGGCAGGGAGAAAAAAAAAAGAGGGGAGGGGGGGGAAAGACACAACAGAACTTGCTATGAAGCGGCTGCCAAGGAAAACGATACTCCCACTCAGCCCGGACCTCTGCGAGCGCCGCGCTGCTAAACCGCTGCCGGCTGCTAGGACACGGCGCCGCTGCCGGCTGCTGCTGCTGCTGTCGAACAAAACCCCGCGCCGCAGATCCGCGGGGAGAAAGCAGAGTCCCAGGAGAGGGGTGGCCGGAACCCCCGCCGAAGCCCGGGGGGGCCGCCGCCGGCTCTTCGCCAACGCTTTGCCGAGCCACGTAGCCGCCAGCGCCGGATGCCAGGCTGCTCGCCGGTGGCCTGCGGGCAACTTGGGACAGGCTGCCAGCTCTCCCCCCACCCCCCCTCCTCCCGCTGTTTCCAGTTGCTAAATGACATTAGAAGCAGCTAAAAATACTTCAAGCGAGTCTCTCGTTTACTTTTCCATGCCAGCGCTTGGCGTTTGCCGAGAGGACGTTCTCCGACGGTCACCTCCCCACCCACGGGTGGTCAGGCAATTGCTCCGCTGATGAATGCCGTGCAGGAGAAACCACCCTGCTTGCCACCGACCTGTGCCTTCACTGGACTGAAGGCACTTGGAAGAGCTACAGCTGGTGGCCAGGTCGTTCCACACCTTCAGGTGGCTGGTGAGGAATCATAGAATCGGAGTTGGAAAGGACCTCAAGGATCATCTAGTCCCAACCCCCCTGCCATGGCCAGGGACACCTCACACTACAGCAGGTTGCTCACAGCCACATCCAGCTTGTCTTTAAAACCTCCAGGGATAAGGCTTCCACCACTTCCCCGGGCAGCCCATTCCAGTGTCTCAGCATTCTCATGGGGAAGAATTTCTTCCTAACATCCAATCTGAACCTACCCATCTGTGTCACAGAATGGTAGGGGTTGGAAGAGATCTCTGGAGATCATCCTCCCAAAGCAGGACCACCTAGGGCATGTCCAGGAGTGTCTCGAAAGCGTCCAGAGAAGAAGACTCCACAACCTCTTTGGGCAGCCTGCTCCAGGGCTCCAGTGCCCTCACACCAAAGAAGTTTCTCCTCATGTTGAGGTGGAACCTCATCTGTTCCAGTTTGTAGCCATTGCCCCTTGTCCCATCACAGGACATCACTGGAAAGGGACTGGCCCCTTCTTGACACCCACCCTCTAGATACTTGTAAGACCAGGTATTACTCAGTTCTTCTCATACCCCAGTGAGCCCAGAAGCTGCCTAGCACAAGTTGACTGAAACAGGCTCAGCAGTGCCAGACGGCACAAGGAGCACATCCGGGATGAGATCCAGATACTTGTTTCTCAGCTGGAAGAGGCTGCATGGAGAAGCCTGTAAAAACTGAAGAAGTGTCTGCTGACCTTTTATCATTAAACCAGAAGAGCAGCCTTCCTGATTGACCCAAGGTGGCACATCTGGGAGGAGCGAGCAGCAGGACACCTCTGCCAAAGTGGTCTTGGACAAAAGCACAAGCCCTGTGAGGAGAGGCTGAGGGAGCTGGGGTTGCTTAGCCTGGAGAAGAGGAGGCTCAGGGGAGACCTCATTGCTCTCTACAACTTCCTGAAGGGAGGTTGTAGCCAGATGGGGGTTGGTCTCTTCTCCCAAGCAACCTGCACCAGAACAAGAGGACACAGTCTCAAGCTGTGCCAGGGGAGGCTTAAACTGAATGTTAGGAAGAAAATCTTCAGAGAGAGAGAGAGCTTGGCCATTGGAATGTGCTGCCCCAGGAGGTGGTGGAGTCACCATCACTGGAGGTGTTTAGGAGGAGACTTGATGGGGGGGGCTTGGTGCCATGGTTTAGTTGATTAGATGGTGTTGGACGTGATGATCTTGAAGGTCTCTTCCAACCTGGTCTATTCTATTCTATTACCCCATGAGTCCAAAAAGCTAACAGCCAAGTGACTTCCTCTGTCATGATGAGAGCCACTCTCCCTTGCTCCTAACAGGTAAATGCAGCTATTACATGAACTGGGTTTAAACAGAGGCCAAGAGCCCATCCAGCATCTTCACTACTACTGCTTGTGCCCAGCTCCCTGCAGAGGTGGGCTCCAGGCTCACTCTGTGCTCATGCCTAGCAGGGCAGCTCCCACTGAGCCTGCCTCCATGCCACCACAAAAGCAAGGCAGCAGGGAAAGGGAGGGAAGGCATTGCACCGCTGCAGGACATTGGCAGGTTAACTGATAAGGCTTCCCACCAACAGCCAAGAGGTTTTTTGCCTTTTCAGTCCAGGAAAAGAAGCATCTATTTCTTCCAATTAGCAAGAAAAGGGCAGGAATTTCCATCCGTTTAACACCTGAGGGCAAGAAGGAACCTCCTGAAAGAAACAGTTGGGATTTCTTTGTTTTGAAATCACAGCCACCTACTGTGGGTCTCCGGATGCCACCTCTGGCTTTGCATTTCATTCTGCAGCCTCACCAGACCGGGTAAGCAATGATCACTCCCAGGCAGTTCTGCTCCATCACCCAGAGACACCTGGGTTCAGTAAGGTAAGAGGCTTTCCAGGTAGCATCCGAACAAAGTGAGCAGTTACAGGCTGTAGGACCAAGACCTTCTTGAGACATGCCCTTTCCTTAGGAAACTTTTCAAGTAACCTTAAAAGCAGTTTTAGAGGCTGGTACTCTCCCCACACCAAATACTCTCTATATATTACCAAGAGTCAAGTTTCACACATCAGCCATAGAATCACAGAATTGATAGGGTTGGAAGGGACCTCAAGGATCATCCAGTTTCCACCTCTCTGTCAAGGTCAGGGACACCTCACACTACAGCAGGTTGCTCACAACTACATCCAGCCTCGCATTAAAAACCTTTATGGAATGAAGCTGGAGGTGGGGAGATTCAGGCTAGAGGTGAGGAGGAAGTTCTTCCCCATGAGAGTGGTGAAGCCCTGGAATGGGTTGTCCAGGGAGGTGGTTGAGGCCCCGTCCCTGGAGGTGTTTAAGCCCCGGCTGGATGAGGCTCTGGGCAGCCTGCTCTAGTGTGGGGTGTCCCTGCCCATGGCAGGGGGGTTGGAACTAGCTGATCCTTGTGGTCCCTTCCAACCCTGACTGTGATACCTCCAGGGATGAGGCTTCCAACACCTCCCTGGGCAATCTGTGCTAGTGTCTCACCACCCTCATTGGGAAGAACTTCTTCCTAACATCCAATCTGAGTCTACCCCTCTCTAGCTCTAGAGGAGCAACAGCAGCTAGACTGCACCTCACCACTGCCATGAGCTCTGTATCCACCCCAGGGCTACGGGTGCAGAAGCTGCTGAAGATCACTCGGATACAAGGTGTCAGAGGGCCGTGACTTAGGTAACACTACTCTGCAGATCTGGAGCAGCAAGTCTGTCTTTATACCTCTAACACCAAGCCAGCATAAAAGGAAACAGTTTATGCATTCCACGCTGCAAATAACACATTTTACACCTCTTACCAAGCAAGTGACGAGCTGACCTGCTGCACACCTCTCTGAGAAATGTCTGTGCACTTCAGCAAGACAGAACCTGCCATTTATGCATATTCTAATTGCATCCTAAACCTAGTCTAAACAAATATTAACTTGAACTTCTAGGTAATTACAGACAAGCCAGAGCCCTTTAATGTGACCGACACAGCAATGATACAGATAAAGAGATTGCTGGAATGGGCCCTTTCTTGAAAGGAAAGGAAAAAAACAACAGCAGACAAACAGCTGTACACACCTGCTGCTCCAGGAAAAGATAAACACGGCCAAAGTCCACAGCAGATGCTGCTAAACCCCGGAACAACTCCCCGGCCCGTCCGGTGAGGAGTTTCACCTGCTGGCATACAGCTGGGTGTAGGGGCACGTCTGCCCACGCTGCCCAGCTGCTTCACTTTGGCAACTCAAGGCCAACATCCTGCAAGACCAGCAAGCCCTGCTTTGCCAGGAAAAGAAATCACTACGCTCACAGAAACCAATCTGCCACAGCTTTTCAGCCACTTTCCGGGGGAACGTGCTAGAAAGTTTCCGTCTGCGCACCACGACGTGACGCACTTCTCTAAGGGAAGGGCAAGAAAATATTGCCCCAGAATAGCACAAAAATCTAAAGAACTCTGTGGTGGACTCCAGACTCGAGTCCATGCCAGCAACAACCATGTTTCCATACATTATCCTGCCAGCACCACAACCTGTTGAACCCTCTCCAGCCCAGCCGGTGGAAATCACCCGTTTCCACCAACACCCCAATGGGGTCCTCGTCCAAGTAGAGAGCTCTTTCCCATACTCATTTATCTCGTTCTCAGCGATTAGCCAGGCTCCCAGCTAACTGCCTCCCCAGCTCCCTCACTCACCTGAAGGAAAACACAGCCACTATCACCTGAAACGCCAACTGAAATCAAAGCTCTGGCAAGTGACTCATTTTCCCAGGCGCAACACACGCCAGGGACCTTTCACCCTGGTGTCAGAGCTCGGCCTCCAGCCTTATCACAGATGACATTTCCCATCCAGCCCACAGTTCCCTGTGCTGAGCCTACAAAGACAATGGCAGGTGAAGCCCCACCTGCTCAGAAAGTTGGAAAGCAGCAGTGGGATGAGCAGTTAGTGGCTTGCCTGTCTGCATCCGTCAGCTGAGTGGCAAGAGGGGAGACCCAGAGCCTCTGAACACCACACATACCCACCCCCCAAAACCACAGGAATCCACAGGGGGACGTGAAACTGCAGCAGGTGTAGCACCCCACCTGAGGTTTAAATTTAAGCATAGTCACGCTTGAGGTACACCACACTTCAAAGCTGCGCACAGCAAACCTCCTTTAAAGGCTTCTACCACCCTCTCTGAAACACCCCTGTGGAGCAAGATGACGCTCAAAACCTAACTTTGCAAGACCTGTTGCTTTCCAAACACCCCACGGCCCTGGACCAAGCCCCATAAGCCAGCCAACGTTTTCAGCCTGGCGGTGCAGGAAGCCCTGCTTTTGTACCAATAATCTTACCTTGCTCATCACATTTCTCTGACCCCGCATTTCAAAAGCCCGGGGTCAAACCGACCGCAGCTTCAGCGCCTCGGATGGAAGGGCCGTCAGGATGATCTACTCCCGACGGCCTCTAAAGCTCACCAAAGCCATCGCAAACGAGGGATAAACTAAGGACTAGGCGACTCCTGCCCAGTGCTTGGGAAGCCTGCTTCACATCCTGATCCTACACCAACGAGGGCTGGACGCAAATCAAATTCCAGCCTATTTATTAGGGCCCGTTTTACGAAGCAGGGAGGGGGTGAAAGGGGCGAGAGTATTTTAACTGCAAGCAGTCAGACGTTTCTCATTAAAATATTTTCTTGGAGGAGTAAACGGGCCTGCAATTTGATTCAAACAGATGGAGGCTAAAGGCATATCATTAGCCTGACAATATAAAAGCACAACCGACTGAAATCATTTTAGTTTTGTCAGTGAAAAGGATAATGTATGCATATCTGGAGGGCACACCAATGGTAAAGATTACCCCCAGCTTCTATCCTCGCCGTCTAAAGGTATTTACTTGGGGTCTGTCTGTGTTGTGACAGTGTCCTAGACCGAAATGAATGCCTCTAACACTCCACATTTTTGAGCCATTCAGTCATGCATTTTTGTTATTGTTGAAAAGTAGTGCGAAATTGCAGTGCATGAGCTGGAGTCCTTGGTGGTCTCCGAGGATTCCAGCTAAAAAGGCACTTCCTTTGTTCCGCGGAGAATGCGGTCCAGTAGGTCATTCAGAAGGGGAAATAAAAGCAGCGGCCCTGGGAAGGAGATGAAGGATGAAACAAAAAGAATAAAATGTTTTGGGTGTGAGCACATTAGCTACCATTTCCTACTGCTGCCGGCTGCGAGCACTCCTGTCCCCGGGATGCGCAAGTACCTCGGGACGAAGGTGGAGAGGGGGTGGGGGGGAGAAGGAAAAAAGAAAGAAAGAAAAAATAAACGAAAGAGGCCAAAAAAAGGGACAAAATAAAGAAGAAGAAGAAGAAGAAGAAGCAAAAAAAAAAAATAAAAGCCATGTCCCAGTCCCTTCGCCGGCAGCCCGCCGAGCCAAGCGGCACCAGGGCGGGACGGGGCCGCCCGCCGCCGCCTCACTCCCCGCCGGGGAGAAAGGCAGCCCAAGGGCAGGCAGCGCCCGCTCCGCCGCCGCGCACACGGCCGGGGAGCGGAGCCGGCAACAGGCGCGGTGCCGCCCGCCGCCCCGCCACCGGGGGCAGCCCCCTGCGCGCCAGGCTCCGGGCAGCCGCACCGGGTCCTACCGAGAGCCCTGGCAAACCGCGGCGGGATAAGCGCCGAACTCGGAGGCGGCGAACGGAGCTGGGCCGGCCGCTCCGAGCCCAGCTGCGGGGCGGAGAAGGCGAACCGAACCGAGCCAGGCCGGGGACCCACAGCCAAGCTCTGGCTGAGAGGGAAGGCGAACCGAGCAGGGCCGGATGCCCCGAGCACAGCTTTGGGGGAGAGGGGAGGCAAACCGAGCCGCGTCGGGCCAGGCGCTCCGAGCCCAGCTCCAGCGAAGCGAACCGATCCAAGCCGAGCCGAGCCGGGCGCCCCGAGCCCAGCTCTGGGGTAGAGGAGGCAAACCGAGCCGGGCCGAGCGCTCCCAGCCCAGCTCCAGCAAAGAGGAGGCGAACCGAGCTGAGCTGAGCCAAGCGCTCCGTTCCCAGCTCCAGCAAAGGGGAGGCGAACCGAGCCAAGCCGGGTCAGGAGCTCCGAGTCCAGCTCCAGCAAAGGGGCAGGCGAACCCAGCCGAGCCGGGCACCCCATGCCAAGCTCCGGCGAGGGGCAGGCGAACCGAGCCGGGTCGGGCCATACCCCGCTGTAAGGACAGAGCCGGGCCGGGGGTAATCCGGGCGCACACCCCGCGCTTCGCGGGGCCGGGCCGAGCTCGCACAAAGGCGGCGGCGCTGATCACGACTCACCGCTGATCTCGTAGCTGGGCGCTTCGCTCTGGCTGAAGCCCTTGGCGGCGTAGTGCCTCCGCACTTCGGAGCAACTTTTGGCGCGGGGCTCGGCGGCCAGCAGCAGCGGCAGGCTGAGGGCGGCTAAAGTGCAGAGCAGGGGCGGCAAGCAGCCGCGCCGCCGCGGCATGGTGCAGGGCGGGCAGGGGCCGCCGTCGGGGCCGGGCGAGAGCGGCCCGAGGCCGGAGCCTGCCCTCCGCCGAGCCTTGCCCCGCCGCGCAGGAGCCGCGCCCGTTACCGTGCACCCCGCGCTGCTGCTACGGCTCGGCTGGGCCGGCGTGCGGCGGCGCTCTGGAAACTTGGCCCGGCAGGAAGCACATGGGGTGGAGGTGGTGGAGGAGGAGGAGGGAGGGAGAGAGGCGGGGAGGGCGGCAGCCAAGCAGGAGCGCGCAGCGCCAGGACAAGCCTCTGCAGCCCCCGGGAAAACCAGGAGCTGGGATCCGCCTGCCCAGCGAGGCGGAGCGGACTGCGGGGCTGTCTGCACCCCCCGCCCCCGTCCCCTCTTCAGACCTGGCATGCCCCCGAGCGGTTTCCCCCGACCCGGAGTGGGCCGTGTTACGGCCGCGTCCCGCCGGCAGCCCAGCCCGGGACGGGCTCTGCCCGCGGGCACTTTGCCACCAGGCTGGCGACTCCCTACTCCTCACCTTTGAGTCACACAGACATTGGATTTGGAAAAGACCTCTTAAGAGTCCAAGCATCAACCACCATGTCCACTAACCCATGTTCTGAGCTGCCAGGTCTGTTTTGGACACCTGTAGGTCTGGTGACTCCACCACCTCCCCGGGCAGCCTGTTCCAATGCCTGACCACTCTTGCAGGAACGACATTTTTCCTAAGATCCAACACAAACCTCCCCTGTTGCAACTTGAGGCCTTTTCCTCTTGTCCTATCATTTGTTACATGACAGAAGAGATCAACACCCACCTCACTCCAACCTCCTTTCAGGCAGTTGTGGAGAGCAGTAAGGTCTTCCCTCAGCCTCCTCCACACTAAACAATCCCATTTCCCTCACCCACTCCTCACCAGACCCTTCACCAGCTTTGCTGCCCTTGTCTGGACATGCTCCAGCACCTCAATGTCCTCCTTTCAAAACTCAACCCAATACTCAGGACATAGCCTCACCAGTGCCGAGTCCAGGGGGACTATCACCGCCCTGCTCCTGCTGGTCACACTATTGCTGATCCTGGCCAGGATGCTGGTGGTCTTCTTGCCCACCTGAGCATAGATTAGCTCATGTTCAGCTGACTGCCAACCACCATCCTCCAGGTCTTTCTCTGCTGGTCAGTTTCCATCCCATCTGGCCCAAGCCTTGGAGCATTCATGGGGCTGTTGTGACCCAAGGGCAGGGACACAGCACTTGGCCTTGTTGAATCTCATACAACTGCCCTTGGCCCATCAATCCAGCCTGTCCAGGTCCCTCTGCAGAGCCTTCCTACCCTCCAGCAGCCCAGCACTCCCTCCCATCTTAGTGCTATCTGCAAACTTACTGAGGGTGCCTCAATTCCCTCATCTAGATCACTGATAAAGACATTCAAGAGAACTGGTCCCAGTACTGAGCCCTGGGAAACACCACTTGCGACCAGCTACCAGGTGGATTTAACTCCATTAACCACAACTGGCCATATCCTGAAGCTGGACCTGAGCATTCCCAGCCCATGGGGACTTCCTGCCTGACATCCATGCTCCTATCCATCCCTCCTCCAAAGTGCCCTGCAAAGGAATGAGAAATTCCCTGGTAAGGACAGGAGAGGGCTGGTTTGGCTGTTGATCCTTCACTGGAGTTAGAAGTGGCTCAGCTCTGCTACAGCTGTAATAGGTTCACTAGGCTGATGAAATCTGACTTTGCTGCGACAGGTTTGAGCTATGTGTGTGAAAGACTCCTTCAGCCCAACAGTTGTGTTGGTTTTTTTTCCACCAATCTTCTCTTTCCAAGGGTTTGGCAGGACAGAGGCCTCAGAAACAGACAGAAAGGTGCTCTGGCCACTCTTCATACCCTGGCCCTGCGCACAGAAACACACAGAGATGTAAACAAACCCCACTAACCCCTTGAACCAGGGATTTAAGTCCAGCAATTGCTGCTTGCTCCTGTCTGCTGCAAATCACAGAAATAGCACTGCAAGAATGACAGGCACTGTCATAATGTCACAGGGCTGTAATGTCACTCAAAAGGTCTGCATAAGGAGACCTTGCTCCCTGTCTAGCATGGGGAGGTCCTGGTGTCCTCTGGGTATGGCTGCTGCACAGGCATAGAATTCTCATAGAATTGTTTTGGTTGGAAGAGTCCTCTAAGACCATCGAGTCCAACCAGCAGCCTAACACCACCATGGCCATTAAATCATGTCTGAAAGAGCTATGTCTACACATTGTTTTTAAACACTTCCAGGGATGGGGATTCCACCACCTCCCTGGCCAGCCTGTTCCAATCCCTGACCACACTTGCAGTAAAGACATACTTTTTTTCCCTGATGTCCAACCTAAACCTCCCCTGGCACAATTTCAGCCATTTCCTCTCGTTCTGTCACCTGATACCAGGGAGAAGGGACCTGGCTCCTGCCTCCTTTCAGGGAGTTGTAGAGTGAGAAGGTCTCCCCTCAGCCTCCTCTTCTCCAGACTTAAACAACCCCAGTTCCTTCAGTCACTCCTCAGAAGTGCTCTTCTCCAGACTTAACCCCAGTTCCCTCAGTCACTCCTCAGAAGAGCTCTTCTCCAGACTTAAACAACCCCAGTTCCCTCAGTCACTCCTCAGAAGAGCTCTTCTCCAGACTTAAACAACCCCAGTTCCCTCAGTCACTCCTCAGAAGAGCTCTTCTCCAGATCCTTCACCAGCTTTGTTGCCCTAAAAGGCAAAAGGCAGCTCTGTCCTGCTGCAGTGTCTGTGTGTCGGCGCCTCAGCATGGTGTCATTTGCCCCATGACAGTGTCATGGCCTGGTGAGAGCAGTTTCCATGTCAGTATGCTCCTTTATTTCTCTCACTGCTGTGCTGGGGAAGGGCTTGACCCTCTTGTTCTCAACCTTTTTTCAGTGGAACACTGGTGGGTTGGGAGGAGAAAGCTGTTCTCAGGCCACACTGCCCCACCAGGCACTTCTCCTGGGAACAAGATGCTGGCTCAGCTCTGAGCTTTCCAGCAGAGATGCCAGCAGCTCCCCGCAGCCTTGGGAGTTGAGGAATTGCACCTAAAGCAAGGGGAAGCCTCACTGCCCCGCAGGCCAGCCACGATGGAGAAGCTCCTGCTGCAGCTTTTGCAGCAGGGCTGGAAGGAGCACCCCCTGTCCCTACAGGAAACGAGCTGCGCCGTCCCCGGGGGCAAGGCTGAAGTTCGCTTTATTACGGTTTAAAGAAGTCTCCAGAGACAAATCCTGATGGAAAGGGGTGTCGGGATCTCAGTCACCCCTGTCACCCGCCCGGGGCCACTCACACCAAGCTGGTGAGACAAGCCAGGCCAGAGGTTCTCATGAAGTTATAAAGTGTCCTGAGAGAGAATAATCCTCTAGGATCTAGCCCTGCAAATGTATGACTGAGTTCTGGTTTTTCAAAGCGCTACCTCACCCTCCCAGCCTTTATTTGAAGAGACAATGTGAATTTTAAAGAGAACCCAGCGGGGAGCACTGCATTTTTTATTCCAAAGTGAGAGAGAAAACGAGAGTGAGAAAGTCTCTGGGGTTAGAGACAGCTTGCCATTTGTTGTTCCTCATAATCCCATACCTCGGCGGGATTTAAGAAACCTCCTGAAAAACACGGAGGGTTTTGTCAAATACTTGATCAAGTAGTTAAATCAAAGGCTGCAGCAAAACAATGGCACTGCCTGAAATTTTTCATGGAAAGGGGAAAAAAAAAACCCACCCCAACCCTCTCTTTTTCTTCTTCTATCTTTTTTTTTTCTCCTTTTTTTCTTTTTTTTAGAGAAAGGAAAAGTAGCCTCTCAAAAGAAAAAAAAAGAAAAGAATAAGAAAAAGGAGAAAAAGAAAAAGGGGAAAGGGAAAGCAAAAGAAAAAAGAAAAGGAAAAGGGGAAAGAAAAGGAAAAGAAGAAAAAGCAAAGGGAAAATTAAAAAGAAAAAGAAAAAAGAAAAAGAAAAAGATAAAAATGGAAAGAAAAAGAAAAAGAAGAAGAAAAAGAAAAAGGAAAAGGAAAAGAGGAAAAGATAAAGAAAAAGAAAGAGAAAAATTAAAAGGAAAAGAAAAAGAAGAAAAAGAAAAAGAAAAAGAAAAAGAAAAAGAAGAAAAAGAAAGGAAAAGATAAAGAAAAAGAGAAAGGAAAAGATAAAGAAAAAGAAAAAGGAAAAGAGGAAAAGAAAAAGAAAAAGAAAAAGAGGGAAAGATAAAGAAAAAGAAAGAGAAAAATTAAAAGGAAAAGAAAAAGAAGAAAAAGAAAAAGAAAAAGCAAAAGAAAAAGAAAAAGCAAAAGCAAAAGAAAAAGAAAAAGAAAAAGAAAAAGAAAAAGAAAAAGAAAAAGAAAAAGAAAAAGAAAAAGAAAAAGAAAAAGAAAAAGAAAAAGAGAAAGGAAAAGATAAAGAAAAAGGAAAAGAGGAAAATATAAAGAAAAAGAAAAAGAGGAAAAGATAAAGAAAAAGAAAGAGAAAAAGAAAAATGAAAAGAGGAAAAGATAAAAGAAAAGGAAAAGGGGAAAAAAAGGAAAAGGGGAAAAAAGTGAAAAAAAGAAAAAGGAAAAAGAGAAAGAGGAAAAAAGAAAGAAAAAGAAAAGGAAAAGGAAAAAGAGAAAGAAAAAGAAAAAAGGGAAAGAAAAAGAAAAAGAGGAAAAAAAGAAAAAAGAGAAAGAGAAACAGAAAAAGGAAAAGAGGAAAAGAGAAAGAAAAAGAAAAAGGAAAAAGAAAAAAGGAAAAGAGGAAAAAAGGGAAAGAAAAAGAAAAAGAAGAAAAAGAAAAAGGAAAAGGAAAAGAAAAAGGGAAAAATGAAAAGAAAAATGAAAAGTTAAAATAAAAGGAAAAGGAAAACAAAAAGGAAAAGAAAAAGGGAAAAAAAAGACAAATAATTTTTTTTCTGGTGGTTGGTTTTTTGCCTCCTCCAGCATTTTCTCACATCTGGCAGAACCTCTGCAGCCCCTCACCCCAAACCACTCGAGCAGTTCCCTGTTCCCACTTCTCTCCTTTTCCCAGGAGAAAAAGACAGAGAAAAGCAGAGGGGAAAAAACCCTTGCACTTCAGTTTTGAGATGCCTTTGGCAGGGGGGCAGGGGTGTTTCAGGGTGAAGACTTCCAACTTCCCACCTCCCCCAAAAGTCTCCTTTCTCCCCATTAATATTTCTGGCCCTGGACTCAGTGGTTCTTTCCCAGCCCTAGAAAATACCTCAAGACATGCCAAGGTAGATGGGATGCTGCCCAACTCTGGGGCTCCTGCCCCTGCCTCTGCCTGGCAGAGAGCTGATCCCATGCTGCCTCCAGGGCTTTCGGAGCCCTCACTTTCACCAAGTCACCTGTGAGTCTCCTCTGCTATTTGTGGGGGGACCCCCTAATATGTCCCCACCACTGAGGTGGGCACCCCCGGGGCGAGCAGAGCTGGCTGTGGCGCAGTGCCTCCGGCCCGGGAGCCAGAGCTGGAGACAAGGTGACATCATGTCTGCATGGAGCCTCTTCCAGCATATGCCACAGGCCTTGTACAACTTGGCATTTCAAACTCCTGTCATCTCATTCAGTGGAAAAGCTGCAGCCCTGCCAGCTTTTCTGAGAGAGGGAAGGGTAGGGAAGGAGACACCAAAGGAGAGCCAACTCTTCCCCAGCTTCTCTTCACCTTCCTCCAGTGTGCCGCCTCACCTCCCCTCTTCAGCTGGGCTAATCGTGCCCCAGCCTTTGTCCACACAACACAGTCCTGTTGATTTCATGCAAACCACTTTGAATCCACTGTAGAGGAACTGGCACAACCCCTTCACAGGGTTCTGGTTAAACCAATATAAATCTAGCTGGTATCAGCCAAGTTCACACCGGTGACTTTGGGTTGATGGGAGCTGAGCACTGAGAAATCTTGAGAGCAGAGGGGAGCCCCAAGCCCAGCAGTGGCACTGATCACATCCAAAAACCCCAGTGGCATCCTGCAAGGGCTTAAGCTTTCAGTTTGATTTAGTTCTGGTCCTGGCCAGAGGTCTGCCACTGCCCTGTGGTGTTTCCAGTCGTCTGGCAGGGAATTTTCTGGAGGGTTGTACTCAAGCAAAGATTTCAGCTGTAGCCCTTGAGGAAAACCTGGCTGGATGCAGGCCTTGGGCTGGCTATCATTAAGGGTGATTAAATCCTGCACCCTGGCAGGAAAGTCTGGGCTACAAGGAGGTTAGAAAGTGTTGAAAGGGATCTGGACAGGCAACTCTTCTGAGCTCCAGCTCGTCAGCAGGAGACAGCTCATTGTAAACCCAAACCAAGCACATTGCTCCCCTGCAGCAGAGTGGCCAGGCTGGAATGAGGGAGGCTGTGGTGGAAACAGTCTCCTTTGATAAAAAACCAGATTCCACAGATCTGGGAGATGTTTAATCCAGAATCACAGAACCACAGAAACATTCAGGCTGGAAGAGACCCTCAGGATCACCAAGTCCAGCCCAGAACCCTGCTCTGCAAGGTTCACCCCTAAACCATATCCCCAAGCACCACAGCCAAAGCACTTTGAAACACAGCCAGGCTTGGGGACTCCACCACCTCCCCCCAGGGCACCTGTCTTGAGGATGGGGGGATTCTGCTAGTTGCAAACTGATGTTCTGAATCTGGGTTTCAAGTGTCAATGGCCTGATATTTTAGGGCAGGCAGATGCAGTGTTTCAGCAGGGGCTGCTGTCTCCTTTTATTTTTACCACTTATTTTTATCCTGCAAACAGAAAGCTCCTGCAGTGGCTGCCTGGCTTTCAGATAAGGTTCTGGTTGCCTTCTGTAGGGGGCCAAACACCAGCCAGGCTCTGCCACAACAGGGTGCAAGGTGCTTTGCACACACAAGCAAGAGGCTAAGAGGATGGTGAGGATCAGGCTGGGCATGCAAGGAACAGAATCATGGAATAACAGAATCATAGAATCAATAAGGTTGGAAAAGACCTCAGAGATCATCAAGTCCAACCTATTACCTAATACCCAACACCTCCTGACAACTGAACCATGGCTCCAAGTGCCACATTCAATCCCTTTTTGAACACCTCCAGGGATGGTGACTCCACCACCTCCCTGGGCAGCACATTCCAATGGCCAATTACTCTTTCTGGGAAGAGCTTTCTCCTCACATGCAGCCTAAGGAGGCTGCTGCTAGGGTGTCACTCATCTTCCTGTGTCCAAACCAGCTTGCAGTGCATGGGGCTTGCTGCATGGATCTCAGCCCATCTCCATTTTAGGGAATGCAAGAGCTTGTCTCTTCCCCCAGCAGGACAAGAAGGCATCCCAGCTCTGTCCCCAGACACCACAGGGAGGAGACTTGGGGACACTGCAGCTTTGAAGGGCACAGGAATGAACTGACTTTCACAGGGTTTCATGCCTGTACTTCCCAGCTCTCCCCAAAATGACTGTGTGGCAGATGGCTCTGACGTGGAGCACACTCACACCCAGAGGATAAAAATATTCCCCAACAGATTCCTGGCAAGCAAACGTCAGTCACCATCACTCCAGAGCTGGCCACAGCCTCCTCTTTGCACAGGGGGTGCAAAGAGGGTCCCTGCCCTGCATCTCCCTGATGGCCACCATGTAGCTGACTGGGCTGACTCTGGCTGCTGGGCTGGTATCTTGGATCACAGAATCACAGAATGCCAGGTTGGAAGGGACTCCAAGGATCATCTTTTAGCCTGGAGAAAAGGAGGCTGAGGGGTGACCCCATTGCTCTCTACAACTACCTGAAGGGAGGTTGTAGCCAGGAAGGGGTTGGTCTCTTCCCTCTAGCAACCAGCACCAGAACAAGAGGACACAGTCTCAAACTGAGCCAGGGGAAGTTTAGGCTGGAGGTGAGGAGAAAGTTCTTCACTGAGAGAGTTGTTAGCCATTGGAATGTGCTGCCCAGGGAGGTGGTGGAGTCCCCATCCCTGGAGGTGTTCAAGAGGGGACTGGATGTGGCACTTGGTGCCATGGTCTAGTCATGAGATCTGTGGTGACAGGTTGGACTTGATGATCTTTGAGGTCTCTTCCAGCCTTGGTGATACTGTCATACTGTGTGATCTGGTCCAACCTTTATATCTTGGATACACACTGGTTCACCCAGACCCCTTCCCACAGCCCAGCATCCCCAGAGACATGTCCCCATTCTGGCCTTGCCCCAGGGAGCTACTTCACAGAATCACAGAGTGTTGGGGGCTGGAAGGGACCTCAAAAGCTTATCCAGTCCAACCCCCCTGCCAGAGCAGGTGCACCTATACAGGAACACATCCAGGTGAGTTTTGAATGAGAGAAGGAGAAGGAGAGAAGGAGACTCCACAACTCCACTGGGCAGCCTGCTCCAGTGTTCAGCCAGCAGCTTCCAAAGGTGCTGGGTGGCAGGATGGGGCCCTGTGTCTGCCTGACCCAGGCCTTTCTTGGTGTGAATTACAGCCATGACATTGAATTCTCCATTCACAGCTCCATAATCTTCCTGCAGATGTGGAGGGGGTGGCAGTGCCTGGAGTGGGGTGGGTGGAGGGGGAGCAACATTTGGAAGGCAGCACAATCTGGGGAGGAAACAAGGCCACCAGCCATTCTTGCATTTCCATCCCTTCCAAGTGGCAGCTCCTTGCTCAGCCCTCCCCTGGGTGCTCTGGGCTATTGTGCACCCAGGAATGTTGGTCTCTTCCCCCTAGTAACAAGGGGATGAGAGGAAATGGCCTCAAGTTGCCCCAGGGGAGGTTCAGGTTGGATATGAGAAGAAACTTCTTCCCTGAAAGGGTTCCCAAAGACTGGCACAGGCTGCCCAGGGAGGTGGCTGAATCCCATTCCTAGAGGTGTTCCAAAGATGTGGTGCTGAGGGCCATGGTTTAGCACCAGACTGGGTAGAGTCAGAGAATGGCTGGACTCAATGGTCTTCAAGGTCTTTTCCAACCAAAACCATCCTA
The DNA here is from genome assembly GCF_014839835.1 of Dryobates pubescens. NCBI lineage: Eukaryota > Metazoa > Chordata > Aves > Piciformes > Picidae > Dryobates > Dryobates pubescens. The sequence continues at coordinate 20,823,193 of NC_071629.1, read as the reverse complement.
TGATTCCATGATTTGCCTGGGCTGGTTCATTTGCTTTTTCACCCCTTTTAAGAGCTGGGTGGGTGCTGAACCAGAGCAAGGCCTGTGGGTGCTGTGAGCAGTGGCACAGCCAGCCCACAGCCTCCAGCTTGCCCCCCTGGGTTAGTCTCACCTGTGAAATGTGCAGGCTCCTGCTGCAGAGATAAGCACTTCACCCAGCTGGGGGGGGGGGGGTTCACAAACTGGAGCTGGAGAGATTAGGACTGGAAAAAGCTCCAGATACCTGATGCCTCCCTCTCTGGTGTGACAGGACTGACCTCAAGCTGTCCTCTCTCTCTCTCTCTCCTCAAAAGCCCTCCTTGATCAAGACTGCACAGCCTGTCCCAGCTACCAGCTTGGGATCTTATTGCACAAAAGCATTTCTTAATGGCTAGCTTAAACCTTCCTGGCCAAGAGTCAAGCTGGGTATTTTTTTATTCCTCCTATCTCCTGTACATGGAGGAAACACAGCCTGCCCTTGGCAGAGCTCTTGGCACGTGTAGCCAGCACAGCCCTAGCTGCTGTCAGTGGCCCCACCAGCCATGTAGCCTCAGTCCCTGTAGACTTGGGGCAGGGGAGAACAAGCCCAAGCACTGTCTGGAGCAGCAGAAAATGATCTCCTACCATGGAAAGGAGAGGGGTGGTGGGGAGAGCAGCAGATACCCCAGCCAGTTGGCACTGATTCAAAATGAGTCATATCAATCCATTACCTGGACTCTCCCGTGCCAGCTGAAAACCCACAGAGCAGAGGCAGGGCAGGAGGGACCCATTGCTCTGCAGCTGTCTGCAAGACCATCCTGGTTGCCTCTGGCAGCACCACTGATGCCAGCTGCTGGTTCTGGACAGGAGGCTGGTTTCCACTGGCAGTACTAATGCTGTCTGTGCTCGGGGCAAGCTGTGCTCCTTCATGCAACTGGCTTGAGAGCAGCCCTGAAGAAAAGGCCTTGGGGGTGCTGGGGGAAGAGAAGCTCAAAAGGAGCCAGCAGGGAGCACTTGCAGCCCAGAGAGCCAACCACAACCTGGGCTGCAGCAAGAGAAGCAGAGCCAGCAGGGCCAGGGAGGGGATTCTGCCCCTCTGCTCCACTCTGCTGAGAACACAGCTGCAGCTCTGGGGCCAGTTCTGGAGCCTCTGTGCCAGGAAGGATCTGGAGGTGCTGGAAGGTGTCCAGAGAAGGGCCACGAGGAGGAGCAGAGGGCTGGAGCTGCTCTGCTGTGAGGACAGGCTGAGAGAGTTGGGGCTGCTCAGTATGGAGAAGAGAAGGCTCTGAGGAGACCATCTTGTAGCCTTCCAGTATCTGAAAAGGGCTCCAAGAAAGCTGGGGAGGGACTTTTGAGGGTGCCAGGGAGAGATAGGACTGGGGGGAATGGAGCAAAACTAGAAGTGGGGAGATTGAGATTGGATGTGAGGAAGAAGTTGTTCCCCAGGAGAGTGGTGAGAGCCTGGCACAGATTGCCCAGGGAGGTGGTGGAAGCCTCCTGCCTGGAGGTGTTTGCAGCCAGGCTGGAGGTGGCTGTGAGCAACCTGCTGTAGTGTGAGGTGTCCCTGGCCATGGCAGGGGGGTTGGAACTGGCTGAGCCTTGAGGTCCCTTCCAACCCTGACAAGTCTATGATTCTATGGACAGACCTGCACTGTGATTGTTAAGCAGAGAGGTCAAAGTTGGTTTCTCAGAACATGGAAAGATCAATGTGAGCTTGCCAGGGGGAGTTGCAGAGATCCTAGTTACTGTACCCAGCACTTCATCTAGGCCCTTTCATTCCTCTCAAAGCGCTTGTAGCTGGGCTCCAGTCCAGCAACTGCGTCGTTTGTAGACATCTGCCTCGTTACAGCAGGGACCCACGTCAGCACCTTTGAGGAGTTCATTAGCAGAGCAGAAGAGCCTTAACCCCTTTAACAGCCCCTGGGATGAGGGAGGCACAATGGGCCAAAAGAGAGCAGTGGGAGCACTAGCTCCAAGTGGGTCCCAGTCCTGGTCTGTGCAGGGTTTCAGGATCACAGAATCACAGAATTGTCAGGGTTGGAAGGGACCTCAAGGCTCAGCCAGTTCCAACCCCCCTGCCATGGCCAGGGACACCTCACACTACAGCAGGTTGCTCACAGCCACAGCCAGCCTGGCTGCAAACACCTCCAGGCAGGAGGCTTCCACCACCTCCCTGGGCAACCTCTGCCAGGCTCTCACCACCCTCCTGGGGAACAACTTCTTCCTAACATCCAATCTCAATCTCCCCACTTCTAGTTTTGCTCCATTCCCCCCAGTCCTATCACTCCCTGACACCCTCAAAAGTCCCTCCCCAGCTTTCCTTCAGCCCCCTGTAGATCCTGGAAGGCCACAATTAGGTCTCCTCTGAGCCAATAAAATAATGATAAATAAAAATAAGTGATGATATTTTTTAGCCCCCCAAGGGACTCAAGCTGTGACTGGGCAGGGTTAGACTGGACATTAGGAAACATGTTTCCCATCCAGAGTGGTCAGGGATTGGAATGTGCTGCTCAGGGAGGTGGTGGAGTCCCCAAGCCTGGCTGTGTTTCAAGGTGATTTGGCTGTGGTGCTTGGGGCTATGGTTTAGGGGTGACCCTTGCAGAGCAGGGTTCTGGGTTGGACTTGGTGATCCTGAGGGTCTCTTCCAACCTGAATATTTCTGTGGTTCTGTGACTCTTGTCCTTCTGTTTAAGGGCTGTTACAGGAGAATTTGTAAACACAGAGTGGAAAATGTGTGTGGTTTTCACAGGTGAAAGAAACAAGAGCTGATAAAAGGAGGCCTGCTGCAGGCAGGCTGTGCTGGCAGTGCACACTCTGCTTGCCTCTGGCTCACAGCTTGGCTGGACAAGGTGATGCAGATCCTCTCACCGACAGAGCCATGCCAAACCCAAAACCTGTGAAGGAGAAGGGGTGCAGGATGAGTGCCAGCTGAAGTCCTGCTGCTTGAGAAGGACTCCCCTTCTACTCTGCCCTGGTGAGATCTCACCTGGAATATTGTGTCCAGTGCTGGGCTCCCCAGTTTAGGAGGGATGGGGATCTGCTGGAGAGTCCAAGAGAGGGCTACAAGGATGCTGAAGGGACTGCAGCACTGCCTGGGGAGGAGAGGCTGAGAGCCCTGGGGCTGTTCAGTCTGGAGAGGAGAAGGCTGAGAGGGATCTGATCAATGTCTATAAATATCTGGGGGCTGGGGGTCAGGAGGGAGGGGACAGGCTCTGCTCAGCTGCACCCTGGGATAGGACAATGGGCAGTGGATGGAAACTCCAGCACAGGAGGTTCCACCTCAACAGGAGGAGGAACTTCACTGTGAGGGTCCCAGAGCCCTGGAGCAGGCTGCCCAGAGAGGTTGTGGAGTCTCCTTCTCTGGAGCCTTTCCAGACTCATCTGGATGTGTTCCTGTGTGACCTGTGCTGGATTCTCTGGTCCTGCTCTGGCAGGGGGGGTGGACTTGAGGTCCCTTCCAACCCCTAACATCCTGTGTGATCCTGTGTGATCCACCAGACTGCCTTGTCGCAACTTGAGTCCCCATCCCAGGCGTGATGCCCAACCGAGTGCAATGTTGGTCTCAGAGGGTTCAACACTTCCTACTGTCCTGCCTCTGAATGGAAGCAGCAGGGCAGCATTCACCCCTCAGCAGGGATGCACTGTAGGGGTGGGCACTGCTGCCTTGCCCACGTTCCCCCAGACAGCAAACGCTTTGCCTTTTGCTCCATCCTCCCTTGCCCGGTAGGGCCAGGGCAGCGCTTGGGCTGCCAGATGTTCCTGGTTCTATCAGCTGCTTACAATCCATTTCTCCCCCTTTTTTTTTCTCTTTTTAACTCTTCTCTTTCCTTTCCCCTCCTCTCTCACTCCTCACCCCTCTCCCCCCCGTGGTGGCTTAAGGTTTTCAGATGACAATCTGCGAGCTGCGACTCGCGGGGAGCGAGCCGAGGCTTGGGAGGAAGGAGGGAGGGAGGGAGGGGAAAGAAAGAGCAGAGCTGCTCCCCGTGCCAGGGGTTGTTTTTATCCTTTCCAGATGAAGGAAAAAGATCATGTTATTTGTTCAGCATAAAGCTCCAGATTTTCAGGAATGAAACCTGAGAGCACCATGTCAACAGTTTGTCTGGAGAGCCGGGCTGGATGGAGGCCTTTGTGCTCCCAGCCACCAGCGGGGGCTGCGGGAAAGAAGGGCTCCATTCTCACACTCTGAAGTGGTGGCATTAGATATCAGCAAGATAATGGGCCCAGGGCCTAGCCCTGCTTCTGCTCCCAGCCCAAGCAGCTGGCTTTGATGTGCTCATTTATTTGCCTTCTCTGTTCACAGATGATATTTTTAACTGATATTGCGGTGTGGGCACAGACCGCAGAGAGAGGAGAGGGTAAAGGGGTAGGGGTGTGGGGGGGTGGGAATGAAAGTCATTTTGTTGCAGTAGCTGATCAAGAGGGAAGCAAAGAAACACAGACAAACAAGCAAATGGGAAAAAAACTAAGAAATGAAGGCCATTTTGTTGCAATAGCTGATCAAGAGGGAAGGAATGAGACACAAACAAGCAAACAGAGGGAAAAAAACAGCAATCAGCCAGCAGTTGTTGTGCAGGGTGATGTAAATCAGCTGGTGAGCAGCAGGCCCCCCCCCAGCATCATAGAATCATTAAATCAGAGAATCACTGAGTCAGAGAAACATTAAGTTGTTGAATGACAGAATCACAAATCACTGAGTCATTAAATCAGTGAATGGTTGAATCATTAAATCAGTGAAAGATTGAGTCAGAGAATCATAAATCACTGAGTCATTAAATCAGTGAATGATTGAATCATTAAATCATTTAATGACTGAATGACAGAATCATAAATCACTGAATCATTAAATCAGTCAATGGTTAAATCATTAAATCAGTGAATGACTGAATGACAGAATCACAAATCACTGAGTCATTAAATCAGTGAATGATTGAATCATTAAATCATTGAATGACTGAATGACAGAATCACAAATCACTGAATCATTAATTCAGTGAATGATTGAATCATTAAATCAGTGAATGGTTGAATCACAGAATCACAAATCACTAAATCATTAAATCAGTGAATGATTGAATCATTAAATCATTGAATGCTTGAATCACAGAATCACAAATCACTGAATCATTAAATCAGTGAATGACTGAATGACAGAATCACAAATCACTGAGTCATTAAATCAGTGAATGGTTGAATCAGAGAATCATAAATCACTGAATCATTAAATCAGTGAATGATTGAATCATTAAATCAGTGAATGATTAAATGACAGAATCACAAATCACTGAATCATTAAATCAGTGAATGACTGAATGACAGAATCACAAATCACTGAGTCATTAAATCAGTGAATGGTTGAATCAGAGAATCATAAATCACTGAATCATTAAATCAGTGAATGATTAAATGACAGAATCACAAATCACTGAATCATTAAATCAGTGAATGATTGAATCATTAAATCAGTGAATGATTGAATCACAGAATCATAAATCACTGAGTCACTAAATCAGTGAATGGTTGAGTCAGAGAATCATAAATCACTGAATCATTAAATCAGTGAATGATTAAATGGCAGAATCACAAATCACTGAGTCATTAAATCAGTGAATGACTGAATCACAGAATTACTGAATCAAAGCCTGGTTGGAAGGGACCTCAAGGACCATCTGGCCCAACCGTTCTAGGCAGCTGGATGGGCATCCCACAGCAGCCTGGGGCAAACCTTGAGGCTGAGCAGGTCTGAGTGCTGTAAAGCCCATATCCTGAGGCATTTGCACTTAAATCCCAGAGTGCAAGGAGGCAGATAGCAGGGTCAGGGGGGTAGGCAGTGGTGAGATTCAGCCTGGGCTGACTGATCATAGTATCACAGAATTGTTAGGGTTGGAAGGGACCTCAAGGCTCAGCCAGTCCCAACCCCCCTGCCATGCCCAGGGACACCTCACACTACAGCAGGTTGCTCACAGCCACATCCAGCCTGGCTGCAAACACCTCCAGGCAGGAGGCTTCCACCACCTCCCTGGGCAACCTGTGCCAGGCTCTCACCACCCTCCTGGGGAACAACTTCTTCCTCACAGCCAATCTGAATCTCCCCACTTCTAGTTTTGCTCCATCCCCCCCAGTCCTATCACTCCCTGACACCCTCAAAAGTCCCTCCCCAGCTTTCTTGGAACCCCCTTCAGATCCTGCAAGGCCACAATTAGGTCTCCTCAGAGCCTTCTCCTCTCCAGACTGCACAACCCCAACTGTCTCAGTCTGTCCTCACAGCAGAGCAGCTCCAGCCCTCTGCTCATCCTTGTGGCCTTTCTCTGGACACCTTCCAGCACCTCCAGATCCTTCCTGGCACAGAGGCTCCAAAACTGGCCCCAGAGCTCCAGCTGTGGTCTCAGCAGAGTGGAGCAGAGGGGCAGAATCCCCTCCCTGGCCCTGCTGGCTCTGCTTCTCTTGCTGCAGCCCAGGCTGTGGTTGGCTCTCTGGGCTGCAAGTGCTCCCTGCTGGCTCCTGTTGAGCTTCTCCTCCCCCAGCACCCCCAAGGCCTTTTCTTCAGGGTTGCTCTGAAGCCAGTCCCTGCCCAACCTATATTGGAGCTTGGGATTGCCCTGACCCAGCCACAGGACCATGCTCAGCACAGGCTCCTGCACAAGGTGTGTGTGTGGGGAAACCCCCAACATTCAGGAGGTTTTTTGTTAGTAACAGCCAAACAAAAGTTCCCCATGGAAAATGTCAATATTTCTGTTCACTGAAAGCAAGAGATTGAACACATCCAAGTGCCAGGTTCTACACATTGGCCACAACAACCCCATGCAGTGCTGCAGGCTGGGGGCAGAATGGCTGAGAGCAGCCAGGCAGAGAGGGACCTGGGGGTACTGGTTGACAGCAGCTGAACAGAAGCCAGCAGTGTGCCCAGGGGACCAAGAAAGCCAAGGGCAGGATGCAGGCCTGCATCAGGAACAGTGTGGCCAGCAGGAGCAGGGAAATCATTCTGCCCTGTGCTCAGCACTGCTTAGGCCACACCTTGAGTCCTGTGTCCAGTTCTGGGCCCCTCACTTTGAGAAGGACATTGGGAGACTTGAATGTGTCCAGAGAAGGGCAACAAAGCTGGGGAGGGGTCTGGAGCACAGCCCTGGGAGGAGAGGCTGAGGGAGCTGGGGTTGCTTAGCCTGGAGAAGAGGAGGCTCAGGGGAGACCTTCTTGCTCTCTCCAACTCCCTGCAGGGAGGTTGTAGCCAGGTGGGGGTTGGTCTCTTCTCCCAGGCAAGCAGCACCAGAACAAGAGGACACAGTCTCAAGCTGTGCCAGGGGAGGTTTAGGCTGCATGTGGGGAGAAAGTTCTTCCCAGAGTGAGTTGTTAGCCATTGGGATGTGCTGCCCAGGGAGGTGGTGGAGTCACCATCCCTGGAGGTGTTGAGGAAGAGCCTGGATGAGGCACTTGGTGCCATTGTTTAGTTGATCAGATGGTGTTGGGTGATAGGTTGGACTTGATGATCTCTGAGGTCTTTTCCAATCTGGTTAGTTCAGTTCAATTCAATTCAATTCAATTCAATTCAATTCTGTTCTAGAGAAGTATCCTCCTCAAAGAAAGAAATGATTCCAGCCCTCAAGGCACCAGGTCTGCTGCCCCTCTTCTGACACTACCATCAGCAGTGGTGCTGCTTGGGCAGTTGAGGTTCCACAGAACTTAAAACTGTTGTCTCAGCTCTGTAAAGAGGGTTTTTTTCCTCCCCTCTTCCTTCTTCTCCTTCTTCTTCATGTCCTACTACTGCAGTGGGAAAATGGAACATTCACACCCCCAAACATGCAAAGAAAACCCCACCAAACCCAACCCAGATGGCAGGAATGGGATTCCAAAGGAATTATTTCTTCATTTAAAAAGCCTTTTGAATTTAGTTTGGTTTCCAAGGCAGGCCTGGCAGCCTTGGAGCCTCATTCAGCAGCTCATATGCTGCTGGGATGATGATGCTGGGACATTTCCAATGACACCAGCCCCTAGGGGTGGGGGTTTTCCAGGGCCTGGATGGCAGCACATGTCCCAGGGTCACAGATGTGCTCCTGAGTCACAGAGTATGTTAGGGGTTAGAAAGGACCTCACTTAAGCCACATCTCACCTGCAGGACCTGCTGCAGCTGCTGCTGTGTCTTGCCAGGGATGGGCTGTGCAGACATGGGGCTCAGCTTGGACCCTGAAGGAGAGCTGCCAGCTTCCCACTGTGTCATAGAATGGTTTGGGTGGGAAAGGAGCTGTAAGATCATCCAGTTCCAACCCCTTGCCATAGGCAGGGACACTTTCTACTAGAGCAGATTGCTTAAGTCCTTGTCCAGCCTGGCCTTGAACACCTCCAGGCAGTGTCTCATCTCTCCTGTTGACTGTGTCCAGGTCCTAAGGAGGGGTTTTCCATAGCCTGGATGGCAGCACACGTCCCAGGGTCACAGATGTGCTCCTGAGTCACAGAGTCACAGAATGTTAGGGGTTAGAAAGGACCTCACTCAAGCCACATCTCACCTGCAGGACCTGCTGCAGCTGCTGCTGTGTCTTGCCAGGGATGGGCTGTGCAGACATGGGGCTCAGCTTGGACCCTGAAGTCACCTCCAGGGAGAGTCCCATCTCTCCTGTTGACTGTGTCCTTTCCTCTCCATCCCCAGCCCCGCAACCCTGCCCTCCTCTCCTCAGCATGCACAGAGCCTGGCAAAGGGTGCCTGGAGGGGGGGGAGCCTGCTCCCAAAACAGGCTCAGGGAAGGTGAGGTGAAGCAGGGCTGCTCCTCCAGCTACCCCTCCTGCCTCACATCCTCCTGTTGTCGTTTGGAGCCATGAGGCAAGCATGTCCCCACTGGCGATGCCCTCCATGACAGCAACACAGGGGCTAGGGGATGTTCTCAAGCCCCCAGCAGAAGCATGCTTCAAAAGCAAGACCATCTGGCCTTGCTCAGAGGGCTGCTTTCAAGCTGGGGGAGGGAGGGGAAGGAAAAAGTTTAATTGAAGGCTTTGATTAGCCTGGAAATTAGTGTTGGTGTGTACCTGGCCAGGGCCCTGTGGAAGGGAGCACTGAAAAATGATGGGGTGGAGGGTGGGGGGTGAGGCATTAGCAGCTTCCACAGCAGGTGCTCACCTCAGTGCTTGTCACGCTTGGGAACACTGAGTAAATCAAGTTTCACTAAGCACTTCTGGCTGCCTTGGGATGAAGCCAGACTTGGGCAGGCTGGAGAGCTGGGCAGGGAGAGATTTGATGAAGTTCAACAAGGGCAAGGGCAGAGTCTTGCACCTGGGAAGGAACAACTCCATGCACCAGTACAGGCTGGGGAAGGACCTGCTGGAGAGCAGTAAAGGGGAAAAGGCCCTGGGGGTCCTGGTGGATGGAAGGATGACCATGAGCCAGCAATGTGCTTCTGTGGCCAGGAAGGCAAATGCCTTTCTGGGGAGGATTACAAGGGTTGTGACCAGTAGGTCAAGAGAGGTTCTCCTCCCCCTCTACTCTGCACTGCTGAGGCCACATCTGGAATACTGTGTCCAGTTCTGGACCCCTCAGTTCAAGAAGGACCTCAGGGAACTGCTTGAGAGAGCCCACCGTAGAGCCACAAAGATGATTAAGGGAGTGAAACATTTCCCTTATGAGGAAAGGCTGAGGGAGCTGAGGGCTCTGTAGCTTGGAGAAGAGGAGCCTGAGAGGTGACCTCATCAATGCTGCTGAAGCTGTGCAGGGTGAGTGCCCAGAGGCTGGAGCCAGGCTCTGCTGGGTGCTGCCCAATGCCAGCACAAGGGGCAGGGGTAGAAGTTGAGGCATAGGAAGCTCCATGGAAAAAGGAGAAGGAATTATTTCCCTGTGAGGATGACAGAACCCTGGAACAAGCTGCTCAGGGGGGTTGTGGAGTCTCCCTCTCTGGTGAGATTCAAGTCCCACCTGGCTGTGTTCCTGTGTGATCTGCTCTAGGTGCCCCTGCTCTGGCAGAGGGTTGGACTGGATGAGCTTTGGAGGTCCCTTCCAGCCCCTGAAATTCTGTGAAGCACCAAGAAATGAACAAATCCCTTGGTCAAACATTCCCCAAGGACAAGCAGCACTTGTGACAGAGGACCCCCTCCCCACCCCCCAAAAGGAGCAGAGGAGGTTTGGCTGGACACATGAGGAATGATCCTCTCATCCTTCCTGCATGCACTAAGCAACCTCCAAAGCCCAAGCTGGCTTTGCTCTGACCTTACTTTGCAACTCAGGCAGCAGCAATTTTATTGTCTGAGCCATGGCTGCCTTGGCTTTGGGAGTGACAAAGGGGACAAGTGAGGTGCTCAGGAGTGACTCTCTCACCAGGAGCCTGACCAGACACTGCCATCAGCCCTGCAAACCATCCTCATGCCTGCCTCAGGAGCAAGATGAAGAGCAAACAGCAGAGTGTTGAGCACAATGCCAGGTGAGGCTGTGCAAAAGAGGTGGTAAAAGGCCTCTCAACGGGGCTCAGGGAATCCACTTACCCCACAGCCAGGGCAAAAGAGGAACCCTGAGCTGCTACTTTAGAGATTGCATTAGCAGATCAAGGTCACAAGGAGCAGGGGCTTCCTTCTGCCAGACAGTTGCCAGAGGTGGAGTCTGGCAGCCCATCAGGCAGCAGGAGCCATCAGGCCCCTGACAAATAATTAAATTAGGCACAGCTTGCTTGCCTAAAACGATCATTCCTTGGAGGCTGGGAGGAAAAAGGGTTCAGGCAAGCAGCAGAGGAGCTGCAGAGCTTTGAGTGAGCGTGCAGGAACCATAGAACGCTTTGGGTTGGAAGGGACCTTCAAGATCATCCTGTTCCAACCCCCCTGCCATGGGCAGGGACACTTTCCACCAGCCCAGCTTGCTCAAGGCCTCATCCAACCTGGCCTAGAACACCTCCAGGGAGGGGACATCCACAGCCTCCCTGGGCAACCTGTGCCAGTGTCTCACCACCCTCACTCTAAAGAACTTCTTCCTCATCTCCAGTCTCAGTCTCCCCTCTCCCAGCTCAAAACCATTGTCCCTCATCCAGGGGAGGGCTACAGAGCAGGAGGTTTGTTGCTGTTATTATCATTCTATTATCATGCCACCACAGAGCAGGGCTCTCTTCCTCCTCAGTGACTCCTGTGGCTGTCCCTGCAGAGGGAAGTGGCTCTGATGCTGACAGCCACACACACAGCAGCTCGGGGTCTCCTCCTTCCCTCAGGCCCCTTCTTGCACCCTGTGCTGAGACCTCCAGCATGCTCCTGGCTTCTCCCTCACCCCCTGCTCTGCCTCCCAAAGCTGAGGCCATCAGCTCCTGCCACCTTGTACTCAGCTCTGGGGAGGCCACAGCTCGAGTGCTGTGGCCAGGTTTGGGCACCTCCAGCCAAGAGAGATGTGGAGGGGCTGGAGCCAGGGCAGAGCAGGGCAAGGAAGCTGGGAAGGGCCTGGGGAAGAAATCTGATGGAGAGAGACTGAAGGAGCTGGGGATGGTTAGTGTGAAACAGAGGAGGCTGAGGGCAGACCTCATGGCTCTCTACAGCTCCCTGACAGGAGGTTGTGGAGAGGCTGCTGCTGGTCTCTGCTCACAGGTCATTAGTGACAGGACAAGAGGAACAGCCTCAGGCTGTGACTGGGCAGGGTTAGGCTGCACATTAGGAAACATTTTCCCCATCCAGAGTGGTCAGGGACTGGAATGTGCTGCCCAGGGAGGTGGTGGAGTCCCCAGGCCTGGCTGTGTTTCAAGGTGGTTTGGCTGTGGTGCTTGGGGCTATGGTTTGGGGGTGACCCTAGCAGAGCAGGGCTCTGGGTTGGACCTGGTGATCCTGAGGGTCTCATCCAACCTGAATGTTTCTGTGTGATCCTGTGGCAGCCACTGCCGTCTCTCCCCGCAGTGTCTGTCACCTGCATCCCCCTGAGCTGGTGGCCCCCCAGGGGAACACGGTAGCCCCCAGCTTCAGGAGGCTTCTCCATTTGTCTCTGGGAACAGAAATCATTCATGGGGAACCCCTTCAGCCTCAGGAACTGCAGGAGGGGAAGGAGGAGCTTCCCCTCCAGGGCTAGAGTTTGGTCACTGGGGATGCAATCTTGCCTCCACTTCTCTGCTTGGGGTTTTGTCTTCTTCTTTTTGTTTACTTTTTCCCCTCCCCGTCGCTTTAACTTTGTCGGTGGCTGTTCCTGTTTTCGTTCTTTTGTTCTTCTGTTCTTTTTTCTGTCGTTCTGTGTTTTGGACGCGGGGTGCCTGCAGGGCAGCTTCCATGAACACAGCTCAGTTTTTACGCCCCTACATAAAGCAGGGGGCAGACCCCCACCCGCTGGCTGGCAGGTCCTGTTTGCAAGGTGCAAGATCCCCCTCGCTCTTCATTCTTTCAGCTAAGTGGCTGCTAAACGGTTTGTGCTCCGGCTGCGGGACGCAGCTGTCGAGGGGAGCCCAGCTCCTTTCTCCACCCGGGCTCCCTGCCTCGGCATCGCGGGGCTGAAGGCAAGCCCTGCTCTCATGGGATCCTTTCACTTGACCTTCATGATCATCCAGTCCCAACCATCCTCTAACTCCACCAAGGCTGGCGCTAAGCCATGGCCCTCAGCACCACAGCTCTGCCTCCCTCAAACCCCTCTATGGCTAGGGATTCCACCACCTCCCTGGGCAGCCTGTGCCAGCCTTTGAGAACGCTTTCAGTGAGGAAATTTCTTCTAACGTCCAACCTAAAGCTCCCCTGGGGCAACTTGAGGCCATTTCCTTTTGGTTTATCACCTGGTAATAGGGTGAAGAAGAAGAGCCCAACCCCCACCTGGCTCCAGTCTCCTCTCAGGGAGCTGTAGAGAGCAATGAGGTCTCCCCTCAGCCTCCTCTTCTCCACACTAAACCCCCCCAGCTCCCTCAGCTGCTCCTCCCCAGCCCTGTTCTCCAGACCCTTCCCCAGCAATGAGGTCTCCCCTCAGCCTCCTCTTCTCCACACTAAACCCCCCCAACTCCCTCAACTGCTCCTCACATCCCTGTTCTCCAGACCCTTCCCCAGCTTGGTTGCCCTTCTCTGGACCTGCTGCAGCCTCTCAATGTCCTTCCTGGAGTGAGGGCCCCAAAACTGAGCCCAGGACTCAAGCTGTGGCCTCACCAGTGCAGAGTACAGAGGGACAATCCCTGCCCTGCTCCTGCTGTCCACACCATGCTCCAGACCTTCTTGGCCACCTGGGCACCCCCTGGCTCACAGCTGTCAGACAGCACCCCCAAGGTCTTTCTCTGCTGGGCAGTTTCCAGCCACTCTGCCCCAAGCTTGCAGCACTCATGGGGCTGTGGCTGGGAAGATTCCCTTCCTGCAGCAGCCTTTCATGATGGACCTCTGGACTGGTCCAGCACCACCATGGACCAGAACAGAACCTCCAGTCATGGCTGTGCCCTCCCCCATGACTTTCAAAGGGTCTGGAAAAGTGTGTATCACCATGTCCTACCTTGGGCCTTGGTCTTCCTCTCTGTAGGAACATATGGAAGGCAAGGACAGCCCCATACTTCTCCTCCCAGCAGCCCCAGCTGCTGCTTCCTCCCCATGTGAAAGCCATTCCTGACTACACCTGGGCCAGCCAGCAGCAGCAGCTGTGGGGAGAGGATAATTTACAGAGCTGCCATCTTCAGAGAGGTATCTGCTGGGCTCCAGCTGCTGGAGGCAAAGGGAAAGGGCAGTCAGCAATGCTGTGGACCAGCCCAGCCACCTCTTCCCTAGGGGTGAGCAGGACTTGGGTCATGCAGGCAGGTCCTGCCTCACCAGCCTGACCTCCTTCTATGCCCAGGTGACCTCCTGGTGGATGTGGGGCAGGCTGTGGATGTGGTCTGCCTGGACTTCAGCAGGGCCTTTGACACCGTCCCCCACAGCAAACTGCTGTCTAAGCTGTCAGCCCCTGGCTTGGACAGCAGCACTCTGAGCTGGGTTAGGAACTGGCTGGAGGCTGAGCCCAGAGAGTGGTGGTGAATGGTGCCACAGCCAGCTGGCAGCCAGGCACCAGTGGTGTGCCCCAGGGATCAGTGCTGGGCCCCATCCTGTTCAATAGCTTTATTGATGATCTGGAGGAGGGGATTGAGTCCATCATCAGTAAAGTTACAGATGACACCCAGCTGAGGGCAGGAGTTGATCTGTTAGAGGGTAGGAGAGCTCTGCAGAGGGACCTTGCCAGGCTGGACAGATGGGCAGAGGCCAACAGGATGGCATTCAACAAGTCCAAGTGCCAGGGGCTGCACTTTGGCCACAACAACCCCAGGCAGTGCTACAGGCTGGGGTCAGAGTGGCTGAGAGCTGCCAGGCAGAGAGGGACCTGGGGGTACTGGTTGACAGCAGCTGAACATGAGCCAGCAGTGTGCCCAGGTGGCCAAGAAGGCCAATGGCATCCTGGCCTGCATCAGGAACAGTGTGGCCAGCAGGAGCAGGGAGGTCATTGTGCCCTGTGCTCAGCACTGGTTAGGCCACACCTTGAGTCCTGTGTCCAGTTCTGGGCTCCTCAGGTTAAGAAGGACATTGAGAGACTTGAAGGTGTCCAGAGAAGGGCAACAAAGCTGGGGAGGGGTCTGGAGCACAGCCCTGTGAGGAGAGGCTGAGGGAGCTGGGGTTGCTTAGCCTGGAGAAGAGGAGGCTCAGGGGAGACCTTCTTGCTCTCTACAACTCCCTGAAGGGAGGTTGTAGCCAGTTGGGAGTTAGTCTCTTCTCCCAGGCAATCAGCACCAGAACAAGAGGACACAGTCTCAAGCTGTGCCAGGGGAATTTTGGACTCGAGGTGAGGAGAAAGTTCTTCCCAGAGTGAGTTGTTAGCCACTGGGCTGTGCTGCCCAGGGAGGTGGTGGAGTCCCCATCCCTGGAGGTGTTCAAGAGGGGATTGGATGTGGCACTTGGTGCCATGGTTTAGTTGTCAGGAGGTGTTGGGTGACAGGTTGGACTTGATGATCCTTGAGGTCTTTTCCAACCTTATAGATTCCATGATTCTATGCTGCAGGGGGGAGAGCAGGACAGTGGCAGAGACAATCCCCCCTACCCCACCCATCACCGCTGCCAAGGGTTTTTGTCACATCTCTTACCACACTGACAGCAAAAAGGCTCCAGCTTGCCTCTCACCAGCTTCCTGGGAGGGGGCTGGAGCAGCACCTCTAGCCTGTGCCCTGGGGAGCTGGGCAGGGGGCCAGGGTGGCAGAGCCTCTGAGGTGGTACCAACATCCTCCTGCTGCTGCAGCAGCTATGGCCGCAGGCACTTGTCACGTTCCCAGGGAGCCCCTGGCCCTGTGCTTTGGGACAGGGGACTGAGCAAGAAGAGGGACTGAAGAAAGGGAGGTTTCTGTCCCTCCAGGTTTAGGAAAGCTTTCTGGGTTTGCAGGCTGCTGCTTGAGGCACTGCAATGCAGCTCCTCCCCAGCCCCCAGCCTCTCTGCACCTTGGTGGGTGAGCAGAGCACCCTGCCCTCACCTCCCTGCTCTGCTGGCACCAGCCAGAGGCAGGCTGTGCCCCTAGGCACCACCTCAGGGACAGGGCTTTGGAGCCCTGCCCACGGTGCCCGAGGCAGGAGTTGCTGGGCACCCTGGGCCTCAGCACCGAAATGCAGTGGGCTGAGAGCCATGCCCCCCTGCACGGGGTCAGGGGGTCCCCAGCAGAAGGCAAGGCTGGCTGGGGGCAAGCACAGGGCACCCCCCAGCATCCTTCCATGTCTGTAAGGTGAGAAGAGGCAGCAGTTGAGGAAGGAGCTCCTGGCCACAGGCACCCAGGGGCCCTCACGCTGCCCCCAGTCTGTGTCAAAATAGCTCTGTTTCAAAATGGGCAGATTCAGATTGGCTGTGAGGAAGAAGTTGTTGCCCAGGAGGGTGGTGAGAGCCTGGCACAGGTTGCCCAGGGAGGTGGTGGAAGCCTCCTGCCTGGAGGTGTTTGCAGCCAGGCTGGATGTGGCTGTGAGCAACCTGCTGTAGTGTGAGGTGTCCCTGGCCATGGCAGGGGGGCTGGGACTGGCTGAGCCTTGAGGTCCCTTCCAGCCCTGACAGTTCTATTGACTCTATAACTTTTCCAGCCCAAGTGGCTCTGTGATTCTGTGGTGGTGTGGATGTGTTCCTCAGACCCTGGCATGCTCTCAGCAAAAACCCCACCCAGATGTTTATTTTCAGCAGGCTCCCAAGTTTGATGCAATAAGCTCCCTTTGATTAGCCCTGACTGCTTTTCTGCTGGGCTCTGCACTGGAAGGCAGCAAAGTCACTGACTGTCCAAACATGCCAGGCCTGCCTCAGCTGCCTAGATCCCTAGATTTAATTACCTCCTCTCCAGGGAATGGCCTTCAGTGATGTTTTGACAAGCTTATTTAGGGAGTTGTTTGTGGCTTTGAGGGTGGCTGGGTTGTTTTGGCTCTGTTTGTTTTGTTTTGTTTCCTACTTTGACTTCTTAGTGAGGTCTCCCATGGGCAAGCTGCAGGCTGGAGCTGCACCCCACACACCACTGCTCTTGTTTCACATGGAGAGCTTCACCAAGTCACAGAATCACACCGTGGTAGGGGTTGGAAGGGACAGCATCACAGAATTACAGAAGGTTGGGAAAGACCTCAGAGGTCATCAAGCCCAACCTATCACCCAGCACCATCTAATCATGGCACCAAGTGCCTCATCCAAGCTCTTCCTAAACACCTCCAGGGATGGGGACTCCACCACCTCCCTGGGCAGCACATCCCAAGGGCCAATCTCTCTTGCTGGGAAGAACTTTCTCCTCACCTCCAGCCTAAACCTCCCCTGGCACAGCTTGAGACTGTGTCCTCTTGTTCTGGTGCTGGCTGCCTGGGAGAAGAAACCAGCCCCTGCCTGTCTACAACCTCCCTTCAGGGAGCTGGAGAGAGCAAGAATAGAATAGAATAAACCAGGTTGGAAAAGACCTTCAAGATCATCACGTCCAACCCATCAACCAATCCAACACCACCTAAACAACTAACCCATGGCACCAAGCACCCCATCAAGTCTCCTCCTGAAGGTCTCCCCTGAGCCTCCTCTTCTCCAGGCTAAGCAACCCCAGCTCCCTCAGCCTCTCCTCACAGGGCTGTGCTCCAGACCCCTCCCCAGCTTTGTTGCCCTTCTCTAGACACCTTCCAGCATCTCAACATCTTTCCTAACCTGAGGAGCCCAGAACTGGACCCAGGACTCAAGGTGTGGCCTAACCAGTGCTGACCTCTGAGACCATCCTGTCCAACCCTCCTTCCAGAGAAGGATCTCCTAGGGCAGGCTGCACAGGTGGGCCTTGAAAGTCTCCAGAGTTGGAGACTCCACCACCTCTCTGGGCAGCCTGCTCCAGTGCTCTCCTACCCTCAACCTCAAGAAGTTTCTCCTCATGTTTAGATGGAACTTCATATGTTGAAATTTGTGCCCAGTACCTCTTGTCCTGTCAGTGGGGTCCACTGAGAAGAGCCTGGCTTCATCTTCTTGACACCCACCCCTTAGATATCTGTAAGCATTGATCAGATCCCCCTCAGCCTCCTCTTCACCACGCTCAGCAGCCCCAGCTCTCAGCCTCTCCCCATGTGAGAGATCATAGAACTATCAGGCAATGGAAGGGCCTGACTGAAGGACTCTTCAGGGTTATTTCAGATGCTCCTCAGTACCCACAGGGACACAGAAGACTCCTCCCAGATCATAGAGTCATAGCATCAGGGTTTGGGTTGCAAGGGACCTCAAGGATCAGCCAGTTCCAACCCCCCTGCCATGGCCAGGGACACCTCACACTACAGCAGGTTGCTCACAGCCACATCCAGCCTGGCTGCAAACACCTCCAGGGATGATCACAGAATCAGAGAAGCAACCAGGTTGGAAGAGACCTCAGAGATCATCAAGTCCAACCTATTACCTAATACCTAGCACCTCCTGACAACTAAACCATGGTTTTAAGTGCCACATCCAAGCCTTTTTTGAAGACCTCCAGGGACAGGGACTCCACCACCTCCCTGGGCAGCACATCTCAATGGCCAATAACTCTTTCTGGGAAGAACTTTCTCCTCACCTCCAGCCTAAACCTCCCCTGGTACAGCTTGAGACTCTGTCCTCTTGTTCTGGTGCTGGGTGCCTGGGAGAAGAGACCAACCCCCACCTGGCTACAACCTCCCTTCAGGGAGTTGTAGAGACCAAGAAGGTCTCCCCTGAGCCTCCTTTTCTGCTGTTCCAGTCCCCTCAACATCTTAGTGTCCCTAACAGAAAGTCTAAATGTCCCTGCTGAGGACCCACAAGCATCCTCCAAGCTGCTGCTTTCACCTTGCTCCCCTCTGGCTGCAGACTTCACCCCCCTGACACCTCCAATCCTGGCTTCTTGCTGAAGCAACAAATAACACAGGAGGAATTTGCTGATGCCCAGCTGAGCTCACACCAAAGGATCCCTGGCTTGTGGGAACAAACACCTGCTTGAGAGGTGTGACCTGGTAAAGCTTTAGCAGCATTTGTCAATCATTAAGCTGCTGGGAAGGTCAGAGAAATCCCCACCGAGGCACCCAAGTGTTTGGGAACAAACTGGGATGCTTTGTCTTAGGTGAGGTAGGCTGCAGGGCCAGGACTCACCCAGAGGTCTTAAAACAGAAAAGACCTCTGAGATCATCAAGTCCAACTGTCAGCCTGAGAGCACTGCACTGAGGGAGCTGGGGTTGCTTAGCCTGCAGAAGAGGAGGCTCAGGGGAGACCTTCTTGCTCTCTCCAACTCCCTGAAGGGAGGTTGCAGCCAGGTGGGGGTTGGTCTCTTCTCCCAGGCAAGCAGCACCAGAACAAGGGGACACAGTCTCAAGCTGTGCCAGGGGAGGTTTAGGCTGGAGGTGAGGAGAAAGTTCTTCCCAGAGAGAGTTGTTGACCATTGGAATGTGCTGCCCAGGGAGGTGGTGGAGTCCCTGTCCCTGGAAGTGTTCAAGAAAGGCTTGGATGTGGCACTTGGTGTCATGGTTTAGTTGTCAGGAGGTGCTGGGTGACAGGTTGGACTCGATGATCTCTGAGGTCTTTTCCAACCTCATTGATTCTATGATTCTGTGTGTTGGCTATGGCTGGTTCCACCACTGAGCTACATGTTCCAGTGCTGGAAGGAGGCATCCCAGCAGCACATGTGGCTCTCTTTCGAGCATTTTGAGGTCTTTATGTGGTTTCCTGTGCTTTATTTTAGAGACTTATGTCACACCCCATGTCTGGCCCTCACCAGCAGCCTGCTCATTCCTCTGTGCAGCTGACAAAGTCCCTCCACAGACCAGCAGGGCAGGAGGCAGGTTGCCTTCTTGCCTCCCAACACAGCAGTCCCCAGCATTCCACCTCTCCAGGGCCTTGGCCTGTGCTCCAGCTGAGCACTTTCCAAGCCTGGGGAGCAGCTAGGCACTGCCCTCTTGGTTGGTGGCATCTCCCTTGCCCTACCCATTGCTCAGCACGCAGTGGTACACAGGAACACAGGAGGCCAGGGGTTGGAAGGGACCTCTGGAGATACAACTGTAGAATCATAGAATTGTTAGGGTGGGAAGGCACCTCAAGGATCAGCCAGTTCCAACCCCTCCTTGCCATGGGCAGGGACACCTCACACTACAGCAGCTTGCTCAGAGCCACATCCTGGCAGGACCACAGAATCCAGCACAGGTCACACAGGAACACATCCAGACAAGGCTGGAGCACAGCCCTGTGAGGAGAGGCTGAGGGAGCTGGGGTTGCTTAGCCTGGAGAAGAGGAAGCTCAGGGGAGACCTTCTTGCTCTCTACAACTCCCTGAAGGGAGGTTGTAGCCAGGTGGGGGTTGGTCTCTTCTCCCAGGCAACCAGCACCAGAACAAGAGGACACAGTCTCAGGCTGCACCAGGGGAGGTTTAGGCTGGAGGTTAGGAGGAAGTTCCACACAGAGAGAGTGATTGCCCATTGGAATGGGCTGCCTGGGGAGGTGGTGGAGTCACCATCACTGGAGGTGTTTAGCAGGAGACTGGATGGGGTGCTTGGTGCCATGGGTTAGTTGATTAGGTGGTGTTGGATGATAGGTTGGACACAATGATCTTGAAGGCCTCTTCCAACCTGGTCTATTCTATTCTATTCTATCCTATCCTATCCTATCCTATCCTATCCTATCCTATCCTATCCTATCCCATTCCATTCCATTCCATTCCATTCCATCTCCAGAGAAGGAGACTCCCCAACCTCTCTGGGCAGCCTGCTCCAGGGCTCTGTGACCCTTACAGGTTCTGCCAGGAGAGGCAATCCAAGCAGCTGGGAGGAGGGGGGGGTTCCCTGTATGCCCCATGCAAAGCAGAAGGCACAACCCCACTGGCAGGTTTGGTGCTCTCTGCGCCCTCCTTGCCAGGGGGATTTTGTCTCAGCGGGAAGCCCTGGGGACCCTAGGCTCTCATCCCTGCTGGCTTCTCACTCCAGGGCTTTGCTGCTGGAGATGAATGAGCAACTCTGGGGAAAAAAAAACCCCAACAAACAAACAGACAAAAGAATAAGCCCCTGCAAGCCAGAGCCCTGACCCTGCAGATTTCACTTCCCAAAGCAGCAGGCGCCGTGAGCTGCAGCTGTTTGCAGCAGCTGCTCAGCACCTTCGGTGATCCCACCACAGCACTCAGCTATTAGTCAGTTGATGAATGAGCTGGGACTTCCCATCCAGCCAAAATATTTGGGGGGGTTTAAACTCTCACTTGCTGCATGGTTAGCCCAGGAACACGGTGCACATGCTCAGCAAACGTGTTTGCAGCTGCAGCACTGGAGGTGTTTGAGAGGGGACTGGATGAGGCACATGGTGCCATGGTTTAGTTGATTAGATGGTGCTGGGTGATAGGTTGGACTCCATGATCTCAAAGAGCTTTTCCAAAATCACCTCACCTCTCCTCTCCTCTCCTCTCCTCTCCGAACCTCTCCTCTCCTCTCCTCTCCTCTCCTCTCCTCTCCTCTCCTCTCCTCTCCTCTCCTCTCCTCTCCGAACCTCTCCTCTCCTCTCCTCTCCTCTCCTCTCCTCTCCGAACCTCTCCTCTCCTCTCCTCTCCGAACCTCTCCTCTCCGAACCTCTCCTCTCCTCTCCTCTCCGAACCTCTCCTCTCTGAACCTCTCCTCTCCGAACCTCTCCTCTCCGAACCTCTCCTCTCCTCTCCTCTCCTCTCCGAACCTCTCCTCTCCTCTCCGAACCTCTCCTCTCCTCTCCTCTCCGAACCTCTCCTCTCCTCTCCTCTCCTCTCCTCTCCTCTCCTCTCCTCACCTCTCCTCTCCTCTCCTCTCCTCTCCTCTCCTCTCCTCTCCTCTCCTCTCCTCTCCTCTCCTCTCCTCTCCTCTCCTCTCCGAACCTCTCCTCTCCGAACCTCTCCTCTCCGAACCTCTCCTCTCCGAACCTCTCCTCTCCGAACCTCTCCTCTCCTCTCCGAACCTCTCCTCTCCTCTCCGAACCTCTCCTCTCCTCTCCGAACCTCTCCTCTCTGAACCTCTCTGAACCTCCCCTCCCCTCCCCTCCCCTCCTGACCCTGGGAACGGTTTTGCTGGCTCCACCACTAGTTTAAGGCTTCTTGCAAACCTACCCACAGGTCCCAGACTCAAACTGCTTTGTGTTGGAAGGGATCTTCAAGATCATCCAGTTCCAAAGCCCCAGCCATGGGCAAGGACATCTTCTACCAGACCAAGTTGCTCAAGGCCTCATGCAACCTGGCCTTGAACACCTCCAGGCAGGGGACAACCACAACCTCCCTGGGCAACCTGTGCCAGTGTCTCCCCACCCTCACTGGAAAGAATTTCTCCCTCATCTCCAGTTTCAGTCTCCCCTCCTCCAGCTCAAAGCCATTGTCACTTCAAGCCCCTGTGAAGAGTCCCTCCTCAGCTCTCCTGGAGCCCCTTCAGTTACTGGAAGGCTGCTCTGAGGTCTCCCTGGAGCCTTCTCTTCTCCAGGCTGAGCAGCCCCAGCTCTCTCAGCCTGTCCCCTGGGGAGGTGTTTCAGCCCTCTGATCATCTTTGTGGCCTCCTCTGGACCCTTTCCAACAGTTCCACGTCCCTCTTGTGCTGGGGGCTCCAGAACTGGACACAGCACTGCAGGTGGGGGTCTCAGGAGAGCAGAGCTGCAGTGGTTTTGCCTGCAGCATGGTGCTGCTCACTCCTGCCTGCCCCTGGGACGCACACAGTGGCAGCAGGTCCCCAGCCCCTCCCCCTGCTGCTGCCACTGGAGCTGTAAAGCCTGCCAGCAAGCACAAAGGTTAACTGGCAGGGGTGAAGGGTTCAACCCCCTCCCCCAAGGGCACTGGGCCTCTAGCTGGGGCAGACCCAAGGCAAAAAGCCCAGGAGACACTGCTGGGACACGGTGGTGTCCTCTGCCAGCCGCACTGCAGCAAGGAGCTCAAGGCTCTGCGCAGGGACGCTCGGGAATCAGATTGAGCAACAGTTCAGGGCCCGTTCTGGCTTCCACCACAGGGCCAGAAATCACCTAGGCAAGGATTTCTTGCCATATTTTTTGGTTGCAGAAGTACCTGTGTGCCATAAAGCTCTCTGCTCAGCTGCTTTTCACTGGCAGAACACCAGACAGCTCTTGGCTCTGGCCACAAACCTTGCTGGCCAGACACAGCCGCCACGGGCACCAGAGCCAGCAGGTCCAGACACTGCCCTGGCACCTGCAGGCAGCTCAAGCCCTGCATCCCCTCAGCTGTCTGTCTATGATACATGCACTCATTGTTAATTAGTGAATAATAATCATAGGAACAATGACAGCAGTACTAATAATGAAAAATGGAAATCAGCTCAGCTGTGCCTCAGTGCTGAAACCTGCAAACCCTGGCACAAGGCATGGAGCTCCAGCAGCTCCCTCTGTACTCTGCATTTCCCACTGCTGAGGCCACAGCTTGAGTCCTGGCTTCAGTTTGGCCCTTCCAAGAAGGTCACTGAGGAGCTGGAGCAGGTCCAGAGAAGGGCAACCAAGCTGGGGAAGGGTCTGGAGAACAGGGATGTGAGGAGCAGTTGAGGGAGCTTGGGGGGGTTTAGTGTGGAGAAGAGGAGGCTGAGGGAGACCTCATTGCTCTCTGCAGCTCCCTGAAAGGAGGCTGCAGTGAGGTGGATGCTGGGCTCTTCTCCCTAGTATCAAGTGCTAGAACAAAAAGAAATGGCCTCAAGTTGTTCAGGTTGGACATCAGAAGAAATTTCCTCACTGAAAGGGTTCTCACTGCCTGGCACAGGCTGCCCAGGCAGGTGATTGAATCCCCCTCTGTAGAGGGGTTTGAAAGAGGCAGAGATGTGGTGCTGAGGGCCATGGTTTAGCCCCAGCCTTGGTGGTGTTAGAGAATAGACTTGGTGATCTTGAAGGGTCTGGTGTTGGATGATAGGTTGGGTTTAATGATCTCAAAGGTCTTTTCCAACCTGGTTAATTCTATTCTATTCTATTCTATTCTATTCTATTCTATTCTATTCTATTCTATTCTATTCTATTCTATTCTATTCTATTCTATTCTATTCTATTCTATCCCATTCCGTTCCGTTCCATTCCATTCCATTCCATTCCATTCCATTCCATTCCATATTCTGTAAGGGCTTTTCCAACTGAAATGATTCTGGTAACAAGAAGCAGAACAAGAGGGAACGACCTCAGCTGCACCAAGGGAAGTTCAGGCTGGACATTAGGGAGGAAAAACCAATTCACAGAAAGGGTTCTCAGACTTTGGAATGTGCTGCCCAGGAGGTGGTGGAGTCCCCATCCCTGGAGGTGTTCAAGAATAGTGCAGACATGGCACCTGGGGCCATGGTTTGGGTGAAACACTGTGCAGGTGTGGTGCTTGGGGATATGGCTAAGCAGTGGACTTGGTAGAGCAGGGCTGTTTAGCCTGCAGAAGAGGAGGCTCAGGGAAGACCTTGTTGGTCCCTACAACTCCCTGAAGGGAGGTTGTAGCCAGGTGGGGGTTGGTCTCTTCTCCCAGGCACCCAGCACCAGAACAAGAGGACACAGTCTCAAGCTGTGCCAGGGGAGGTTTAGGCTGGAGGTGAGGAAGAAATCCTTCACAGGGAGATTGGCCATTGGGATGTGCTGCCCAGGGCGGTGGTGGAGTCACCATCCCTGGAAGTATTTAAGAAGAGCCTGGATGAGGCACTTGGTGCCATGGTTTAGTTGATTGGATGGTGCTGGGTGAGAGGCTGGACTTGGTGATCTCAAAGGTCTTTTCCAACCTGGTTAATTCTGTATTCTGTATTATTGGATAAACTCAGCAGGTAGTGAGCTCCAAGGCTGGGTTTCTGCACTCTCTGATCATAACAAAGCCTCTGACAAGCACAGCTTTGTTAAGTAGCAATGGGAAAGCAGGCTCAGCATGCTACAGAGGGGTCTTCCACCGAGAAGCAACAGCAACAGCATCTGAGAATCAGTGGGAAAGCTCACTGGGCTCGGTGAGACACATAGCAAGGGCCAGCCTGCACGTTGCACATGCACTGCAGAAGAGCCAGTGCCACCACCCCATCCTACTGCCTACACAATCACAGAATCATAGCTTTGGTTTGGTTGGAAGAGCCCTCTGAGACCACTGAGCCCAGCCATCAATCTAACACCACCATGGCCATTAAACCAGGTCCCACAATGCCATGGCCACAGGTTTCTTGAACACCTCCTAGGGATGGGGACTCGACCATCTTCTTGGGTAACCAGCAACACACAGAGTATTCTGGTCTGCATCAGGAACAGTGTGGCCAGCAGGAGCAGGGAGGTCATTGTGCCCTGTGCTCAGCGCTGCTTAGGCCACACCTTGAGTCCTGTGTCCAGTTCTGGGCCCCTCAGTTTAGGAAAGATGCTGAGATGCTGGAAGGTGTCCAGAGAAGGGCAACAAGGCTGGGGAGGGGTCTGGAGCACAGCCCTGTGAGGAGAGGCTGAGGGAGCTGGGGTTGCTTAGCCTGCAGAAGAGGAGGCTCAGGGGAGACCTTCTTGCTCTCTACAACTCCCTGAAGGGAGGTTGTAGCCAGGAGGGGTTTGGTCTCTTCTCTCAAGCAACCAGCACCAGAACAAGAGGACACAGTCTCAAGCTGTGCCAGGGGAAGTTTAGGCTGGAGGTGAGGAGAGAGTTCTTTCCAGAGAGAGTTGTTAGCCATTGGGATGTGCTGCCCAGGGAGGTGGTGGAGTCCCCACCCCTGGAGGTGTTCAAGAGGGGATTGGATGTGGCACTTGGTGCCATGGTCTAGTCATGAGGTCTGTGGTGCCAGGTTGGACTTGATGATCTTTGAGGTCTCTTCCAACCTTGGTGATTCTGTGATACTATGATACTGTGATTTTCAGCCCAGTATTACAGAATCCCAGGATCCCAGCATGGTGGAGGCTGGAAGGGACCCCTGGAGATCACCCAGTCCAACCCTGCAGCTAAAGCAGGGCCCCCACAGCAGCTCGCCCAGGATCACAAAGTCCAGGCGGGTTTGGAATCTCTCCAGGGAAGCAGACTCCACAACCCCTCTGGGCAGCCTGCTCCAAGGGTTCCAGCACCCTCACAGCAGAGAATACCCTCCTGAAGCTTCAGTGAAACCTCCTGGGCTCCAGCTTGTGCCCACTGCCCCTTGCCCTGTCACTGGGCACGGCTGCACGGAGCCCAGCCCTGGCTGAGAAGAGAGGAGGTCCCTGTGCTGCTAGCAGCAATACCTGGCGAGGCAGAGGCGGCACATTATGCCCAAAATAATCCCAGTGGCCTCCTCCCACCCCCACCCCCAGAGCTGCAGGAAGATGAAAGGAGAATGATCAGAAGGGAAGATGCAACTGGGAATTCAGGTGGCCCTGATAAAATATTCCCTTTGGTGGAGCAGAGGCTGCCAGGCAGGGCCAGCTGCGGCTCGGGGAGAGCAGGGACGACGGAGGGAGCTGGGCAAAGCCAGAGCAAAGCAGCAGGAGGGGGAAGAGAGGCCTCTGCCAGTAGATCTCCCCACACCATCCCCATGCACTGGGGAGCCCTTCAGCCCCAGGGCTCTCCAGGATTGCCAGCAGCAATCCCGAGAGGGCTGCAGCGCGGTGTGAGCGTGCGGAATACAAACACGGGGTGACGCCGGCGCGGCGCTGCAAAAGCAGCGCTTGCAGCAACACTGCCTGGCACCAGCACTGCCCAAACAGCCCCAGCCTCACCCTCACGTGGGTGAGGGCCAGAGGACAGATCTCTGAGCAGTAACCAGCTGGGCCTTAGCCCGGATCCACTCCCCTGCACCAGGAGCGGTGAACTGGGAGTCATAGAAGCAGAATTGCTCTGGCTGGAAATGACCTCTAAGATCACCAAGCCCAGCTGTCAACCCAGCACCCCCATGGCCATCAGAGCAGGTCCCACAGTGCCATGGCCACAGGTTTCTTGAACACCCCAAGGGATGGGGACTCCACCACCTCCCTGGGCAGCCTGTGCCAACCCCTGACCACTCCTGCAGCAAAGGCATTTTCCTCATCTCCAACCTAAGCCTCCCTTGGTGCAACTTGAGGCCATTTTCTATTGCTCTGTCACTTGAGAGCAGGGAGAAGAGCCCAAGCTCCACATGCAAACATTCCTTCCAGCACAGGCAGCTCTTCATCCACCTCAGTGAACTCAGCCAGTGCAAGAGAAAGAGAAGAGCAACCTGAGAGGGCACCTTCTGCCCCTGTGCTCAGCACTGGTTAGGCCACACCTTGAGGCCTGGGTCCAATTCTGGGCCCCTCAGTTTAGGAAGGATGTTGAGATGCTGGAAGGTGTCCAGAGAAGGTCAACAAAACTGGGGAGGGGTCTGGAGCACAGCCCTGTGAGGAGAGGCTGAGGGAGCTGGGGTTGCTTAGCCTGCAGAAGAGGAGGCTCAGGGGAGACCTTCTTGCTCTTGCAGCAAAGACATTTTTCCTACTCTCCAACCTAACCCTGCCCTGGTGCAAGTGGAGGCCATTTCCTTTCATTCTATCACCTGATGCTAGGGAGATGAGCCCAACCCCCACCTCACTCCAACCTCCTTTCAGGGAGCTGCTGAGAGCAATGAGGTCTCCCCTCAGCCTCCTCTCTTCCAGACTAATCAACCCCAGCTCCCTCAGCTGCTCTTCACAAGACCTTTTCTCCACACCCTTCACCAGCACTTCAAATCAGTCTCAGCCAGATGAGCTCTACCACTTGGACTGGGCAAAGTTTTCAGGCTCCAAACATCTGACTGCACAGCTTGGCTTGACCTCCTTTCTCAGAAGCCCCAGGCTGTGTTTGCAAAAGTGTGCTGCACAGAAACACTTAAGGCACACAGACACACACTGGGGCTTGAGATACTGCAGGTAGAATCGCTCCAGTAAAGGCAACATCTCCAACAGCAACGTGTAACCACCCTGGCCAGGAACCAGCCCAAATGCAACACTCCCTGGCCCCAGCCCATCTGTTTCATCAGACTAAGCCAAGCCTTTCTGTGGTGCCCCTAAGCTGGGCACCGCTGGCATTTCCAGCCTGCCCGCTCCAGGGATGAAAGCAGAGCATCATCTCTCTCACACACACACACACTTACAGGGGAGGCTTACTTACAGCCCCTTGCTTACAGAGCAACCAACCTTTATTTTAGAGATAGCTTTAAGTAAAGGAACATGCAAAGAGAGAGATGAGTAAGAGTCTGCCCTGCCTGGGGCTCCTGCAAATCCTTTTCTTTTCCTCCCTCGTAGCACAATGCGTCGGGCACCCGCCGCTCGCCCCGGCAGCGCTCATCCACCCCTCTTGTCCTTGGGCTCCAGCTGGCTCTGCACATTTCCCGTGGGAAAGGAGCTGCTTCACCTCTGAAGAATAAAACCAGGGCATTGCATGGGCCACAGGGATGCTGGTGGAGACCAGCCACCCGCACTCGGAGGGCTGGCTGGGAGGCGAGGAGCAAAACCTCCTGCAGCTCGCCGTGGCGCAGGTGTGCTTCGTGCCCACCCGGAGCATGTCTCTGTGACGCTCCTCCTCCGGCTTCCCTCCTGCCACATCTCAGACCTCCTCTCTTCACACACTCTGTTGTTTGCCTGGCCAGGGGTGAGCCTTGAATTTGGAGTTAGCAAAACAAAAATCTGCTTGAACTCCAGACAAGAATCTGCAGGAGGTCAGCTAGGGTCCGGGGGCTGATGGCTGCTGGGAGCGTTTTGTGGGCTGTAGATGTACCCTGGGTGCACTCCCAGCGACTCCAGGTGAAATGTGGGCTCCAACTTGACAGCAAGGGAGCCCTCAGGCTTCAGAAAACCTGTGAGGAACACAATTTGTCATGAACCTTCTGCTGCCAACCAGGGTTAGCCTCACACAGCCCTGCTATGGGTTCAGTCGTTTCCCGTGAGCAAAAGATTTGCTTGGGAGGTTTGGTTTGGTGTGGAGATAACCATATGAGCTACAAACCCAGCTCAAGCCATTCACCCTGTCTTTGGAAATGTGCATCTATACATATCAGAAGAGGTTCCAAATGTCTGTTCCAAAGGTCTGGAGAGACCCCAAGTGATGCCAGCAGCACCGCTCACAGCCAGTGGCCCAGCGGCAGCAGGAGGAGCAGGGCGACGGCAGCGGCGGGCCTGGGGTGGGGGCCCCTGCTCCTGGGGACTGTGCCACTGTCTTTGCTTTGCTGGTTCAGCAGCTGCTTGTTTGCAGAGGTGTCATCCATATCCAGGTCGTATGCCAGCTCTGAAAGCAGAAGGAGAGGGGTGGTTAGCAGCAGGTGGTGGCACATCCAGCCCCCAACAGCAACAGGGTCACCGGGGCAGCAGCTGGGGACAGCTGGGTCTGCGTGCGGCGCAAGGCATCGTGGCAGGGGTGGATGGGCCACAAGCGCTTAGCTCGTCAGTCCTGCACCCAGCCTTAGTTCCAGAGAGCCTCCTGGTAGCCCTACACCAAACACTGAGTTGGAAAGAGCAGGGACGTGGGCAGGAGGGAGGGAATCCAAGCGAGCACAAATAGTCCTCCCCAACCCAGAGGCAGCACAAGGTCTTGCTCACCACGCACCTCCTGGCTGGAGGACCCGAGCAGCTGCGTGTTTCTGCAGCCTTACATAAGTGTGTGCAAAATGTGCTCCTTGCAACACCTCCATCCCAGCCCCTGTCCACCTCAGCAAAGCCCTGGAGAGCAAGGAATGTGACTGGGGACTCCAGACGCGCTGCTGCTGCAACATGAGAGCTTTGGGGTGAAGCACAGGGGAGTTCCAAGCCAAGCAAATGGCTAGGATTAAAGTTTTGACAGTCCTGGCAGAGAGGCCTGACATTAACAAGGGAAAAGCTCATGACAGCCCAGCACTGGCTGCAAAGGACCTGCTGAGCAGTAAGGCACAGCCACATTGCTCTCCCTGGGACAAGGAGGGATAAAAAAGTTCACACAGATAATGTGGGAAGGCAAGAAACCAGCGAGTCTGAGGGACAGGACAAAGCCCCAAAGGTGTTTTAAGATGCCATTAGCCAGATCCACCTGGGGCATTTGGACCTGCTGAGCAGCTGGACCAAGAGGGTGCAGCCATGCTTGACTCAAGGTCAGGTTTCACAGAATCACAGAATGGTCAGGGTTGGAAGGGACCTCAAGGCTCAGCCAGTTCCAACCCCCCTGCCATGGCCAGGGACACCTCACACTACAGCAGGTTGCTCACAGCCACATTCAGCCTGGCTGCAAACACCTCCAGGCAGGAGGCTTCCACCACCTCCCTGGGCAACCTGTGCCAGGCTCTCACCACCCTCCTGGGGAACAACTTCTTCCTAACATCCAATCTCAATCTCCCCGTTTCTAGTTTTTTTCTATCCCTCCCCAGTCCTATCACTCCCTGACACCCTCAAAAGTCCCTCCCCAGCTTTCTTGTAGTCCCCTTCAGATACTGGAAGGCCACAATTAGGTCTGGGAGCTTTCTCCTCTCCAGACTGCACAACCCCAACTGTCTCAGTCTGTCCTCAGAGCAGCTCCAGCCCTCTGCTCATCCTCATGGTTCTTCTCTGGACACCTTCCAGCACCTCCAGATCCTTCCTGGCACAGAGGCTCCAGAACTGGCCCCAGAGCTGCAGCTGTGGTCTGAGCAGAGTGGAGCAGAGGGGCAGAATCCCCTCCCTGGCCCTTCTGGCCACACTTCTCTTGCTGCAGCCCAGGCTCTGCTTGGCTCTCTGGGCTGCAAGTGCTCACTGCTGGCTGCTGTTGAGCTTCTCATCCCCCAGCACCCCCAGGACCTGTTCTCCAGGGCTGCTCCCAAGCCAGTCCCTGCCCAGCCTATATCCATGCTTGGGATTGCCCTGCCCCAGCTGCAGGACCTTGCACCTTTCCTTGCTCTCCTTCCCACGCTGCTGCCTGTGGTGTCCATGCTCTCCACCTGGATGGGAATCAGTTAAGCCTATTTGTCCCACCCCCAGTTCCTGGCCTTTGGAAGTGGAGGGAACTGGTGTTTTCCATCAGAAGAGACCCTGGCTCAAGGCTTTCACCATCCCTTGTGGATCACCAGCCCAGTGACGTGTTTGGATCATCCCACCCCACCCCTGAGACCGAATCCAAGAGGCTGAATAAACACTCTGGCTACAAAACACCACAGCAATCCAATGAGCACCACTGCCAAGGCAAACAGGCACTATTTCTTCATCAAAAACACCCAAACATTGCAAAACCAAAAGTGTGACAAGTGAGTCAGCCCAGGCCATCAAAGAAGGTCAGAAATGGTTTCAAGGGAGCAGATATCCACGCACACAGAGGAGCAGGGGCAAGCCAAACCTGCCTGCTAGAGTGTGATTGCAGGAGATTCCCACAAATGGTCCCATTCCTTTTCTCCCTAAGCTTCCTGACTTTCCTCTTAGGAGCACAGATGTGCCCCTGTCTTCACAGTATCACAGAATCACCAAGGTTGGAAGAGACCTCAAGGATCATCGAGTCCAACCTGTCACTACAGACCTCATGACTAGACCATGGCACCAGTCTTCCAGAGCTCCACACTGCCTGGCAGAGCACAGGAAGGTGTCACCTTGAAAGGGAGGCCACCTCTGTCCAGCCCCTGCCTCTTTCCCAGCACAGAACAAAACAGTCATAGAATCTTTTCTGGTTGCAGAAGTCCTTTGAGCTCACTGGGTTCAACCATCAAGCCAACACCACCATGCCCACTAAACCATGTCCCAGAGTGCCATGGCTACATGGTTTCTGAACACCTCCAGGGATGGGGACTCCACCACCTAGGCACACTCTGGCTCATGTCCACCCAGCTGTCATCCACCACACAGAATCACAGAATCACTCAGGTTGGAAGAGACCTCAAAGATCATCCAATCCAGCCTGGCACCACAGACCTCATGACTAGACCATGGCACCAAGTGCCACATCCAATCCCCTCTTGAACCCCTCCAGGGATGGGGACTCCACCACCTCCCTGGGCAGCACATTCCCATGGCTAACAACTCTCTCAGGGAAGAACTTTCTCCTCACTTCCAGCCTAAAGTTCCCCTGGCACAGCCCCCAGGTCTCTCTCTGCTGGGCAGGTTCCAGCCACTCTGCCCCGAGCCTTGGAGCATTCAAGGGGTTGTTGTGACCCAAATGCAGGACCCCAGCACTTGGCCTTGCTGAATCTCATCCCATTGGCCTTGGCCCATCAATCCAGCCTGGCCAGGTCCCTCTGCAGAGCCTTCCTACCTTCCAGCAGCCCAGCACTCCCTCCCAGCTTAGTGCCATCTGCAGAATTACTGAGGGTGCCTCAATCCCCTCACCCAGATCATTGATAAAGACATGCAAGAGCAGTGGCCCCAGCACTGAGCCCTGGGGAACAGCACTTGTGGCAGCAGGGATGATGCTCAGGCTCTGGGGCAGTTTGGGAGCAGCCTGGCTGCACCACCCCCGTTTTCCCAAGCCCATTTCTTCAGGCTAAGTGAAGAGAGTTTGAGTCAATAAAAGCACAGAGGGATTATTTTGCAGCTGGTTGTTTCACACACGACTCCTCAGTTGGTACAACATCCCATCAGGGCAAGGACAGCCTGCCCTGGGGGGTTTTAAAAGGTGTTTCCAGGCACTTCAAAGATCCCCTAAAGCCTAAAAGATGCCCTACAGGGTCACAGCACCCTCAGGCACCCACATGCTTGCAGGCCAGTGACCTGCAGCTGCTCAGGAGAGCTTTACATAGAATCATAGAATCAAGAAGGTTGGAAAAGACCTCAGAGATCACCAAGTCCAACCTGTCACCCAACACCTCCTGACTGCTAAACCATGGCTCCAGGTGCCACATCCAATCCCTTTTTGAACACCTCCAGGGACAGGGACTCCACCACCTCACAGAATCACAGAATCACCAAGGTTGGAAGAGACCTCAAAGGTCATCAAGTCCAACCTGGCACCCAACACCTCCTGACAACTAAACCATGGCTCCAAGTATCACAGTATCACAGTGTAACTAAGGTTGGCAGAGACCCCAAGGATCATCAAGTCCAACCTGGCACCACAGACCTCATGACTAAACCATGGCACCAAGTGCCACATCCAATCCCCTCTTGAACACCTCCAGGGATGGGGACTCCACCACCTCCCTGGGCAGCACATTCCAAGTGCCACATCCAGTCCCTTTTTGAACACCTCCAGGGATGGGGACTCTTCTGGGGCAGAATGTTCTCTTATTGGCCATCCTAGCAAACAGGAGGAAAATCCACAGGAACTAACTTCTCTGGCCATTCATTTAGTAAAGAAAGTTGAACCCAAAGAGTGCTTCAGCAAGGTGCATAGCAGGGACTGACACAGGCTGCCCAGGGAGGTGGTGGAGTCCCCTTCCATGGAGGTGTTCAAGAAACCTGTGGCCATGGCTCTTTGGGACATGGTTTATACAGTGTGGCCAGCAGGAGCAGGGAAGTCATTGTGCCCTGTGCTCAGCACTGGTTAGGCCACACCTTGAGTCCTGTGTCCAGTTCTGGGCCCCTCAGCTTAAGAAGGACATTGAGAGACTTGAAGGTGTCCAGAGAAGGGCAACAAGGCTGGGGAGAGGCCTTGAGCACAGCCCTGTGAGGAGAGGCTGAGGGAGCTGGGGTTGCTTAGCCTGCAGAAGAGGAGGCTAAGGGGAGACCTTCTTGCTCTCTACAGCTCCCTGAAGGGAGGCTGTAGCCAGGTGGGGGTTGGTCTCTTCTCCCAGGCAAGCAGCACCAGAACAAGAGGACACAGTCTCAAGCTGCACCAGGGGAAGTTTAGACTTGAGGTGAGAAGAAAGCTCTTCACAGAGAGAGTTGTTAGCCATTGGAATGTGCTGCCCAGGGAGGTGGTGGAGTCCCCATCCCTAGATGTGCTCAAGAGGGGATTGGATGTGGCACTTGGTGCCATGGTCTAGTAGTCATGAGGTCTTGGGTGACAGGTTGGACTTGATGTGTCCCTGCCCATGGCAGGGGGGTTGGAACTAGATGGTCCTTGTGGTCCCTTCCAACCCTGACTGATTCTATGATTCTATGATCTTTGAGGGCTTTTCCAACCTTATTGATCCTATGATTCTATGGTTTAATGGCCATGGTGGGGTTGGGTTGATTGTTGGACTCGATGGTCTTGGAGGCCTTTTCCAAGCAAAACAATTCTGTGATTCTATGATTTGCCATCAGTTTCTACTACCAAGTGGCCCTTTGGCCTGCAAAGGCCTTTTGGATCTTTTGTTAGCTTCTGTTTGGTGGGAGGGAAACTAAAAACAATCTGTTTATTATCAGTGGGAGTCCAGAGGGCATTGCCAACAGTCTGCACTAATTACCCATGAAATCCTCACTCATGTTGGCCCTTCTTGTCCTCTGGGCTGTGGGTTAGATAATCCCCTTAAAACAGCAGTCAGTCATTAGCTCTGCCCTGCCACCCTCCCTGCTTGCAAGCCAAGAGTGCCAGCCCCTATCTCAGTCATACAATCACAGAATTGTCAGGGTTGGAAGGGACCTCAAGGATCAGACAGTTCCAGCCCCCCTGCCATGGCCAGGGACACCTCACACTACAGCAGGTTGCTCACAGCCACATCCAGCCTGGCTGCAAACACCTCCAGGCAGGAGGCTTCCACCACCTCCCTGGGCAACCTGTGCCAGGCTCTCACCACCCTCCTGGGGAACAACTTCTTCCTGACATCCAATCTCAATCTACCCATTTCTAGTTTTTTTATATCCCTCCCCAGTCCTATCACTCCCTGACACCCTCAAAAGTCCCTCCCCAGCTTTCTTGTACCCCCTTCAGATACTGGAAGGCCACAAGAAGGTCTCCTCAGAGCTTTCTCTTCTCCAGCCTGCACAACCCCAACTCCCTCAGTCTGTCCTCACAGCAGAGCAGCTCCAGCCCTCTGCTCCTCCTCGTGGCCCTTCTCTGGACACCTTCCAGCCCCTCCAGATCCTTCCTGGCACAGAGGCTCCAGAACTGGCCCCAGAGCTCCAGCTGTGGTCTCAGCAGAGTGGAGCAGAGGGGCAGAATCCCCTCCCTGGCCCTGCTGGCTCTGCTTCTCTTGCTGCAGCCCAGGCTCTGCTTGGCTCTCTGGGCTGCAAGTGCTCCCTGCTGGCTCCTGTTGAGCTTCTCCTCCCCCAGCACCCCCACAGCAGAGAAGTTTTTCCTCATGTTGAAGTAGAACTTCCTGTGTTGAAGTTTATGGCCATTGCCCCTTGTCCAAGACACCACTGAACATCCCCTTCATCTCCACACCCACCCTTCAGATATTTATAACCACTGAGAAGATTCCCTCCCAGGCTGCTCTGCTCTGGGCTAAACAGTCCCCAGTTGCTGCCATGGATTAGGGCTAGAATCAGGCATCCTGACTCTGCACAAGCTTCTTGGGCAGGCATCATTAGAAAGCTCTTTTGGCTGAGCCACAGCAGCTTTGGAGATGGCTACAAAAGAGGGCTAAAGCAGGAGGAGATCAGGTTTGGGTTGGGAGAATAAGTCCCAGGGCAGTTGGCATGGAAGCAGCAGGGAGGACGAGTGCTGGCACGCAGGCATCCTCACGGCAGGCACTCCTGTGCCAAATCCACTGCTGCCTGCTGGAGCTCCCCTTCCCAGCCCTTAAAGGACAACACAGTCTGTACTCTGCTCTGCTGAGATGGCTCCTGGAGTACTGTGTCCAGCTCTGGGGCCCCCAACACAAGAAGGACATCAAACTGCTGGAGCAGGTCCAGAGGACTCGTAGGACTGGAGAACCTCTCCCATGGGGACAGGCTGGGAGAGTTTGGGCTCTTCAGCCTGGAGAAGAGAAGGCTCTGGGGAGATCTTAGAGCTGCATTGCAATATCTGAAGGGGCTCCAGGAAAGCTGGGGAGGGACTGTTCAGAAGGGCCTGTGGGGATAGGACGAGGGGCAGTGGTTTGAAACTGAAGCAGGGGAAATTTAGGTTGGCCATCAGGAAGTTCTGCACAGTGAGGGTGGGTAAAATACTGGAGCAGGTTGCCCAAAGAGATGGTGGAGGCCCCATCCCTGAAGACACTCAAGGTCAAAGCTGATGGGGCCCTGAACACAACCTGATCTATTTGGGGTTGCCTGATGTCGAATTCTTCAAGGGCCCCTTCCATCCCCATGCATTCTGTGAATCTGGAAGCACAGAAGTGCTAGCAAATGCCACTGCCAAATGACCTCCAAGAGGACAGCTCCTGGCTCCTGCTGGCTGGCACTGCTGCTGCCCAGAGCCAGGGAATGTCACCTCCCAGGCTTGCAGGCATCTGGGCTGCCTGCCTGCCAAGCCTGCCCTGCCAGATGGCTCCAGCAATGGACCTAATATAGTAACAGAGTGGTCATGGATGGCCACGTGTGAAAGCCACTTGATAGCTCTGCTGGTGCCCAGAGCAGCAGCTGTGGGTGCAGAGGGCATCCTTCACAGCAGGCCCTACCCTGCCCAACACAGGATGTTCACCACAAGGGGCTGGAGAGTGAGCCAAAGGGCCTGCAGGGCCGTGGTGATGGCCCTGGTTGGCAGATGATGGAAGCTCTGTGGTGTGAAGGGCCCAGGGAGGGGATGGTGACCATGGGCACTGCAGGAGTTTTAGGCTGTGCCTCTAAAGATTTTCACAGAACTTGAGCAGAAAAGTAGTAAAATGTAAATAAATCACTGTTGGGTGTGAGAAGGAAAAGGCAGCTAATTCCAAACAGAATCACCAAGGTTGGAAGAGACCTCAAAGATCATCCAGTCCAACCTGGCACCACAGACCTCATGACTAAACCACGGCACCAAGTGCCACATCCAATCCCCTCTTGAACACCTCCAGGGATGGGGACTCCACCACCTCCCTGGGCAGCACATTCCAATGATGAATGACTCTCAGTGAAGAACTTTCTCCTCACCTCCAGCCTAAACCTCCCCTGGTGCAGCTTGAGACTGTGTCCTCTTGTTCTGGTGCTTCTTGCCTGGGAGAAGAGACCAACCCCCTCCTGGCTACAACCTCCCTTCAGGGAGTTGGAGAGAGCAAGAAGGTCTCCCCTGAGCCTCCTCTTCTGCAGGCTAAGCAACCCCAGCTCCCTCAGCCTCTCCTCACAGGGCTGTGCTCCAGACCCCTCCCCAGCTTTGTTGCCCTTCTCTGGACACCTTCCAGCACCTCAACATCTTTCCTAACCTGAGGGGCCCAGAACTGGACACAGGACTCAAGGTGTGGCCTAACCAGCGCTGAGCACAGGGCACAAGGACTTCCCTGCTCCTGCTGGCCACACTGTTCCTGATGCAGGCCAGGATGCCCTTGGCCTTCTTGGCCACCTGGGCACACTGCTGGCTCATGTTCAGTCAGCTGTCAACCAGCACCCCCAGGTCCCTCTCTACCTGGCTGCTCTCAGCCACTCTGACCCCAGCCTGTAGGTCTGCATGGGGTTGCTGTGGCCAAAGTGCAGCACTCAGCACTTGGACTTGTTCAGTGTCATCCTGTTGGCCTCTGCCCATCTGTCCAGCCTGGCAAGGTCCCTCTGCAGAGCCCTTCTGCCCTCTAACAGATCAAGTCCTGCTCCCAACTTGGTGTCAGCTGCAAACTTGCTGCTGATGGACTCAATCCCCTCCTCCAGATCATCAATGAAGATGTTAAAGAGGATGGAGCCCAGCACTGATCCCTGGGGCACACCACTGGTGCCTGGCTGCCAGCTGGCTGTGGCACCATTCACCACCACTCTCTGGGCTCAGCCTCCAGCCAGTTCCTAACCCAGCTCAGAGTGCACAATCCCATTGGAGAGATATCTACCCTAAGATTGGTTGCACCAAAACAGTTCCTCTTCTCTCCTCACTTCTTGCTCTCTGCAACTCCCTGAAGGGAGGTTGTAGCCAGGTGGGGGTTGGTCTCTTCTCCCAGGCACCCAGCACCAGAACAAGAGGACACAGTCTCAAGCTGTGCCAGGGGAGGTTTAGGCTGCATGTGGGGAGAAAGTTCTTCCCAGCAAGAGTAATTTGCCATTGGAATGTGCTGCCCAGGGAGGTGGTGGAGGCACCATCCCTGGAGGTGTTCAAAAAGGGACTGGATGTGGCTTTTGGAGCCATGGTTTAGTTGTCAGGAGGTGTTGGGTGACAGGTTGGACTTGGTGATCTCTGAGGTCTTTTCCAACCTTATTGATTCTATGATTCTTGGCTCAGGGAGAGATCCTAACTTGCTTCTGCTTGACCTTGGCTGCATTGGTTTGGTATTAACTTCCCTGCTTCTGTCTCTTCTCCCTTTTGTACAGTGGGACAAGGAGGGAGGCAAGGAGGCAGAAGCTAGTAGCTTGCCCTGGTCTTTGTCCAGGGGGGGTTCCTGTGCTATTTATCAATTGTAGATCCCTGTCACTATTGTCAGTCCTGTGTATTTTGTACCTAGCCATTGCATCCCATTGTAGGTTGTAGTTTTGCTTGTAAATACAGCTTCCATTTGCTTCCAGCTGGGCTGGGCTGGTAAAGCTCATGTTGGGGGGGCAGGAATTCCAACCCACCACAGGCACTAAACACATGGAGCAGAAATGTCAGGGCCAAGCAGGGCAGCTTGGCCAGCTCCTGCAGCTTCTGTGGGCTGCCTCTGCACGTCCTTCAGGGCTGGCCTGGGAAAGCACAAGCTACCACCCCCAGTGAGAACTACAGTCTCCAGAGCACACTGCTCTCTTGAATACTTTGAAGCAGCAAGCCTCACACAACCATAGAATGGGATGGGTTGGGTTGGGTTGGGTTGGGTTGGGTTGGGTTGGGTTGGAAGGAGCCTTAAAGATCACCCAGCTCCCACCCCCCTGCTGCGGGCAGCGACACCTCCCACCAGCCCAGCTTGCTCCAGGCCTCATCCAGCCTGGCCTTGAACACCTGCAGGGAGGGGAGATCCACAACCTCCCTGGGCAAGCTGTGCCAGTGTCTCACCACTGTTACAATGCAAAACCTAAGAGCTGTTGACTCCACAGATCAGACAGCCTGCCCCTGGCTCTCCATCTCCAGGGCACCAACCCCTTTGCTCCCCCAGCTGTTTGCACCTGGAACCTGGAAGAGCAGTCCAATTCCATTCCAAACTCTTCCTGTGGGAGCACCTAAAGTTCTGCTCACCTGAGGTGAGCAGGTTCCTGGCTTGCTGATGCAAACAGCTCACACTACAAACACATGCCTGTGCTTCCACACAGGCAACACCTGACTCCATCCAAGGCGCTGCACGGAGCTGGGACAGCCTGGGGACAGCCAGGATCCTCAACCCTCTGCTTCTCCAGGAGCACAGAATGTTAAGGGTTGGAAAGGACCTCTGAAGATCACCCAGACCAACACCCCTGCCACAACAGGATCATCTAGGGCAGGTCACACAGGATCACAATGGCCAGGTGGGGTTTGAAAGTCTTCAGAGGAGGACACTCCACAACCTCTCTGGGGCAGCCTGCTCCAGGGCTCCAGCACCCTCACACCAAAGAAGTTCCTCCTCATGTTGAGGTGGGACCTCCTGTGTTCCAGCTTGTACCTGTTGTGCCTTGTCCTATCACAGGGCACCACTGACAAGAGCCTGGCCCCTTCACCCTGACCCTCACCCCTCCCAGGACCCCCTCTCAGCCTTCTCAAGCCCAGCCAGTCCTTTAAAGCTCTTCCGAGCGGCCAGCCGAGCTCGGTTTCATCTCACCGGGGCGGTTTTGCCCTCGGGCTTTATTACCACTTCAAATCCTGGAGCACCGACAGGTTTGCCAGCTGCCTTCTTGCACAAGGCGAGCAGCAGCAGCAGCAGCAGGAGCGGCGTCGGCAGCAGCCCAGCCGTAGGCGCGGCCGCGCCGGTGCCTCGTTAAGCGCCGAGCCCAGGGCCGGCCGCGCCGCTTGTGTTGGCACGGCCCGGGGCGCGGGGGCAGCGCCCGCATGGGTGCCCTGCATCTGCATGGTCTGGTGCCTCCGCTTTCCTCCCTCCGCCGCGGCACTGTAGGAGGCGTGGCTCTTGGCAACAGGGACTTGGGAAGGGGAAAGGAAGGAAGGAAAGGAAGGAAGGAAGGAGGAAAGGGAGGGAAGGGGGAAAGGGAGGGAAGGAGGAAAAGGAAGGAGGAAAGAGAGGGAAGGAGGAAAAGGAAGGAGGAAAGAGAGGGAAGGAGGAAAAGGAAGGAGGAAAGAGAGGGAAGGAGGAGAAGGAAGGAGGAAAGGAAGGAAGGAAGGAGGAAAGGGAGGGAAGGAGGAGAAGGAAGGAAGGAAGGAGGGAAGGAAGGAAGGAGGGAAGGAAGGAAGGAGGGAAGGAAGGAAGGAAGGAGGGAAGGAAGGAAGGAGGGAAGGAAGGAAGGAGGGAAGGAAGGAAGGAAGGAGGGAAGGAAGGAAGGAGGGAAGGAAGGAAGGAGGGAAGGAAGGAAGGAGGGAAGGAAGGAAGGAGGGAAGGAAGGAAGGAGGGAAGGAAGGAAGGAGGGAAGGAAGGAGGGAAGGAAGGAGGGAAGGAGGGAAGGAAGGAGGGAAGGAAGGAGGGAAGGAAGGAGGGAAGGAGGGAGGGAAGGAAGGAGGGAAGGAGGGAGGGAAGGAAGGAGGGAAGGAGGGAGGGAAGGAAGGAGGGAAGGAGGGAGGGAAGGAAGGAGGGAAGGAGGGAAGGAAGGAGGGAAGGAAGGAGGGAAGGAGGGAGGGAAGGAGGGAGGGAAGGAAGGAGGGAAGGAAGGAGGGAAGGAGGGAAGGGCTCTCCTCCCTGCTATCAAATGACAGAACAAGAGGAAATGGCCTCAAGTTGCACCAAGGGAGGCTTAGGTTGGAGATGAAGCAAAATGCCTTTGCTGCAGGAGTGGTCAGGGGTTGGCACAGGCTGCCCAGGGAGGTGGTGGAGTCCCCATCCCTTGGGGTGTTCAAGAAACCTGTGGCCATGGCACTGTGGGACCTGCTCTGATGGCCATGGGGGTGCTGGGTTGACAGCTGGGCTTGGTGATCTTAGAGGTCATTTCCAGCCAGAGCAATTCTGCTTCTATGACTCTCAGTTCACCGCTCCTGGTGCAGGGGAGTGGATCTGGGCTAAGGCCCAGCTGGTTACTGCTCAGAGATCTGTCCTGGGGCCATGGCACTTAGGGCCATGGTTTAATGGCCATGGTGGGGTTGGGTTGCTGGTTGGACTGGATGATCTTAGAGGCCTTTTCCAACAGAACCAATGCTGTGATTTCTACAGGGCATGGGCTGAGGTGAGAGAGCTGCCAAGGGAGGGGAACTGAGAGGCTACAGCTGTGCCAAGCTCTTTTAATTCCATTAAGCTGCTAAAATAAAGAAACAAATGCAGAACCCCCTGGCCCTGCCTTAAACCCACATGAGCCTGGCTGCAGCCTGTAAAAGCAGATTGGTGAAGGAGGCCCTGGGAAATGTCACCATACCCAGCTTTTCCCACTGCATGGAGAACAAGAAGGGCTGGGTTCATAGGCTGGAACTTTTTAACAGCTTCAGGACATCTTTCCTTAGCTGGAAGGAGCCCCAGGAACAGCTGCTGTAGTCTGGAACCTGGGGTGCATCAAGTGTGGCCAGCAGGGCTAGAGAGGTTCTTCTCCTCCTCTACTCTGCCCTGCTGAGACCACTTCTGGGATACTGTGTCCAGTCTGGGGCTCCCCAGTTCAAGAGGGACAGAGACCTGCTGGAGAGAGTCCAACAGAGAGCCACAAGGATGATTAGGGGACTTGAGCATCTCCCCTGTGAAGAGAGACACAGAGCCCTGGGGCTGATTAGCCTGGAGAAGAGAAAGCTGAGAGGGATCTGATCAATGTCTATCAATACCTGAGGGGTGGGGGGCAAGTGGAGGGGGCCAAGCTCTTTTGGGTGGTGCACAGTGATAAGCCAAGGAACAATGGAGGCAAACTTGAACATAGAAGCTTTCAGCTCAACATGAGGAGAAACTTCTTTACAGTGAGCCCTGGAGCAGGCTGCCCAGAGAGGCTGTGGAGTCTCCTTCTCTGGGCTCATTCAAACCCCACCTGGATGCACTCCTGTGCAGACTGCCCTGGGTGATGCTGCTCTGGCAGGGGGGTTGGACTGGATGGTCTCTGGAGGTCCCTTCCAACCCCTAATGTACTGTGGGACTGTGAGACCAGGACCTGGCTTGGGGCTGCTTTCTGCATGGCTGTAGAGAAAGATCCAAATGGACCCAGAATGAATCAATCACAGAATCCTAGAATGGGCTGGGTTGGAAGGGACCTTAAAGATCATCCAGTTCCAACCCCCTGCCATGGGCAGGGACACCTCACACTAAAACCAGGCTGCTCAAGGTCTTGAAAAGCTCCAGGGTTGAGGCATCCACAACACCTGACACCAAACCAGGGCCAATCCCTGCTCCCTGCCTCCTTCCCAGACTGAGAGCAAACCCTGCTCCCAAAGCAGCAGTGGCACACTGGAGCTGGAAGGCAGAGGTGGATGGTGGTGGCAGCTGATGGGAAGCTTGCTGTCTTCCCAGCTGAGTGCCAGGACCCTGCAGCTGCAGTGCTTGGGCTGTGCTGGATCCATCTCATCACACTTGCTCTTTCCTTGGTGCCAAGGGGCAACCCAACACGCATGGGGACCCAGGGCTGGGACTTCATCAAACCAGTGCTCATGGCTGGGACCATAGTGGAGCTCAAGGAGATCACCTTCACTGTCCCTCACCCAGGAAGAGGGAGCAAGGGAGTGTGGAGACTGGCCCCAGGCTCCTGCCCACCCCCTCCCTGGGTCAGCTCAAACATGCAGCCAGGGAAGGTGCCAGGGACACACAGCTCACATGGGAGCATCCCAGCTGCTCTGGAGACACATCCATCAGCACAGCCAGCTGGGAATCAAGGGGGTGACAATACAAGCAGGCTCCAAGGTCCAAGTTCACTAATGCCTCCCCCTCCATCCTATCAGCACCCCTCTCAGGAATGCCACAATCATGGTGGACAATCAAAACCAATGGCTCCATAATCCAGTTTGCAAATCCCTTGGCAATCCTCTCTGAAGGGATTAGAGCAAGCACAGATAAGAGTTTCCTGGAAATCAGGAGCTGCATTGCAGCCTCACTCCTCTCCCACCCTCCCAGAAGGAGGAAAAGGGACAGGCTCATGCCCTGCACCACCTCAGCACACCAATCCCCCCTCCACCAAGCCCCTGGCAAGAGCACAGCTCCTCCAGTTTTTGCCCAGAGCACTATTTTGGGGCTTTATCTGCTGCATGGCACTGAGCCCATGGGTGAGGTGCTTGGAGAGTAGGAAATCTGCCTGCATCAGAGAGCAGCAGATGCCTGCCAGCCTCCTGCAAGCTGTTTGGTCCATCCCTGTTCTGAATGGGCCCTGTGGGACCCTGCAATGTCCTCCCATGGTTCTCTGAGCTGTGTGAGCTGCAGCAAACACTGTGGGTGCCCAGCAGGAAAATCACAGGATAGAATCAGAATCATTTTGACTGGAAAAGACCTCTAAGATCATTGAGTCCATCCATTCTCTAACTCTACCAATTCTGATGCTGAACCATGGCCCTCAGCACCACAGCTCTGCCTCTTTCAAACCCCTCCAGGGATGGGGAGTCAACCACCTCCCTGGGCAGCCTGTGCCAGGCTTTGAGAATCCTTTCAGAGATGAAGTTCCTTCCAACGTCCAACCTAAACCTCTACTGGTGAAACCTGAAGCCATTTCCTCTCATCCTGTCACTAGGGAGAAGAGACCAGCATCCACCAGGCTACAGCCTCCTTTCAGGGAGCTGTAGAGAGCAATGAGGTCTCCTCTCAGCCTCCTCTTCTCCACACTAAACACCCCCAGCTCCCTCAGCTGCTCCTCCCCAGCCCTGTTCTCCAGACCCTTCCCCAGCTTCATTGCCTTTCCCTGGACCTGCTCCAGCTCCTCAATGTCTTTCTTGGAGTGAGGACCCCAAAACTGGATCCAGGACCTCATCAGTGCTGAGTCCAGAGGGACGATCCCTGCCCTGCTCCTGCTGACCACACCATTGCTGATCCAGGCCAGGATGCTGGTGGCCTTCTTGGCCTCCTGGGCACACCCCAGCTCATCTTCAGTTAGCTGTCAACCAGCATCCAAATGCAGGAGCCAACACTTGGCCTTGTTGAATCTCATTGCCCTTGGCCCATCCATCCATCCATCCAGGCCAGATCCCTCTGCAGAGCCTTCCTACCCTCCAGCACTGCTTAGTGCCATCTGCAGACTTACTGAGGGTGCCTCAATCCCCTCATCCAGATCACTGATGAAGACATGCAAGAGAATTGGCTGCAGCACTGGGCCCTGGGGAACAGCACTTGTGACCAAGTGTTCTCTTAAATCAGAGTGGCTTCTAACATCCCAGCTTGCCTCACTTGGCTGTGCTGATGCCATCAGAATGTTTAGCAGCCAGGTCACTGCTATTCTAACAGCTTCAGCCCAGCACTTTGTTGACCATTTTGACTCCATCATAGAATCACAGAATCAACCAGGTTGGAAAAGACCTCAGAGATCATCAAGTCCAACCTGTTACCTAATACCTAACACCTCCTGACAACTAAACCATGGCTCCAAGTGCCACAGCCAAGCCTTGCTTGAACACCTCCAGGGTTGGTGACTTCACCACCTCCCTGGGCAGCACATCCCAGTGGCCAATCTCTCTTGCTGGGAAGAACTTTCTCCTCACCTCCAGCCTAAACCTCCCCTGGCACAGCCTGAGACTGTGTCCTCTTGTTCTGGTGCTGATTGCCTGGGAGAAGAGACCAACCCCCACCTGGCTACAACCTCCCTTCAGGGAGTTGGAGAGAGCAAGAAGGTCTCCCCTGAGCCTCCTCTTCTGCAGGCTAAGCAACCCCAGCTCCCTCAGCCTCTCCTCACAGGGCTGTGCTCCAGACCCCTCCCCAGCTTTCTTGCCCTTCTCTGGACACCTTCCAGCAGCTCAACATCTTTTCTAAACGGAGGAGCCCAGAACTGGACACAGGACTCAAGGTGTGACCTAAGCAGTGCTGAGCACAGGGCACAATGACTTCCCTGCTCCTGCTGGCCACACTGTTCCTGATGCAGGCCAGGATGCCATTGGCCTTCTTGGCCCCCTGGGCACACTGCTGGCTCATGATCAGGTACTCAAGTACCCACAGGCAGTGGTAGCAGGACAATTGTCAGGAGTTTTTCTTTCATGAGAGTTTTTTTGGCTGCT